>NW_020799092.1:6496999-6557096 GCF_003259725.1 Athene cunicularia | reverse complement strand
GGTGCTGCGGGAACGGCCAGGAGCGCCCGCAGCCCGTGTCCGCGGGGATGTTTCTAAAGCAGTTGCTGCTTTACTCTTGGTTTTTAGCTGAGCCTTGTAGAATTTGACTGACGTTTTATAAGTACTCTGGTCTTTTTCGATTTCTCTTAGCTGAGGCTTGTTAATGAATGGCTCCTGTTGGTATGGCAGTCAGATGGAGTCCATTCGGGGTTCGGCAGGCGGATTGTAAGCAGGATGGAGAGGTAGTAAAAGCGTGTTTAAGTCATTTGTATCTCTGAATGAAGCGCAGAGTTATACACGCTTTACTTTTAAGGCCAATAATCATATTTCTATTTAAAGTATCTGGAATACTAAAATATTTTCGAAGAGGATTTTTATTGGACGCATTGTTTACATGTGCAAATCACTCGCACCAAAAGTACGTTACCTCAACCTTCTTTACAATCACATAGCTAACAAGCAATATATAGGGTATTTCTCATGAAGAGGTTATAAATAGGTTGACGTGATCCTTCTATTTTATGATTCATTATTTCCAGTATGAATAACTTAGAACTTACTTTAGTAACATTCCATAGATTCAGAAATCATACTCTCAGAAAAAGCAAAGAGGTGTTTAAAATGGAATGCTATATAAATGCCTGCTTGTACCAAAATAGTAATTGAGGTTGGCACAGTACTGTAAGTAAGGTAGGAAGACAGAATGTTTTTCTAGAAGTGTATAAATTGAAAAGGCTCATAACATCAAAACAGATTTTGGATATATAAGGCCTGATTTGGTTTGGTGCTTAAAAATTTGATTGACATTAGAAACTAAGTGCATTGCTTAGTGGGACAGTAAATTGGTAATAAAGTGAAAATTTATTTCTCACATGCTTTTCAATGGCACTGAAATAGTACACTGTTCTATTTTGTTACATGAATGGCAATCATTTAACAATATTTCAGTGTTTGGTTTCAGCCGTTTCATCAGTCAACTTTAATAAACATTTATTTTGTAGTTTTAAATTTGATTAATAGCCTACAGCAACTTGCTGTGACGGGGAAAACAGGAGTAGGAAATACAGTTCACTGCTGAGTTTCATTTGGTGTGCTTTTATGCTACGTTGGGGAGAAACAGCTTCTCTACTGTTGGTCACTTGTTCCCAACCCTAATCCATCTGCACCAACCCTGCTGTCTGAGCAGCTGTGTAGCAAAATAGGTTTGGAAATTAATCTCGTTAAAGACAGGCTTAGTAAAAAAGGGAAATATGTTTTTTCATAAATATCAGTTTGCTTTGCTGGCTTCATGTGCAGTTCATGAATGCCTTGACACAAATAAGGCTAAAGAAATATGTAGATGGGGCCTTGGTTTTAAGATTGTTACTTGGACTGTGGGAACTGCCCTTTCCACATGTGGAGTAGGCAAGGCAGCAGGTGAGATTTATGTCAAAATAAATTGAGCTTGAAAGAGTTGTTTTATTTTTCAGTGTAAGGTTGAGGAAAACACAAAACATTTTCACTTAAAAATCAAAAGCTGAAGTAATGTTAAGGTATTAGTTGATTTCTAGCCTTTAATTTCCTTGTTAAATTTTATAATATAAATCTAAAATTAGAAAAGAAAATTAGAAAAGACTTTAGAGCTCGTACTTGGCTCAGGTTATGCATAACTTGGACTTTGACAGCATGTATGATCTGGAGCAAATTAGCACAATTTCACTGAATCATCTAGGTTGGAAAAGACCATGAAGATCACCTAGTCCAACCATTAACCTCACACTGACTGTTCTCAACTCTGTCAACCCAACAAACACCTCCAGGGATGGGGACTCCACCACTGCCATGGGCAGCCCATTCCAACATCTAACAACCCGTTCTGTAAAGAAATACTTCCTAATATCTAGTCTAAAGTTTTCCTGCTGCAATTTGAGGCCATTACCTCTTGTCCTGTCGCTTACTATTTGGTTAAAGAGACTCATCCCCAGCTCTCTGAACCCTCCTTTAAGGTAGCTGTAGAGGGCAGTGAGGTCTCCCCTCAGCCTCCAGGCTAAACACCCCCAGTTCCCTCAGCCACTCCTCAAACGACCTGTGCTCCAGACCCTGCAACAGCTTCGTTGCCCTTCTCTGGACACGCTTGAGTCATTCAATGTAATTTTTGTAGTGTTGGGCCCAAAACTGAACACAGGAATCGAGGTGCGGCCTCACCAGTGCCGAGTACAGGGGTAAGATCCCTTCCCTGTCCCTGCTGGCCACGCTATTGCTGACACAAGCCAGGATGCCATTGGCCTTCTTGGCCCCCTGGGCACACTGCTGGCTCCTGTTCAGCCGGCTGTCAATCAACCCCCCCAGGTCCCTCTCTGACTGGCAGCTCTCCAGCCACTCCTCCCCAAGCCTGTAGATCTGCTGGGGGTTGTTGTGGCCCAAGGGCAGCCCCCGGCATTTGGCCTTATTGAAACTCCTGCAGTTGGCCTCAGCCCATGGCTCCAGCCTGTCCAGGTCTCTCTGCAGAGCCTCCCTACCCTCGAGCAGACCAACACTCCCACCCAACTTTGTGTCATCTGCAAACTCACTGAGGGTGCACTTAATACCCTTGTCTAGGTCATCAGTAAAGATGTTAAACAGGAGTGGCCCCAAAACCAAGCCCTGGGGGACACCACTCGTGACTGGCTGCCAACTGGATTTAACTCCATTCACCACATCTCTTTGGGCCCGGCCATCCAGACAGTTTTTTACCTAGCAGGACATGTGCCCATCTAAGCCTCAAGCAGCCAGTTTTATCAGGAGAATGCTGTGAGAGACGTTGTCAAAGGCCTTGCCAAAGTCAAGGTAGACAACATCCACAGCCTTTCCCTCATCCACTGAGGGGATTACCCTGTCATAGAAGGAGATCAGTTTTGTCAAGTAGGACCTGCCTTTCACAAATGCTGACTAGGCCTGATCATCTGGTTGTCCCACGTGTTGTGTGATGGCACTCAGGATGAGCTGCTCCATCAGCTTCCCAGGCACTGAAGTCAAGCTGACAGGCTTGTAATTTTCCAGATCATCCTTCCAACCCTTCTTATAGATGGGTGTCACACTGGCCAATTTCTAATCTGTCAGGATCTCCCCAGTCAGCCCGGACTGCTGGTAAATGATGGAAAGCAGCTTGGCGAGCACCCCAGCCAGCTCCTTTAGCACCCTCGGGTGTATCCCATCTGGTCGCATAGACTTGTGTGTGTCTATGTGATGCAGCAGGTCACTGACTGTCTCCTCCTGGATTGTGGGGTGGTCGTTCTCCCAGTCTCTGTCTTCTGGCTGAGGAGGCTGGATTCCCTCAGTACATCTAGTCTTGCTATTAAAGACTGAGGCAAAGAAGGCATTAAGCACCCTCAGCCTCATCATTTGTTACCATGTTTCCTCCTGTGTCTGTTAGGGGATGAAGGCTCTCTCTGGTCTTTCTTTTGCTGCTCACGTACTTATAGAAACATTTCTTGTGCTTGATTGCTGAAGCCAGATTAATTTCCAGTTGGTCTTTAGACCTCCTGATTTCTGCCCTGCATAGCCTTACAGCATCTTTGTAATCATTGTGAGTGGCTAGTCCCTTCTTCCAAAGGCTGTAAACTCTCCTTTTCTCCCTGAGTTGCAGCCAATGCTCCCTGTTTAGCCAGGGTTGTCTTCTCTGCTGCCAGCTTCTCTTACAGCACCTGGGGACTGCCTGCTCCTGAGCCATTAACACTTCCTTCTTAAAGAGTGCCCAGCCTTCCTGGACCCCTATACCCTTCAGGAGAGTCTTGCAGGGGATCCTTTCAAGCAGGTGCCTAAACAAATCAAAGTCAGCCCTTTGGAAGTCCAGGATGGCAGCTCTGCTGTCCCCTCTCCTGGCCTCCCTGAGAATAGAGAACTCTATTATTTCATGATCACTGTGCCCTAGTCAGCCTCCAACAACCACATCATCCACCAGTCCTCCTCTGCTCACAAAGAGGAGATCCAGCAGGGCACCTTCTCTGTTCAGTTCACTCACCAGCTGTGTCAGGAAGTTGTCTCCCACACATTCCAGGAATCTCTGGGACTGCTCCTGTACTGCTGTGTTGTATTTTCAGCAGATGTCTGGGAAGTTAGTCTCCCACAAGCACAAGGGCAGATGATTGTGAGATTTCTCCTGAGTGCTTATAGAATATTTCATCCACCTCTCTGTCCTGGGTGGGTGGCCTATAATAGACTCCCACTACAACATCTGCCCTGTTGGCCTTCCCCCTGATTCTAACACAAAAACATTCCATCCTGTCTTCACTAGTGCTCGGAGCAATCCTAACAGTCCCTAACATACAGCGCTACCCCACCACCTCTCCTTCCTTGTCTATCCCTTCTAAAGAGCTTGTAGCCATCAACTGGTGCACTCCAGTCATGGCAGACATCCCACCATGTTTTGTGATAGCCACTACATCAATTTTCCTGTTCCATTGTGGCTTTAAGCTCCTCCTGTTTGTTACCCATGCTGTGTAAGTTGGTATAAATGCACTTCAGATGGGCTGATGTCACCACCATCTTTTTGCATTTAGAGGTCCTAAAGAGGTCCTAGAGGTCCTTTCACAGGTCGATACATCAGTATCCCTTGCATCTTTGTTGTGCTGCATATCCCCATCCCTTGCCTCTACTGAGGCAGGGTGAGGGTCATTGCTTGCCCAACAGCCCACAGACTCTGGTAATCTACCCTGGGGCTTATATCTGGGAGTTCCAGTTATCCCCTTTCCCCTTCAAATCTAGTTTAAAGCTCTGTCAATGAGCCCAGCTAACTCCTGCCCCAACATCCTTTCCCTCTCTGGGACAGGTGCATCCCATCTAATGCCAAAAGGTCTGGCATCCTGTATACCAACCCATGACTGAAAAATCCAAAACCCTGATGGTAACACCAGTCTTGGAGTCTCAAGTTCATCTGTTGAGTTCTGTAATCTTCTTCATCCATACCCCCAGCTGAAGAATGGAGGAGAACACTATTTGTGCCCCCGACCTTTTAACCAGTTTCCCCAAGGCTCTGAAATCTCCCTTCATTGCTTTAGGACTTCTCCTGGTAATACTGTCACTACCCACCTGAAAAACCAAGAGAGTGTAGTAGTCCTTGTGTTTCACTAGAGTGGGGAGTTTTGCTATGAAGTCCTTTACCTGGGCCCTAGGGAGGCAGCAGACTTCCCTATGAAGTGGGTCTGGTCTGCATATGGGGCCTTTGATACTTCCCAGAATGGAGTCACCCACTACAATGACCCTCCTGTGGCTCTTTGTAGGTTTTAATACCTGGCCTTGGTGGACCTTCATCTTCCTCCATGTTTGACTCATTTTCTTCATCCTTCTCTGCTTCATTCACAAGTTCCAGGGCCCCATATCAGTTGTGAAGGGGCACTATGGAAGGTGAAGGAGATCGGGAGGGGATTTTCCCGCCTCCTTGACCAGGGACCTGTTCATAGTTTCCCCCATCTCTTAGGTCCCCTCCCCTACCAGGCCTGGTAGCAAGAGGGTAAGGGGTTTCTTCTAGAATTGTGCTTGTGAGTTTGTACATTGGACATCAGTGTAGTGCTCTACTAGGTTTAATAAACTAGCTTGACTACTGGAGAAGATAACTAAACTTCTGGAGCTCCAAGGGAGCTAGTTTATGCCCTAGATAACATTGAAAATAGGTCGGGTGGAGCTCTGGGTTGTTGAATCTTGGCATCTTCTGGTATATAAGGTAGTTAAAACTAGTGTCAGTTTATTATACTTCTTTGTGTGATGAATGCATATTTGAAGTGGCAGTGCAGTTAGTTTTCTGTATGAACATAGGCTGCATCCATCTTCTAGATAGCTTATACACTAAGGTTGCTTAGTCCTGTGTTTTCATAACACTCTGGCTTTTAACTTTAACTCTGATTTTTAACTTTGAAGTATACTTTGAAGTAACTTCTTTTTGAAAAACTTTACTGTTCATTGAATCAAATGGGTCCCATTGGTTTTTTATTTTTCTGGTCACAAATGTTGTACAGAGTTCTGTTCACTGAGCTATGTATGGTTATATACAGAGCTCAGTGTGAACTCACAGTCTAGTTCTGCAGTACTACTTTAAGCTTTTTAAATTAACTAGGTGTACTTAAGCAGGTGCAGAATCTCTTTAGAGCTGGGGTATGCACCTGTGCAAAATAATCACCATATTACTGAATACTTTCTTGAGCAAAAGTGTTCAAAGACTTACTATTCAGTTTTCAGAAGCTAAGCCAAAATTTAGTCTCCAAAATCCATTTGCATTCTTAAAAAGAAAGCAGCGTTCAAAATCCACAACTGTTTTTAACTGCAACTTTTTTTTTTTTTTTTAATATCAGCACACTCATTATTTTCTTAAGACTCTTGAATGATTAAAAAACTGTAACTTTGGGTATTTGTAAGTACCATCAGGTACTTGGTATGAATTGAAGTACTAATTATTTTGAGAGGCAACATTCAGAGCACTGAGTTTGTTTGGAATGAAAGCTGCAGTGAAACAAAGGCTCTTGCATTGTGCAGCAGGGTTTCTTGATGTATGGAGCATCACAGAAATTGTTTCACTTTTCTTTTTTTAAAAAAAACAACCCACACAACAGATCACCAAATGGGGTCATCCTGAAATAGACTTCTATGGAGACAAAGTGAAGATTCCTGAAATAGGCTATTATGTGGTTAGAGGTGCATTTATCGATAGAAGTATGGAGAATATTTAATTTTCAGTAACTGGAGGTGACAGGGATATATATAGAGAGGTATGTATATAGATATGTAGTATATAGATACGTAGTCCCAAAAGTAACCCTCTTGTCTATATGCTTTCTGAAATTTTCCATATTTTCAGAAAGGAATAGAAACTGCTAAGGTGCTTCCCCCTTGCTGCTCTGAATTTACTGCTAATGTGTCCAGCATATCAAGACTGTGGTTTAACGGAGATGGCTTCAGTTCTTTTCTAGTGTGTAACTGGGCTGGGGAGACTTCTTAAATTTAAGAAATAAATTTACCAGTGTTACCATTTTATTTCTATATTTCTTTTCTAAATTGTCAACAAAGCTGATTCAGGAACCCTAGACAGAACAGTAATGGAACATAAACATTTAGACAGAACACTTTTACTTACAGAATTTCTAAACAGAAGGCAAAGAGACTATACCAGATGACTTTGGATAGCCAATGTAAGTGGTATTTTTACATCTGAAGTGATTGAGGAGGAAAAGAAACAATTTTAATAGTAGGAGAGATTTATTGTTGTTAATACATGGAAAGTTACTTACTGATCTATGTAAATCAATTAAAAAGCCATTCACTGAAAAGAAGAGGATTTATTGATATTATTGAAATATGTATTTTAAATTACTTGCATGTGTAGATTTAATGAGTTTCTATATTTATTAATATTTATTGTGAGTAACTGAATGCTTGTATTTTTAGGTAAAATTTGGAAATACAACATTTAAGACAGATGTGTATCCCAAATCACTTAATCCTCAGTGGAATTCTGAGTGGTTCAAATTTGAAGTAAGTATTTTTTAAGAGTTTGCCTGTATCTGTGTAGACACTCTGGTTTAGATGCTGTTAATGAAATAATTTCATTTCAAGCAGAAAATGAGTTTTAAGGAGTGAAGTGTGTTTCTGTTTAAATACACATGAAGCCTTTTCAGCAAACCTGTCTACAGTGAGACCTTATTTGCTGAAGGTGTCTCACTGGCTTTTTAGGGCTGTTTTCTAAAGATAAAAGCTTGCCAGATTGGAGCCAGCTCAAATATTATTCTGTGTAATACTAAAAAAAGGCAGAGGTGAAAGTGGGGGAAAAATAACATTATGGATTAGGTTTTCAGGTATTAGTATGGGTATGCTTGTATTTTTTTTTTTTTTTAAAGGGGTAAAGTTAACTGGTATTTGAAATGTTACTTTGGATTGAAAAAGTACTGCATTTGACAGAGAAGTAAATGGAGAATTCCTATGAGAAAATGACAAAACAAAGATCTTGGACAACAGTTATCAGACACTTTCTTTTTGTTTCCTTATGTAATAATGAGGGCACTCATCATTTTCCTGTAATCGCTTGTTGCCTTCCAGGGTCTAATTCATTGATGTCCTTCAATATTATGCCCTGAACAAGTGTTTACATATTCCTCTTTTTCTGATAACTTCTTTTTTTAAAACAAAGTAATAGTATTTAAAATAAATTAATTGTTAAAACATTGGAATATATAGTACTCGTTCATTCAGAGTGTCGTAAGATGATATCACAGTATAAACATGGTTGTAAATATACGTACATGTAATGAGTGATGTAATAGTTGTTAATGTTAGAAATATTTTAGAGTGAATATAAAATAGTAAAATTAGGCAGATTGTTAATACAGAATGCTTGTTTAAAGGCATCTCTTAATCAGCAATCCATGTTGATTAAGGAAGTAGTACTTTGGTGTATTTTGTGGTGTTGAAAACTTTGGTGTACTTTGTGGTGTTGAAATTCTATCAGTGGTCTTCTTTCAGTTCCTGGTGTCATTTTTTGGGGAGGGGAAAGAGCTGATCTGTGTGGAGGGTTTTTTTTACCATAAAAGAAATCTCAAAATTCTATCTTTTTTTGCATGGAAAAAAGGATTTGGGAAAGAAAAGAGCCAAACAGCAACACTGGGGAAAAAAGGGAATTCCATGTTACATGAGTCATCCCACTGCATTTAGCAAATCTGATCCTTGATTTGTGGTGTTCAGCACAAAAAGCTGTGGAATGTCTGTATTTGTATGTCCTAAAAAATAATTGAGATATCTGCAGATGGATTATTGAATTTATTTAGGAAAGCACATGTCTGACAACACTGAAGTTTCAGTGTCTTGACTTCTTTTAAGCCACTGACCAGTGTGGAAGGGTGAGAGCACCAATAATTCTAACTTCAGAATTTAATAGTCCTCTAAGATGCTTTCTCTTAAATTTTCTTTTTTTTTTTTTTTAATGAAAAGTATATTGTGGAGATGGGTAGACAATCTAGTGAATGTGACTTAAATCATGTGGAATTTTAAAATGTGTAATCCCTGTAATCTTGCCTCTCTGCTCTTCTCCCAGTGATTACTCTGGTTCCAGGATCTCACCAGTCTGAAGGGTAAAATTAAAATAAGTTGAATATGATGTTTAGGTACAGGAAGCCAAAATGACAGATTTGTCTGTGTCAGGTCACTGTACATAACTGTCTCCTCTTTTCTGCAGTTGTTTTTCAGCAGTGTTTCCCTGCATTTTTTAAACATACTCAAATTCCATCTTCATATTTGTTTCTAGGTAGATGATGAAGAGCTACAAGATGAACCTCTCCAGATCACAGTTCTTGATCATGATACCTACAGTGCTAATGATGCCATTGGCAAAGTGTACATAGATATTGATCCTTTGCTCTATAGTGAAGCAGCTACAGTTATTTCAGGATGGTTTCCAATTTATGATACCATTCATGGTAAGATTTGCTAATTTTAAAATGTTGATATTTGAGATGTAATCTGCTTCTTACAATCTTCATTTCTGTAAACTGTCTTCAGAAATTTGTAATAATTTTAGTCTTGGGAGCTGGAAAGCTACTTTTTGTTGTTTTTTTCCTTACTTCTGGCATGAGAAAATTTCTCATGTAGTAGCTCAGACTAGTGCTTGGCAGAACACCTTCCACAGAACTTGTGACAAGTGGAAAAAATCTTCACGTGGTATTTAAAATAGTTACTGCAAAATTCAGATTTACAAAAAAGACGCAAAACATACTTTTCCAATTACCATGTGTTTACTAAAAGAACATGCTTTTGCTGACGTCACTCAGGGTGTGCCTTCCTATGATGAAATGGAGGGACAGGATGTGACCTATCTTCAACATAAAGTACAGGGTGAGATTCTTTTTCCCTGTAGAAAGTATTCTTTGTGCTAGGTAGATTTCATCAGAATATCTTGAAGGTGTGAGAAAATGAAGTTAATGATATTTTTGCCTTTAATGAAACACAGCTTTTGTCCCAGAAAGTCAAGGTCAGTTTACAGCAATTAGCTTGCTGCTTTAATACCTTATTGCAGAACATCTGTGTAGTTGTCATTACCACCCTTGTTCATTATCCTGTGTGAATTAAGTGACCTAATGTCCTGGTTTCGGCCAGGATAGAGTTAGTTTTTCTTGGGCTGAGAGGGAGCACAGCTGGAGGGCCAGGCCTGGGTTGGTCACTGGAGTATTCCATATCATGTGATGTCATGCTCAGTATATGAAGGAAACATGTGCTCTCTCAGTTCCGATTTCCGATCGGCATGGCAGAATCTTCGGTGCGGTTGGGATCACTGCTGGGGGTGGGCTGCATACTAGTCACTGGGTGATGAGCAACTGCATTGTGTATTACCTGTTTGGACTCACTGTTGTTACTGTTGTTTTGTTACTATCACTAAACTAATTTTTTTTTTAATTCAACCTAATTAATTCAACCAAAAAAAAATTTTATTTTTTTGTCCCTCCCCTATTTCACCCGGATGGGTTGGGGAACCTAAGCGACTGGCTGTGTGGTGATTGGTTACTGGCCGAGTTCAAACCAGGACACCTAACTATGTTAAAAGCTAATTATAAATAATTAATGGTATTTACTGGATGATCATCAAAACCAGGGCAAAGTACTTTTACATTTAAAAGTTGTGTTGAAGAGATTTTTTGAGAAATATTGCATGTATTTTTCTTACTTGTCCTTCTATTCACATTTTCCAGTCGTATGGTTGTTTTTGAAGTTAAATTAGGGTAACAGTTGTCTCAGGGTGTATACAACTTGTATGTCAGAGAGAATTTGCTTTCTCAATACTTTTGCAGATCTTTTAGTATTTTACAGCTTTTTTTATTTAAATAAAATCAGAATTAGTGTATTTTCATGCTTGTATCAGTAGATTTTAATTATCTCGATCCTTGGCTCACAGTAATTGATGCTTCCTTAAAAAAATTCAATATAATATTTATAAATTTTTAATCAAGATTTAAAAATTTTTTTTTACCCCAACATGATTATTTGTGAAAAATGTAGGAACCTGAGGCACTTGCTGTTACAGTAACTGAAGGCTTCTTTCTACTGGCATTTTGGAAGATAGAGTTAAGTGTCTTCAATGCAATAATGTCAGAGTCAATCTACATAACAAATGCTTCTGTTTGAGTGCCATATACTTAAGTGATAAAGGCTTCTGAAGACACTAGAGATCAGACTCATCAAGAAGTTTAGTTCTCAGTATGTCAGAACTTATAATTTGTGAAATGAAGTTGTTACTTGGTGCGGAAAAAGGAGAAAAAGAAGAAGCAGCCCAGCACAGGAAAGGGAAAATCAAAAAGGAATGGTTGTCTGTTGAGAAAATATTTCCATGTAGTATATCCAACCTTGTGTGCTAAGGATATCTTGGGACAGTCACAATACTTACATACTGGTTTTATACCCTTCCTGCATTGATGGTACAGGGCAAAGGAGTAGAGAGAGCCCTTGCACACTGCAGGAGAGGCCACTGCAGTATCAGGAAGCTGATGGCTTCTCTTTTCCCAATCCCATCTTTCTTGTGAAGTCCTGTTTGGTGCAGCAGATATTTGACAACTGTTGCTTGAATAACTTCAGCCTCAAAGGTTTGGCAGAACTAGAAACTTCCTTGGAGATGGTGTCTCATTAGCAGACCTGAGAGACAAGGAAATGTCTTCCAGCTCCTCTGGCCCAGGCTAGAATTGACATATGAACTGCCAGTTGAACTGAACGGTTCTAGCAGGGTGTTATAGTACATTCTTTGCAGAAGAGTTAATTCATTGGTAATAGAAAGCGCATTAATTACTATTAATAGAGAATAATTACTATGGCTAGTTTTGTATTTGTTTCTGCTAGAGCTTCTAATTTTTAATATTTTTTTATTGATAGGTATACGTGGGGAGATCAATGTGGTGGTGAAAGTAGATCTCTTCAATGATTTAAACAGATTTAGACAGTCATCCTGTGGAGTCAAGTTTTTTTGCAGTAAGTAGAGGAAAAGAGTTTATTTGAACAGAAACTTTTTGCCCCCCCTTCTTTTCTTTCTTTACTCATTCTGTCAGTTTCCCTTCTTTCACCAGCTCATTGCTTAAGCCCAGTGGATATTACATTGAAACCATTAGCAAACGCAGAAAATTATGTAGTTTGCTTTTTTAAAAAATAAATTTTTACTGTTCATATTTTAAAGCAATGTAAATAACTGATTTTTTTCTATCCTTAAATTGCATTTCAATGCCTGTGCATATCCTGTTAGAGGCACAAAGTAAAAAGGTTTCATAATGGAACGTGTTGTAACTAATGTACTGAACTGTTATCTTATCGGTGTTCCAGGGTCTCCCAGAACAAAACTGCTTGGGTATGTCCACATTTTAACAGAAAATCATGTGGCTTACTTCCTGATATAGTTCACTTTTTATGTGTAATTTTCTGGGTTTTTTTGAATTCTTGGCTCACAGACTCATGTCTTACATCTTTTATATCTATTTTTTTTAACAGCTACATCTATTCCTAAATGTTACAGAGCAGTAATAATTCATGGATTTGTGGAAGAACTTGTAGTTAATGAAGACCCAGAATACCAATGGATAGACCGAATTCGTACACCAAGGGCATCGAATGAGGCTAGACAAAGACTTATTTCACTCATGTCAGGTATTAAACACGTAGACTGTAATGGTTATTGCTGCTTTTAAAAATACCATTTAAACAAGTGATTTGCTTAAGACAGGATTATATGTGATTTTTTGGTATGTGTTATGTTTATTTTTTCAGTTCAGTCTTCTGTTTCTGAAGGTTCTATTGTCCTAACTGAGTGCCCATATGGCTGGCCTTTTTTTTTTTTTTTTTTTTTTTTTTTTTGTTAGTTGTTTTTAGCAAGGTCAAGGACACCTGTGGAACTTTATTGAAGATGTTGTTAACCCATATGAGGACTATTAATAGAATTTTGACTCGAGCAATTAAAATAACGAACTACACCACCCTCTTTGAACTACTTTGAAGTATGTGAACAAGTATACACCATCTCAGATACAGTGTGTATTAACACTTATCTTACTTATCCTGTCTTTTCAAAGTCAAGATTGGTTCATTGTTTCTCAAGCATACTTCTGTATTGCCTTGTATCGCTTCTGCAGGACATACCTGCAGTTACTGGAGAGACCAGTGATTAAAAGTCAGTTGATGTCTCCACAGTATCAAGTATTTGCACATATTTTTTTTTTGTGTGTGTGTGTGTTACTGATGCTTACAAACAGCAGTTGTGAACGGTCCTCCTGTTTCAGTGCCTACAGAACAGAACACCCCTACTCTGGAGTACTTGTACACTAAGACAAGAGAAAATCAGTTGATAGAAGTGGACAATATTAAAGGTGTAAGGAATACAAATAAATTATGAAAAATAGCCACTAGAATCATAGGTGGTTGTTTCAGTTCTCTAATGGGCTCTTAATATTGTCAGGCTTCTTGTAGATACAGCTGTGTTTTAATTTTAAGGAAGATAGAAGTAGTGAGTTGGGTTTTGCAAGTATGCATGGAGATCTTTAGTAAGTGGAGAAACATAAAAGAGATCATGGAGATGTTAATATCTTCATTAGGAGGGCCATCATGTTTTGAGGAAAAATGTGAAAAAGCAATGTCAAAACTGACATGAATTCACTTTTTATGAGGTTTTTAATATAGCCTTCCTGTATGTCAGTGTGCAGGATTAACATTTGTATATCTCTTGCCTTGCATAAATAGCGGAAGTGGATAAAGTAGCACATGTGGAAATATTCTGCTAGATTTTATTAATATTTTTATTTGTGGCAGTCATTAAGAGGGAAAAAACCTGAAAGACCTCATAGCAATACCGTTTCATGTCATAATATAATGTGAAACATAATATAGTGCTTCACATTGCAATCATTGTTACTGGTGGTCACACCTAAAGAATCCTGAAGAAAACTGTAACTTCTGGGCATGACTCAGGCTGTTTCATGAATCTCTGTCATAATGTGTTGTATATGTAGAAAAGAATTCATTCTCAATCTTGGCTTCAGTGGAATACTTAGCAATTTTCACTCATCCAGAAACTTGAATGATCTGCCTCAAACTTTTTCACCACCAAAGGCATAATTTCAGCCTCTGTTAAGAAGTTTACAGTAATAACTGTAATTTTAAAACCAAGCTTCTAGACATCTCTAGTGCTCACTTCATTCCATTTGATTTCCTAACATCATTGACTTCAGGACTGTTAGGTTATCCTCTGTGACAGTGGGGTTTTTTTCAGTTTGTTAATAGAGGATTTTGGAAATCTTTCACTTTCATCAGAAGAGAGATGATATTTTCCACCTAGTATTTACCAAGGCTATCTAGCTACATAGATCAATGAACTTTTTTTTTTTTTAAGCATCCTGCTAAGTAAGCATCTATGGCACACCAGTGTCTTATGGTTGCAGTCTTTCAGTCTTTGTGTGCAGCTAATAGAGAAGTGTCAGCCTTTTGTTTGCAGTGAGTGACATGCATATATGGTATTGTGTTTTGTTTATTTGGTGTTATGTTTTGTAGATGAGGCTGCCATATTATGCTTTTTGTTCTTCTAAAATTAATAGTGCTTGAATTAGATTGCAATATTGTTGTGTTTTGAAACCAGAGGGCAACTGAGGACCATGCAGCCACTTGCTCACTCCTTCCACCTGGGGGATGGGAAAGAGAAAATAAAACAAAAGGCTCTGGAATTGAGGCAAGAACAGGGGGGGGATGACTCACCCATTATGGTCACTAGCAAAAGACTCCTTAGGGGAAGAAAAAGAATAATTTAATTCACACACCACCACCACCTATTTAACAATCAGACTAGAACAGTGAGAAGTATAACTACATCTTAAAAACACCTTCTCCCCACATCTCCCTTCTTCCCAGGCTCAGCTTTGTTCCTGATTTCTCTAACTCCTTCCCTCCAGTGGTGTGGCGGGGCAGGGGCTGGGGGTTGTGGTCAGTCCATCACCCATTGTTTTTGCCATTCCTTCCTCTTAGTAGGAGGACTCCCTACACTCTTCCCCTGCTCCAGCATAGGGTCCCTCTCAGGGGTGACATTCCTCCATGAACTTTCTCCAGTGTGAATCTCTCCCATGGGCTACAACTCTTCCCGAACTGCTCCAGCGCAGGTCCCTGCCGGGTGTTGCAGTCCTCTCAGCAACAAACTACAGCCATGGGGGCTTCTTCCTACAGAGGCCCAGCCTTCTTTGGGCACAGCCACCTGCTCCAGTGTGGGGTACTCCATGGGCTTCAGATTGGCATCTGCTCCACTGGTGACCTCCATGGGCTGCAGGGGCACAGCCAGCCCTCTTGCCACAGGCTGCAGGGGAGGGGTCTCTCTGATCTGGCACACCTCCCCCCATTCCTTCTCCTTCTTCTCCTCCTGCTTTCTTCCACTGATCCTGGTGTTTGCATAGGTGTTCCCACTCCTAAATATGTTATCACAGAAGCATGGTCACCATTGCTGATTGGATCGGCTTTAACCAGAGGGAGTGTGTTGGGTTTGTGTAGTAGGGTTTTTGGTAGCAGGGGAGGGGGCTACAAGGGTGGTCCTCCTGAGAAGTGCCCCAACAACTCCAGGTTGGACCCACCTCCATTCAAGGTCGAGCCAATTAGCAATGAGTGCTGCACCTCTGCAATAATGTATTTAAGAAGGGGAACCTAGTAGGGGGTTGGGAGTTGTGAGTATAAGTTAGGAGGACACCTATGTGAACACTGAGGTCAGTGGAAGGAATGAGGAGAAAGGAACAAGATGTGCTGGAGTAGGGACCCCCCTGTATCATGTGGTGGTACCATGGAGGACACCACACTGGAACAGGCAGCTGCACCCAAAGAAGGTCAAGATTTTGCAGGGAGAAGGGAGGGGTGGGAGAAGGTGTTTTAAAGATGTGGTAATGCTGTTTGTCAAGTCTTGTTTTTGTTGGTGTTTGAATTAAAGTGATGTTCTCTTTTTTTTCCCCCTAAAGAGGCTGCCTTTTCCCCTTGAAGGTAATGGGTAAGTCATCCCTCCTTGTCTTTGTCTCGATTCCTGAGCCTTTTGTTTCATTTTCTCATTACCAGAGCTGGGGGGGAAGGAGTGAATGAACAGCATTGTGGTCCTCAGTTGTCCTCAGGGCTCAAACCCTGACAGTCAGGTCTGACTTGGAGCCTGGGGACCTTTGAGAAGCTTCTTGCAGGGGCCATTGCTGTACCCTCCCCACTATCAAAAACCCCCACCACACACACAAACCCCACACAAATATACTTAAATAAGTTTGTAAATAAAAAATTATAGATGCCTATCCAAGTGGATTTCAAAGATGTCACATTGTTCTGAACTGTATGAAGGAGTATTTAGAAACTTGTGTTTCAGCACACATCTTGACCATCTCTTAGGTAGAAAAGGGAAAAACTAGTGAAAAGAAAAACCGGAGAAAAACTTCTCTGAAATAACATGTTGTATTGGTAATCCGATTAGATTTGGAGAAAAAAAAGGAAAAAAGCTGTGCAAATCATGAATATCATACTATGTTACAGGAGGCAGAGATTGTGACCAGCAGCTTGGCACAATTATGTAAGGTTGTTTCTATTACCTGTTTAATGACTTGGGAGTTCCAAAAGCAGAGTCCAAGGACCACAGAGTAAGGAAGGTTCATTGTGATTATGAACTCTTCGCCTTTTGTATTGTAGGTGAATTGCAGAGGAAGATTGGCTTGAAGGTGCTTGAAATGAGAGGAAATGCTGTTGTTGGTTACTTGCAGTGTTTTGATTTGGAGGGAGAGTCTGGACTAGTAGTGCGAGCCATAGGAACAGCCTGTACGTTGGATAAAATAAGTAACACATCAGCATTTTTACCTGCATGTAACTCCCCATCCAAAGAAATAAAGGAGTAAGTATGAATTAATAGTTTATAGGGAAACAAGTTTCATCTCTCTTCTTTTCATATTCATTCAGTTTTACATAACTGGTGTGATTTCTTTTTTTCTCTGGAATGTATTTTTCTTTTGCAGTTTTATTTGTCTGCAATTCAGTTTATATCCCTCAATTTTGAAATGTTTTGGGTTGGATTACTTATGTTATTTCTTTAGAAGCTGGAGTGGTAATCCTTACTTAATACGACTTTTTTGAATTTATATAGCAATGCTATTGCATATCCTTGGGTTATGATCCACCAGTTTCCTAACTAATAGCCAGTTCTGCTTTGACTCTGTGTTTATTGTACAAACATTTTTGCAATGACTTCTTAGACACATCTTCTGTTCAAGATTTTCCAAGTTTGGTACAATCAGGTTTGACCATTTATGATAAGCATGTAAGAAAAGATAAATTTTTAATTCAGAAAGTGTTTATGCTGAGCATATAAGAAAAGATATATTTTGAATTCAGACTGTTCAGTCAGTGATTTAGGGAATGATCCTGAAGTACCCTCGTCTTTTCTTCTGTGCTTTGCTATTTACTGTTGCAAAACAAGTGGGGCTATTGCAAAATAGGTAGAGTTAAACAGTGTACTTGCAGAGAAAATATTTTTATGATGACAGGTAGAATTTCTTGATCTTTGTTACATCTATTACAGCGCCAAACATGGTTTGAATGCGATTTTCTAATGTGCTTACAAAAATACTTGCAGTCTCTTTCAGATTGTTATTACTTTGTTGCTTAGATAAATTAGTTATTTTCTGTTTGATAGAGCCATCTAATTTCTGGAAGGAAAAAGCATCAAAGTATACTACTTATGCTGTGTTTCCAGAGATATTGAATTAGCCATTTTCTTTAACTTGAACTGTTGTGTCATTATAATAGTAATTAGGCATTTTTGTTGTGCAGGCATCAGTATGCTCTGACTTCTCAAAATTACTGGTTTCTATTTCAAATTGTAGCTTGTTTAACTTAATTTTAAAAATTACCCCCAAAAGAGCTTCTGGATACAATGCAGCATAAAATAACAGTGGTGATTAAAGAAAAAAAAAAAAGGTGGACCTGATTACCAATGTAAAAAGCATTCAAATCAGTAGCTTTCACTCTGGAGCAAAATGTGGAGATTGCACTCCACAAATAATCCATGTTCAGCTTGGTGGTGGACATTGTCAGAATCATTGTCCCTCAGTCCAAAAAGTGGGCATGTTTCTTAAAGCCAGCAAAATCAACTAATACTTTTTATTCTTGGCTTTACTAACTTGATGCCCTGTTGCCAAAGAATCAATTATGCTTTCACAAGATAGTGCTTAAGCTGTTCCTTTCTCTTTTATTTCATCTGGACGCTTGCATGCTAGGAATTTAAATTCTTAGAGTCTGCTTAAGTAAGAGATCTCCTCTAGCTAAACTTCCCTGAAATCATTTATAACATAACTTTGCAACCTGTTTGTATGTATTGTTTTCTTTTCTTCCACCTTGGCTGCAAATTCTCTCAGGTCTCCGCTGGTTCATCCGCCAAGCCATGGATGCCGCTCGACTCACAACAGCCCAATTCACACTGCTACTGGCTCACGACTTACTCAGAACTTCTCTGTGTCTGTTCCCACTCTCATCTACACTGGTACGAGACTGCTCAGACTCAAGAGCTGGGGAGAGGCAGGCCACAGGCACAGTGGTCGCAAAGTGCAGGCAGGCAGGCAGTGTAGGCAGGTACCACCCATCTTTTCTCCTTCGTTTTCTCATGGAGACATCTTCTATTGTCAGTGAAGAACTACTCTGTGTGCAGCTGCTGAAAAAAAGGCAGTAGTTTCTTGAAAGTGCATCGGAGTCTCTTCCACAAAGCCACACTCTTCTTTTTAACATGCTTATTTCCTAAGAAATTAACTAAAAATAAGTTGATGTGTCTGGGGAACATTCACTATTTTACAGTCATTGGTGGAAATTATATTTTGATTGGAGTTCATAATTGCTTTCAAGCATAATTCAGATATGGTATTTAGGTTTTAAAATTATTATAGGAAGGGTATGTGCCATTTGTGGAAGAGATGGTTTTAGAGAGCAGGTAAGTCAATCTGTGCATAAGTGAACTGTTTGTCAATATAGTCGTTGCCATAAAGGTTCTCCTCTTTGCTCTGTTTTTAGCTGTGGCATGCTGCTGATGCTATAGGATAAGGAAACATTTTTTTTTCTTTAAAATGCATATGTGTGTATATACATAAATGTATGAATATGTATAAACACAAATATAATTTGAAATCATTTTTTCTTTATTGAACTAACTCAAAGTGTTGTGTATTTGACCAGATTTTTAAGCCATAAACTATTTTGAATTTTTTCTTTTGCATATATATAATTTTTTTTGTCACATCTCATGCCTTTCATTTAGGTTAATTGTTTCACTGTAGATTATCAGCATCTATCTGTAGAATGCTGAATGGGTAAAACAGCATTTCTTTGCCTCTGGCCTCATCCCCAGTCTCGAACCTAAGGAATAGCTGCTGGCCCTGCCCCAGTCCCATCCTGGTGTTTGGATCATGCTGCTGTCAGCCAGGTCCTTTGGCACAGGATTACTGAATATGTTTCCACCTTCTTCTGGCAGGATTCCCTTCAATGAAGATCCCAATCCCAATACTCATTCATCAGGACCCTCCACCCCTCTGAAAAACCAAACCTATTCCTTTTCACCTTCCAAGTCCTACAGTCGACAGTCCTCTTCTTCTGACACAGATTTGAGTTTGACACCCAAAACTGGTAAGGCACTTCCACCCACTTTTTGTTTAATTTGTGTTTATCTTTTTATATTTTCATTCAACCCCCTTTTTGCTTTTTGACATTTAAGTTACCAGAATGATTTGGAAATTGGAGACTTCAGATAGCACCCCTCAAGCTTCAAAGGGTTTCTGTAGGGTGAAAATTTAACTCCTGCC
This sequence comes from Athene cunicularia, assembly GCF_003259725.1. Taxonomy (NCBI): domain Eukaryota; kingdom Metazoa; phylum Chordata; class Aves; order Strigiformes; family Strigidae; genus Athene; species Athene cunicularia. The sequence goes on along the minus strand of NW_020799092.1, from coordinate 6,537,303 downwards.
TATATTTCCACTATTCTGGATAACGTTAAAATGACATTTGTAACACAACTGTATTCAAGTTGAAATAAAACATCTCAGAGCATTAAGGGAGTCGTAAGTAATTGCCTTTTTCTTATTTCCTCCATTTCATATTACAAATCATGGGAGTACATTTCTCACCACAATATAAGGACAGTGTTACTAAAACTATGTAGTCTTCAAGCCTTACGTGTTGTTCTCTAAGTATATTGTATAAATTTCTCTGTGATTTTAACTCATTTTTGCCAATGCAATGCTAGAAATGTGACAGCTGCTGTCTTTTTATTATTCTGGGTATATGGAACTGGCTTTACATACACAGTATACATTTTGAAAGTAAGTTGAATTATATACTCCAGCCATCTTCAAAAAGCATTTTTCTTTCTCCATTGGTCTGTTGTAATTTCTTCACCTTGGTGTTTCCTCCCTCCTTATTTTTTAGTCTGTGGTTAAAATCATGTCAGTAACAATGTCAGCATAACTCAAAGAATTATTGTCTGTTTATTCTCCCATTATGTGACCAATGCCCCGAGTTTTGCTACTGTAAGGCAAGATATTTTGCAGAATTGTTTATAAAAGTTTGGTTACTTTTTAAATAGTGTTTTAAATTGTATTTGCAGCTCAGAACATTCTTGTCTCTCTCTAATCTAGACAATTTTAGACAATTTTTTAAACTAGTCGATTCAGCTTTACTTGATACCACCCCTTTCAAGAATTTTTCCAAGCAGTAAGTTAAATGTTGCATTCAAATGTAGATACATAAAATATTTTACCCAGTTTATTCCTTAGATACCTGTTAAAAAATGTTCCCAATTAGGAAGCTGTCTTAGTAGTATCTTCTGTCCTGTTTTTAAACAAAACAAACAAAATCCCACTTTTTTTCTTTGTCCTTTTGTATAAACAATGACTGTTTTGTGGGTAATCTATGGTGGTCACTTGTTTAAACGACCTACAAATATAACTGGATACTTATTACATAGGAGAACCACAAATTCATGTGTTTGGTTTACTGAATATTTGAAAACCTGTTCCTTTTGATCAGATTTTACATCATAAGGAGCATGTTGTGTAACACAGATGGTCATCTTTATAGATGTATATGTTCTTAATTTATGAAGGTGGCAGCTGCTCACTGTTAAATTGTCAAGTTTTTAAAGCAGCAATCTTAACGTCATTCCTGGCAATGTTACATACAATGGATGTGCCCTCTTGTCTTTAGTCAGTTCATTCAGAACTGAAACAGATTGTGTAATTGGTACCTCTTATTTTTAGGGATTTTTCAAGTATATAAAGATTTTTTAGCTATCTTTTTAGTATTAAAGCTAGGAGTGGGCATACTTTTGCTTACTAGCACTGTCTTAGCAGCTTTTAACTCTGCTACTGAAACTAGTCTTAAAAGGATTTACTAGTTGCATTTAAAAATTCTGTATCTTGGTGTGACATACTAGATTTTGAATATTAATAGCTTAAAAGGACAGTATCTCTTGAGTTGTTTGTTTTACCTTTTACCAAAAATTAAGTTGGAATATTTCAGTGTGAAAGTTGGTGATGTTAGTGTTTAAAAAACCAAAAATCTCATGTGACACGTTAAACATTATCTAGTTTTAAATACCCAGTACTCTTATTGGCTTATGTGAAAAATGAAGTATTTTCTGATGTTTCTGCAGTACATTATATTTCTCTTCTCAGTCAGGTAACTAGTATGTTCGTGTGTTTGAGGTGGAGATTAACCTGGAAAAAGAGCGCAGATACCACAGTTTCACAGTACAAATAACTAAATAGAGGAACTTGGAACTTGGGTCTGCTTAAGCATCCAGTTTTCAGTAGCTCCATATCAGGAGAATATTACATTAATCCCTTTTATAAAATACAGTTGTGATTGTGTTATCCATTCTGGTCTATATCTGGTCTAAATATGAGGGGAAATTAATCTGTGCTGAGAATGTTTGGTTTGAAGTTAGACTTCTTTTGTGAACAGGGATATATTTTATGCCACTGCGAACTAAAAGAATATGAGACAGACAAAAAAGCACGACATATTTTAATCAGGTAATATATTTTGATGTGACATAGTATATGTTTGGAGGAAATGGAGAAGGTAGGAACTCCTTTTCTTTGTGGGAACTGAGAATTCTACAAGATTTATGACTCTAAAAATAAAAAAAAAATCCATGACTTCTCTGGAAAATAACTTTTTATACCTAAATAATAAAAGTAATCAGATGAATAGTGTGAGAAGACTGTGTTATTTAGCCTTTACTCTGTGGTATTTGTTACTAAATTTTATATAAAATTGAAAATAAGTGTTAGATTATTATGGCTTTTAAAAAAATTAATTTCAAAATACAGTTAAATCAGGTCGTTATTTTTAAGAACATGCTTCTCATTCACATTGTGGAGCTGTATTGTCATTCCATTTCTTTATATGTTGAGAAATAATTTAGCAGTAAGTGCTGGTTCATTTGGACACAAAAAAAAAAAGCTTCATTCTGATTTCCTCTGTTTCTTTAGTCATCTTCTAAATCTACATCTCTTTGTCTCTTATTACTTTCCTTCACAGCACCTTCCCCACAGGGACCTAGGATTTTCCTGTTTCCCAGCTCCCCTACACTCTCTTGTGATTCCCCACATCTTAAAAAGTCCTGTCTTCTCCTCTCGGGGTCTAGCCTTAACCCTCTACACTCTAGCCATGTCAGCCCAGTTGTTCTGAGGAAAAGTGTTTCTTTCACTGAAGAGCTGCTTCTGGCTGCTTCTGGTAGGATCAATCTATTATGGCCTTTTAAACAAACTTTTAAGAAAACGTTGTTGTTATTTGATATGGGGGCATTTAACACACAGCCTTCTATAACGCTATCTTTTTGTTCAGTTAGCCTCTGAAAACTGCTGGCTACATGACTATTCATACCATCTCTCACCTCTGCCTCAGAAGCTTGAAACAGCTTCAGACCTTAGAGCATTTGAAACACATGCAGTATATGCTACAGAACTTTCTCCTTTTCTCTCACAAAATTTCCTTTGGTAATTGAACTAAAATAACTAACTTTTTTTTAATCCCCCTCATTCCCTTCACTTTGTTGTTTCTATATTTTGCATGGAACAAGCACTCGCTCATTAATTCATTAATAATTTATTGAAATACTGGCCATCAGATGGCTAGAAACTCTGCTCTTTCATCTTTTAAACAAAACACATACGAACTTCTTTATTTGTACTGCCTCCTTTTCCATTTCACTGACATGCATTATTTTAATAGATTTAAATAGTTGCTAATACCAATTTTTTCTGTATAAACTATTTTGATTATTTTGTATTTTTTGAGTTTGTTTCATGTCCAGTATTTATGCTATGTTTGTCTGTATTTAATATTGTATAGTCCCTGACAGTGATGTTTAGAATCAATGCCAAATAGTAAAAGCAATTTAATATTAATGGGACTATACAGATACTAATATTTTTGTTTCCTTATCCAAGAACAGCTAAAAATATTTGTTAAGAATTATAGTGTTATATGGTAATGATAGCCTAGTAATTTTTGGAAGTGTTAGGAATGAATTAACATACATTATTAATAGTCCAGTGTTATTTCCAAGTCTCCCAGTCTTTGGTTAAACAAATAACTGCACTTTGATGTATATGTACAATCTAGTTCATGTTTATAGATGCTTGATCAGAACAAAAAAGGAAACTAGCAAGGAATTAAGTTAAATTAGTTATAAAGTCTGTAAAAGAAAAACTTGACTTCGTTCATAACTGTTTGCACTGTGGTGTTTGTATTTCACCCTGCCCCTGACACGTTTTTTGTTCTTTATCCTGTGCTTTCCTATATAATTTTGGTGTTTATTTTTGCTTTGTCAAGTTAGCACTGATGGTTTTAGATATAAGAAATACCAATGATAGTATGTTTTTAGGCATGAAATATTACCAAGAAAATCTGATTCACCAGCATTGTGTTTACTTTAGGAAAAACACAATCTTGGTATGTGTTTATTTTTTACTTTTGTGATTTCTAACCATTTGTGATTTCTAACCATAGAGCAAATAACTTACTGTCATACATATAACCTGCATCTTGACACACTCAATTAAGAGTCCAGTTCCTTGATAACAGATAATTCAATAGCAAAGATATTTGAGTATCTGATAAACTTTCCATCTCTTAAGAAAAGCTCCTGTATTGGTGGACAGGAGTAAAAAATATGAAAGAAAGAAAGAGAGAATTACCCATATTATGCAAAATTTGAGTTTATTTCTTATTTTCATTTACAGATAATCTGCAGGTTATGTGTGTACAAATATAGTAATCAAATAAGTGTGACAGTTTTAAATGCTGAGCAGTAGTCCTTAGCTTATTTGAATGGATCAGATGAGTGAATATTTCATTGCATTTTTTTTTTTTTCCAGAGTTCATATTTCAGATCAAATCATCTGCACTGCCTTTGCAATTTTCCTTTTGGTCCCAAACATGCATTATATTGTTACTGCTGTAATTATGTGTATAATCTTCTCCCAGTAGTTAGGAAAGGTGATTTAGTTACTCTGAAACTCTCAGCCAAATTTTTATTACTTTTTTTTTAAACTGATAATGATCATAGAGATACTTGGCTATAGAGTACTCTGGCAAAAAAGGGTCTTTCAACAGTGTGAAATTAATGGTGACTTTCATCCCTTTTTGATGAGGGCTAAAAATGCAATTATGTAAAATCTTCTTGTGAAAAGCAAAAAAGGTACGCAGAACTCCCAATAGTAGAATGGAAAAAAAAAAACCCTATATGTCATAGGAAAGACCTGCAAGCCCAGACCTTTAAGTCTTTGCATTTTGAAGGTTTTTTAAATTCAGATTGACGGCAGAAAAAGATTTTGGATCAGAGCAGTTTTGTCGAAACGCTAAAAAACCCCACTGCTAGTCATGTGAAAACTATACCCCAAAATACCCTGCCCCAGAGCCAAATTATACTGATGCTCAGCATTTTTTTTCCTGAAAATTAAAATTATGGGGAATTTGACTGGTTTCAATTTTTAAGTAAAAGTTTGACTACAAATTCTAATACATATTTCTTGATGTCATTTGTACCGATACTCTTCAGGAATGGGCAGTGGGAGTGCTGGAAAAGAAGGGGGGCCATTTAAAACTCTTTTAAGACAACAGACTCAGTCAGCTCTGGAACAAAGGGTAAGGCATTTTATACTTATATTTCTGATTTACTAAAGTGAAAATTTAGCTTGTAGTAAGTGTTTCCTGTTACTGTTTAAAAATCTGTGTAATTTTTAGGTCTGAAAACTTACTTCATGTTTTGAATATTTAATAGCTGTTTTAAACACAAATTATTAAAATTTTAATATATTAATAAAGCATTAAGAAAAGTGGAGCAAGTAACTGTAATGTGCACAGCAGTGAAGTGATTACAATTAGTGTTACAAGAAACAGTTATATCAAAAATTACTGCTGTTTGGTCTCTCTAAGTTACTGATGCATGTGTAAATTTAATACTTTGCCATGATGTATTTAGTTTTTACAGAAGCCAAATTTGCAAACATTGGAATAGCTTTAAGCCAGGTGAAAATCCCATTTATAATTGCGAAAACTTTCAGTTTTGAAAAATAAGGGTTGGTGCATAATTTAGCCTTTGTTTTACTACATGAAATGGTGTGTGAAGCCTTTAGAAAATGGTAACTTAAACCTACACCACTTACTTCCCAAGGAATAAAAGGGCTTTATAGATTTACAGCTTTTTGAAGAACCTCTGTAGGACTAAAAACGCCATCTGTTACTATGCTGAATAGACTGTATAATAACAATAGTGCTTTTAATTATTTGTTTAAATTTTGGAATGAGTCCTTGAAACGTTTTTTATAGAATATATACTGGTTTTGTCAAAATGTTATTAGTGAGGTGTCTTGGAGGAAGAAATATGAATGTTTTCCTATTCAGAAATAAATTCTAGTTTAATTACCATTTCTGACTACCTGAACTACTTACATAGAACATATATGTTTGTTGAAAACAAAATCAGCTACATCTGTGAAATATAAGTGAATAGCTACTATTTTGAGTAAGTGGATGATTTTCTTCTCATTTTTTGTGTTACCCGTTGCTAAGGGAGGATCGCCTCGTAGGTTCTGTAGAATGCGGGTATGTTCCAAAACATTGTGTGACGCTTTTTGTAGCCGCTTTTTCTTCTGTTGAAGATTTCTAAATAATTATTTGAAATATTTTTATTTTCTTTTTTGTGAAGTTTTGCAGATTTCTTTGTACTCTTGTTTATGCAGGGGTTTTATATTTGTTATTTTTTGGAGCATTTATCAGGCATATTTTTGCTTACTGTTTTGCATGTTGATACTTTTCAGTTAAAACTTTAACTTCTCTTTAAATACAAATCCATGTCTTTTTTTGCTCTTAATGTTTTAGTTTAAAGAAGATGCTTTAATAAGAGCCTTTTCTCTGTTTACATTTGTTTTTACTAGCATTTCAGACATTTCATGGATGATGTGTTATTTCCTTAGGAAGCTTTTTTTAAAGAACAATTAAAAATGTAAATTAAGAGCACTTAATGTATTTTTAGAGCTTGAGTTATTTGCACATTGTTTTGATAAGGCCTGTGTATTGTCTAGTGGAAAAAAATACTGTAAAATGGGGTGGAAACGTGTTGAGTCTGTTATTGATGATAATGTAGAAAGCATATGGACTGTGACAGAAAAAATATGTTCATATTGTCTTTCTGAAAATTTTATACTGGATGTGGTTTTGCTATGGTTACCTATTAAGGTTATTGTAAGGTTGAGTTACTTAACTAGAATGAATAACACTTACTTTAATATTGTGTACATAAATAGTACACTCTAGTTACTTGTCTAGATTATTTAGGGTAGCACTTATTTGGGAAAACAAAGAATAAATTCAACACATATATTTCCATCTGTGTTAGTTATATATTAAGTTCTTCTGATTCTTAGTTCAGTTCATTTGGGTATGTGGTAGTGTTAAGGCATATTAAAACCCGTTCATTTAACTGGATGTCTCCACAGCTTTTTTTAAAATGCGTTACTTAAATAACCCTAATTGCAAACCAGAACAGATTTTGTTGGAAGGGTAATATTACTTGATTTCTTCTGGGAAGATACGCCAGCTGTGGAAAACTCCCATACTTGTTATGTTGTACATTAATATATTTTTAGCACTTCACAGTATGCCTGTTGATAGCAAGTGTAACTATAGCACAGCTGTCTATTTGTATATTTTAATCCATAAATGTATATACTATATTTCCATCAGTGAGAAGATTTGAGCTTACTTTACTCATAAAAAATTAGCCTATGTTTTTGTGAAAATGGCCAAATGCTGCTCTTGATGCTATTTTGTATCTCTGTTGACCTCAGCTTGGACAAATGCTGTTTTATTCCTTCACATTTGTATTCTGCAAGTGCTTGAGATATCTTTACTGCTGCATTTTCAAAATGGAGATCTGTTGATCTTCATCTGAAGAGCACTGCTAGATAACTTGTGTTAGAGTGCAGTTTTCTGTGTGATTCTTTTGGCTGAAAATGCTGACTTAAGCAGCTTCTCTTTCCAGCAACGATTTCTTACTATCCAGCACATCTCCCCTCAGTTCAGTTGAAAAGTTGTAAGATTGTTTGGCTGCCTTCTGAGATGGCACAGTGAATGTGCTTAGAATAGAAATAATTCAAGTAGGAAATTAACCGTATTTTAATGTGGACCAGTTTCCTGCTCTGGTTCAACCCTAAAAGCCCTATGAACATACCTGAGCATTACAAGTATTATCTGAGGGAGTGTACAATGATGGGAATGAGTGAATAGCTGGAAGGGAATCTGAGAACTGCTTCAGCTGGCATTTACACCAAATGATATGTGTGTGTAGCCTTGTTCCATGTGTTTCTTTCATTATTTTGCCTGTCTTTGTATGAAATGTTGTTAAAAAAGAATACTAGCAATACATGTATGTGTATACACAAACATTTTTAAACATTGTATTAAATATTTATGAAGATTTTGTTTTAACCTTATCAGACTTTACCCAAAGGCCAACTATAAAATCTCTATGTAGTTGCAAGGATTAAACTAATGACAGTTCTTTCAGGGTCTGTGTAGTCAATGACTGTGAAACAGTGTAGTGAATTGGTATTGGTAAAATGATTGACCATCTTCAGCTGTAGATTGGAAACTTTAAGATCTTTGTGTCTTTTCACACGTGGGAATACTCTGCACTTGCATCATCTTGCTGTAAGGATAGTCCTTTCCAAACTTCAGTAATAGAGGAGATTTGTAATATTGAAACACTGCATCTGGTTCTCATGGAATCTCTGTTTTCCATGCAATAAATATAGCTTTATAATTTTTAGGTATTACAGATTACCACATGTAATTGAGACTGGAACTTGTATTTGAGTAATACAACAATAAAACCACCCAAAACCTCTAAATGAGCTTAAAAAAATAAAAGCCATCATATGAAGTAATGGAATTCCATAATGAATGAGGCCTTGTTAATGGAATGAGAGCATGTCAGAATGGTTCAGCAAGTCAGTTACCCAGATTTGTTTGTGGCTGAAATTAAGTGATAGGATATAGGTCTAATTTTAGCATGTTGCATAACATAGACTTGCAATATCAATATACTGATTGAGATAAAAGTATGTTATTCCAAATAAAAGCAAATTTTATTCCTGGTTTTTAGTGTCAGGAATCAGGCAAACTGGAAGTCTCAACATGTACTGCATAAGGCTATGCAGTACATAGCCTTATGGAAACGAACAAAAAATGAAAGTAATTTCTGAATCTTCATATAGCTTGAAAAGCATCAGATCTGCTTATGCTTTAGAGCATACAGCTTTAGCACAGTGTAAGTGTGAATACATATATGCATAATATATAAATGTAGTATAGGTTTAATGGAATTTCATCTAGGTGGCATATGCAGTAGATTTTTTTTTTTTTCCCCTGACTTCTGTAGTTCTGGGAAAGCTAATTATTTTAAATGTCATTAATGTGGGATAACTATATTCAAGGGACAAGAACAAACGTATGTTATATTTAAATATATAAGTTATGCAGAATGCGTGTCATGGAATTATATAGGGACAAATATTACCAGTATACTTGTGAATCACTGAACAGTTGATGTTACAGATCCACAGTGAAAGAGGGTTCTAACAGTATGTTGATGTACTGCATTTTTTTCCATTTTTCTGCATGGGAGATGTACAGAAAAGGAGTTCAGACTGTGTTGTAGTCAGAGCTATCTGTCTATTTTGATAGATTGCAAAGTGCTTTGCAGGTTGGTAGAACTTTTTGAGGGAATCTTTTCTGTAGCCATCTCTAGAGAGTCGTCGGTGCTCCTTAAGACAGATTAGTTAAGCAGGTTTGCAGAGTCCTATGGTGAAATCTTCCTGCTTTTTAATTGCATCATAAAGCATAAGTGCAGGTTTTCCTGGGATTTTTGTTTTATTTTTTTCCGTCTGGTTGCTGATTTCAAAGTTTATCTCTTAATTTTGAAAGTCTAAGCCAAACAAAAATCCAGAAAACTTGAAGTTTATAAGGACACTTTAAAAGTAAGAGTTCTAATAACAAGGGTGGTAAGAATTCGGAGGTATTGGGTAAAATTGGGTTTTAGTTTAAGAGGACTTTTCATGCCATGTATTGCTGGAAGAGCCATGATCCTCATTTGATCTGTGGCACGTACACTGTTTAGGTAGAGGCTCAGTTGTGCTGTGCTGTTTCAGGTGCTTCAAGTATGTGAGAAAGGAATCTGTACTGTACTTTCTCTCATATAAAATTATGGTGTTTATTTTTTGCACTTAACCAATCATCATGACTACACAAACCACAATTGCATGATTTTTCTTTTATTTTTCTTTTTTTGCCTCTGTGCATTTAGAATTGCTGAACATGAATCTGTTGCCTTTCCCCCATAAGTGTGATATCATGTGTATATTAGACATTCCATAGAATGTCTTTGTAGAAAATAAAACCTTACAGTTTTGGAGTTACCTCCTTTCAATATGACTCCTTTATTTCATCATGTGTCATGAAAAATTACTGTTATAACTTACTTTGCCTCTTGTATGAACTATGTTTTTGAGTAGTTGCTGAAACTTATCAATTCTTCATTTTAATTATGAATTGGTAAAAAATAATTTATGCAAATTAACCGGAAGTGAATTTCCTTTGTTTAAGAACTTACAGTTTTATTTCAGAGACTTATGCTTCATTCTAGAAGATGGATATTTACTTGTTAGAGCTTACGAGATGATAGCAGAGTAGTCTGCTAATATTTTGTAGGTATATTTTTCTGTAATAAGACATAAATCGTTCTTGCAAGACTACAGTTTGGTTTTACCTTGTACTTCAGTGTCAAACTGCAGTCAGTTGTAACCATAAGATCTAAAAAATGGAGAAAAAAAAAAATCTTCCTATATTTTGTATTGGCTAATGAAAGAATTATGTTGCTTAGCTGTCATCCTGAAAGTGGACCAACAGAGGCTTTGTTAACAAAAATATGTGACGTTTTGATTTATTAATATTGTGCTGAGATACAACTCAGTGGGGGAAAAGTATTCTTACATTGTATAATAACTCTGCTTTTATTCTACTATGGGTATATGAAGATGTATGGTTATGTGGTGCTTAGTAAGCCTGAAGGACATGTTTGGCTTAATGTAACTGCTTTGCTTGTATTTCAGGGAAGTTATCAGTTCACTGCATGTTTATTGGCAGTCAGCAGTGATTGCTAAGCAGTCATTTGATGTTTGTTTTTACTCATAACAGGAATTTCCATTTTTTACCTTGACGACCTTTCCACCAGGCTTTCTCGTCCACGTTGGTGGTGTTGTCAGTGCACGGTCTGTGAAGCTTCTGGATCGCATTCACAATCCTGGTATGTTAACACAAAAACAACTTCCTTGCTCAAGTCCAGTCATAAGATGATGTACTTCTAATCATTATAACTTTATATTGTATCAGTATTTGAATAGATACAAGTCTATTCTAACAATGTATTTTAAAAGCAATATTTCTTAGAATAATTTAAGCTTGAAAAATAATAGGCATTCAGAGGGTATGTTCTTAGCGAGAGACTTTTCAGCAAGTTAATGAAATAATAAAGTACTTTGAATCCAGTAACTGCAGTGAAAACTATCTTGGAATTATTGAGAGTTTAATTTTAATTTTTTTTTACCACCTTTTGATATTAAAACTTGATACAATTTTTCATTCAGACAAAAATAAGATTAAATACTTCTTCTTAACTATGAATGTTTTATAATTTTCATCTCCTTGAAATCCTTAAGTACTAATGACTACAATTTAGCTCAATATAAGTTTTGAACCTCTTTTGAGAAAACCTGTACAACTTTGTTTCTATTCTTAAAAACATACTGAACAGTACTTAAAGATTTATATTTATTATTTACCTGGGAATCCCAGTACTGGAACATGTATATTTTGCATGTCCTAGTTCTGACATTAGAATTAAGTGACTTTTGACATTGAAGACTTTGTTGTTATATTCACTGAGACAAGCTGAGGAATACTCTGTAAAAAGCTGGAATTAACAGCGTAATTAAAAATGCAGACAGAGGAGAGTAAAAAATAGCATCTGTAGTGGTTTTGCATGCACTAGTCAGGAGTAATTGAATAAAGTTTGTGCAAATGCATCTTTAAAAGCAATTAAAAAAAAAAAATCCTTTTCTTTCTTTTTCCTGTGGTCAAAGGAAAGTAATTCTGTAAGCAGGTAGATTGTTGCTGATCTACATATTCAGTAGAATGACAACATGAAATAAAATTCAAGACTTAATTTGAATTAAACCCCCCTATTTTGAAGGGATTTCTTAAAGCATATGAGTACACAATATTTATTCTTTTTTTCCTATTTTAAAGATTTATTTACACAGTGGAGAGAAGGTTAAGAGAAATGTGGAAGTATCATTTATATGTGAGTCCTCCCTTTCTTTGCCACAAAGTTGTCTTAGGCTTTTGTATTTTCAATAGATTTCTGGTACAGGTCACTTATATGCAAAATTTACTGTGTGATAAATTCATTTAAGACAAAATGAAAAGAAAAATCAGTTTGGCTCAGATGTTTTAAAACCTCTTTTCTTGCATTATGCTGTCCTTTGTTTTTACCAACTGACTGAAGCAGAATAAGTAAGAGAAGATAGAGATGCATATTGCTCAACTGCGTAGCTCTTTGCAGTGTTTTTGTGGGACTTGTAGATTGCTCCTGACAAGTGAATGTAAGATGCATGATACTTTGAACTCAGTATATTGCAAAACAATGAAAACAAAAGGTGGAATGAAGGCACATGGCTATGGGAGGGAAGGTGAAGAAGTAGAAAAAAAATTCTGGTATAGTGATGATCATTCTAAGCTTTTTGAGTCAAATAAGTCTGTAAAATATTAAAGGAAACAAACTGGAAAATGAATAAAACAGGAAAATGTAGAAGAGGAAAGAACATGTGAAGGTGTATTGAGAATTAATCATTAAGACAATAGTTGCTATATACTGTACACTTTGATCACGCCTAGTGCTAGATTGCTATAGCATGCTCCTTTCTTCCCTTTCTATTTCAGCCTCTTATTAACTCTGCTGTCTGTGTCTTTCCAGTTCCTGTGGAGTGGTGTTGTCAATTGTGTTCTTGTTGGTAGTTTTTTTTTCACTACTCTGCTCCTATAACTGATCTACTAATTTGCTGTTTTGAACTCAGCCTTTGTCGGAATTATGGGTAACACAAGATCATACAAACTGCTAGACTGGAATAGTTTCAATTCAGGTATTTTACTAGTCATTCAGTACTATATATGCTGACAGAAATTATGGCAGCTCAGTGAAGTTCTTAGAAATGCTGTAGTATATGTAGGTTAATGCTTCAAATTTAAATCTGTTTAATCATCAAATGCCTAAATGTCTTTTTTTATTGTTGTTAAAGGCTTTCTTGAAAATTGCAAAACATTGTTTTAGTATAAAGTAGTATTGCTAAGAATAATTTAATATCAATCTGAAAATCTGAATGTTCAGATGATTATTTTATAGTAGTTTTCAGGTCAGTGTCCATAAAGCAAGTAATTTAGGGAAAGAGAATGGATTCTTGTTTATATAGTTGGGATCATGTCAGGTGTGAATTAATTTTATTTTTAATAAATTTTTTTGGTTGGTTTGATTTGAGGGGGGTCTGTTGTTTGGTTTTTGTTATGGTTTGAATGAGCTTGCACTTTCTTCAACAATGGCTGTTCTTCTGTTAATTTCAGGAAATTAATGAATGTGTTTGTTCTGAATAATAGATACAAAAATTGTCCAAGAGAATGGAAAATAGATGAGGAGGACTCTCTGTTTGAAGAGGAGGGCAGCATGTAGTCTAGTATTTGTTGGTTCGTGAATTTTGCATTGTAAAATTCAATCAGCTTGCAGGATTTACAGCCTAATTATTTGAACTTTTTAATCACTTTAAGACCTAACTTGAAATCCCTAGGAGTCTGTTTTTTATGCAGTTTTAGAAATCAAAGTGTCTGACTGCTTTATAAAGCTGCAGAGAGAATGGATGAGTTGATGATGCAGTCTACATAAAAGCTACATAGAGGAGCTGGCCTGTTTCCTTTGGAAATACAGCATGCTTTGGAAGAAAGGCAGGCATAACTTCTCTGCATATAATATCCAAGCCAGCAGACCTTGCCAAAGTTTGATGTTTTTAAAGCTGTCACAGTAAAAAGGTATAAAGCTGACCTCTAGGGGGTTTGTTTCCCATGGAAATACACTTTCCTCCTTGGTACTTCACTGTTGCAGTGCAGCTCTGTGTCATGCTCTGCACTTCATTTAAATTATCTATACACATTTTTCATTTTACAAATACTTCAGTAATAGGCAGTGCCTAAAATTATTGGCTTGTTTTTGTATCCTTGTTCCTTGCTACAGTAAGTGTCCTGTAATATTATAATTATGAGGTTTTGTGGTTTTGTTGGTTTTCTTTGCTTGTCCTAAAGTGATAATACTTTAAAATTAATTTTACTTTCTGTATGACAACAACGTTATGAAATTCTCAGATCTGTTACTGGTATAGCATAGTCTGATGAAGGTGTTAAAAATGTGTTGAAATTTTTCATCTTGTATGCTACTTTGAGAAGTTTAATTGTTTCTTCTTCAAGATAGTGTTTAGTAGGATGTTACAATGGAAGTATTTTATTAGAAAAATAGATTTAGTTATGTACAGACGTTAAATATACATTGAGCTAGGCTAGTAAGTGACCCAGAAATGCGAGCCTAGGAAGCTTAAGGGGAAGTTGAGAAGTCATTTCTTGACAGAATATCCAAAACGGTAACATAAATTTTTTAGAGTTAACAGGAGAAAGAAGGCGTGCATATATATGTGTTTCTTTTGCAGTGCTAGGTGTGTTGCTGAATGAAGAAGAGAGGAGAAAGAAAGTAGATCAGTCATTACATACTGTGTGTGATGGATAGTAGAGTTGCAGGTTACATACAAGTTAACTATGTTTAAGATGGAATAACAAATACACTGTGCAGATCTGTTATTTTTGAAAAACCAAAAGAGAGGATTTCTATTCATCTTCCCCTTCTGGAACTTTATTGCCAACTCTGTTCTTGATGGCTAATATTTGGCCTGAAGGAGAGCAGGGATTTATACAGCTTAAGCAAAACAATACTGCATCCTTAAATAGCATTCATATTAGCAAGAATGTAATCACAGCCATAAGTAGGCTAAAATTATCCTCCTTTTTGAAAATGTTCAGGCTTCGTTTAAGCTTACTAGTAACCTGTGTAGCACAGAAGGATAATTTTTTTTTTTTTTTTTTTTTTTTTTTTTTTTTTTTTTTGCGTGACATACAACAGGACTGTCTAATGGTGGTGAGGAGTCATAGATAAGAAGATGCTTGAAATTCAATTGTGGAAGTGAAGACTGACTTTATTTGATGAATGGGAAAGAAAATATTAATATGTGGGAATTGCATATAATGACAAAATTGTTTAAATGTTTGTAAAATTACAAAAAGGTGATCAAGATGAATCTTCAAGATAAGAGTAGAGAGACAAGAGCACAAATTCATGGAATAGAGGGCACATAATACAGTGGAAGAAGTACTCAGGTGCTGTCCCTGAAAAAGTATGTTGAGGATGTTTAAGTATGAAAGGAATCCTGGATCCAGAAGACTGGATCTTTGTTAAAGTTTCTTCTGGAGGTTAAATCCAGAGAAGAAGGGTTCCTTAGGGAAGTGCGAGGAACTTTAATAGAGACTGTTTCATAGTACTAACATATACACTTTTCTCACATAATTACATTTTAAAACTCCTTATTCAGGGAGCTGCTTCAGCAGTGATTCTTCAGTTCCAGTAATCAGAAACACAGAAGGAGAAAAGATTGTTAATAAAATTCCTATGTATCTCCTGAGTTCCTTGTGTGATATTCAGACTTGCTGTTAGAGTATGAAATTCTCCAGAACTCTAGTTTTATATATGAGGAAATGTAAGAGGAAAGCTTGAGTATGTTTTGATTCTGTAACTGAATGCTTTTCTTTCACAGAAATACATAGTGAATGTGCAAATTACATTTCATACTGCTCGGTGTAAATGTGGCGTACTTGTAAGTAAACAGTAGAAAATGACAGAATGTTTTTGTTGGTGTCTGATGTGGCTATTACTCAGAACTAGTAGAAAAACATTTTGAGCTTGACCTTTCGCCTTTTCTTGAACAAATTTTGGGTTGACTTCTTGTCCGTCACTGTGTGTTGATATGATGATGGGAGGTTAAGGCAGTTGTCTGAGTCTTTTCTGAACAGACTCAGGGTTGGCATGTTTTTCAGTAGGATTTTAACCCACTTTTCCACAACCATTCCAGGGGAGTGAATATTCCTAAATGTTTTTTATGGTTAATGTGAATGGAGTCTGAATAATCTTTTTTGAACCAGATGCACCCTTATAGTAATTAATTTTCCTTGGGACTCAGTTGTTTTTTTTTGTCTTGGTGTTTGGGTTTTTTTTTGGGGGGGGGGTGGTTTGTTTGTTTGATTTTTTTTGAGAGAGAGTTCTGAGTAGATGCTTATGTAACTGAACAAAGGTGATCACTGTCAATGAGTATAGAATAGTATTCCTATGTTCTGTTAAGAGTTTCATAAATTAATCAACTTGGCATTTAAAACCTTTGCTTTAGAATTCTTTGTCTAGTAGTAAGTAATGTTATTTAATATGTTAATACTGATTTAAACGTCTCCCTGAAATTTGGCTAATGTTGTAAAAGTCATCATAGACTTTTCACTGCACATATGATCCAATAGAGCTGTTGCTTATTGTACCACTACAGTTTGTTTGGAATTGATAGTATGTAAGAGAGAGAACATTGGTCTTGTGGAAAATTGTTACTTTTGCATGTAACTTCCTAATTTCAAAATATGGGGCTTGACTAAAGCTATTATCTTGATACAATTTTCTTCATGGATTACAATGATTTTTTTCAGCCTTATGATGTGTCATGCTGTTGTTGCAAAGATATAGCTGTAGAACTACTTGCCTGGCTCAAAATATGTTATTGTTAGAAGAAAACTAGAATGATTCAAGTTGAAAGGACACTTTCCTAACTACTACATAATTAGAAGTAAACGTGTTCTTCTAAAATGTTAATGGAGAGTATTGTACAAAAATGGCAGGTAACACAAGTTCGCACTGACTGAAGCAGGATTATAAAAATAGATGGTTAAATGTTAATGTATAAGATCTTTATCTGAGCTGAATTAATTAAGCACAAGAGATTTGTCTTCTAAGTGCTAAAACTGCAGTTCCTCAATATACCATGTTATAAAGAAATACCACAGTTTTGAGGCTGGTTGTTTTTTTTTTCTGGTTCAACTTGTACTTCGGATTCTGTTAGAGAGTGCAATTTGACCTTTTGCACTAATATTTTCAGTGGCTTTTGTAAGATTTGGGTTGTTGGTCTTTCTTACTGCAGTCTCATAGAATTCGTGAACTCACTCAAAGGCACTGTAGGAAAGCCTCCTTGGATCCAGAAGTTGAGAGGCTTCTCTGACTACTTTGTCTTAAAACAAAATAAACAGTTGTGAGCATATAGAAATAATGAATGCAGAGTTCTGTGAGTGTAAAAAGTTAAAACTCTGAGGAATGTAAAAAATGAAGAGGAAATACAGAAGCAGTTTCATTTCATGCCAAATAATGCCATCCCATTTCTACAGTTGTGCAGTGAGGTAGATAATGAGTGGCAGTTGGCAAGAAAGAAGCAATCTGAAAGCAGCAATCTTGTCTGTGAAGATCTATCTGTGTTGAGACATTTTTTTGTGTTTAAAATTCAGTATGTTTCTTTTAAGGACTGCGTTAGATAAATCTGTATTATTCCTTTTTTTAAGGTTCCACCTAGTTTGGCTTGTTCAAAGCTTTAAATTGTACTTGTAGTTATGTTTGTGATACTAGTTGTAAAATAGATAAAATGTTGTTTAAGACGACCTGCCTTACTGCAGCGTAGTGTCTCCAGCTTTGAGTAGTAGCCCCTTTGTTGCTATTACTTGATGTCCTTTGAAGATTGCTCATATTTTAAAATAGGTTGAATTTATTGTGCCAAGATGACAAAGCAACAGAGAGATAAAAGATAGAATAAGTAATGTTTTCTTTATTACCTAGCAGCTCTTCAAAGTGGCAGACCTTGCCCTTGTTACTGTAATAGTATCAATTAAAAGAGATTCCTACATTTTTTTTAGTGTCCCACTCAGAAGAGCCCTCACCATTATAGGATGCATGACTGATTGAAATAACTAAAAACTGGAGTGACAAGTTACATATTTAGACCTGGCACACTGATTTTCCAGAGACAAATTAATTTACACTAGTTAACGTTTTGTTATGTCTGGGTAGTACTTTTAAACTTTTATAATTCCAAGGAGGTATGGTGAAATTTAAACCTTTATTTTTAAGTGTTACTGTGACAGTTCAATCTTAGAATTAAATTTTAATATGTGCCTACATAAATACTCTGAACATCTTTTTTTGTCTCCAAATTCTGTATTCTTTGTTTTATTTTAGCTTTTTAAAATTCTATTTAAGTTGTATCACTTGGTGGTTTCCTTTAGTTATAAATTAAACTATTACTGCAGTTTTGGTATTGCAGCATATTTATTTATGATGTTTTTTTGCAGCTTGTGCTGTTCCTATGAGACCTACATTTATGATTAAAAGCAAAAATTACAGGATGTATTATTGTTATGGCTGTGTAGTTAATGTTTGGTGGTATTTGCAGCAGATTTTGTTGAAGCAGTTTCTGGAAAATTATTGCCTCAAATATTACTTTAAATACTTAGAAAAAGTTATGGTGTAGTCAGTCCAAGTGGTTCTTGCACGTTTTTTCTTAAGATCAGTTACTTATGTAACATGTAGCATGTGATTGGTAGACCAAGTGTAGAACAGTGGAGGTGTGAAAATCCAAGTAGTTACTCTTTTTTTAAATTCTGTTTAGATTTACAAAGCCGAATTAATTTAGGACACAGATGTTATGTCACCGTGGATCATATAAAATACTTGTGTTTAGTGATGTCAGTCATAAGGCTTATAACATATTAATCTTGGGTATCTGAGCATTTAAACTGTTCCAGGAATATTTACTTGAGATGATGAACAAATGCAGGGAGATATCTCAATGCTTGCTGTCAGGGATTTTGAGAATATAGTTGTTTATGAATATATGTCTGAGAGCGTTAGCTGATTGGAAGTTAAGGTATTCCAAAAGCCAAACTTTGAATTAGGTTTTTTACAATTCCCTTTTAGGGGTGAGAGAGGTAAAAACATCTCCTGATCCATTAAAAAATTTCTTAATGGAAGTATAATTCCATATGTTTCTGTCTAAATTACAAATATATTCACCTATATCAGAGATACAGAAGCTATGGAGATTCTGTTAATTCTGTTTCATAGTTAAACTTTTTTTTCTTTTGTAAGAAAAAACAGAGTATTCTCTAGCCTCCTAGCCAGTGATACAGGTTTTTTCATGAAATTCAGAATATAAGAAAAGAATTCAGGAGTTTTGATAGCAATGTTACTAAGAGGAACACTTTGCTGCCTCTCCATGTTGGAGTATATCTTGGTGTTAAAGCTAGTGTTCCTCAATAGTGAGGTGCCACTAAAAGGAATGATGCTGATTTTCTGCTTGATTTCTGCTATGTGCTCTTGCAATCTTCTGGTGGTGATGTAGTGATTTGGCCTGACTATGGTAAATGTATGGGTTTGTGTTCAGTCAGCCAGTTGAAATATCTTGTCCCGTAAATGCATGAAAGGTGAACGCAGTTTTAATCCTAAATGTTCTTAAAATTGCTTCTTCAGTAATTGAAGAATTTCTTCAACACCCAAGCTTAAACCTGTTTTTTTGTGCATTCAGTAGTTTGTGCTTCAGAAGTGAGATACATGCTCTGTGACCTCATCTGGGAGAAAAGCACTGATTTAATATTATTCTCTAGGCTGGATGTTTTGTCTGTAGTTTAAGCTGTGTAGAAGTAGGTGTACCTGTTCTCTTTGGTGGTGTGGTTGCACTGTTTTCTGCTGATTTAGAGTGTCTTAGTTTTCATTTGATAAATCCCAATAATCTACTTCCTTCAGTTTCTGTATCTTAAGCAAAGTTTTAATTTTCACATCTTTTAGTCTTAAAGATGAATATAGGGAGTATTTTTTTAAAAATGATGGAGGGACTTTGAAAATACTTTGAAAGTTTTGGGTAGTCTGTTGTAGGTTTAGTTACTTGCTACCCAAGTTTTGTGTTTAAACTTTAGAGACAGGAGGATTCAGCTTTTTGTATAACTGTTAAATAATTTAGAAAGAAGATAGGAAATGTCAATATTTATGGGATCACCAGGCAGGATTAAAATTAATCTTCAAGATCCAGGGAAGGGTGCTTGTAAACCTAACAGATGTATCTCTTAGAAAAACCAAACCAACAAACCTACAAAAAAATACCACACTTCTTTCTGTATAATCTGATTAATGCAGAAGATACAAGAATAAGGGGATAAGGAATGTGTAGATAATGGCTCTGCCTAGCTAAAGACTCAAAAGATTGAATTTGAAAGAATATATTGGTTTCTCTATTGCCATTTTTGAGATAACAGAACAACCAGTTAATTGCAGATTGTGAAAACTTTCATGATATGATTGTCCTCCTCATTTCAGAACCTTACATCATAAATATAAATACTGAATTATATAATATTAAAATTGAAATGAATCATACAGTTCCTACTTCTGAGTAATTGTCTCAGAATGGCTAGGTATTCGGCTTTAATATGTATGATCTGTGTAATCAAGAGACCATTCTTAATTTTTCTTCGGTTTTTAAAAGTCTGTATGGACCTAGCATAATACAGCTCAATCTTGAAATGCTCTGC
The DNA here is from genome assembly GCF_003259725.1 of Athene cunicularia. Classification (NCBI taxonomy): domain Eukaryota; kingdom Metazoa; phylum Chordata; class Aves; order Strigiformes; family Strigidae; genus Athene; species Athene cunicularia. The sequence goes on along the minus strand of NW_020799092.1, from coordinate 6,516,899 downwards.
ATAAGTGAACATCTATGAAGTAACTTTGGAAAGGTGTTGCTTCTTATGAATCAGAAAGTATTGATAGTGTCTAGTGTTATCTCCAGGTGAAGGTTTTAGACAGGATTTTGTCCTATTGACAAAACAGTCTCATAGAAATCAACTTCATATTTTGAAGGAGAGAGATAAATGAATGAGTGGTGGATAGAACTGGCTCAAAGAACATTTAGGGCATAAAGTATATACAGTGCTGTTTGTGTCTTCTAAAGCTGTTTAATAAAATAAGTTTGGAAAGTTTCAGTTGGAGGTTTGAGTTGGCACGGTTTTTATAGAATACTGTACTATTGACAACATTGTTTCTCAAGTCTTCAACTCTAGAAACCGTGTGCTTGCTTCCACTTTGTTATAAATATCATGCCAGTTTTGAAACATTAATAAAAGGTTTAATATTCAGTCTTTGGTTTCCAATAAAGGGTGCATAATAGTAGTGTAATTTTTTTGCAAACCTTTTTACTTAAAGTTGTAGATAAACCTTGCTATAAACTACTCAGTAGATTTGCTAGAAAAGCTTGTGATTGAGTGCTATGTATGCTTGCCTTTTTGCTTCCACCTAGAATCCAGGGCCATTACTTTCTGTAACCATTTCAGTGAGCTGCCATAGTTTTCAGTCTGTACTGTCACCTGATCCAAGCATGCGCCAAAATACCCACTGTTTCTGGCTACTGTCTGCTGAATCTGCTTTGCAAACCCTTAGTTTTTAAGCTTTTGCCTTAGCAAAAAACAACAACAGACACTCTTAAGGAGTGTACTGGACACATGCCATCCTGCTTCCCTAATTCCTCTAATTGTTTATGTAAATCCTTAGCTTTACTAAACCTGTAAATGCTACAATGGCATCCCCATGTGAAATCGTGTGGCTCGTGTCAAAAAAGACTGCTTGTGAAAATATTTGTCAGAAGAATATGAATGCTACACATTGCACTGCATTCAGTGTTTTGTATCAATTTATTATTGCAATGTCATGGTGTTTGATTTTAATTGTAGTCAATCATTTTGTGTTTTAATATGTAAAGGTAAGTTCATGTAAACTGTGAATGTACAGTATTTATATATAAACATACTGATTTGTATTTTTGGCCTCTTTCTGGAAGAAAAAAATACTTAACTAAATGTCTTAAGCAGAGGAACCCAGTTTTCTTTACAAACATTTGTTTATGCATGACTCAAATTTTTGAACTTGTGCAATAAGAATTAATTGGATTTTTTGAAAGATATTGTGCCTGATCTTGTTAACACTGAAGGCAGTAGCTGGAAAGTTGTACTTAACTCTTAATGAGAATGAAAATGATCCATTATATTACTGTAGTTAATAGTTTTGTTAATTCTGATGTTGAATGTGTTCTCAGAGTAAAGGGTTAAATGTTGCTTTAGCAAGACATAGTGTTGAGCAAGCTCACAACAATATGTGCTTTCCATTATGATAAGGAGAACTTGTAGGTGAAGTTAGATGAGAAAAGTGTGTTAACTCTCTTTAATAACTTGTTCCTAAACTTTAACTATAAATTTTTGTGGAGGAAAGTTAAATGTTTGCATAGAGTTTGGGACCCGTCACTATTTCTACCTTTTCTGTTCCCCTTAAGCATATCTGTTCTCTTTCAACATTCCATTCTGTTTCAATTTTTACTGTGGCTACATACCTTTCCAGTGTCATATTCTTGTTTGTAATCTTATTCTTTTTCCACAGCACTTTCCCTGTTCATCCCCAGTCACTTCACCTGTTGCTCACTTTCAAATCCTTTGTCATGACTTCCCATTTTCTTGCACTTTTTGTCATAGAAAGGTCACTGGTGACAAGTAGGAGCATTTTTTGCCAAATGGTACCTCAAGATGTGAAAAGTGATGATTTAGTAAAATTGGCTTTTTTGTCTTTATGTCTAGAAAAAGTTTACTTCTCCTTTGCAGGTGTTTTTCTGTGAAGTAAAAAAATATGTGTAGCTGTCCAGTCAATATTTATAGCCAGCTGCCTGTGATCAAGTGTAAATGAGCAAGGATTGTCCTGCATAGTCAGTGAACCTCTTTTTCTCCTACTTAAACTTTTCTGTTCTAGAGAGAATTGATAAGCAATCTCCTTCACTGTGATTGGATGGGGAAGGAGGAATTGCTTCCAAAATCCATGTCCATTCCACCATAAAGAGTTAGTGATAACATTTACAGAAGGTGCTTGTGGTCTCACATCTCCCTTACAGCTCTCCATTTTGTCAGATGTTGTAGCCTTTGTCTTAAAATGCATTTCCAAAGTTGCTCCATTCACCTACCACTATTGCCATTAACTGGTGGCAGCAGTCACAGCCTCTGTTCAGGCAGAGATGCAGATGCAAAAGAGAAAACAATTCACCTCTCACTTTCCTTTGTGTACCACAAATTGTTCTCATAGTTGAGCCTCTGAACTCCAGCCCTATGATGTGATGAGTTATTTCTGCATGATTCTCAGCTTTTGAAAGCTGAAAAGTGTGAGACCTTGCTAGCAGGTATTCCAACCATGTGAGTCAGGATTACGGTATATCCTCTCAAGCATTTGATTGTTCCAGTCAGTGAAAGTGTTTAAACAGTGTTTTTAGGCTGAGAGACAGGGAGGTGCTATGCTTCAAGATTCTACTAGTAATTCATTGAAATCGGCTGAAGGTGAACTCACATACAGCGAAACGTGATTGATATGGTTCATGAAAATCCTTAGTCTCTTTTGTGTCTCAATATGTGTATTTTTGTTTTGATTGCGGAGAACCTTCCTAAGAAGTAAGGGGTTTTTTCTGTTCACTGTTTTCTTAGTTGGATAAGCTTCAGTGTGGACACCCAAGGCTGCTGTTAGTCAGTGCTATGAGTTACACAAGCATTAACATTTAAAGTTAGGTATAGTTGAATATACATAGCTCTGTACTATTTTTAAAATTAGATAATGACAATTAGTTTAATTTTAGAAAGCAGAAAGACTGGTTTAATATGAAAAGATGAGGTAAATTCATGAATGAATACATCTTGCTGTAGAATATTTTTGTTTCGGTAATTTTCAAAATATGCGTATAGCTGCATCTTTCATTTTTGTTTGTCACGTTGTCAGAGAACTCAGTGTACGATAATAGGTTATCATACACTATATTTATAAATATTCCAGATAGTACAAAATTGATTCCTAGTGAATCTCAGGTTTTTAAATTATTATATTCACCAAGGAGATCTCAATAGCTAGATGTTTGTATCTGTAAAGTTCAGTTATTTCATGGAAATTGTATAAGAGTCTTACCTACTCAGAACCTTTGTAGCATCTGAGTGCTTGTTGTTTGTTACTGTTTTTCCCCTTATTTTATGTATCAACAATTAACATAATTTTCAACTAAGTTCATTGGTACAGGTAAGCCATTTTGAAAGAAGAAACAGTTGGCAAACTAATTGTAAATGGCAATACTCGTGGACTTCTTATATAAAGAGCTTGTGAGATGAGCTTTAGTTCTGGGAAACTAATGGCTGAACAGTTTAAATAAATGGATTGCATAAACATTAAAGTAGCACTCTTTTTTTGCATTTTTAATGTAATATTCGAGAAAAGTGGGTAGGATACAGTTTAACATATAACCTCAAAGTCAGTAAAGCTAATTAGAATCTGTATGGGGACAGGGTGGGGAAGGTGTGGTTTCCAGGATATAGAGGAAAAAAGGCATCAACAGATAGGTAGTCAACATACATCTTGTAATTCTTAATGTTATTGATGTAGAAGTAGTTTCAAATACCTGTGGCTTCTCAAGGTTAGAATTGCTGAAATAAGGACCACAGAGCTGTGTGATTAGTGATAGAGCATTGAACAAATATTTTTAAAATCTGGTAAAGAGAACTGCTTACAGTAGGAAGAACCACAGAGGTTATCTCAAAGATGTCAACTGTATACCAAAGCAAAATATTACTTTATTACAATAAATACTGTTTCAATACTATTGCTGTTAGTTTTTCAGTATTACAGAGTATCTGTGATGCTTTGGTGCAAGTTATGTGCTGCTCTCGTGTTGTTGGAAACTGACAGTATGGTCTTCAAGTGGGTGGAGATTGGAACGCTATCTACAGTATTTGGGTGTTATCTGTCATGGACAACAACAAGACTGCAGTATTCTGACAGAACTTGATCACATGGGTGATAAACAAAAATATAGTGAGAACCTGTTCACATGGGTGATAAACAAAAATATAGTGAAAAAGCCCCATTAGTGTTTGCTTGAACTGCAATAACTAGGAAATAAAAAGTGTCCAGATACAGTAAAACACTTGAATATGAACTTTTCAGATTAATTGCATGAAACTTTATGTTGATGTAGTCCAGAATAGTGAACTGATTTATACTTTGTCTTTCAGATGAACCAGAGACACGAGATGCATGGTGGGCAGAAATCAGACAAGAAATAAAATCCCATGCCAAGGCATTGGGTTGTCATGCTGTAGTGGGCTACAGTGAATCAACTAGCATTTGGTAAATCATGATGATGATTTGATTTTCAAAATGCCACAGAAAACTTATTTCATCTTCAGTGGATTAAAAATGGTTAACTATTTCAACACAGTTGTTGGTACTAAGTCTAGTATACCTACTTCAGAGAGTTTGTTAAAGTAACTTTCTGAGAATTTTTTTAATAATATATTTTCAGTTGGGTTTTTATTGGGTTCTGTTTTTTGTAATGAACATTACAATTATTTTATTTTTTTTTTTAAATTCCAAACCTACATGTTTGCCTTTGTGGTAATAATATTAATTTATCTATGAAGTTTTCTAAATCTAATCTAGCTAAATAGCTAAGACTGTTTCTAAAAGTATATGTCTTGCAGTTTCATTGTTGGGTAACAACTGGCAGACCAGTACTTAGATGGTAAACCTCAAATTTAAGGCACAGGTTCTTTACTAGGAATATATTAATTGTGAGTTAAAGGAGAATATGCTGCCTGATCAATTTAGAATACTTTAGGTGTAAACGTTCTGTATTTCTTTCTGAAAAATATATGTAATTATTTTTGTCTTTCAGTACTACAGTAGTGTTTAATATACTAAACTGCAGCTCTGCAGTAGTCTTTCTGACGTTGAATTCATAGCCCTGCATGCTATTCAGGCCAGAATTCCAGTGTCTTACTGTATTCCCTTTGGCTAAGAAAATTCCAATCTTGTGTATTTTGATGGCTTTATAACAAACTTCATGAGAGGCTTGGGAGAGTGGGAGAAATAATTTTGGATTTATCTAATTACTTGTCCTTCTCTCTGGCCCAGGAAAGGTTGTGTCTCTTTCTAGCTCTGGAAAGTAATCTATGAAGAGCTCCTCCTGGGGCCAAGTGTGTCTGACCGATACCAAACAGAAAAGTACTCTGGCTCACTGGTTCTTTTGAATTGTTTTAGGAAAGTAGCTGAAGCAAACTTGGACATCTGAACTTTCTGTCAAGTTGATTTTGCCTAAATACTTTTAAAGAAAAAGCAATAAAGATTTGCTTTTTTTTAAAGAAAGAAGTTGAAAAAGTTTCATTTTACTTTGCAATTGATATGATGAAGAAAGAAATACAGTTATACAGTGTTTTCATGAGTGCACACCATCTGTTGGTAAAGTAGCAAGATAACCAGAAATGATCAGTCTGAAGCCACAGCACTGATTGCTTCACATCTGTTGCTCCTTCACATTTATTGCTTCACTGCAGGTAAAAAAACCCCAAACCCAAAAAAAACCTAATATCTTGATCTTTCACAAAACTTGAAGACAGTTTTTGGAAGTCAAATGCTTGTGCTAGTGAAGTAGTAAAACAGGAGAACTTACTTTACAGACAAGGCATGGTTTGTATTCCTTATGCTGTCTTGTTTGTTTATGTCCTGTCTTGCTTGGTGTATTAAAGACCATATTTACGTCAGAATTGCAGTGTGCAAGTTTCCATTGCTGAGGGATGAACTTGTACTAAAAATGGAAGATTTACTCCTTTGGCTGTCAGTCTCCTTGTAAAAAGTGTGAATATTTTTATGGTTTTTTTGCTACCTTAACTGAGGAAAGAATGTACATAGATAGACAGTCAGTTACTGGGTTATTTCACACTTCAGTTTTTCTTAAGGAATTTAATGTAATCATTGATAAAATATTTTATTAGAGTTCTTATGCTTACTTGCCACTTCAGTTTTATTCCATGCTTAAAGAGCAAGGCTCTGTCTGTAAGTGCTGGTCTGCCAGACATGTTGTATATGAAAAATTACTCTGAGAAGAGAAACAACAAATAAAAACCATGCATGCATCATTCTAGAAAATGTGGGAAAGCTTTTATCCATATTTTCCAATATAGTATTTTAAGTATTGAATGTTAGAGATTCATTTCTTATTTAACAATTTCAGAAATACTAAAAGCTCTGTGATCATAGCTTGCGCTTCTGAGAGCTTTAACTGCTAAGTCATTAATATGGTTGATTACTTTACATGCTAGATGTACCATTATTGTGGTTGTTCATGGTCAAATTTTATTGTTTTGGTAATTTTACACTCCAAGAAGCCCCCTTGTCAGTGTTGTGTTGTAACTTCATTTTGACAGTGAATGTTTATAAGGTGGTGAGGCTCTCAACTTCCATTTTACTTTGGTAAAAATTGTGCCTTTTAAAAAAAAAAAAAGATTTTTCTTTGCTTTTGTTGGTTGGTTGGATTTCACTGCTTTATTAACTGTAGTATTGAAAACCATGTTTAAACCTGATTAGCCTTTGTGATGTTACAGCATGTTATTTATGATATAAAGAAAAGCTCTTTAGTCTTTCTGTTCAGTCCTGAATCTCTTACTTATACAATGGTTTAAATATCCAGAAGAGGATTGTTTGTGGGATTTAATGGATAAAATTGCACAAATACACAATATTAGTAGTTACATTGAATTTATTGAGCCTTTTAATCTAATAGTTTTAAATAAAAGTAGCACCAAGTAGTAGGAATTCACTTTGTTGTAATTCTTTTCTCTTATAGTGAAGAGGTCTGTATTTTGTCCGCGTCTGGCACAGCAGCTGTACTGAACCCTAGGTTTCTTCAGGATGGCACCATGGAAGGCTGTTTGGAACAAAGGTTGTCATGGCAGCCTGGCTTCTTTTCCATAGGGTCAGAGAAGGGAGAGGTTGATTTTTTTCCCCAGAGCCAAGATAGTTCTTCTCTATTAGGGTAGGTTACAGTGTTACAGTGCAGGATGCGGGACCAACCACTTTACTGCTTTTCACTAACAACAACATCAACAGAAGTAATGGAACTCTGCACCAAATTAGATATTCTGTTTTTATTTCTAACAGTCTGAATAAGGTAACACATTTGACTACTAACCACAGATCATAACTCAGTTTTTTTCTTTGCCACTCTTCAGGTATCTTTTATCAGCTTTATATCACACTATAAAAATTGACAGATGTATGATAAATTAATGTAAGCCAAAAACTGTTGTGGCTGTATTATGTGTATATATGTTCTATATATACTATTTAAGAGCTGTATGGGAGATAAAATAGCGTGATTGTAAAACAAAGATGATGCCAAATTTTTGCAAAAGGTATATGTTTTAGTTAAAATTTATGAACAAAATCATGAAACTGAAGGAAATACATGAAGCGTCCCTTTGGTTCTGATCTTGTAAATAAAATTTGAGGAACGAGTATTGGCAGTTATTTTTTGGAAAAAATAAATAGATTAACTAATGCATTTTGGTAATTTATTATGTGTTTGTCAGGATAGTAATCAAATATTTCAAGGGATTATTGTAGTTGTAAGTAAGGCTGTTTATTACACCTTAGCACTTGCATTACTTTTTCCATAACCCTGCCAAGATAGTATTATTTACTATACTTTGTTAGCAAGAGGCCATTTTCTTCTTGTGTAGGTAGACTTTTGAAAACTGTAGCCAGAACAAAAATACTTGTTTCTGTATTCACTATATGATGGAAAGGAAGAAATGTCATGTTCATAATATGAAGAAAATTGCATTTTTATCAAAATACATGTTTTGTTGCTACTAAGAGTCTTGGCATAGATGAGAAATGCCAAAGGAAGATGAAACAACTAAATGGACAAAGCCCATGTTTGAGACAAAATATATTTGCCAAAGTCTGTGATAAGTTATGTTTCAAATCTGTCAGATTTGCTTAATCATCTCTTCAAAATTCACTGAGAATAGTTTATGTGAAACAGAATAAATTTGCAATGGTGCAGTTTGCTTATGCTTTCCTTTATAGTGGTCATTCCTGGATATTTCTTATGGGGGAGTAGGTCTAATTGTTCTAAGTGAATAACAAGTTTTAACTAATAACTTAGGAAATAATCTTGCTATTCTTCTTACAATGTTAATATATATTGTACTGCTGCTCAGTAGGATGGTTGGTTTGTTATTTATGTTCTGCTCATTAGGTTTGTGTAGGTTTTTGGTCACAACGTAAAAGAGACTTTTCATTGCATTTGGCACAGCAGATTCTCTGTACAGCTGTTGTACCATGGACTGCATTTAGAATTCACAGTGTCTAAAGCCAGCTCAGTGATGTTTTAGGTTTATATAAATCATTGGTCATTGTATGTAGTTTTTCTTGATCCCCACATAACAAATTTCAATTCAAGTTTTATTTACAGCATTGTAACTAGTAGCATGTAGCCTAATTTTATTCTTCTAATTCATAAAATTCAATACTTGTCACATTGGTATAATGGAGCAGAGTATAGCTGCAGTGTATGATTTAAATAGGTATCTTTAAGTGTTTATACATATGTGCATGTATTGATCATTGTTAATAAGGTGCAGATGTTTTAAGTATGCTCTTCGTAATGTATTTTTAGGATTGAAGAAGCTTCACCACCAGGTTGTGGATTTTGCCATATACCATATGATGAATTGAACATGCCATTCCCTGCTCACCTCACTTATTGTTACAACTGCAGAAAGCAAAAAGTTCCTGATGTCCTTTTCACTACAATTGATCTTCCTGTAGAGGCAATAGTTATTGGGAAGGGATGTCTTATTCAAGCCAGGTATCTATCAAAATATTTTCTTATTAAAATTTGGAGATCTTTGAAAGAATTCCTGTTGCTAAATTCCAGTCATCAAACCTTAGATTTTGTATATTAAATTGCTAGGAGTTAATGACAGTCTATTGGGGTACAGGAGAAGGACAGCCTTCTCTTCCCCTTGTGTTATGTCATGTCCCATGATGAACATCTGGTAACTTGATGGGTCTCTTTAACCAAGTAACAAGTGATAGGATGAGGTAATGGCCTCAAGTTATGCCATGGAAGGTTTAGACCTGATATTAGGAAGCATTTCTTTACAGAACAGGTTGTTAGGCGTTGGAATGTGCTGCCCCATTCCAATGACTACCCAGTGGTAGAGTCCCCATCCCTGGAGATGTTTGAGTCAGGTTGACATAACACTGAGGGATATGGTGTAGTTCAGAACAGTCAGTGTTAGGTTAATGGTTGGACTAGATAATCTTCAAGGTCTTTTCTAACATAGATGATTCTGTGAACTTACCCATGTTGGTAAATGTTCTGCTATTTTTTTAATGCCTGTGGGAATTGCAGTATTTTGTCTGCCTGGATATAAGAGTTTTCATGCTTTAACTTGCTGTTTGGGACCACTAATGTGGTCAGATACAGCTATTGCATTTGAAACTCAGTGAACTGATTAAGTCAGTTGTGTTAATTCTGTGCTGATGTCTGTAACTGAACTTATGTCTGTAGAATTGGTGGCTATGTCCAGTTTATACTGTGGTCTTTGAATTTGGAAAAGGGAATAATGTGGTTTACAGTCAGAAAGAAGAAAATGTTAGCTATGTACAGTATGTTTGGGTGGCCAGTTAGCTACATGGGTAAATAACTGGTTGGATGGTTGGGCTGAGAGGATAGTTGTTTATGGTTTATAACCTACCTGGATGGCCACGACAAATATAACAGTCTGCAATGGGACCTGTTGTGTTGAACATCTTAATGATGTGGAGGAGATGATGGACTGCATTCTCTTCAAGTTTGCCAGTTACACCACAATGAATGGGACCACACAATACAATACCTGTCCAGTTTGTCCTGCTCTGAGAGTGGGAAAGAATCAGAAAACTAGAGCAGGTTCAGTGGAGGGACACCAAGGGAGTAAGGAGCACCAGCCATATGAAGAGAATTGCAGGTGCTGGACTTGCTCAGTCTGGAGAGAGGAAGAATTCAGGGGGACCTAATAGCAGCCTGTTTATAGCTCTAAGGAGTTTGTGGATCCTATGTAGCCAGGGTCTGCGCAGTGGGAGAGTGAAAAACAGTGAGCAAGAGAAATTCAGAGTGGATATAAGGAAAAACTACTTACCTGTGAGAACAATCAGGCAGTGGAGCAGATTGCCTAGAAGGTTGTGCAGTGTCCATCTTTGGGGGAGTTTTGAAGATCCGACTGGATAAAGCTCTGAGCATCATAGTCTGAGCTCAGAATTGACCCCCCTTTGGCTGTACAGGAGGTTGCACTGGAGACCTCCTGAAGTTTCTTCTCACCTGAATTTTTATTATGATGCTGTGTTTATCATTCTCTTGACTTCTGCTAGAGCAGAATTTCTGAAGCTACTGTAGAGATGTGTTTTGAGCCCCTCCTTTGGTATTTTCTGTATTACTAAATCTTCTGTTCAGCACCATTGTGGAAATTGACTTTGTGTCACATGGTGGTCACCAGCCTGTCTCTGGAACACTTGCAGATGTCCTATTTCCTCTAGAATGATTCCTGAAACATTTCCTCATCTGCCCCTCCTCCCCCAAATAAATTTGAAAAAAAGACCTGAAGCTATATTTAGAAAGATTTTGCGGTGAACTTGTTATGACTGGATGAGTTACTGTGTTTTCCTGATCATGTAATAAATGTAGTCCTTAGAAGAAAGTGTTATCTGTTCATATCACTAAAATGTACAGTTGTCGTGTTCTTTTTGAATTAAAATTTGTCACTGAAAGTAGGCAGTCATTATAGTGGTGTGGGGTTTGAATTTCATTTTATGGGGCTAAACCCAAAGAGTGGAATATGACTAACACAGTATGTTCAGAGATGAGATTTCTATGCTCTTTCTTTTATTATTTTAAGATGTTTTATTTTGGTTAATGCTTGACCTGGTAAGGGCACTCAGTTTTTTTTCTTTGTTCCAAAGTGTGCCTTGAATAACTGTATTAATAGGCATTTTAAAAGTTCTACCAGTAGATGTCATTTCTTGTGCTTGTACTTGAAGTGTTCAAGAGGTTTGCAGCAACAGAAACAAATGTTTGCATTTGGGGTCTTACTATGAAAAAAGCAGAATACACAAATTTTCAGATAAGACAGACTCGAGTTCTTATGAACTGACATTTTTTTATCCAGTTGCTGCAATCTAGTAGAATGCACTTCATCAGTTCTCAGGCTCAATTGAAAAGGACTGCAGTAATTGTCCCTTGAAATAATCGATTTTTGTAGAGGAGTGTTTAACAAATATCAGACAGCTTGAAAAGAAGTTGTTTGTCTTCAGTATTTGCTTTGACAAAAGTGAGCAGGGCAAATTTTTAACAGTCACTGCTATATGATAGGAGTGTTAATATATTAGCCAAACATCTAGTAGATTGTTATCTGGAATCTGTAGAAAACTTTTCTGTTGCATAGTTATTTGGTTCTGCCAGACTGTTATGGCAGTAACCCTGTGTGATACGTGTTGTTTCTGTCTGATAACAGTTATTAAGCGTGTTTTAAGAATGGAGATGTGACTTTTTACAAAAATACAGTATTGGTAATTTTTGTATTCTGCTTTGATAAGAGAGTATTTTTGAATGTTGTTGAAGCTTATGTATTGTTCTGTTTTTTAAGTTTACTTTTTATTTTACCCATTTTTATTGTTCATATAAATATACAGCTACCTATTAAAAATGAAAATCAGATCTTACTTATTGGGACTCAGTGCCTCAGTGTGCCTTGATCTTCCTGATGAGAATTTAATATTTTACAGGATTTTAAAATACATTTAAAGGAAACTGATTGTATTAGGTTATACAATGAAGAAAAAAAAAATCAAAATACCCTGTGATCACTTTCAATCTTCAGCAGTTAAAGCTATTCATCTGCTGATGTGATGTACTGTTTCGTATTGTCAGGTTATGCCGTCTAAAGAAGAAAGCTCAAGCTGAAGCAAATGCGACATCTATCAGTAATCTCTTGCCATTTATGGAATATGAAGTGCACACCCAACTGATGAATAAACTTAAGCTGAGAGGAATGAATGCTTTGTTTGGGCTGAGAATTCAGATCACTGTGGGTGAAAATATGCTAATGGGGTTAGCAGTAAGTAAAGTTTTAATCTGGGGATTCTTTTGTTTTCTTACAGTATTTTTTCAGGACAGAAAGACCTACAAGTGTTGTAAAATTCAGAGTAACTACAGATATTAAAAAGTTATTTGAAGAATAAATGAAGTGATGGAATGAGGTGTCTAATCATTGACAAATCAGGACAGACTCTCTTTTGGTGACAGAAAAGATTCAGATCTCTTGAAAGTCTGCTACAGGACAAGACTATTAGAAAGGGGATGAGAGGAAAAGAAACTTTAAATGATTTAATGGCTTAATGATTTAATGGCTTAATGAATTATAGAAAAATTGTGTTCTTTAAAGGTCCTGTCAGAGATCCCTGTTCATCAAGTTGCATTACAGTTCCATGACGAAGAAGGTCAATTAAGTCTCAAATCTTTTGGTTGGTTGTCAACAAGAGAGAGGTCTGTCGCCTCTTCTTTGATGGCACTGCAGAAATAAATGATAGATTGGAAGTGTCTTGGAGATAGACAAGAAAAGTTCATTAACTATATTTTGTAACCTTATTCTGTCATGTGGGGTTAGAATAGTGGAAATGTGCTGCTTCCTCATCGGTGGAAGAGGATGTTTGGGTAATATTGACTTGCTTGCATGTTCTTTTGTCTGAACTGATGATCCGTTTTCTCTAAACGGAAATGGGATTTTTCACTTCTTCAGTGGTACTGTAAATGGTTTGGTGAAGTTTTAAATCCTTGAAACAATCACTTGGCTTTGCAAAATATACTAGGGCACAGGTTTTAATTCATACTTTGTTTGGAACTTTTAGGCAAGTTAAGAACTCCACTGTGGAAAAGACACATGGGAAGGAGAGAGTTTATTAAAAGAATGGGTTTTTCATAAGTGAACAAGAGAGAGCCATTTATTAAGGGAAGAGATCACACTGTAGTGCGCATGTCACAGTGTCATCTGTTATAGCATAAGCATTATGGAAAATTTTATATGAAAGTATTAGAAATACCTGCTTATGTAATTGTCATTTTTCTTAATGACTTTTTAAAAGTCTGCAACAGGTGTGTATCTAGCAGCTCTGCCAACACCTGGTGGTATTCAGATTGCTGGGAAGACTCCAAATGATGGCACTTACGAGCAGCATATATCACACATACAAAAGAAAATAAATGATACTATAGCAAAAAACAAGGAACTTTATGAGATTAATCCTCCAGTAAGTAAAGCTTTTATATTCTTAAAAATAAAGCATTGAGTCAAACAGATCTATACCATGTATATCCATGAATTACTACTGACTGAATCATTCAGAATGTAAGTTGTTTTTTAGTAGAGATATAGATTCTTTTCACTATATTTTGGGAACCTACTGGAATTTTCCTATCTCTTAAGCCACATATCCAAATCAGTTTGTATTTATTTAGATTTATTTCTCAAAGTACTTCTCTAAATGTTCTGATTCTTAGAACTGTTAACAAATTGCTTATAATTGAAATAATTTCAAAACTACATAGAACAACTGATAATTTTTATATCCTTTTTTAGGAGCTACCTGAAGAAATCATTGGGTCTCCCATTCCAGAGCCAAGACAACGTTCCAGGTTATTAAGGTCTCAATCAGAAAGCTCTGATGAAGTTACAGAGCTAGACCTTTCACATGGGAAAAAGGATGCTTTTGTCTTGGAGGTGATAAATATTTTCAGTACTCATTTTCATACTTCCCTTTTCTTGAAATATATATAAAAAAAGGAGAGAAGTTTTCTTACTTATCTCCAAAGACAGTTCTTGAATTGTATATAAAATTTTCTATTTTTGCATCAGTAGAAAATTTCACGTATTGGATATTGGATTTTACACTGTCTCTCTTATTCTGTTTGCTTAAAGTATAGCTATATTATGTCTAGGGACAATAACCGAAAAAAGATTGCCCTGCTATACATGAACATGTAGCAATATCTAGAATAATAACTAAGAGCTGTTAAGCAACGCCCTTCTGCCTACTTCAAGCAGCAATCATGATGGATCCAGAACTTAGATATATTTTTATAAACATTGAGGCTCTGTGTTGTCACACTTTATATTTAGCAAAGAAAAAGCTTGTATATTCTTCCAGTTTCAAAGCTCTTAATGTGACAATTGGATATTCAGAATTATTAGTTTGTGGAAGTGGTAGTAATTCAAAGCATTCAAAAAAATGCATTTGTCAAGAGAGCACATAGAAGATAAGCTTTTCTGAATTTCAGCTGATGCTTTTCAGAGTTCAGGAACTTACAACTTCAGAGAATATCTTCCAGATCTTTTTACAGCTACACCTAGAACAAGAACAATACCTACAGATAAAGAACAGAGATTTCTTTTACCTCTCTAGTCACTAGAATTCAAAGATGTGATTTTAAAATTGTACACTTTTGAAGGAAGAGAGTCAAATACTAAAGAAGGCTTAGAATTTTGATCATCTTCTTGTGGATACAGGTGTTAAAAATACCTGTCCTAGACTAAGAAAAGTTTAAATTACAGCCTGTAATTGCAGCCTAAGGTACATTAAAGACTTTATGTTAATCTTTACAAATCACTATCTTCATAGAAAATAAACTGGAAGAAAGGTTGTAGATAGGGAGTATGAGAGAGTGCTTGTAACAGCAGTTAATTTTAAAACAGGTTAGAAAAGAGAGTGAAAAAATAGTGGGTTGGGTGAGGTTGGTATAATAAATTGAGATTGGTTGGTGCTTCTGCTCTTTGAGTAAATTTTTGATCTCCAGTCCATTACAGGCATGCTAGGATCAAAGTAAGCAAATTGGGAAGTCCCTAAAAGTAACTTTGATGCTAGTTAACTCTCACATTAAGATGATATAAGGACAGTTTTCATCAGGTAATTTTGCAGCTGGTCTTCACTGGTTTTTGTTTTAATATCATTGTCTGTGTAGACTGACAGGAGTGGAATTTTATCCTCAAAAGTTACAACAGATGCTCTCTGAGGCACTGTATTGAAATGGATGAGCTTATCAGAAAATACTTCAATAAATGCAAAAAGGATTGTCTGCCTTTGTAAGAAGAGGATTGTATAAGGCATAAAAAACGCCCACAACCCAGAGATTGTTATACTGCAAGAGACCCTTTGGACAAGTTAGGGAAAATACCAGTAAAACATAAGCCCAGCCTCCATTTCACTTCTAAAGTCTGTCAAATAGAAGAGAGACAGCAGTAGTAAAAACTTGGCATACTTCTGCCCAGTTGCTTCATAAAGAAGCTTGATACATTATAAGCAAAGACCCTCTGGTTAAGGACTGCATTATATACTGCAAGCAGAGTTCAGCTCTCTTTTTGCAGTTTTGGAGAATTCTTCTTTCTACTGTATTAACAGTAGTATATGCACTTGGGATAGGAGATCTCTGTGTGGAAGGGAAAAATGTAAGTACACTGTCATGTACTACAGAGTACATTAAAAAAAGATCTAGAAAAATAAGATCTGATGCTTAAAGAACGATCATTTACTGGTTTAAATTATGTGAAGTTATTGGTCCTAGAATATGTGTCCCTGTGTTTCGGTAGTTCAGTCTTCATAGAAAAAGGACTTTTGATCTGTGGAGCCACTTACTAATGTCTTTGTTAAGAAATTAGCTATGAGGAACAATATTCCAAAGTTTTAGTGAAGCTCCTGAATCTGACCTTTCAAGAGTGAAATCATTGTTCACTGGAAATATGTAAGAAAAAGTGGTAAAAAATTCACTGTGGTGAGGAAGTGCTAAGAAATGTTGGGAGACAATTATGAGAGGTAAGGCTGGCTGTTTTGGTTTTTGGGTGGTTTTTGTTTTTTGTTTTTTTTTTTTTTGAGGGAGAAAAAAAAAGACTGCTCCTCTTAATTTGAGAGAGAGAAGAAGGAGAAACAATACCTGACAGAGAACCCTTTAATACTGGGGTTAAAATATAAACAATTTCCAAAATACTTGGAAGAAGGCAGAATAAATGTAAAGACACATGACACAAATATTTACAGAAGGTAGCAAGGTAGATACGCTCTTAGTCTGATCTAAAATTAAAAAAAGTCTTTAAAGATTGGGTAGAGTAGAGGTTATTTGGATAAGAAGAACTAATAATCCCCAAATTTACCTTTCCCTATTTGATTTTCTGCTGTTCATACTAAGCAAGGTTTTTAAAGTCCTGGAGAGATTTTTGTGTCATTGGAATAGGCAGAAAATGATCACATCAGTGTAATACAGACCATATGAGAATTCTGGTAGCCTAGGGTCCTTAGCTGGAAAAAGCTTTAAGTTGTTACATGGAAACTTGTTCAGCATTTAAAATTGTTTAAAAATCACCTTTTTATCATTCTTATCTACTGCAGTTTCTCTGCTGCAGTTTCTGTGTGTTCTGTGCACATTGCCTTATTTTTAATACAATTTCATTAAATAAACTATTTTTCAAGTGTTAAGCATATCATAGGCTGATAGTTAAGATTCAGAGTTCTGGTTGATGGAGTAATTTTTTTAAATCTCAGCGTAGCTGCCAGATACAGTTCTCTTGATGAGAAAGTTTTTATATGTTTCTGAGACTTCTGACTGGAGTAGCAACATGATTTTTATAAATTATTCCTTTTTCCAGATTGATGATACAGATGCAATGGAAGATGTACACTCTTTACTGACAGATGTTCCACCACCTTCTGGTATAGTTAAAAACATATTTTTCTAACCTACATTGTAGGCTGCAAAATGACAAAACAGTGCTAGTTTTGATTAAAAAAAAAAATGTTCAATAGTAACAGTGAAAAAATTTTTGAAGTGTTGATCTTGTCAGATACACCTGTAGAAAAAAGTCATTAAGCCTTTTATGGGGATTGTTGCTTATTAAAAAAACCTGAGGTAAACAGCATTTGTGTGGCATTTTGTAGTTCACTGATTTGTACTGTTGCAAATTTTTTACTTCATACAGGTGTAACAATTGGATCTTTTCTACTAGTATACCAGTTGCTAAAGATTTTTAGACTGAATGACTAATTTGTAGGTTGCAGAGTCAATGAAAATACTAGAGGGAACAGAATGTCCTTTAAGTATTTGTAGCCATATAATGTGACATACTGGAGTTGTATTCCAAGAATGTTATTTAAAGTAGGCAATTTGCCCTCCCAACACTCTTGTTCAACAAGTGCATTTGTATTTTCCTTGCTTTGTGATTGTGCCATACTGTCAGCTTAAGTCTTTGCGTTCACTGCGTTTGTTGACAGCTTGTGAGACATTACTGTTACTTAGAAAAGTGTTAGAAGAGTGCACTCCTCTGCAGTGTCTTATTTTTCCATCTGCCTATGAATTCCATTTTCTGGAATAGCTTCTATGGGCCAGTAATACAGATATGTGTAGTAGGCAAATTAGTAGGTCCTAGTCAATAAAAGCACCTCACTACCTGAAGATTAAAGAATCCTCTCATCTGGTAACGAGGTAATTGTAAGTTAGCGTTCAATGCCATTTAGTCAGCTATTGAATCTTTTGCCTTCCCTGTTGTTTATATGATTCCTTGTTTTTTGTTTGCCTATTTGTTCATTATCTCCTTCAGACACAGACAAGTATTCTGATGGAAAATAAACAAGGGACTGGTTTTCCACTATTGTGGAAAGCTCCACTACCGTGGTGAACACTGAAGCAAAAAGCCTGCATGTTGTCTTCTATCATGTCATCATCTCTGCATGTTCTCTCTATATCTTGATTGACTCTTCAACAAGATTTCTGCTTTTGATGTTCTTAAAGAAAATCAATTAATATGTATACCTTCCAAAAGCTGCTACACAGTTGCTTTTCTAGTTTATTTTGTGCATTTTTATAGGTCCTGCCAGATTTTTCTTTTGTGCTTATTTAGCCCTATCTTTAGATTTTCAACATTGCCTGTTTGCTGTTTATAACTTTTCTTACCCTGCTGTTTAGTCATTATACTTTCTTTTTTTTCCTTGTCTTTTGAAGTCTCTGTTAGTCACACCTTTTTAATAAAGTTTCCTCATTTGTACATAATTTGTTTATTGGAAACTAGGCAGAGTAATAGTGGATTTTGGGTGTCTGCCCTTCCTGCAAGATTGCTTAAGTATATACTGGACAGAGCTGAAAAACTTCTTTGAATGCTTTTTCCTGCTCAGGACCAACTAGTTAGGGGTTTTCTGTTTTGTGGGTTCTACAAGAAGCGGCTCTGTGAAGTAGTCAGGGAGTTTGGCTCAACAATTAGTCTTAGCATCAGATGATATGAGTTACCCAGTCTCCATGGGGAGCAACAGGCACTGTTGCATTTCATACCATTGTAGCCTCTCTCATGTTCCTCAACATGATGACATTTCTGGCCTTGCTTTTTGGTGATGGAAGAAATACTCAGAATAAGAATTCTGTAGTGAATTAGTGTTTTAGAAGTGGTGAGTTCCATCTCTCCTATCCATTTTTTCAATGCAATATGAATAACATAAAGCATGTGTTTCTTTTGCATGTTATTATATATCGTATTCTTCAGATGGTATGTTAGTTTTTTGAATGTTGGTCTTATTTTTGTTGTATTATTCGGTGCTCAAAAACAGATCAAGTAATGTCACGTATGTTTCTTTCAAGGTATTTTTATATTTCAGTGTGCAACATAGATTTCCCCAAATATTTTCTTTACAGGTTTTTACAGTTGCAACACAGAAGTTATGCCTGGTATAAATAACTGGACACCAGAAATTCAAGTAAGGTTATTCAAAGAAATTTAAAACTTTTTTCCAAATTGTGTTGAAATAATGCTGTAGCAATTTAAATATATATTAGCGATCACTGATTTTGAAAGATAAATTGAAATGATACTCTTGTGTTAGAAGTAAAAGTAGTATTTTGGTAAGAAAAATAGGGTATGAGCACCTGTTGTGTTTTTTTCAATGCTGTTATGTAACAGAGAACATTGTACAAAAATTACAAAATAATTATGGTAATTATGAACTTAAAGATTTTGGGCATTTTTAAGAGCTGGGCTAGATTTTGAAGCCTCTTAAAAGAAACACATTGTTGACTGTGTTACCTAGTGTGAGATACTGAATATGATGACATGAATAGGTTAAGGTGAATAAGAATTAGATAAAGCCAATTAAGTGAGTAGAGAAAGATTCCATTTATAATTAAGTTGAAACATTTTGGTTATGTTTGTACAACACAATTCAGTCTTAGAGAGTTAAAACAGATCTATATAAGTGAGCTTTTACATCTAATTGGCACAGTGCAGGACTGTGCTTTTCAGAGACACAACTCAAACCTGAAAACCATATGACTGCACCAGCAGCGTACTGTCAGGTTGATGGGATTGGATGTGTATCTGTATATGACATTCCATTATTGTCTACATTATTGTACACAACATATAATTTTTCAACAGCAGTTAACAAAATATGTAGCAGGTAGAATGACTCCTTTATAAAGCAAGTAAGAAGGACATAGAGTATTTCATATCTTGCTTAATCACTTGCTCAATATATTCATATACTTTAGTTCACAGAAAGTTTGCCTTTTGTTTGTAAAATTTCATGAGCAATACAGCACTTTATTTGACTTACAGTTGCTACAGGTTTCTTTCCTTTTCTTTACATCCTCCTCCTCTTCCCCCTCTCCCTTACCACCCCCACCCTCCCACC
>NW_020799092.1:6459123-6496949 GCF_003259725.1 Athene cunicularia | reverse complement strand
CCCCCTTACCGTGTTATGCATTATTTTCCTTCATTATGAATTTGTTTTGGTTTTAATATAACATACAGGTATATATTGGGGGAAAAAAAAATGTGTGTTTGTTTCTAATTCAGATGTTCACAGCAGTAAGAGTATCCAGATTAAGCAACATTAACCTAACAAATCAAACCCTTAATAAGAACTTTAATGATCTCTGTGAGAATCTGTTGAAGGTAAGAGTCTTATTTCAAGCATTTTGTTTAATTGTTCAAATGGAAGCAAAGTAAAATCAGGCTATACTGAAAATAACATTTTGTTTATAATTACTTTTTGGAATTAGACTACAAAGTGTCTGTACTAAGTTTGTAAGCTGCTCCAAAGATAGATTCAGCATTCTTAGTATATTAAGGATTTCTGATACTTTTGGAATCTGAATGAGTCCTTTGACTGATAGTAAAGACTGCTATACAGTAGATTGTGTTGTATCCTGACTTTTCACACCTGTAATTCTTCTTCCAAAAAAAAAGCTATGATTAGATGATTTCTACTACGAAAATAGTTTTGATCTTTAATTTCTCTGAAGTAAACCATGCATTTTTTTAGAGTAACACAGACAATGTCTTGTCTTCAACAGAGCTTGTATTTTAAACTTCGATCTATGGTTCCCTGCTGCCTTTGTCATGTAAATTTTACAGTTGCTCTACCAGAGGACGAATTAGTTCAGGTAAGTAAACTGATTCTTTCAGCTTTCAGCATGTAGACATGCCAGGTTTGGCTTTTAATTAACATTTGCTACTCAGAGTAAACTAGGCTAGGATTTAGTAGTGTGTCTGGTGAATTCTGAAGTAAAACTTAAGGCCATAATGTTTAGTGAAAAAAAAGAATGACCTAATGAGTTCACCAGTGTTATCTTTTTAGTTTGATAGAAAACAAAAAGCCCTGACTAGGTATTCATTAAAAGGTGTTACCACAGACACTGCAAGAGTACGGCACACTAGTTTTCTAAGTATGCTGTCTTTATTATTGTCTAATTTTTTTCTTGCCGTTTTAAGGTGATGCGATATACTTAATTATTTTTAAAGAAAATGTTTTCCTTAGAAGTATAGGATCGTTCTCATATTCAATTAAAAATCTTTCTCTCTCTTACAAATACAATGATAATGAGTTTTTATGATTCTTTTTTATGTCATTTCACCAGGAATGGAGAACTTATGAACAATATCATAAATGTGGGACAAACATTCTTAGGTGTATGTTCTAACAATGGACCTTAGTACTGCCTTTTATGCTCTGTTGTGAAGGGTTTAAAAAATGTCTCCTTTGATTATTTTTCCCTATTAATTTTCTACAGAAAAAGTGGGCTTGTTTTCAAAATTATTTTTGCAGATTGCGTGAGAGATTAAGTTACCTTAATATGCCATATATTTCTGGTTTGCAGATCGCAGTCACAGCTGTTGCAATTACATTTGACAAAAACCAAGCATTACAAGCCAACAAAACCCCTACAGAAAAATCACAGCAAAGAGGTAAGTGTTGTGAGGCATGTAAAGAAAGAGATAATGTTTTTCTTTCCTTTTTTTCCCGCCACTAACTAATGAATCTACGTTTTAATTTGTTACATAAACGCATTTTTACAGGGAGGTTCTGTAAAATTGTAAAGTCATAGCAAATTTTTTTTAGACCATATACGTGACCAACAGCAGGATGACTGACTTAGCATGTATTAGGTTTTTGCTTTATTGAATCAACAAACGTATAGTTATATGAAAAAAGTGTTGGTCTTTCATCTTATTCCATGTACCATCTTTCTTTGAGTATTTTTCTCTGAAGAATTAGTGTAACAGAGGATGACATTTCCAATGTCATCTCGCTATTGAAGCACCATCTTAAACTAGAAATATATGTATGTCATCTGGATATGGGAATTTAGACAGAAATTTGAAGAGACTCCATTCTGAAGATGAAATTAGGTAGTAGAACAGAGCCATATGTTTCTAAAACATTAGTTCTACCTTCTTTAATAGTAACAGTAAATTGTTCTCTTTTTCTGTGAAATAAATGTTACTTTTTAGTATAGCTAACTCAGATCCAACTGCAGAATCAAATCTAAAATGCATGAATTGACTTTAGTATTTTTTCCAGAAAATACTAAATCAATTTCTGTTCAGTGGAACACAAGTTCTGTTCAATTTAGCAGTTGGATTTATTGTCAGACACCTAACTGTTCATACAGAACTGCATCACTGAGCATATGCTGAAAAAATTTGTTCCACTCAGACCTGACTAAATTGGATCTGTAGTGCTTGTTATTACTGGCAGATCTTATTCTGGGGGTTAATTACCAATTGGGCATGTTTTCTTTGAAGCATCTACAGACAATGAAGAGCAGCTACAATTTCCATTGGAACTTTGCTCAGATCCCCTTGCTTCTCAACCATTCTCACCAGCTAAAGGTCGGTTAAATAGAAGAATGCTAAACTGTTGCTTTTTACTGATTTTGAGTCCTGCTCTTTTATTGTTGCAGTAGCTTTAAAATATCTGTACTTTCACATGTTTTAAATATTATTTGCTACCTAAGCACAATGGATGTGTTCACTCCTGAAGTCAAATTTTTTGAGTCACACAAGATGGGTTGGCTAATCATTCTGTATATATTCTTTTGTAGATTTCCTGTAGTTTGTCTGTCTTTGCATTTAGAGTATTGAAAATGCTGCAAACCACTGGTTATTTGATATCATCTGACTTAATTATAGATTGCTTAATAATTAGTCTTGCCTCATACTGCTTTGCTTCTGTAAATGGCTGATATAAAATAACTCCATGTATTGTCAGCCTCGAACAGTTAATCTCATGGTTTTCATGGTGGGAAATATTTTATCTTATCAAATCCTGATTGTTCAGCTGAGCAAAATTGCATGCAATTTTTTTTTTTTTTTAAGTGCAAGGAGCCTAAACTTGCATAGTAAACAATTTGTACAGTGCAACACATTTTAGCTGTTTAAGCTTTATTTTACTGCAATAGAGCTGCATTTAAAGAATGGTTGTTACAGTTCTTGTAGGACTGTATTCAAAATTAGGTCATTACTCATTGAAATCTACTGTCTTTACTTCCTTCTCCGTTATTGGATTATCTACCCATTAAAATGGCTAGTAAGTGTAGTATCTGTGAGTTGTTGTAAATGCTCTTTTACTAAAATGTTAGAGCTCCCTTTTTTGTCCATTACATCAGTTGTATAAAGTAGGGTGCCTACCACATTTACTTGTGTTTTCAGAGGTCAGATTAATTTCAGTAATAATATTCTTACTGCCTTGTTTTGGGTTTTTTTTTTGTTTGTTGTTTTTTTTTTTTTAATTTATTTTTATGCATTTGTGTGTGCTTAAATTTTATTTTGTCACATTATGATACTCTTAGCCTTTCATTTTCAAAAAAAGGAGGTATTCAGAAATTTGACCGGTATCTTTTTCACTGTTACTAGACTGTGCCACTTCTATAATGGCACTGACCAGTAGAGGGTAGCCTGTTCACATATCACTTTTCCTGATATTCACATTCTAAATTGTACTGTACATCACTTCAGAGTCTTTCAGCTAGATAATTGTCATCTGTCATTTCTTCATAAGGACACTCAAGGTTTCATGGTAGTTACATTTACTTAGCAACTTATTTAACATACTGATACCCTTTTTACATATTTTTCTGAAAGATTAAAATATTTAAAAATATTTGTATATAATTTATATGGTATATATATTTGTATATAATTTATATGGTAATGACCTTTAGTAAATGATCATATTGTGGTTTGCAAGAGAGATTTACTAAAGTGAATTATTTATACTAACTTATGTGCTTTCGAAGTACATACTATCCTGTGTGTGTATATATAAAAGACTTTTTTCTCTAATTTTTTTTTTTTGTCAGAAGAAAGCTGTTGTCCTCTACTACTTGACTCTGCTCATATATTAATTAATTTTGTCTTATTAGAAGTCCTGGAAGGTGCAAGTTCCCACACAGGTATTCCTGCTGCTCAGAGAGGTGAGTGTACTTACTTTAGCCATATGCCAGAACAGAATGAGCATCCTTAGGATATTGGTATACTCTTTTTGGATGTGTTTTAATCCAGGAAGTGTTTACTAGATTACTGAGAACGCGTGCTCTGGTGTGGCTTAATGATATCTTAATATTTTGATGTGTTTTTTAATTTCAAAAGTCAGATTTATTACAGTGTGTCTCTGTCAGATATATTGATAGCACTTTGTCTGACAGAAAATTAGTTCCTTGAGAGAGAGCTTTTTTGCTTGTCTTAATTTGAAGTTAGCATGTGTTCCTTCCATTTCTTCAGGATAATGAAGAAATGGTGTTTGCAAAACTTTTTTTTTTTTTTTTTAAGATACGCAAACACTCCTGCAACTAATAGAAAAAGTCATAGCAGAAACAACTCCTCATTGTAATGATTGGGGGAGGATTGGGAGTATGTTGGGAAAGGAGGTCAGCATTTTCTAAGGAAAACTTGTTTGTTTTTAAACTGAAATGTTGTTTCATCTTGTGACTCTTATCCTCATCACCGAAGCTTTTTTTCAGTCTGTAGGTTAAATATTGATAAATGTAATTAGGAAGTTTAAATCATGATCAGCAGCTCTTTTCTGAGGAGAAGAATAACAAAGAAAATTAAAATTAAACAAGGCTTAAATAAACTTAAAGAAGCCAGAACTTAATACTTAAAATGAGATTTTAAAAAAAATAATCTCTCATAAGTCGTTAATGACTGTATTTGCATGTTTTTTCAGTGATGAAGTCCCAGTCAGGCAGTTGGTTCACAGCTGGGACATCACCAGAAATCGGTACCTTGGTTTGGACAAGTCCAAACCTATACTGTAACTTTTCCTTTAAACAGACCTGGAAAGGGATGTTTGTTCTCTCTGACACAGATAACTGCTTCCACAAAAGGAGCATTGAGATGAGCAAGAGACATCATCCATATTTTTTTCTTTGTTTTTTTCTTTTGTTTTTCTGTCTGTGTTTTCAGCAGCGTCAGTTGATTACAGTTCCTTTGCAGACAGATGCAACAGCTGGATAGAGCTCATTAAACTGAAAGCTCAGACCATAAGGCGCGGATCAATTAAGACAAGTAGGCGGCTGTTTCTACCACGTTATGATAATCTGAGACATATCTCTGATTTCCCAGTGGTGAATAGTGGAGTTTCCTGCCCAGCAATAGTATTGCAGATCACATGTAGAATGAATACCTGAGTGTGAAAACTGACGACATTGTTAATGCCTTTGTAAGCTAATACAGGGTTAATGAACCAGTATTGTAAAAAGCAAAATATAGTATTTCTGTTCACGTAGTAAAAATTAGTTACCAATAGCTATGTACGCCTACTAATTTTATAACATACACTGCATGGATGTAGGTGTATGTATGATCTTGGAAAATTTTTGGTGAGAATCAGGAAGCAATCACCAAGGTGACAGTCAAGGCAATGGTCACTAAATTAGCAAGTGGTGAGTTATTTTTCAGTAGTTCTTTGGCCACAGGTCTGACTATCTTGCTTAAATTAGCAGAGATTAATATCTGTTATAATGGAAAATGCTGCACTGGGGAAACACAACAACTTTCACACTGCCTATAATTTGTTCCTCCAGCAGAATACACATTTCAAAATGTTGGCACTTTTTTCTTTATCTTCACTTTATAACTGATTGTTGTATGTGCTGCTACTTGCCTCAATGTTTTCCTTTGCAGGAATGCCACTCTTCCAAATAAATTCCATTTCAGCTTTTTGTCTCCTTTTGCATGCATTGCATGATAATTTCCTTTCTCACATGATATGGCTGAGCATCACAGGCAGCTGAATGTTGTCACGAAGCTATTTGGAAACCATATAAGAGAGTTACTGTGTGTTGTTGATAGTTACTTTCTCTCTTTTTTTTTTTTTCCCCCCATCTTTTTAGCAGCTTCCCTTGATAAAGCAAGTCCATTGGCTGAGGGATACTTAAGGCACCGTTCTGTTCCATCATGCACCAATTCTACCATCTCAGTTGTTAAGATGACGCCACTTTCTTTTCTACCTGGGGCAAAAATAACCAAGTATCTTGGGATAATCAACATGTTTTTTATACGAGAAACCACTTCTTTGCGTGAGGTGAGCTGTATATCAGTGATTAGCAATTTTTGTTAATTATGCTAAAAAAAGGTAAATTTCTGAAGAGTTTTGGGTTGAGGAGTGGCACAGCAAGGGAATAGAGTTTTTGTCCCTTGAGGGTAGTGCTGAATGGGGACTAAGTCACATCGCATTGTTTTTGTCAGAGCATATAGAGCTGCTTTGTGTTCCACAGTGCTAGGAAGAAGTTGCTTAACCATTGCCATTGCTGTTGAATTTGGATATGATGCTGAACTAATGAGTTCTTAAATAGAAAAGTATGTGGGGGAAAAACGGTCTTTGACCAGCAGTGGTAGCTGGGATCATTTGAACCCAAAACTGAGATTAATTTAAATGCTAAAAATATATATATATATAAATAAACCCATTTTCTGTCATGTAACAAGCTCAATGATGAACTTTCTTAGTGTATTTGGATTTTAAATTGTTTGGTTAATACAAGGTTTCCCATATCATATATAACTATTATGCTGATTTTTAATACTACATTCTGTGGATTCTCAGTAATGTAGCTCTGTGTCATGGATGGCTAAAAAGCATGCCATAGAGTATATAACCACACAGCCAGCTTGGAGCATGGAGCTAAAACAATGGTCTCTAGTCCATATTTGGACAACAGATAGTTACCTGAGCATGCCAAAGTGCAAGACATGTTCCTTATTTTCATGTCCTTTTGGGACATCTTTCTGCTACAATTTCCAGCTACAGAAACAGAATGTACCTCTTGCCTGGTTTGTCAGGGCTAAAGAGTATGCTGTTTCTTGCAAATAACACAATGATAAAATTACAGAGCAGATGTTAATAAAAATGATCAGTTTTCATAAAAATTAGTTCTGAGGTCTCTAGAGAAACTTTGATCAGACAATCATCCTGTTTGGATCTTGCAAGTTATAGCCCCTTTTAACTTGAGAAATCTATGTGAAAAAGACAGCATTTTAAAAAGGATGTATATGATATGATCAGGCAAATGTTTACATGACATTTCTGTACTAACTGCAGATACAAACGATAGATACAAATTAAATAGCTCATAAGCAAGCTTTGGTAACTATGATTGTAGATCTCAGCAGAGGTAGGTTGCTTAAGTATTTGATTCAACTCCTTCATGAAGTTGGGATGGTTGTATGATTTCTGTGACACTGTCAGTATGCTATTTCCAACACCCAGGGCAGCTAATTTTAAATCTATTTCAGCTGCATAGGCTGAGTCACAAACCAGTTCTAATACTAGTTGCACAGTATTTCTCTGAGTCTGTAACAGAGTCAAAATAGAGTGTTTGTCATATCCAACTCAAGTAATGTATTTCAGGTTCTACAGAAAAATAATTAACAGTGTTTGTATTGCTTTATATTTTGCTTATGGTGGTTTACAGAATGTTGAGGCCCTACGAGCACTTTCATAAGTTGAAGTATATACATGACACTGCTTCAAAAATTAATTTAAATCCCATTTATTCATGGCTCTTAGGTTTTGCCATTTAGATATTTATAACCTTTTGTTACTTGTCATCAAATTTTGTATTAGGTTTATCACATTACAGATTTTTTTTTCCCATCAGTTACTGTAACTGTTAAAACACCTAGACAATCAAAATTTCATGAGGTGTGACAAACTTGCATTGAAATTTTGATCCCTGGATAGAGTTTATTTCATTCATGCTTTATGCTTGGATTGGTGAAAGTATACTTACTGTTTTCTTTTTTAATTCTCATCCAAGATATGTTTTCTTATGTCTTTGAGTCTGTTCAGGTTAGATTATACTTCTAGTTGATATAAGGACAGCCAATATTTGTTGAAGTTTAGCTTATATAGCTGCTTCTTCTACTTGCCTCTTTCATTTTCTCCAGTAACACACAAACACACACGAGAAGCTTAGTGGTCTTGCCAGTCACTTTCGTTGAAATTTTCTAGATATTTTAAACAAATAGTGAGCTTTGATTCATCAGTTTCTTTCTTAATTTTTTTTTTCCTCTTAATTTTTTTTTCTTGGTTGCCTGGTTTTTGTGTATTTGGTTTTCCCCCCCTCAATGTAGTTGCTTGCATTCTTTCATAAGGATTATCTAGGAAAAAAACCCCATATTTCATTGTTTCCCTTCTCCTCCTTTCTTAGCAATTTAAATTATTCAGCTTGGCACCAAAGTAGTAAAAATTCCCCACAAGCACCATCAAGTCAAACTTAATGAAATGGGATGGCTAGAATTTTTGAGCTTGGGGGGGGGGGGAAGCTTGAATAGTTTGCTTGTCAAGTCTCTGCTTTGTCCCTTGCTTACTTTGTAATCTGAGGGATCATTTCTTTAGTGAATGTTGAGAACTAATGACAGTCATTAGCATACATAAATTTGCAGTGACCAAAGGTAATGGTCACTCCTTACCAGTAATTTCCAAGAAGTCTAAATCTCTTTAAATCCTCAGTAGAAATTCTTTATCTGCTTCCTAGTTATCAAAAAAAAATGGGCAGTATCCTTCCTGATGAAAGTAAAGTCAGCTGTCATTGGAATACTAAATGTTCTTTCATAGCTGTAAGGATGTCTAATAAGTATGAATATGTGTAATACACTGGCTGCAAAGAGTACCCAGTCACAAGTGAATAACTACTTAGTTGTAATTCTTTTCCTCAAACAGCAAGTTCCATTGGTCTGATTTTTAACTGTGACCCATTAAACAGTGAATAGCTTTTAAGTTCTATACGATATACTGTTTAGGATTCACTGAAATATTCAGCTGATAAAAATGTAAGAAAAGTATTCCGTATCTTGTAGCTATACCTAACATGAAATGTTTGTTTGTTTGTTTTTCCATTTCAGGAGGGTGGTGTCAGTGGTTTTCTCCATGCTTTTATTGCTGAAGTTTTTGCAATGGTGAGAGCTCATGTTGCAGCTTTAGGGGGGAATGCTGTTGTCTCGTACATAATGAAGCAGTGTGTTTTCATGGAGAATCCAAACAAAAATCAGGTAAATTATTATAAGAAATAAAAGTGCTGTCATGATTAATATGACACAAATACATATTTTATATGTTTAAAAAGCAGCATCCCTGTAGAGCCATGTCTGCATAACACTTGCAGATCTTTCATTATAATGTTTGTTTAAAGAAGTCAGGAGTGTTCTTAAACACATGAGATAACACAGAATTATAAATAAGCTTCATAAATACCTGAATGAGTAAAAATACTAAATTTTCTAGAATGGAGTAAATTGCAGGAAACAGTTGAACAGTAGTGCTGAACTTATACTGGAGTTGCTGATACTGTAGTTGCTGATGGAGATGCTGAAAGTGCTCCGTTTTGGACATAAAGGAACAAAACTTTATTAGTAAAGACAACACAGAATATGGTTGCTTTGATACATGCCATATGTTTCCAAACAGTAGTGAAAGCAAGTACAGCTACCCAGGTATTTAATTTGTGGTGGTTTTATGGGAATGTGTCTACATGTTTGATAGCACACAAGTGAGTGGATATAAAAGCAAATACAGCAGAGGTTGCCTCATTAATAAATTATAATAATTTGTCCTTCTCCTGATCTCTGTTGACTTTTCTATTATCTGTGTAGTTATATCTAACAGATACAAGTAAAGATAAAATATGTTGTTATTTAAAGTTTGGTGACTGCATATTGTCTTTTTTTTTTTTCTTTCAGGCTCAGTGTTTAATAAACGTCAGTGGTGATGCAGTCATCTTTGTACGTGAATCTGAGTTAGAAATGTTACCAGTACAACCTTCTACGCTTGTTTCTCAACCCACAAGTTCTGGAGGAGATGTTACAACATGAAGACAGAAGAAGTTGAAGTAGGCCCTGCCAAATAAAAAGTTTATTTAAAATGTGGGAATGTTTAGGTTTGCATCTTCAAAATCAGCATTTTCCTGTAGCATGAACAGCCAAAATCTAAGACAATCTCTATATGTTGTCCTTTATGTAATAGGGCAGCAAATGGGCAGGGATGCTTTGATTCTTTTGTTATAATTTCAAGCTGCTGTGAAACCTAGACAGTAGGTGAAGCACTGATATGAGAGTATGGATTAAAATAGTAGGCATCACATGGTACTGTGAAAGTAAACAAAAATTCTGTTCCATTTTTAGCTGTTCAACAGGACCATGATAAGTTGTAATTCAGAACCATTTCTGAGTTTGCGTATTGTATTAGCTGATTCTCAGCTCAGTTTAAGAAATAAAAGGGGTCAGGGTGGGTGCGAGATAACTGAGAAGCCTGTATTAGCAACTGTTGCTGAAGGAGTGAGAGATTTGTGCACAGGCTAAGAAAATGTGGGCTGAAGTCTGAACTTACCTTAGATCATAGAGCGTGAAGCAGAAGCAGCAGCACCAAAAAGTCAGTTTGAATTTCTGTGCACTAAAAATATTTTTCAGCTGTTTGCGAATTGCTGATATTTTTAAAAATTATTACTATACAGCATATGTTTTGGATGGGTGTTTTGGGGTATTTTTTGTCATTTGTTTTTGTTTTTAAAAGGTGCCAGACCATGATGCTATGTTCCTAGTCATCCCTATGGTTAAAAAAGAAAAAAAGAACAAAAAGTTCCAAAGTGTGTTTGGTGCTATTATAAGATGTTCACTTCAGTACTGACAAAATGGATCTGTTGTTTTGTTTTTTTTAATACAAGATTCTGTGAAAGAATTACCCTGAGACATATTTTCTTCAGGCATGATCTTTTGTAAGGATAATGTAAACAGTCCTCCAGAAGTCAGTCATACAGAGGTATACTCCACCCTCCTTTGCATTTAACAAGTTGGAAATGGGTGATGTATGTTTGTAATGCTGGTTTCTACAAGTTGGTTTTGGTTTGTTGTTTGGGGTTTTTTTTCCCCCAGTACAGTAGCTGGGAAATGATGGTACTGCAAAGAAAGGAAATTTGTAATTTCCAGTAAATATCTGAAAGATGGTGATATTTTAATGTAAAAAATGAAAACTTTGATTTGAAGATGCATTGTTACTTAATTCTGACAATACCATATATGGAACTTGAACAAACATGTAAACTTGAATGTAAATATTCTGCTTAGTGTTGAAATTAAGCATTGGCATGATTACATGTTAAAACTAATTATTTCATTGTAAATGAGCATGGAAATCATACTTGCACAATAAATTCCTTTATAAAATTTATTGCCTTTTTATGTGTGTAATAGTTAAATGTGTACTCTGGATACATATTAAAGATGTCTCAGTCCCATTCTCCTCAGAGAAAAATTTTTTTATATAGGATGTTACAACCTGATTATTTAAAATTTGGACAGGTAATTGTATTTGAAGTGTTTGAATTAGGTGCTTACCAGAACACTTGTCTTATACAGTTGTCTTTCTAAATTTTGTAGCTGTTGCAACCAGAGCTGCCATAAACTTGTCACCTATAAATAGTTGCAGCTCTCTTAATTATTTTGCAAGGCAAATCTTGTTTCCCTTGAAGCTGATGTCAGAATATTAATAACTTCAGAAGGTCTTGAATCTGGTACAAGAAGTTGTTTTCTAAGTATTCAGCATGGAAATATTCTCTGAAGTAGCACATTAAATTATCTTTTCTTGATTATTTTTGTTGTTTGGTTTGGGGGTTTTTTGGTAGCTTCTGTGGAAGTATTATGCAATCTTCTCATTTCTAGCTGTTAAAAGGTCACAATTTCTTCTAATATGTTTCATTAGACATAGAGGAGGAGCTTTCCTGTCTAGAAATTTTAATTCTTCTCTAATTGTTATTCCAGAAATTGCAAACATGGTTTTTAACTGTTACTAATCGGGATTTAGCTTTTCTTAGTTGGTCCAGCTGGATAAATGTAATCTGTAGAAAGTTGTACATTTAAAATTGCTTTGTTATTTTTTCTTTCCAGTGTAAAAAAAGGGGGTAAATGTGTATAAATCTGTTGTCATTTGGAACATCAGATCTGGTACATTTCCAGGGGCAAAGAAAGGATCATATAAACTTAAGACAAACTTCAGGGAATTGTTACAGTATGTAAGGAAAGGAAAATTAAAACATGAGTTAATTTAAGCTACTAGTGCACAAAATGCCTTTGAGGAGCTGTGTGCCTACAACTTAAGTTGATTTATGTTCCTTCCTGCAGAATGGCTGCAAATCAGACAAAGGTACCTCCTTAGTTAATGTGACCCCCTTTAGTCATGACATAGTAACATACAGTTTTGACTGTGGGAGAATCATTGAAGTTTCTGCTGAACTGGGAGCAGTTAACGCGAGATACTGCTCTTTACCTGAACGGGACTTCCGAGTGCAGGGAGACAAATGAAATACTTGTGGCTCAAACAAACATTGCTTCATCAGGAACTTACTCTTGAGAATAGCAGTCTGGGGGTAGGAGCTAATGCAACTTGCTTGCACTGGTTGTGGCTGGGATAGAGCTTATTTTCTTCATAGCAGCCAGTATGGTGCTGTGTTTTAGGTTTGTGACCAAAACAAGGCTGTTAACATGGATGTTTTATCCTTTACCGAACAGTGCTTGCAGAGTCAAGGCTTTCTGTTTATCACGCTGCCCCCTCCCTAGTGAGTATGCTGCGAGTGGGCAAGAGGAGGGAGCCCAGACTGTCCCCAGGAACACCCCACACCGTACAGGGCTGTGCTCAGCAGTGAACCAAGGTTGGCCTTGCAAGGGGTTGCAGTTGCTTGGGGTCTGGGATTGGTGGCAAGCATCTGCTTTTTGCATCACTTATTTGTTTTGTCTTTTTTCTCTTATTAAACTGCCTCAACCCATAAGTTTTCGTCACTTTTGCCCTTCCAATGCTCCTCTGCATCCTGCTGTGAGGGGAGGAGCAAGCAAGCAGCTGTGTGGTGTCTGGCTGCCTACCAGGGTTAACCCACAGCATTTCTATTTTCTTGACTTGAGGAATCCAGATGACAGAGGGTAGAGTGAAAATAGCCCTGCTCCTGTCTGCAGCCCTCAGAAGAACCAGTAAGCTTGGGTTTAAAACCTTCACATCAATATTGTGAACAGCTGGGGTGATATCATCCTTCATTAGAAAGGAGTGGTGGCATCTGCTGTGAAAGACTACTCCAAGCATTGCTTTACTTGCAGCAGTGATGTTGGGTCTGTGCCAGGCCTTCAGGTGACTGGGCATTGTTCAGGGCCTGAACAACTGTTGCCTCCTCAGGAGAACAGCAGCAGAATAAGGAAGAGCATCTGCAGGTGCTGCTGCTGCTTGCTGATTGTTAATACAGCTTTTTCTAGCCATCATTATTTTAAGAGATGGACAGTGCTTGCCAAGTCAGTCAAGCTTTAAGTTGGGCAGGAATCAACTTGAAGGGAGAAGTTGGCTTCATGTTGGAGTCTCAACCAGCTTGGTGCTTTAGGAATGGATCTTCTGGAATTATATCCTTCTTTTTTTCTTTCTTTTTTCAACTAGGTGCTTGTTTTCAGAAGCTGTTTTAAAAGTCCTCAGCTTGTGTTTCTTTTTTCTTGTTAACCTTCTAGTTTGCGAACTCCCATATGCACCTGTGAAAGGTGCTGAGTGGTAGCAAATGTCCTCTAGTAAATGGTGTGAAGTTAATTGTGGGTCCCCTCTGCCCCAAGTGGAATCAAACGTTTTTTCTTGCTTTTTAGTTGAAATCAGAAGTTCCTTGAAAGTGAAACCTGAGGGTCTGGTTCACTTTTGTCAGACTGAAAGACAGCCCTGCGCCTATCTCCCTAGCAACTTAGTGAGAGGCAGATACATGAAAATAGCAGCAAGACAGTTGCAGGGAATTAGAAACAGTAGCGAAGAGTGAGGTGTTGGTGACTGAGGTTTTTGGAGGGCTCTCAGTTCCCTTCTGGTGTTGAGGTAAGGATAGACTGAAGCTTTGATGACTGATCTGAGTAATGGTTTTCTTGGTAAGCACATGCTGCTGGAGCATCTGTGGATCTGCATGGCAAGAAAATTCTTGTGATGCATTATTTTGCATGTAGTTTTGGTAGGTAGGAGAAAGCTCAGTTTTCACTACTCTACAAAGAAGAAAAGCAAAAAAGGATGAAGTGACTTGCTCTGTCTGCAGAAGTGTGCCAGGCCCTGAGAGCACCAACAGGTCCAACAGTCCCTGCTGGGCCTCATCCCATGAGCCTGTCCAGGGCCCTGTTTCAGCCTCTGCCCCAGTGATGCCTCAGCAGGGCTGGTCTCCAGCTCCCCACAGCCCTGCCAGGCCTGCCGAGCTGGGGCAGCCCCCCATGCCCCCCAGCTGCCCTGCTCCTTGCCCTGCCATCCCAGGGAGTCCTCAGCTTCTGGGGGCCTATGCAGTGGTGTGACACAGGAGCTAGGTTTCAAGATGTAGGCTGACACCGTAGCTTAAATATTGAAACATCATTTATTTTTAAACTTATATAACTTATATTAGTTGTGACAAGTCACATGCTGAAGGCTTCCAGTAGCAGGAAAGGACTGTCTTTCTGGGGCTCTTCCATGCACACGCCTTTGAGAAGTCCATCCCAGGTCTTGGAGAAGTCAGCTGTATAAACCCTGCCTGGTACAAGAGCAAGCCAGGCTGCTGCTCCTCATTGGTACCAATGACCCCATCGGGTAACACTTTTCATTGGTATGACTCAAGTGTTTCACAAAATCGGTTGGTGCCATTTCTTCACTTTACAGTTGAAGTAACTGGGATGGAGGAGGTGTGAAGCAATATGCCAAGGTCATGCTGGGGGCTGGTGGGAGAAGCAGGTCTACAGGCATCAAAATGCTGTGCTTGTAAGTAAGAATGAGAATTGGCTGAAGACAGATTTATGTGGTACTGGGTCTCTTGTTGTTGTACCTACGTGATGAAGACATTGTCTGAAAAACAAACCTTAGTCTGCACCAATGTAGCTGGAGTTAATGATCTTAAATAAGAATTTATTGTGCATGTCAGTCAATGGGCAAATTCCTGAGTAGAAGCTGGAGTCTGTTGATTTCGTTTTTGGAAACAGGAGTCACATTTCAATTGACTTGCAGGTTTTTAGCATACACATTCACATTAAATGGTGCACACTTATTTTTGTTGAACAAGTGTTTCCATTAACGTGTACAGAAATACTCCTTAAATTCTAGGGAGAACAGGAGCTAGGGTGATTCCAATTTTGGTTTTGTTTTCTTAAAATCAGATGTCTATAGCACTTCAATCTAGGAGAATCTTTGCCTGAAAACCTTGTGAGATTTTGGAAACATCAGAGTAATTACAACCTTGTGAGCAGAATATTCACCCTGGAAGAGCTTTTAAATTTCGAGGGAGTGCAACCAAACCTGGTAAGCTTTGAAGAGATGCTGTTATCTCCTGGCATGCACTCTGAAAGGCAGAGGAGTAAGTGAAAGTACTTGCAGATAGCAACCCTTCCTCTTCCTGCCTCCCTTCTCTGCCCAGGCTTTCTGTACCCTCTCCCTACTCAGCAGTGTTCCTTCCTGGGATCCTGCCCTGGGCTGCGCTTCCCTCTTCCTTCTCTCCCTGCCCCCTCTCTGAAGAGTTTGGTTAAGGACACTTTGGCAACAGCACGGGCACTCTCTACGCGGAGCAGAGGAGGCCGCCATGTTTGAGTCTGGAAATTGCAGATTCTGTTCACACTTCTTGCAGGACAGCAGAGTTATCTGCATTGCAGAGCTGTAACTCAATTCTAAAGCTTTTGCTGAAGTGGATGATCTATTTATACTTTGGCCTCTATCCAAGGATTGGTGCCATTTGCATGAGTGGAAACGGCTGAGAGAAGGTGAAATGGAAGAGTTGCTTGTTATTAAATTGTCATAATCTCTCACCTCTGTCTTCCCCAGTGCTCAGATCCTGCCCTTGCACTGTGTACCGCATGATTCATTACTGATTTACTCTGTCAGTTGAAGTTCTCTGTGCAGGGTGATCAGAGTACGCTGTTCTGGAGGGATCTCTTGTTCATGCCAGAAACCTGCAAACAGGCTTTTAAACTGTCACTTTAATTTTACATATATCAACTGTTAAACTTACCCAGAGGCTACATGAAGAGAATGAAACTTAGCAATAATGCATTGCACCACTGTTTCTGTTGACAGTGTCACAGCACTATTTGTTGAAGGTGGAATGTTCTTATATTTCTAATACTGTTGCTGATTTTGACTGTCGTCACAACTAGCAACTGAGCACATCTGTGGGCCAGCTAACAGCCCCAGGAAGAGTTTGGTGTCTACAGACTATTTCCCTATTGCCGCTGCAGAAGAAGAGGGGCTAAAATAAAGAAGGGGAAGGCAAGAGATGGGGTAGATAAAAGAAGGTAATGTAGGCAGGAGAAACAAAGAAAGAGCACAAAATGAAGCTGAGTGTCTACCAACAAAAAATGACAGGAAGGAAAATAGCTGATTGGAGAGACAGATGAATAATGATTCTCCCAGCCAAAATAAACAAGAAATACTGAAAAAAAAAAGTATGATAATGTGTTGTTTCAATAATTGCTACAGTATTGTCTTGCTCTCATGTGGAACTTTTCATCCTTAGGACTTGAATCACTCTGCAAATGTCTAGATTCAAAATCTAGGCGTTTTTATGCCTTGCTTCTGTTTCTGGAAGTCAATGAACAAATCTGTCAGTGCGTGTGTTTGACGTGCGTATATTCTCTGTGTGTACTTATACGTATGCTTCCACCTTAAAGGCAGAAGGTTGTTTACACAGCTTTTCACACCTCCGTGCACACTGCTTTTGGGCTCTACCTACCATGACAGTTCCAGCCTCTGCCTACGAAAAGTGCAGCGTGATTAGGCAACCATTCTTCATGTACATGTGTATATAAGAAAGCTCCTGTTTTCCTCTTACACCTGCAGGATGCAAGAAGTATTCTGAGAGAATGTGACCACAATGTTTCCAACAAGGTATTTCTCTTAGAGGCATGACACAACTAGATTTAGGTACCACACATACCTATGGAATGATTCAGAGATTACAGACAGAACATGAGTCAACAATGCTATGCTGTTGATGAGAAGGAAGATGCCATAGGGGAAGGTAGAAGGAGAAGACATCTGAAATACTGCTGCTGCTTTACTTGCAACTCAGCAGGAGTGCTGTGCTTGTCTTTGCTGCTCTTCAAGAAAGATGTGGGCCCAACAGAGAGAAGAGCTCAGAAGTTCAGAAAACATGATCTTCTAGGAAAGTCTGACTCAGCTGGAATGAGTTAAATAGTGAACTGATTAAGAATCTTCATGGGCTGTTTCCTACATCTACAGCACATAGCAGAGGAAGTAATGGACTTGAAGTGGAACAGGAAGGGATCAGGCTACATGCACAGGCATGGGTTTGCAGTCATGAGGAGCAGGAAGCACGGACACATTGCCTGGTGGTGTTAGCATTATCTTCCACCAAATGCCATAGTGAGCTGGTTAGATGAGCATCTATCTTTCAGGATTTGCACATGTGTCTCTGAGCAGATTGGATGACCTTCTGAGAATTGGATGACCTCCTGAGATCCTGCTTACTCATAGGACTTCACGCTCTGTAGATTTTAATGGATTCAGTTTTGAAATGAGATGATCTTTCTTCCCCAGTACTAAGTTCTGGCCTGAGCTGCTTCTA
This sequence comes from Athene cunicularia, assembly GCF_003259725.1. Classification (NCBI taxonomy): domain Eukaryota; kingdom Metazoa; phylum Chordata; class Aves; order Strigiformes; family Strigidae; genus Athene; species Athene cunicularia. The sequence goes on along the minus strand of NW_020799092.1, from coordinate 6,479,320 downwards.
CTAACCTGTGTTCTGGTAACTTTCTGGCAGGAAGTAGTAAACAATTATATATGAGGATAAACAGACATCACTTTTTACAGTTGCCTTGCCTGCAAATAAATTGATCTAATTTTAATAATTAGAGTGGTAGAAACCCAATGTAGTTGTTGTTCCTTTTCTAAGAAGAAAGGTCTATTGTGATTTATCTGAACTCGTTACAGAGTTTAGACTTAAAAAAAATGACTAGGCCCTTTTGAAATAAGAGTTTTGTACTACAGCAATTAAATCAGTGTCCAGATCACTTATATTAAATTGGAATGTGGAAATAGCCTGGATGGAAGTTTGCTCAGATAGCAGCAATAATGCTGTTTCAAATACATGTGCATAAATTTATCCTGATATTCTGCAGTAAAACAATTACATTGTCTTGTTTAATTTAATGAACCACAAAGTTATTACTTATTGCAATTAAAAAGGTGTATGGGACAAGCAGCTGATCTCTCAAGCACACTGGCCATGCTTAAGAGAGAAATTTGACAGAAAGCAATGTGAGACTTTTCAAAAGATTTGCCAGAGCAATTAGGAAGTCTGACATTAGAGGCTTTGAGTGATTAATGACTTCAGTGGGTTAACCATAGATTTATTTGATATCAAACAGCCAGCCTGTGAAAAATAGTGTGTCATTCACTTCTCTGCAGCTCATGCTATTGAAAGCTTACATGGTCAACTGTTCTCAAATAACTTGCTGTAAAGTGAGTCTAGTGCAGAATGTGTGTTTCCTTTTAAGTGGTAACAATCAGTTGCTGTTGTGGTTGGTTTGTTTCCTTTGAAGCCTCCGGTGATGTTTTCTGGATTACATTTAACAGCTAAATTCAAGCCCAGTCAGTGAAACATCAGTATAAAAGCTATAGTGCAATGCAGACCTTTTAAGGAAGTATGGGAGACCTTCATATGGTGGAACACAAGAACATTAAGGTTTGGGCAAAATGGATATCATAACTGGGCAAACACAAAGAAGTAGTATATAGTGGTTCTAGTGTAGCCATGCACAAAGAAGTACCCGGTTCCTACTTTCCTTGGTTCCAATACAAGACTCTGTTTGACTGCAGCATTTTCTTAGTCCTGTGCTAGGTGCTGGGGCTTTCCTGCAGGCTTCTCAGCAGTTAAGAGAGGGGTACCTGGGTTTGCTAGCTTGTTTTGTTTAGAAGTTTGTTCAAAATTAAGTATCACATTTTTGTGTAGGAGCTTCAAGGATATCAGAGTAAATATTTCACGAGAAGTAACAGGAAAGTTAAAAGATGGTCTTTAAAAAGAAGAAACAATTTGAGTGTTTCTCTTCTGTGGAGTAATTGTCCATGGAACATAATCACACAGGAGCAATTTTTCTACTGTCTTGTGATGCTACTTGAGGAGGAAAAAAAAAAGTACACTCCAATGATAACCAAAGATATATTTGGCTGGCTATACACAGATTTAATTCATGTGATTTGCCTGAATGGTATAATTATGATATTAATTTTCATCATGTTGCCTAAATACAAATGTAAGTGCCAGAAACAGAAGACTGAATTGGCAGCCAATGAAATACAGTTAACACACGGGAAATTTCTCAGACTAAAGTAATTTACAGATTATGAGAATGTGTGGGAGTGAAGCAGCAATCGAAAAGGAAAATATAATCTATGTAGATGACAGGAAATCAAATCAAACACAAATTTCATTTCTATTGCATTTTATCAGCTATGCTTGCTTTTTCCCCAAGAAAATCTCATCTTAGCCCTGACTCCCTTAATGACAGAGAATTCAAATATTTCTGCCCATTGTCTGGCATAATGTCCAAAAAAATTCTCCAGTTGCTAAAAGATCCTGCTGTTGTAGGAAAGTGGGGGCTGAAGACACCTGGAGGTTCAGACAGTCTTAAGATGGATGAATTAGTGAAAAGAATGTAGAGTCACACAGAGGACAGATAGTGTGTATGGCTGGAATAAAGAGGGGAAATACCCAAGCACTGATACAGCTTCTAAGAGTGGGGAGATAACACAGAAGCCAATAGAATAGTGAACCATTGATGCCATGGTAGTTACTTTATTTTTGAAATATTTAAACTTACACTTGGGTTAATTCCTATCATATTAGAAAAAAATGAGTTAAGTGAATAGGTTATTAAACTTTTGCAGTGCTTGAGTGCTCCTAAGTTAGCAGTTGGGAAAAAAATTCTTAACAGATATATGGAAAATCAATTTAAACTATAAGCTCCTCTTTTTTTTTTTTTTTTTTTTTTTTTTTTTTTTTGCATACTCTAAGTTAAGTTTTAGCTCCTTATGAGATTAGGTAATATGCCTGGTAGAATTTGGTCTACAAAATCCTTGTCTCATTAGAGGTGTTGATGGGTAGACAGTTCAGAAATGTTTTGCTGAGTTTTTCTGGTTTAATGTACTCTTCCTATGGTTTTATAATGATATTTTAGCGCTACTATGAATCATTTGAGTTGTGAGTAATTAACCCTTCTGGAAATCTGACTCCTAAGGGTGTCTCATGTTGAATAATCATGAAATGACTCACTGAAATTCGACATGTTGGGAATATTTTGAGTTGATCACCCAAAAAATTCGAGTCACTGTTTGAGCAGATAAGGACTCAAAAATCAAGCATCTCTGTTCCCGTGATCTGTATCGCGCAGGAAAAAAAACAATATTTGAATTAATCTAGATGGCACCCAAGGCAGAACAGTGATGGCTATAGTTAAATCCTAGGACTGAAATTTTGCCAGACTTATCCATGCTCCAAATTTAGCAATTGTAAGGCCTCTAAGCCCAGTAAGTAGAGCATCTTTTGTTACATCAGTTCTGTGCTGATTTAAGGTGTTACCTCCAGATGTACTTAACTGTTCTTATGCATTCATTTCCTCTTCAGCCTCTAACAACTAACTTATCTTTGTAAAACTGCAAACATGGACAAACAAAACTCCCAACTTTCCATTAGAGGAATTATCTGCTTATTCATTGTTTGCAGATTTTGAAAATCTGCAGATAAAAAATGCAGACTTTGCAAGATGTTTGACATTTGTAATTTTATAACTACAAAATGCGGGGCATTATTTGTTCCACTAATGGGTCTTAGCAGTAATAAAGTGTATGCCTTTCTTCCAGGTTTCAGCTGTAGGAATTACTTTGACAGTTGGATCCACAATATGTAACTACATGTGGGCAGAGTTGTGTTTCTTTTTGCTGCTGAAAAGAGGCTTTCAAGTTTGCCACGAATCTCAGGTGTATGAGCACATTTTCCTACTAAAAATCCTTTCCTATTCTTTCCTTCCCCTCAGAGGGAACGAGGTTGTTGATATCCAGATTTATACTTAGTAGTACCACCCTCTGGAAACCCTTCCTCTGCTATTAGTGAGACACTGCAATGTCAAAGAGGACTTACTGTCACAAAGCTGTGACAGCTGGGGCTGTAAGATAAAATTCCCCTCTAAGCCTTGAGCCAAGCACCCAGCCTGCACACCCCTTCAGTTGCTCAGGCCTCTTTGGAGGCTAGACGCTCAGGCACTGAAATTGTCTCAGGTCTTTCCAAGGACAAGTTTCACCCATTTCTGTTGTTAGCTGCTATATATCATGACCACTGGAATGGGGAGAGCACCCCAGAAACTGATAAAGTTGTAACAAAACCTCTTCGTCATGCCTTTCATCTCTTGCTTGGGAATAGATAGTAGGTGATGATTGCACTGACATCCAGCACAGACACCATCAAACCCACCACCAAATAACCACTACAGGAGCTGTGAGAGCTCCTCTTTATACTCATGACCTAGAGACAGAAGTCAAATCTAAACCCAATTCCAGCCTAGAAGAATTCTGAGGCAAGTATCTGGAGGACTCATCATCAGTTTAAGGAAATCCACCACAGAAGTTTTTTTGTTTTGACTCTCTGTTTACTTGGAGTCACAGGCTCTTTCATACTCTTAAGAGTACAGACAGCTACTGTTTAAGGGTTCATAGACAATGTTTTAATTTCCATTTCCTTATCTGTAAAGGCACAATTCTAGAAAAAGAGATCCTTTTTTTTTTTTCTTTCTCAGTTTGTTCATACTGTATCTGTTAATAATAGCTTTCACTGCAGTTTAGAGCTTCCTGATGTCGTGACATCAAAATCTTGGTGGTTTCATGCAGTTTGGTTAAGTGGTCTACATTTCAAATCTTTACCAAACACTGCTGCGTTGTGAATCTCATGAGCCAATTGCTGCCCTGCTGCAACTGAGGAACATGGAGAAGAGGGAAAATGGAAGTTCAGTTAACTTTGCAGGTCAACTTTATCTTTCTCTTGTATTTTTCTAAGCTACTTATGGTTATATGAATGTATAACCATATATTAATATGCAGACCTTACAGGTAGTCACTTCCTTTTGTACCTCAGGCTGAGTATATCAGTCAGGGGAAAGAGCCACTCTCTATTCATTTGTGAAACAGATTTAATGTGGCACTTCACAATGTATTTTTTTCAAACACTTCTTAGGGATATCATGCCTGTTTGCATCTTCAAGTCTGCAAAAGACATCATACTATGCAGGTAAGGACTTTTAAAAATATGTCATTGAATGTGTTATCTGACTTGTTTGGTATTCAAACATTTTTTTATATGCCTACCTATATTTTGGCCCTTCCAGTTCATCAGATTCATTCACATGAATTCTTCCAGTTCATCCATTCACATTAACCATGGTACAAATGCACTTGTCGTCTTGGTGTAAGGGAATACATGAGCAGATGATTGCTTAATTTCACATCAAAGATTTTGTTCTTTGCTTCATTTTCGGTGTATGGGCAATTGTCTGTTACCCTTTCTGAGCCCAAAACATGATTCTTTGTGTAAAAATGTTAAAATATAAGTGAAAATTTTTGATATTACATTTCTCACAAAGTTAATAGACAGGTTGAAAACTACATTGTATCTTCAAAAAGAAAAAAGACTTTGTTGATATTTATGTTCCTAGCTGGCTTGTGTTATCTGTTAGACTCTACACCACCATCTGGTTGCATTAATGACTTGTGAAACTTACCTTCTAGATGACAGACATCCTAGGGTGACATTTCGTAAGATGAAGTAATTCGTGTCCTGTGATTTTTCTCAAGAGAGAAAACTTTGCTTGCCTTTGAAATGTTTTAAAGAACTAACCTCAAAACAGAGTGAAAGCATGGCCCTTTAAATGTTTTTAAATGGAATCACATTTGAGTAAGTCACTTGAGAAAAATAAACATGATGAAGCTCCAGAACTGAAGATGTCATGTGTCCAGGGTCCATGTAACCTGGGGAGTGCTGGCAGGATCATATTATTAACTGACAACTGTGAAAGAACTGCTGAGATCTGGGATGCAAAGTACAGCTGAAGTTCAGCAGAGACAGAAACATGTTGCACTAGTGACAGTTCCCAAGTCCCTGATCGCTTGAGCTTTGAAGTGATATGTTGACATCCTCTTTGGACAGCACTGCAGATCTCTGTATGAGGCTGCCTTCCCTTGGAAGCCTTAGTAAGTCTCAGGATACTTATGTCATCCTTCTCCAGGGCTTTGTACTGACACCCAGCACAGAAAATAAAATTTTAATTTTTTTTTTTTTTTCTAGTTTCATCTCTGTCTATTGGTGGAGAATCTCTATGCCAAGCTTCTCTCTCACCTTCATTATATTTGTGAAGAAACAAATTTTCATTATTGTTTGTCCATTAACCAAACTTTAAATTGTTTGTCTGGGTCCCAACAAAGTGATACTGCATAACTTTAGAGGCCTTTAAAAAAATATCCATAATAAAGTTGAAGCACTCAGCTAATATTAGCTGTTGGTGCACCCAAGAGTTTGAATTATAGCTGAATTTCTCTATAATTTGTGTCCTGCAATGCTGCACTAGGCTTGAAGAAGCATCTGTTATAAACTGTGTTGAGTCATCAGTCAAATTTTTCAAGTCTCTTGTCTCTATTTCCCCTGTTAAATGAGGATAAGTGTAATGTTAACTTTCCTTGGGACAAAAAACGCTTCAGAGGCTTGCTTAATAGAGAGACGGGTTCTGGTTCCTGCATATAAATGTTACCATATGCATATCATTACACAAATATGTTTCAATTAATATGCTTGGAATTTTTTCCTGAAATAAATGGGCTAATGGAAGGCTTCGTTAACAGAAATGTGACACACGCCCCTAATTCTGCATTAGAACTCACCCATTTCTGCACAGTTTCTGCACCGGAAGTCTCATCTAGCCAGTCTGTTTCATTTTCCCTCACTAAAGCCTTGCCTTTTGCTCCATTTTAAGTCAAGTTTTCCATTTCTTCTGTGCATGCTGGATCAGGTTTTACCATGATCCTGCACCCTTCTGGTCATGCTCAGAGTCCAAGTGTTTGCCAGAGGAGACCGTGGACAGCAAGAGTGTTCATGAGACTTCCTCTTAGATGCTCATCTGTCTAGGCATTGAGGGTTGCAGCCATCCTTGCTCTAATTTCTCTTTAAACACATTTCTGCATCACCAGTTTTCCTCCTAGAGGTGTACAACTGAACAAACCACATAAACTACAGCTACTGTTACTTCTCAGCTAGTCTCTGAAGCAGGGGAGGACTTCTGATGCATCACACAAGTTCATCTTTCTCCTAATGATAGCTAAGGATCTTTTGTTATGGGAAGATACAGAAACAATGTCAACAAGCTTTTTCCTCTCTGTTTTTCTTCCATACACTTCATCCTAGTCTAGAGGGATTACTTCTTGTGAGACCAAATTTATTATGTTCCTCTCTATGTCAGATGTGACCTTCTCATGAACAGGCATCCTTAAACAATGCTAAATTATGAATGATGGTTTCCTGACAGCAACAGCTCAGTCTGAAATTTCAGTAAATGTCAGACATGAGGTCAAAATCTGTCTGAGTCCCCAGGGAAAAGGAACTCTGCTAACAAGGGAAGTGCCTGCTTGCTTAAGAGATTCACTTGAAGTCTGGTGTGCATGTGCATGTTCTGTTGTTACTTTTATACACATTTTATTTCAATTTTAATTGATGCATAATAAAATACGACCCCTCTAGACACAATCTTTTTGGTGTGTCAGTTCTAATACATAATAGATACTAATCCAGCAAGTCCCTTACTCTTCTGAGTAGCACTTCTCTTTGTGAGTAAAGCCCTCAACTTCAGCACAGGTTGCTCCTGTTAGTAAGGATAAGTCACAGAGCCACACAGAGGTTCAGGTTCAACGCAGCACGTTCACAAGTGGTTTTCCCTATGGGATAATACAAAATGGCTGCCAAACCCATTTATCTCCAATAATGTATGTTCACATGTGCATTGTAAATTTTTTTTCTACAGCTTTACAGCTGTTCTTTGTAATTGATTTCTCAGTTTGGAGACAGTATGCTTTATAATCAGAGCTCCTTCTAGGCTCTGATGCTTTTCAGTAATAACTGTTGCAGTAGTCTGCACTGGAAACAGATTTCTTTCCTACAACAGGCCAGGCCAGGCCTCTTGGACACACCTGTCCTGAAGGTCAAGCCCTTTAAGGACTGTAATAAACTTATTGTGATTTATGGATGCATCTACTTCTGTTGGATAAAACCATGATAATTGTCTGAGTATCTGTATTATGGGTATGAGAGGATGATTTGGATGTGCACTGTGAATAGATACGTGATGATTTTTGAAATGGACCTTGTAGTGCACAAGGCAGGAATTTCACCCAGAATTTCACTGTACTTCCTTATATTAACCTTACTCGTGCTCCTGTCAATCCATGTCTTTCATAGGCACTTTTATATATATTAAAACATGCCAAAGCTGGATCCTGAAGCCAGTGCTGTAGAACAGAAGCCTGGTCTTTATAGCTTTCCTAGAGATACTGCAATGATTACAGCAGTGGTGGCAAAGTTGTCAAAAATTGCCCATGCTCCTGTGTTTCATAAGAAAAACTCTCCGAGCAAAACCAAAAAGCAAAGTGCATGTGGCTAATGGCTTGATATATTCCATGTTACTTACTCCTGCACGTTTTCACTCATTCTTTTTCCACCTTGCTAACCATTCTTTTTCCACCAGCTAACATTACCAGTCACATAAAAAGATGTTTTGAAAGTCCTTTCAACACTGCCTGTAAAAGAAGTTCTCTGTTTTAGAGAATGAACTCTGTCTTTCATCAGTAAGATCCTTTTTTTCCCCATTTTATGCCTCTTTCTTGTGCATTCTGACTCCTCTCTGCAGCTGGAAAGATGACTGTAGATGTTGTCACTAATATTATTACATAATGACAGCTGAAGGAGAAAAATGTGGCAAAAATTGTAATTTTTTTTTGAAGGCTAACTGATACAGCCAGGTAAAAACAGATTAGCTTTTGGACACCATGCCTGTATTAATTTGAGATTGTAATTATAATACTCCCCCTCCAATGGGATTATATAAAACTGTCTATCATATCAGATAGATCAGATTAAAATGCTTTGTTGGTGAGAATACACATTTGTTGGTGGTTTTAACAGAGCTGCAGAGTAAATCCTGATAGGGAGAAGCATTAGGGGAATTTGCCAACAGGTCTTTGTATAGGCAACTGTGTGACTGTTCATAAAGGCATTCACACTGTTTGTGTTATTCTTATGGAGTGAGATTCAGATGCCAGTTTTTCAAATTGTATCAATAGAAGGAATGCAGAGAAATCAGCTTGTTCAAAGGCAACACCACACAAAAGCTGACCTACTATAACATCTCAGGCGGGTGACAATTTTTGAACATTTTGCTGGGGTACATTTGGTCAAAGCACATACTAAAGGAGCACTGAGTATTTATAGCAGTGGGGAAAAAGAGTTGCCATTCGACACAAAATACCAATCGGGTATTTTTTTTTCAGCTCCCTTCTACCTTAGAGAACAAATCTACCCTTCACATAGACTCTACTAATGGAGCATGAAATACTTGCAGAACTGAGGTCTCAGCATAAAGCATATATTTAGTCAGGTGGTAACTTGGAAGATAACAGATTTACCTTGTAGGTATATGACATGATAACATTTTCATCAACTGAAAGATGCTGTAGCCTGAAAGCTGATTCCAGTGCAACTCCTCTGCTAAATTCTGCAGAGTGGAAAGAAAGTAGGATGCTGAAGCGGAGGGGAAAGCCCTGCTATTTTGGAAGTGAGAGGGCTCAAAAGGGATGAAAGACAACGTGCCAAAGGATGCACGTAGGAGTACAGAATTCTCTAAATGAAATCAGGCAAAAACTGGATTTTTGGAAGGATGCAGCTCAGGTTTTCATGTGCATTTTGGGTTGGGGGTCAGGGAAAGAAGAGGTGCTACATTTTAACTCTTGGAAAAGGTCTTAGCCCCACTCCTCCATACAGGGCTGTGCAGTGGCAGCTCCCCCCGAGGGGTGTGGGGAAGTGGGAGGATGGCAGGCAGGAGGGTGCCCAACCCCGGGGACCTGCCACCCCACCCTCCGGAGCTGCAGGCAGTGAACAGGAAATAAAATATGGGAGGAGAGTTCTGTCGAGGCATTATAGAGCGAAACCAGGAAAACAACAATGCTCTGTTTTCTTTTTGATCATCAGGTAGTCACGCTATGTCTTCTGAGTGTTTGAAATTCATGGTATAGCGTGTTTTCACTCACTGCTTTTCTCTGTGCTGCTTTTTAAGGCCACCTCTCAGTATTTTTTTTTTCCCCCCTGTAGTAGAGCTTCATATGCCCAGCTCTTCAGGCCCAGAATAGCTAGCCTTTCGGGATGGGAATCTTACTTGGGACCAAAGTGATGGGCCTTGAGGTTAAATCTCATACTCTATTTTCACTAAAATGGAGTACAACAGAGAAGAATCATGCCTGAATTTAATTTTTTACTTTGATTTAAAGACATGGATTATTGATCACTACATCTTTGCATCTTCTCGATGATTGTAAATTGTCACTGAAGTACTTAAGATTGCTTGCAAGTAAGATTCATGTTTGGCAGTTTATTCTTACCTTCTGTTTATTCTCTGTCTGAAACTGTTATCCTCACCGGAAAGCATCAAGTGTGCTTCTCTTCAGGGCTCACTGACAGAGGGAAAGGACAGAGACTGATAATGCTGCCTAGAAACAGGTTTGACTATGAAGACCTGGGTTTGAGCTTGTCCTGGTGTATCTGTAATTTCCACTTGTAGGAGAGCAGAACATGGGCAGGCATTTTCAGTTCCCCATGACAAGTTAGTAGCAACATCACAAGCTCTGCCACATCTCTGTCTTGATCCACCTGGCTCCTTGCAGGCAGGCAGAACACAGTGATGGAGTTACTACCATGGACTGTTATACATTCAGTGAGCAGCCTGGCTTCATGCTGAAATATATTCAGGAAAAGAAGAGGGAAAGCCTAGGAATATCTCAATGGTTAACAAACAAAAGAATCCCAAAATCTTGTGTCTTATTGTGCAAGAATAAAAGCCCTTCATTAAAGAAGTAATCCCTCCCTATGTTACTTCGGGAGGGTTTACATTACTGAAGAAATTAAAAAAAAAAATTGTATTTATAAATACTGGGTTTACTTTGATTTTATTGTAAGCAGTTTTGACAGTGAAAGAACAATGGTCATTCCTACTTTCTCTTGTTCTTTGCCACTTTTTCGTTTCCCAAGCAACACTGAGCCTCTGGATTGTCTCTCTTCTCAGCTAAGGTGAGCAAAGAGGCCGAATTTATTTTGGGATACAGTTTTGCACATTTCAATCATATTTTTTTTTTTTTACTTTTTATGAGTCTAGTTAACTATGTTTTCAATTAGTCTCCAGAGATTGAATGGTTCTGTTTGTTTTTTAATAGAGGTGACAGAATAGGTTTTAGCTCATTTTACTGTTGGTAAATAGCTTCTTCACCAGAATGAAAACATTTACCCTGCTCAAAATACTTTTTTCAGAGGTTGGCCAAAATGCCTTGCTCAATTTATTTTCCCATTTTGTCCAGAGAAAACAGCTCTAGTGCTCTAGACAGCTCTAGCATATCAGATATGAATGAAAACACTATTTCTTATACAATTAAAAGTTTCTGGCATTTTTGCATTCATTAGGCCTCACATTGTTAATATTCTTTTTGTCAGTGTACATTTGTTCACAGCAACACACTATGAAATATTTTTCCTTCCCTCAAGCACTGAAAGTGCATTGAGATTTCCAAGTTCATTTTTTCCTGAGAACTAAGTAGTATCTGTTTGGGATCTCTATCTGAAAATGCTGTATAAACAGCCAGCTAGTATTTACGATAATTTTATTCCTACTCTATGGTCAGGACAAGCTAAACTAACTGTGTCAAACTTTCTTCTTGCTTTCCTTCCTTCACTCAAAATTTTTTCAGTTCTTCCTTCCATCATTAGACCAGGGGAAGTTTTGGACTTTTGCAGAAAGAGCTGTAGAATTCGGGGTTGTCTATTTTCAAACTCTGAAGTTGTTTGTCTGAATCTCTAATTGCTGTGGTATCTTAACCCACAGATTTTTCTCTTGCTGCCCTCTGCTAGGTGACTAACGACAGCCTTCCATCACTGTCCTTTGGACAATTTTAGCAGATGAGCTCGGTAGTGCTTCCCTCACCATCACTCGCCATGGTTGACAGCTCTCTACAACATGTGCTGTACTGACTGACATGCCTAGAGTCAGGCAGAGGCTAATTGTTGACCTGAAAGGCTGTCAATCTCACCTTGATACCTTGAGTCTCCCAAATTTAAAGCGCTTGAAGCCTCAACCTGAAAGTGTCTGAAGTAGCCAGATCTCTGTGTGCTCCTGAAAGTCTGGGAAGCAACTGGCTACTCACTCATACAACTCTTCCTAGGGCTGTGCGAGGGTCACAGGGTCTCTCGGTGGGTCTGATAGGTGTGTCTGGAAATGCTGAACACAAACTGATGGTACCAGCCCAGGCTGAATTTGCCTTTTATGCAAGAGTCCGGGCTCTGAAATTGGGGACTGCGTCCGAAATCCTCACTGAGAGAAGCTGAACACGTCCCCCATGTTTCAGCCTCCCTGATTACCGCAGAGGGGTGCTTTCTACTGCTGGAGTCACTCTGTTGGCATGAAATTATCACCCTAGCGATTCAGGAGCCCATGTCCCGCTCCCTGCGGCGCAGGCGGTGTGCTGCCGCCGCTGGGGAGCCCGAGCGCAGCGTTGCGGGAGGGGTGAAGGTTCACGCTGCCGCTTCCAGGCTTGCACAGGAGAGGAGGAATGTTGCAGTCAGGGTGCCACATCTGATAGCGGTGGAGAACCAGGTCCCTGCAGCAGGGAGGATTTTTTTCAGTCACCCTGGGTTAAAAGTGTGTGCAGTGGAGATTTGTGTCCCCTCAAAAATTTCTCACAGGTCTGGGTAAAATACAGACAAATGGAAGAGAGGCCGATTTCCCTCCCTTTCCTGGAGAGAAGCTCGTTTTTTTCCCTATCCTCTAAGTAGCAAAAGAAACATCAGAGTAAGTGGTAATCAAACTGCCTGCAAAAAGGCCCTCTTTCTTTAGTAAATGCTGGAATGAATCAGATCCGAAGGTCCTCCAAGGGACTTTGTACTGCTTTATTTGATGTTCCTCACTATTTTTGGAATGCAACTCAACTGTTTGTCATGAACTGGAGCTGGCATGTGACCACATAATATTTTGTCTGCTGGGATAATAGAAACTTTACAGGTCTTCAAAAGCACATTCTTCTTTTAGCCCCTGAAGCTTGCAGGAAATAAAAGCAATGAGAGGTGATAAGCAGGCATGTGTTAATATTATCTCATTGGGTAGGCCTGGAAGAGGTCCTCCCTTTAATACAGAGCTAACTAGCAATAAGGTACAGATGTAGGATCCATTTCCTAAAACACTAACACTAGAAACTATGTTGATCTTGGATACTAATGAATCTTAATCCTGTTGTGCCATAGATTCCTGGTTTTGGGTGTAGATGAATCCAGATTTGTAAAACCTGATAGGTGATTAGGAAAGAGTTTGATGTATTATTTTTTAGTTTGTAAACCAAATGCTGTTTTAAGATTGATCAATGCTGCTGCAGCAGCTTCAGTTTAAAAAACAGTGTTTAGACTGTTTCTGCCATGTGGCTTAGAAACAAAAACTCTGTGTGGCTTGTCAACTGTTCCACTTGCCCATATGTCTCTCTACTTCCTCAGCGTAGTGATTATCTCAGAGATGCTACTGAAGAGAGTCTCTAGCAATAAAAGGAGCTGTTGTTTCTTTTCTGTGATGAGTTGGTGCAGTGCTAAATACAATGAGCTTTGAATCAATCTGCTTCGAGAAACAGTTTTTAAGAGAAAATGTATGTTAGAGATATTGAGTATACCATAATGTTCAAATAGTGGTGATCTACAACTCTTTTTGCTGCACAAATTTGCTTCTCTTAATACTGCTAGAAGGTTATGAATTTGAAGTCTGTGTCAGGTAAGCTGCTATATATTGTTGAGGTGATTAACAGAGAAACAATGCCCTGCTCTTTGCTAAGGTCGTGCTGTCTCTATGCAAGAGCATTGTAAAATCTCCAATTTTCAGTTTCTATTGGAAACTGCCTATGAATGTGAGTCTGTTTTAATTGAGAAGGAGGTATAGACCTTCACAGAAATCCTGCATGTGGACTTTGAAGTAATACGGCTTTCCATAATAGCCTAATATTAGGTGGGTTTTAATATTTTATTCATATTTTACTATTTAAGAATGACATTAATTTCTGTTCTTCCTGGGCCTCCTGCCACGTTCAGTTTTGAATAATAAATTTCAATTTATCTGTGCTAAAAATCTATATGAAAAAGTGCGAACTTTCACATTACTGCTTTGTATAATATAGTGGCATTTGTGGTACTGTACAGGTGTTTGAATAGCCAGGTTTTTGTACACTTCTTTAAACTTGCTGGACTCCTGTTGTTGAAGTAGATTGTCCCTGAGTTAATTTGATGAAAACATACTTTTCAAACCTCAGAAGTGCTATTCCCCCTTTGCCTTCTGTATCTGGATGAAAGACAACTTCACCAAGTAACTTAGCAAGGTCAACAAAAACATCTGGGTTAATTTGGTTGAACCCTGGCAGCTGAGTGCCAGTACCTCTTCAGTTTCCACTGCTCCTTTCTCCTCTCTGTACAGCCAGAAACCTCGTGTAAAGATCTGACCCATGTCAACTCTTTATGCAAGAACGCAGGCTGTTCTGGTGCTTGAGGGATGGTTTACATGAGAGTTTTGTGTTTGTACAGGGATTTGCAGAATTGGTTTTCAAATATAAATATCTGTGTAGATAGCCACGGATTGCTGCTTTTGAGGTGTGTGTTGCCTTACTGCATCTGTAAGGACAGTTTTTGTGGGCATCACAAAATGAGCAGGATTAAGCATTTGACTCCAGCATGAGTCTGTTTAAAGCATGCTGTCAGCCTTGACTCTGCACGCATGGCTTCCGTGAGTAATCCTGGCATGATAGGTGCACTGAGTCCTGCTGCCAGCTGTGCAGTGGATGTCTGTTCAAGAGCTGCCTGGGTTCTTAGGTGGAAGGATAGATCCTGAAAAGCCTGGTCCAAATCCTTTCTCAGTTGAACGTAGCTGCCTTTAAAGTCTTCAACTTTTGGATGTTTGAAGCTAAGCAAAGCCCACTAGCAAGCTATTGCTATTTGTAGTCTTTAAATTTCAAGATACTAGTGGTTGAGGGTAGTCAACCTCTCTGCTGTGGAAACATCTTGTCTCTGGCAAATACTGAGTAGTAGCCTGTCAGTTGGTGAACGCTTGATCTTGAACTACAAAGTAGTCAGAATAGGAATGAGACTGTCATTAGAGTCACTAATGGCTAATGTACCTATTTTACCTACAATATAATGGCTTGTCATCCTCTGAGGTGGTTAATGTTATTGAACCCTAATTATTTTTACAGATTGCTTAGGGTTTTTTAAAGTGTCTAGTGGTCCTTAAATTATTTAGGCAAAAATGCTAGTTGCTGTTTGTTGTTAGTGAAGTAAATGACATACAATAATATCTTTAGGATTATTTTACTTAAAAAGATTTGAGTTGATTAAAGGAAGAGCTGGATCTTTTCATCTGCCTGACAAGCTCCATATAACCACAAATCCAGAGTGCTCTATATTTGTCTGACACTTCTGCTTCATTTGTGGTCCAAGGTGGATCTTCTCTGGGGAGTGAGTATGCTTGTGGGAGGCAGTGGATTTTGACTGTCAGGACTCCAACCAAAAGGGTTGGATGGTCAGTAGTGACTTAGAGTTTCTTTAGGAGGAGATGGGACAATCTTGTCTGCAAGCAACAGAAAGGCTACCCAGGAGATTCAGTTTGTGTTCTTGTTTCTGCTGCAGCGGTTTTGTGTGATGCTAAGTTACCCTGGGTTTCTTCTGGGGGTGGCTTGGTTGAGCTGGTGGCAGATGTCTTCCATGTTTGTGACCTGCTTCTGGTCCAAAGCATCTGCTACAACTTGGCTCAGCTCCCCAGTGTTGTCCCTTCTGTCCCTAGAGCCACACATGCCATGCTTATCTTGGTGGATGGCTTCTCCACTCCTTTTTCATCAGGTTTGGCCTCTTGCCCATTTTCCAGGAGCAGAGAGGAGAAGCTACTAGCCTGAAATTGCACGACAGGGTCAGTGGCTGAATTGGACAGAATATCCATATGTGGTGGACTCTGGTGCTTGCAGTGTGGACAGACTGTGTGAAACCTCTTCTACTGTTATCTTTTGTGTGTATTGCAAAAATAATGCTCGGTTGCCACTACGTGCGATGCTGGAGGGGGTCTTCCCACTGCAACCTTCTCTGCCAGCTGCTCTCTGCCAGCTGTTAATGTCTGTACCTAGTGTGCAGTCACAACAGGCGCTGAAGAACATCCCCTTGTGCAAATCGTTTTTCATTTTAGATTGTATTAAGGTGGAACTGGAATTCCAGGTCACTTCCCTATCTGGGTAAGACAAATGCTATTTCCAAGTCAGCTAGCATTTCTTTAGTTGAGATGGCTTTTTTTTCCTTCTTGTTTGATGTGAGCATTGCAAATTACGAGTGTTGCAGTTCTTACGGGGGGAGTTCAAGGCAAATCTGAGCTGAAACTTCATATTGCTTAGATTGACGAGAGAATAGTTTTGCCCTGCTTCAGTGGCTTTAGCAGATAAGGAATTACGCTGGCTTCTTTCACTGAGACATGTGAAGAGTGTGGTTAGGATTAGAGCTGGTAGGTGCTGGGTTGGATTAGTTCTACCTCTGTGGCCTATGAAGTCCTTCTCTGAAACCATTGGATATGCTCAAATGTTGTTTATTGGCAGTGGCCAAATCCAGCTCATTTTGCTCTCCTGAGTAGGTTTCACTACTGCCTGTCTGTGGTTTTAGTTCAATTGTTAACAATTTGAATTACTTTTTTTCAGTTGCATTTGCTGCATTGGTGATAATTGGGTATTTGTAGTTTCTTGGTGTCTCCAGCTGAGATGGGAAGGTGCTTTGGTGAAGAGGTGCAATTTGAAGAGCAGGTTAAAAGTGAGAAGAAAGAAATGCTCTTATTCAATTTACTTATTTGGAGGCTGTGATGAAGAAAGCAAGCTGTAGAGAGATCTTCCATACCTTTGAGGTTGTTAGGTCTCTTTGAATACCTAAATCACATGAAAACAATGAGAATTAGTTACCTGAGTGAGCTCATGGCATCTTTGCAGATGAGGGCTGTGGTGGCAAGATATCAATTGACTTAAATTCCTGAGTTCCAGCTCATGGTAGCCTGCATTCTTGCCCCTAAGTAGCATTTTCTTACAGACTTTGATTCAACCTTCCTCATGAAACAATCAAGATCCCTATTTTTAGTATCTGCTCTTGCAAAGGTTTGGATTGCTGCTTTACTTTGAATTTGTACAAAGCAGCCAGTGCTATCATCATTTATGGAGGCTGTAGCTGACTCCCTGAGACTCTTTTCCTGTTAGCTGGGAGCATCTAAAGGCCCAGAGCCAGGCACCTGGGAACAGGAGGAGGAGAGAATTTACTGGAATTTAGGTTACCCGATTAGGGCCCTGAAAATCTGGTATGTACATACACAGACACTGCATGATTTTCACATCTGTGCTTTCCCATTTTCTGCCTTATAGTGGATGGAATGAGCACTGAATCATCCATACAGTATAGTAACCAGTGATTGATTCCTCAACTTGTAATTTTCATCTTCAGAGCAGCCAAGAGTGTTGCTCCCATTTGATGTGTGTTCAGTGGCATATATAAAAAGACTTATTTTTGAGGCTAGTTCCTACTAGGTAAATGCATATAAAATGAATTGTCTTTCCCCCTTTAGAATTTATCCTCACAGTGAGGATGAACCTCACTGAACTGAGAAGGCTGTTTGGACTGCAGTCTTCTGTTGTTTCAGTTTTCTAAGCACCAAAAAATAATTTTGAATCTTTATATATATATTAATCTTTTTCTATATGCTGCATGTAGTTCCCAAAATGCATGAAAATTGCTCTTAATGTTAAATCATTTTAACATGACTGCCTGCAGTTAGATTCATACTGAAGCACATTAATCCATATTATGTAGTATTTGCAAACCTCAGTGGAGATTTAGATTTTGTTGTGTCACAATTTTTACATATAGAAGACCATTCTTCTCCCAGGTCTTGGAATCTAAACTGATTAGATAAACAGAGGGTGGGCGGGGACATGTGATTGATAAGTTGCTTAACCCTAGCCAAGGCTTTGTCTGTAAAGTAGTTGTTAGAGAAGCTCTGAGCTGCATGGAGAAACTGTGCCTGTTGCCTTAGCAGTATTTGAAATTTTTTAACAAGGTGAATTACACTGTGGAGAACAACATCTTGGCTTTATCAAGGATTCTGAAGGTCACTTTCACACTGCTCCATTCAGGAAAAGGGTGAAAGCTGTGAAATTAGATTGTTATAAAATATTTCCTGTCCAGCAGAATGGTGGGGGGGGTTTTATTGTTGTATTAAATCAACAGATTGAATTATTTTGACTTCGCATATTCCATCTGCCAGGAAAATGCCCTCCTGAATTTCTTGGTTTAGAGATTCTCTTTTCAAGTGCAGATGTTGCTACAGTGAGGCTTTTAAAGCTGCTTGAATCAGTTGAATAGAAATGGTTAACTTTTCTGTCTTCCATGTTTGCTGTGAGCATCATTTCATTTCCTGAACAACCACTTTGTTTATATATATGTTTTTTTCTTTGAGTTTTTTTTTTTCCCCTCTACTTCTTCAATCTATTCCAATTCTTAAGTTACTTGATGCCCTCCTCAGCTTTCAGGGGAGCTGCAGACTCTTTGGTTGGCTCCGTTTATAATTATCTAATCAACATTCATAGCAGTGATGTAGAGAACTTGTGTGAAATTATTGACTTCTTTATCTCCCTCCCCTACTGAGTTGCCAGTCACCATCTTCAGAGTCCTGCAGCTCCCAGTGATGCTTGGGGCATCTGTTGTTTTCCATCTTTGACGTGCCAGTTGTTGGCTTTCCAGGTAGACCGCAGACTTTGTCTTAATGTAGTAGCAACATAAAGTCTTTACTTATCAGGTCTTCTCTGCTCTGAGGATGGGCAGCCAGCTTTAATTTAAAAGCTGCTATACTCTCATATAAGCTCTCATATATTTTAAGGAGCCTAGGAAAACAGATCAGCTATTTTGCTTGCTTTCCTGTGGGAAAATTTGTTCTGCCTATTTCTGGAATGTCTGGAGTGGCCATCACTGTAATAGAGGAGTAATGGCTTTGTATTTCCTGTCAAAGATGAAAGAGAAACAAACAAAACACACCCTGAAGAGATTTTAACGTTTTCCTGTGTTTTGGCCAAATGTCAGCTCTGGTAATGCTGTTTTGTCTGCCGCAGTGTTTGGAGTGTCAGTGGTATACTGTGTTCCACTCATGCTGTTGGTCCTGCAGTACGGTATGTCCCAGTGCAGGGCGATGAAGTATCTACTACTATAGGTAATACTCAGAAGTGACACAAGAGTTGAGAATCAGCCCAAAACCCACTCAAATGTGCAATGAGGGGGTGATTGCCGAATCCAAGGCTCACTGATGCCTGCCTCTCTCAGTGGAAGTTGATAAAGCTTTGGCTTAATGGCAAACGGGATGAAGGCTCTCAAACTATGTTTAAATCTTATGCTTTTGACTGTCAGGAGAGACTCGATTCTGGTTCCCCAGGTACTTTTACAGAGTGAAGGAAATAGAGTTATAAAGGAAGTTAAGGAAATGCGTCTCCATGACATGGTTATCTCATGTAACTGAACTTCAGGTCTAGGTCACCACTGAAGTCAGTAGTGAGTCCTGTGAATAATTATGGTCTGTACAGATATTATAATTTATACGGTGCCATAAGCTTGGAGAGAAACATTCTGTGCTCTGAAGGATTTTCAGTCTAAAAATGTGTATAGTGAGATTTATCTCAGCTATGCACATTAGGAATTTCGATTACTGGAGTGAGTTTTCCCTCTGTCAGTACAATTTTAATGCAAATAAATACCTGGGCTATTTGCTAATGACAGGCCACCTGAATGTTTACTGGAAGAATGATCCAACTACTTGTGCTGAGGATTTGGTGGGTACTGGTCCTTCTTGGTACTGATACCTGGAGGTACCAGCTTACTACTTGTAAAATGCTTAATGCTTTTGTGTAAATTTTTGTCGTTTTTCCGTGGCATCCACTGAAGCATTAATCTTTTATTCCATATATAGTATTCGCTTGAGAAATGAATTCCTGTTCCTGGATAGTAATTTACAGTTTTACTTCGTTTTCCCTAATGAGTTGCAATGTTAGCAATGCTTGCATGGTCATCTTTTTTCTAAATGTGGATAAGCTTTCAATTACTGATGGGTAATTTTTTTCATTACATTTCATGCTCTTACATCTGTGACAAGTCCTCACCGGTATTTAAATGATGGTATGTTACCATTTGTAGTAGGTTGTATGCTCTGCCTGGCTCACTATTTAAAAGCATGCATGTGGAATCAGACACATGCTTTTGTGGGGAAAAACACAGAGACTAAGGTTAATAAAGAAGCTAAAGAATGAATCTTCAGATACTGATGAAATTCAGATTCTCTACTTTTGGCCATACTTTTTATTCTTTGGGCTGAGTGACTGCTTGCTTTAACCATTATCCTTCTCCTTTAGCTGCTGTTCTTTGTTCCCTGTTCTTTCCATTTGTTTTCTATCAAAGACCCATCTGGGGAGAAAAAACATAGTCATCATAGAGCTGTGTGCTGTTTGCTGCCGTTGTCCTGCTCAGCTGCCTGGTACATGCATTTCCCCCTGCACCCCCCTCCCTGCTGCCG
>NW_020799092.1:6366059-6459073 GCF_003259725.1 Athene cunicularia | reverse complement strand
CCCCCCCAAGTCTCTCGAGTGTTCTGTCTCTGTCATCTCTCACTGAGCAGTACAGCCATCAGCTTTGTGCCATCACGTTGCATTTGCTAGCAGCCCCCATGCCAGCGGTGTTCCCTAATGCCTCATGTGGTGCCTCATGTGGCATTGTGCTTTGGGCCCTATGACATTGCCCTGTGTCTCAGACTCAGTTGCCACACAGCACAGGGATCTTTTGGTCCCTGACACACTGGCTCCATGACAGCACCTCCATGTCATCCTTAGGTGCTCCTCAAGACTTCTGCTGCAGTTGTAGGAGTTGAATGGTGTCTGGTGAGTAGCAGCTTGGAGCACAGTGAGAACTGCTTGTGTGAAATGGGAGGAAATGAGTACCTGAAGAAAGGCAAAGAGGCAAAGAAGAGAAAGGAAGTATAAGATGGTTGGGAAGATGAGCATGAGTATTTGTTACTCTTTCTTCTTGAAGCATCTTTTCAGTTGGTCTTCATGTTCTGTCATGGTGAACTCTATCTGTAGGAGTCATCAATTTAGTGTCTTCAGTCTCTGGGTCATGTGAAAGCTTGGTGGAAGCAAGAAAGCTGAAAGCCTCAAGAAAGGTGGGAGCTGCAAGATCTGTGAGCTCTGTCCCTAGACTGCAGCAGTGAGTGCTGCAGTAGAGATCCCAAAGTAGTTGGAAGTGTAATGTTTAGGCTTGTATATGGGTGATTTTACTGTCCACCCACTCAGGCAACATTAGGTTCTTATTTGTCTGAGCAAGGTTCAGACTGCAGTCTCCTGCATTGTGCCATTTACTACTTAATGGCAATGCAAAAGGCATTTGAATAAATCCATATAGGGTATGGCCATAATATAGGATAGAAAGGAAATGAGGTGGTAGTGGAGGATGCTTGCACAACTGTATGCAGGGCTCCTTGCCTTTCCTGGCCCCCCTCGGGTTGTTGCTCTAGGAAGGCAAATAGGGGCAGAGCAACTAATGTAATTGTTAACTCAGAAAAAAAGCGAACAGGGAGCAGTCACAAAGGGCTGTGAAGCTGGGAGTGTTGGCTTGTTTCTTTCCAGAACCTTTAAGCAGAGGAATGGGTAAGAGCAGTGCAGTGAGATCAGTGAGGTGGGACTGTTCTGAAGCATGGAGGATGCCTCTGCATTATGTTATGTAGGATTTGTTGCGAGGCATGCTACTGCCTGACATGGGTTTAGACTTTCCAAATTTTTTTCCAAATGTTTGCTGCAAGTGGGGAGTCTAGGTTAGTATGTGTATGTGTGTTTGATGGGTACGCAGAGGATAGCTGTTTCTGGAGTATGTGAGTGAACTATCAAGATGCCTGGAGTTCACACTTATGGTTGAATAAGCCTGCATGGGCAAATATAGAGCTAAAGAGGAAGTGGAAAGCTCTATGTTTCTGTGTGATGTAGATGTTTCTGCAGAGCAACGAGATTTCCCAAAAAATCAGAGCAAAGAAAGTTTTAAAAGGGAGGTAAACAAAAAAGGAGAACCTTCAGTGAAAGTATGTTTTGTCTTGGGTAGGAAAAAGCGGGGAAAAATGCCTTTCTAGCAAGGAGGAGGAGAAAAATCTGTGGAAGAGTCTGTGAGGTGCACAAAAAGGTCATGGACCATGCTGGAGCAGTGGATTGCAACTCAGGTTGACTGAAAAATACCTTTGAAAGTAATATGTGCTGGATTTAATTTTTATTTGCTTTTTACTGGATCTCTCTAAATTTTGTGATATTAATTAAGAAATATTGATGGAATGAGAAACATAAGTCTGTCTACATATGTCTGTCCTACATTGCTGAAGAGTTATCTGTAAACCAGATAGCTCACCTGTAAGTTCTCAGAAAATTTATACTTCAGCCACAACTATTCCTTGGTTATGTGGAGAGGCATTTAAAATTTATCACTGTGAGGTCTTAATTCAGGAGTATTAGGAGACCTTTTGCCAAGGGCCACGGCCCCGACTGTTTTCAGGCTCCAGAGCTCTGAGGCTCAGCAGTCCTGGGTAGGTAGGTCTACATGTGAAATTTCACCTGGCTTGGTGATAGTCACTCCTCTCCCAGAGTAAGACAGGAACAGATGTGGAACTATGTATGCTTGCAGTTAGGGGCAGTTAATATGACTTGGGGAATGCTATGAAGTCTGCTATTGCCCACCCTTGTAATAGTTGTGCCAGGTCCTGCAATCAAATGACTGTGTGATAGTCTCGATTTCATGGAATAAAAATTGAGAGGGATTTTTTTTTAGGCCTCATAGCTAAAGTGAAGGGCTTGAAAACATGAATGGCAGCTTGTGCCCCAAAAGGCAAATAAAAATCCATTGTGGGTGGTTGTTTTTCAGATGCCTAATTTCTGTGCCTTAATCATAATTCTGGGGGCCTGACTCCTGATTTTTAAATGCTAGGGATTGCTATAGTGAGAATTACACGTCAGCCTATAATTAGATGCATTTTTTTAAATAAGAAAATTGCAATAGTGAAGGGAATAGGAGAAACAAAACCAATCTGGGCATTCCTTTATAGATCATATTATTAATTGAACATTTTGTCTTGGCACCCTGCAAGCATCTAGCACAAACACATTTGTTGAGCCTTATGGACAAATGCTGAACATCTCCAGGGTTTAGTATGCCTGGTTGGACATACTAAATGCACATGAGATAATTTTCTTTCCACTCCCGTCATTGCCTTTAAATGTGTAAGCATATCCAGAAGGGAACACAAGAATGTGGAACTTGAGCTAGCTGATCCAAAAATGGTAACAACAATAAAAAAGTAAACCTATCATTAGAGAAATCATGTGTTTTGATAGTTCTGTTTAGACAACAGAACAAGTGAAAACACTTATCTAGTGTAGTTCAGTAATGGGTCCAGCATGTGATAACATGTTTATTTTTGCTGTGGGTCTTTGATGAGTGAACACAGTGCTTTCTCTTGTGTTGTTTTAAGAAATCTGTTTTGTGCTTCACTTGTCAAACAGGCCATTGCTAGTGAAAGTCTTATACTAAGAGGGTTGAACTTGTTGTTCTTCCCCCCCCTAGTATGTGGAAGAATGTGTTGGCTGCCCCGAGTAGTTACACTGTCAGTTTGTTTTAGAAGTTTAGTACAAATTCTGCTTTCTCTTCTGCTGCGGAACAGCAGATCTCTGTCATGGAGAAGAACAGTTACCTCTGTTGGCTTGGGGGCAAATGGGCTTGTGGGGTTTCCAGTGGGGTGCAGACTGTCTTCTCTATAGCATAACAAGGAGTGTGTTGTGTAGTGTGCTTTCACTTGAAATCATGGATCAGCCTAGATGAATATGAGCTTGCTCAGGACTGTAGAGCTTAGTAAGTTCTTTCCCAGGTTTGACTTAATCATTTGGTTTCAGGTGGTGTATTGTATGGCTGTGCAGTCTGTCCTGTGAGACTCTTACTCTTTTCTATTAAAGATCTATAACTAATTTTGCCTTAGAGAAGTTAAAAAGAAATCTTAAAAGTCCTGAATTGTTTTCACTCAGGAAATGCCCCCAGTCTGCAGATATTTCTTAAACAGTTTGATAACTGCTAAGAACAGGTGAGCTTTCAACAAGTTTAATGAATAAATAGCTAGGCTTTGTCATTTCATTATCACCTCTTTGGGTCTAAAGTAAATGGGTTGCATGTAGCAGGGAGGAAAATCTCCAAGAACACACAGGTTCTGGACTAGGCATTGAACACAAAAATGTGATTTAAAAGTATTTTTAAACCAACTTTCAGGCAATATTCATATCAAGATGCCCAGTTGAAGGACTAAGTAGGTTGAATTATTTATTTAATGACTTTTTACTTTTATCCTCATACTTAGCCAATTTCTTGCATTAATTGCTTGAAGGCTTGTTTAGGATTTTTGCTTGCTCTTTTTAGCAAGCAATACGGTATCAATATTTTGTAAATATTGATACTGTAAAAGACCATAAGACTTAAGCAAGTTGATTCACAATGCAAAGTACTTTGGGTACTCTGGGCTTGTCCTTCCCCTGAGGAAGTTGCTGTGCCTCCTCTTAAGACAGTACTGACTAATCTTTCTTTGTTTATCAAAGTTTATATGACATTGGGTGTCTTGATAGCAGACCTGTACTGGTCATCTATTTATTTTAAACTGAAGAAGTTCCTGAAGACTCTACTCAAAGTTATCCTCTACAGCCAGCATTGCTGCAATGTCCTAATGTCTTCTCTGCTTACCAGAGCTTCCTTTGAACACTGGTGTCTTGCTGTTTTAGCAGCTTTTTGCTGGAGGGATCCACTGCTGTCTTGTGCCATAATAGCCAGACTGTCCCAGTATTAGAAAGGGAAAGAAATGTTACAAGTGTGCCAGTGCAGAGGTACACTTAAAGTTTCTTAGTCTGTTTCCCTTCTTGGGCCCTTGCATCCCTCCCTGCCTGGAGCCCAGGTGGTGGCTGTGGATGCTGTCCTGTGAGAGCTTAGTCATGGGTGACATTGCAGGCTGCGCTGGCTTGAGAATAACTTGTGCCCCGGTGTTTTTGAAGTGGATTACCTTTGGATCAACTTTGGATCAACTCCAAAACCATCTCAGTTGTCACCAGCATCTCTTCCCAATTTAAGGATTAAGCTGTTCTATAAATAGCAGTGCTAATTAGGCTCTGCTTGTGTCCCAGTTCCCTCATCTCCTTTTGTCCCTTGTGACATGACTGTGGAGTTATTACTGAAAATCCGGAATAAGAACTTATTGACACCAATGTGATGTAGATAAGCAGACACTTCTTTATTGACGGCTGGACATGTAGGGGAGTGTTCTCACCAGCAATGAACACCAGGCACCAGAACCATACACCTTATATAGAACTTACTCATACATATTCATTAAGTATTCATACATAAACATACAACTTCCAAGATATCATTAACAAATTCTCCTCCTATTTCCGAATCTGTGCAGTAAAGGTTAGAAATGTCTAGAAATGGGTCTGGGGTGTAATGTGAGTAGGTGGTCCATGAGTCGGTGGTTGTGATCTCCCCCTGACGGAATTACCTTTTGCTTAAGGACATCGTTTTCTTGGCAGGTACCTGCAAGCTGTTTTGGTTACTGCCCTCAGTTCCCATTAATCCTGGACCTTGACAATTACTTGCATTCT
Source organism: Athene cunicularia (assembly GCF_003259725.1). Lineage (NCBI taxonomy): Eukaryota > Metazoa > Chordata > Aves > Strigiformes > Strigidae > Athene > Athene cunicularia. Next base: position 6,453,979 of record NW_020799092.1, on the reverse strand, counting down.
TCTAGTCCTATACATGTATTATAAATCAGTTTACAAATCACCTTGTGTTTTGTTACCTAGGTTCTAACCGTTCCTACTAGACAATTATGACCAATCCCTTCAGCCTTGGTACAGGGCTGTACAGGGGATTTTAGAGTAGCAGTCGGTTGCTAGATTCAAAATACAATAAATGTAAAATGATTTTTACTAAAATATCTCTTAATTCTATACTTATATTAAAATCAAACACAATTTAATTTCAGTTTATAATAAAATCAGTACCAGGGAGAGACTGCGCTGACAGAGCAGCTGGCCATGCTTGGACAGGGTGCATGGCTCTGCTGGCCTGAGGCTTGTGAATTTGGGTCTCCCTTTTACCCAAGTTTTCACAAAACTTGTAGGATCTTGTTCATGTTTGATTCTTTCCGTCTTCCCTTTCCAAATGTTGCTGAAGTTAACCAACAAATTCAGAAGTGTGCGAGGCGGAGCAGACAGGTATGTCAGCCAGTGCCCTCACTTAAGCTTTGTTTGCCATGCCTATCTAAAATACATCCTTTTCTCCCAGGTACTCTCAGAATTGCTTGCTGGCTGCTGGAGTCCTGCCTCTCTGGCTTCTTCAGCTTTTCTGGGCCAGGCTGTGCCATCCCTTGCTCAGTGGGGAACAGCCTCCTCTTTGTGACTAAGGGCAGGCCGCTTCCTGTAGCTGCCAGACCTCTATCCTCCTGGCAGGCCTTTGCAGCTTGGAGCCCAAACCATAAACCATAGTGAGCCATCAAGCTGGGAGCAGACAAGTTCACATATTCTCAAGGACAAGAGTGTGCCTGCAACAAACCACGTACAATATTCCTTCTTCCCTCCCCACATTAGTCTTGTTCTGGTTGCTGGCTGTTCTCAGGGATTAGACATATTCCTGCATATGTTCTTATTCTTGCTTAGAAACTTAGTTTTCTATTGGGAAACATGTCAGAACCCTCTTGTTGGAGGAGAGAAATGGATTGTGGAGTAGGATACTCCAGAAGGAAAGGAATTATATGTGCTTAGAGGGCAAGGTGGGAGGGGTTATGGTAAGGTGGTGAGATGGAGAGGCCATAGCAGGTTGGAAGGGAGGTGGAAAATTCGTAGGGTTTAACACAATAGAGGCAAGTAGTTTGTAATAGCAGGGGCACTAAAGAAGAAGGAATATTAAAGCAGAGAATAAAGTAAAGCAACATTTATGTGAAGCAGTATAGCAGAGAAAGAAAGACTGTAGTTAGGAAGTTTGAGAACAAATATGTGGATAAATCAGAAGGGCAATCAATTAAGAATTAAGCATTCAGTGAAGCGGACAATTTAAGAACAGCTCAGTTAGTCAAGATAACCCAAGGAGGTAACAGTTAATTAAAACAACATGGGTCAAATTACAATCTCAATTAGGAAGATCAGGTATCAGGTGGGAGCAGATCACTTGAGTAAATTGAGGGTCCAGTTTCAATGGCCTGTGTGAGGTATAAGAGAGGTTATGAGACTGTTATAGGAGAGGGCACTTTTATTCTACAAGATGAGAGGAATAGCAATGATGTTGTTTCAGAGATGACTTAGTGTTGAGATTGGAAGTAGAGTGATGAAGTATGTGGAGTACAGCCCACTCACTGCAGCTATCTCTGGTACCTGTCCTACTTAAGAGCTGTGGTAGGGAAAATGCCATATGGTTAGCAATAAGACAGGAAAACAGCATTTGTTGCTCTATTTTTTTTTCATTCTGTGATTGCATATTGCCAAGTAGACAATCCACAGACTTGTTATCTGGTGAACTTTGTTTGCTGAGGTTTAGACTGTCCTCTGGGACGCTGACAGCTCATGCTTAGGGATGATGAATTACAATAGACAATTCTTTTGACGACTTGTATCTAAAACTGGGGTTGTCTACTACAGTTCTGGAGTGAGACTATAAAACAAAGGCGCTCTTTGTTCTCTCTGGATGCCACCCATAGCATTTCTTTGGAGATGACTTTTCACTTGGTGTTCTAGTAGGGTTGTACACGATTGGCACTGAATTGATAATGTATCTTTAGAAACAGGGACTCAAAACTGCACTGTGCTGAGGCTATTCAGCTATTCCAGAATTCCTTGGCCACCAGCACTTGGCTAGTTTTGGTTCCAAACTGTGGAACAGTTCTAGGAAGGTGAAGGATTTGTGGGGGCAGACATGGAGCTTCTACACTTATGGTTGTCAAATGCCAGCACCTTCTCCAGACTGATCTCTGGGCAGAAGGCAGAGTGGAAAGCAATGAAATTTTATGTCTCAGGTCCTCCTTCCCTCCCTCCCTCCACACCCCCCCAATTTGTAAGAAGTGTGTAGCATAAATCAGTTGATAACAGACTTCTTTACAGTGCATAAAACCACAGAAATGTCTTTAGTAGGACAGATTACTAGATCATGTCCGTTTAGTTTCCTCTGTCAAGGGCTGGCACCAAATGTTGCAGAGAAAGTCATGCCATGGATAGGGATATGTAGTATAATCTCCCAAATAAATCAGTGTCTCGGATTCTTATAGTTATGAGGCGTACCCTTCAGTAATTTAGTTGAATACCTCATTCAAAATTGCTGTTAATTATAACAACTTTCTATATTCTTGGTGCATGCATAATCAATCCCTTCTTAACCTTCATTATGCTTAATTTAGGAAATGCAGGTGTTGTCAGAATGTTTAGTTCTTAAATGTATATGTCTCTCTCTTAGATTGCTGTTTAATCACTTAAAAAACCCACCAACTACATTCCTCTTCAGCTAGTATACTTTTTTGATACTAATCTGCTTATTTATCTTATTTATTTTTAGACTGTAACATTGTACCAGAAAACAAAATGTCATCATGCCATTGAAAACTAAATAGCTCATCTTCTGGTCTGTAGTAAACAGTTTAATTACTATGGAAACTAAATTATTGCTCTTTAAAATTGTTCAGTTGTTGTTTCTGAAATATTGTTCTTTCTAAATAATTAACTGCTTGAATTTCTTGAGATGAGTAGCATAGACCAACTGAAGGACATTCCCACAATTAAATATAGCTCTATAACTTGTCATGCAAGGTGAGTTTTCAGGACAGGTTTGAGACCTAAAAAGTTGTCAGTTGCACTGCCCAGTTGCTGGATGCTCTCAGATGCTGTGAGAATGTTCACCAGCTTATTTCAGGCCTTGAAGCTCTGAATGTAATTGAAAGCCTCACTCAAAAGCGTTCCTAGAAAGCAAATGTTGGGTTAACTTCTGTGAACATAGATGTGAACATGAAAGTCTTCTCACGCTGATCAGAGAGATAAACATTTATCTGCCTGACAGGATGCATTTCTCATGTTCACTCAGTAGCGGGAAGAAAAAACCACAAACTCAGCAACTGTACTGGAGTCTATTGTTGGTTCATCATGAAATCAGTCCAGTGCTGCCCCAGCAAGCTGGGGTTGAAGTGGTCAGAAAGAGAGACTGTTCTGGGCAACCATCTCTTGGGGCCAGGGACTGCTTCTGCTCCATGTCTGTGCTATGTTTTTGGTTTTGATGTGACCCTTGTTTTTGACATGTAGTTTCCACAGCACTCATAAATCATGAGCTACTTCCAGTCGAAACGGATGAGTTCAAGATCAACCAATAAATTTTATAATCTGCTACTTTCCTTCCTCACTCCCCTCAGGATCTTGAATGGCACTGTTTCATGGGTGGAGGTTTCTGTTGATTATCACATCCCCACCCAGTGCTTCCTTGTTAGTGAATAGTAGATCCTGCTGTAAGTTGACCCATTAATACCTGTATCAAAAATTATCCCTGACACAGTCCAGAAATCTGCCAGGTCATCACTCTGTGTTGCTCTTCCTATAGATGTCAGGGAGATGTAAGTCTAGTGGACCCACAGTTTGTGATCCAGAGACTACCTCAGGTTGTTTAAAGGAGGTTTCTGTTACCAGCATTATGCCTTGCTCTTCTGGAACTGCCAACATGGACATCTGGGTAAAATAAATTCAGGTTACTGCTCTGTTTGTAGAAGAGATGGGGAGTTACTCAAGACTACCCACAGCTGGAGGTCAAGCAATAGATTATGAGAGGCAGAAGGTGGATGGGAAACAAGACGGTCCTCCATTGAGCAGAAGAGTGCTACTTGACAGTGGTTAAAGGATGTCTCTGCTGTCGTGAAACAGTTTGTTCCCCATGGTGATTATCTACCATGAGATGAAAGTAAAAGGTCTGAGCAGATGCACTACACTTCAGCTTACTGCCTGTTCACTATGGAGAAGGGCCCTGGTTGTTGGAGCTCCAGAGTTTGTCTAATTCTTTAGGAGTGGTACAACTCCTCTTACCCTTTCCTTTTCAGTGGGATCGCTTGGACACAGTAGCTTGAGAGATTTTGCATGGCTGTGAGTTTTATGTCTTGTTTGTCACTGCTGGTTTATAAATTCCCCTTTCAGCTCTTTTCAGAACCTAGTTTCAGTATTTTTTATTATTATAGATTTCTTTGGATTATGGGTAGTCTGTGAAAACTAGAGCATGGCAGCTAATTAAATGTAGGATTTCAACAGTCACAAGCAAAAATCGTTTCCTGTGATATGTGTGGCTGTGTATGTCAAATGCTTCAGGTTTCACATTTATTTAGAATTTTGTAATGTTGCACTATACATAATTCTTGCAGGCATTACAAAGTAGCATGGTTTGCATTGCTGTAGCATGCCAGGCAGCTACCTAAACATCATCAGTTCACCTATTTACTACCTTAACTCTAAATTAATCCTGTAACTGAGTTTTGGGGAATAAAGAAGTCTAAGAAGGATGGAAAACTCAACCAGTGAAGCAGAAAGAGGAGGGAAAGTAAAACCCCAGACCTGAATTCTGACAGGAACATTTACCGGAGCTGTAGGGAAGCTATTTTGCAGCACAGATACCCTAGGGTTTCCCAAAACCACCCACTTGGCATGTGTGCCTGTGCAGAGGAGGTGTGATTGTGTAACTGGGGGCAGGTCTGGCAGATGGCAGAGGCAGGAGAGGTAGATGGAAAATAAACATCTTATCAAAGTTAGGTAGGAGTTGTAGCATGTAGTAATCTGCAGTTTTGTGTTTTACAGGCTTTTAGGAATTTTTCTCTCGCCTTTAGTGTTAACTGCTTAAAAGCCACCAAATTAGATAGAGGGGTGAAGTTGGATATGTTGCTTTTTTTATTTTGCCAGGACTTCTGGCCTAAAGGAGTTTAGTACATAAATCATGTTTATCCCCAGAGAAGCTGTTTGAATGCTTCGGGTGATGGGGTTTGTGCATTCCTGACTTATTTCCAGCAGCACAGAGCATAGTGCAGTAAACTAGTTAGGTTAGGATAGACTCGAACATGGTTCCTGCCTCCTCCTCAACTTCTCTTTTTCGCTGCAAAACAACTGCGTGTTTTCTACTTCTGCTGCTTCTTTGGTGCCTGTTTAAGCAACCTCCCTATCCTCAAGCCCCCCAAACCAATCTCAAACCACTAAACATTGTGGTGTGTTGTGAAATTCTGTGTTTGCAGTGAGTGCTGCCAAATATCAGTTGTTTAATGGTAAGGGCAAAATAGTGTGCAGTGAGTTAGAAGCTGGAGTTGTAAATATGTGATGACCTTGGTAGCTGAAGCTGTTCGGATTATGCCAAGGACTGTTTCAGAGCCCTAACAAGTTGTAGGGATGTGTCTGTGAAATTCTGGGAGCTCTGGAATTGGGAATTTCAGAAACTTGCTTTCAGTGCCATGTGAATATCTGCCCTGAAAGGCCAGGTTTATGTTCCCTGTTTACGCTGGCAAATTCTTTCTAGCTGGTTGAGGGAAGTGTTCAGGGGCATCCTGCCAGCTCCTCTTACGGTCTGAAATCGGCCAGATAAGCCTCTGCATGTCCTTTGAAAACAGCAGTTGACTTAATAGAAATGCAGAGTATGTGTTTGGAGAAAACAAGGAGTACTTAGGTCCCAGCTACTTAAGTGTGACCCAGGAAATTCCCAATGTTTTATACGCCCTGGAATTAATATTGTGGTGAACAGTGAACTGTGACTCTAGCCAAAGGGACTTGGCTCAGGTTAGGTTGCCAGTGAAGAAGTGGTGTGACTCAGAAATGAGATGATGTGGGTGGGAAGTGGGAAAATGTCTGTTGGACTCTTCCATACCTCCTGTTAGGTTACTTTGCAGTAGTGAGCATTGGTGAGAGTGGAGGTCTGACCATATTGTAAGTAATCACAAAAGACCTTTCTGGAGGTGTCAGTAAGTTGTCAGCACTCTTGAGAGCAAACGGTAAAAGTTTACTTCTGCATCAGCATTTTATCCTTTCTCGTGAAGTGCTAGAGCAAGTAAAGCATATGACAGGTTTTGTTACTGAAATATGTTCAGAAAGAAAAAAAAACAACTTTTCTGTGACTGTGTTCCTGTTGTCTAGACCAGGAGATAAGCAACAGATTTTAATGATGTATAGTCACCTATGGATATAGCAGATTGTGGTTCATTACGCTTACTTTAACTCTCTGAAAGTTAAATTTTTTTGTTAGTACTCCTACTATAGTTTCCTCCTGCTAAAATTAATGAACAGGCAGAGAGGTACTTGCAGGTACTGACAACTCTCTTCTGCCTTAGATACCTGTGTTAGGGTAGGGTAAGTGTCCTTCTGTTGACTGTGGAAAGTCTAGATGACCAACATAAAATAGATGCTGCACTGTGCAGTGGCTGGGTTTTGGTGGCCTGAGTGTCTTAGGAAGAATACCAAGAGTTGAAACATGCCAGTAGACTGTTATGTGAGTACAAAATGGGGCTTCAACTGCTAAGTGCTCCTGCATCGAGTCAATTAATACAACACATCGCTGTCACTCAGCCATTGAGAATGGAAGTAGGAGGGTTGCAAAAAGGAATTTTGTGGCCCAGCAACAGGCTTAGCGATTCTGCCTTTGCTTTATCATACCAGAGTCCCTGGTCTGCAGCATATCCTGATGATCATCAGTAAACTAGTGGGTTGTTTTTTTGATAGGCCTACAGGAGAGCAAGCTGTGAAGACAGAGAGGGTACGTTGCCACTTGTTCCTGGGACAGGTGTTTGGAGATAACTAGTGAAAGCATCTCAGCTGATCTTCCCTGTAAGAACAGACTCATTTCAACTTGGAGATGATGAGCTCCCTTCTGATTTCAGTAAGTCTGAAATTCTGGCAACAGCCAGAATTCAGATATGATGGAGTCAAAAATAAGTGCAGGACAATTGCCATTTAACTTTTTCCTGTGGCTTCACCAGAGGAAGTCACTTAAAGACTTGGAATTGGAGCTTCTGATGAAAAGACATTCCAAATTGGACATGCCTTTCCTTTATTTTAATCCTTTTACTGCATTTAGTAAAGTATTTGCATCAGTGAAACTGATTTTATAGTACCTAGTACTCGGGCAATATTTAAACCATGTTAGCAAAACTGCTTCAAAAGCAAAACTTGTAACTGCAAACAGCGGAAGTGCAAGTTCAAGGTATGTTTCAGATAAATGGCTCTATTTTAACCTGTGATAATTTTATCATTCATTTTCAATGTTAGAAGCCATCTGTCAGCACGCAGAAGGATCACTGAACTCGGTTCAGAAAAATCTCTGGATATTTGGCCAACTGATCATCAGCTGTTTTCAAAAGTGATGTTGATAGTTGCAGCAACTCTGGCTGTAAGAGAAGTCCAGTGTCAGTGCTTGATGGTGCATTAAATCATGGCTTTCATCCAAATTTGACTATTATGGCTTAACTGGTGTATAATTCTGGGTATACAGGGGCAACAAAGAATACACAGTTTTGTCAATGTACTTTTCAAGAAAGCTAAAGCAAGGCATTATTTGGCATTTATTTGACTTCCCCTCCCTCCAGACAGTAGGAAATGTGATATGTATGACTGGAATCTCAATCATAATCTACCCCCTTTATGAAATTTGTCTTACTGGCTAATTTTATCCAAATTAGACAGAATAATAGAGGTCTTAAAGGTAGTCAGTTCCTACAAATTTCATGAAAACTAGCAGCTGGATAGAAGAGAGAGATCAAAACCGAGGTTTCTTATTTTATTTGGCTTCCTGTTTGGCCAATCAGCTCGTCCTGCTAGCTGGCAGGGTGTAAGATGGATGCTTCACAACCAGGCAAAACTTTTCCTCTCTGCTAAACAACTGATAGTTTGAAGATGTGGGGGAGGCAGATTCTGAAAAGTGAGAGGAACAAAACTGGGCTTCCTTCAGCTGTAGATCTATTAATATGTCTTTGATGGGTTAAAGCTTCCTCCCAAACGTGCAGCTACATATACCTTTGAAAATGTATTGCTCTTTTATACCTATTCATGGGATACTTTTACATATTCTTGTCTCTACCACATGTATAGGCAATGGCTGACTGCTTACCTACAGTTTTGCATCAAAACCCACTCAATTACCACTGGGGGATATCCCTCTCCATTTCTGTGGTCTCAGTTTTTAGGCATTTCAAGATGTTTAAATCTGTTTAATAGAGGAAATTTTTTTTTTTTCCTGGCCATTTTACCTTCTCTGGAGGGGCATGACTTTAATTGATCAAATTAGTAAAAAGCTCCTAATGGATTTTCTTGGATTGGATCGTGGAGGCACTTCTGTGAGGAGCGTTATATAATACCTACAGGGCTTTTATTTGGGTTGCAGAAGCAGGTGAAAAAGTCACTATAGTGTGATAATTGACTGCTTAGATATAGGTGGTGTGTATCATTACTCTAGATAGTACAAGCTCAAATGTAAGATTAGAGCTGCTCAATTTATTTTTAGTGAATCTCCTTCTCCTGGAAGAATACAGCTGTGCTGTGCCCTTGTTGAAGCTATTTCCTTGTGCTTGTAGTGGCACAAAGCAAGCAGCAATTTTGCTGAAAGGAATGAGGGAAGTGGTAAGAACAACTCATTTCCCTCACTGCAGCAGCACCATAGTGTATTGTAACTTTCTGTCTCGGTTGATGGTTCTGCTGTTTTGCAAGACAGCAATTCATTAATTTCACCTCATCTCTGTGAAAGCTGCTCTCCTCCTGCCAGGTTTATAAGATTAAAAAAAAAAAAAAGAATAGCGCGTGAAGCAATTAATCTATTCCCCTTTCCCTGCTCCCCTTTGCTTCTGAATTCTCTCTGACAAAACTACCAGCTCATGCAGTTGTGCCATCTCATCTTTCTACTGCTCACTGTGAGGGAGACCATTAGGTGATGCTGCTGGCAAATAGGATTCTTCTGTGAGATGCTGTAGACATGCAGAAGACCTACAGTCTCTCCCTTGCAGCTTGTGTTAAATGCAGAAGCCTTGACAGGCTTTGTAGGGTCTGAAGCAGCAGGTCTGGAATTCAACTACCAAACATAGATGTCTCCATCTAAGGTAGTCGGTCTCTTTATGACCACTGGAGAGGAAGTAGGTGTTTAGATTGAGATGAATCTCACCCTAAAAGAAGCTATCTCGGCTATGATATGCCTCAGACTGACTTGGGTAGAGGTGTTTACATTTCAAATATTGTAAATTAAGTGAGATGAACCCTGTTTCTTCCCCGGGATGGGCCCTCAAACACAGTTGTTGTATTTAGGAGCTGGTGATGATGGCATTAGCAAAGCAAAGGAGGGGTCTGGTACAGTGCCAGTGAATTCCAGTATCATGTGAGGTCATTTCTCTTTAATTGCTTGCCACTGCCCAGAAATGATCAGCTCATGCTCAGATTCATCACTTCTCAAGGGAATGTGGCTGTTCGTTGCAGTTCCTAGGTGAGAGGACAAGTCACTGATTCTGTCTTTTCTGGATGTGATTGGGATTTCATTGGGAACAATACAGACAACTGGAAGGCATCCTGTGTTCTAGTAGATTTTACTGCATGAGTAATAAAGCAGCACTACGGTGCTTGCTTTTGCTATTGCAAGTCACAACTTATGGAGGTTTCCTTATATATAGCTATACATCTGGTATGAGAGTCTCAGAAAAACTTCATCTGACTGAATACTATAATTCATACTCTATAATTCATACTCTATAATTTGTGTTTCAGAGTTTATAAGCAGACTTTGTGCATAGCAGTTAGAAGCAAGTTTGCATGAACCAAAATCTATTTTCTCTGAAAAGAGGCTAACAGTTCTGTGTTTAAATAGCTTTCCAGATCAAATCTGCTCAGTTTGTAAGTAAAAGAATTGGCAAGGGGAAAGGTAAACTTAAGGCTTGTCAGATGTTCAGATAGACTTCTATTCACTGAGAAATACCCTGGTTTCTTCTAGTTCATGAACATTGTTCAGTAACAAAGATAATCCCTGACAAATTTTAGTCTCATCTGTACTTCTGCAACTTAATGTTGCACAGTTCAGTCCTCCTTTGCACTTGCAATATTAATGAAGGTGTGGAATAAATTGATGTGATGCTATTAAGAGAATGATCATGTTTGTTTACAGTGGTTGAAAAATATATCCTTTCAATTACTTTTCTTAAAATGCAGGGGTTTGATGAGAGAGAGAATATGTAATCAACTAAAGTAACTGTGTATCTTTATCACATTATCTGAAATTTGTTTTTAAATTCAAAGGAGAATATGATAAAGAATACAAAATCATCTGAAGTTTCAGAGGTTGAGCTGAGCCACAGTTTAGTTCTGAGAGAACTTTAGGCAAGTTTGGGGAATTACAGGGTGCACCAAATAATACTGTTGCTACTGCTGTCTTCTGAAAATGGATAAAAGACTTAAGACCCTTGAAATTTTAAGCACAACGTCTATCTTTGTTTGGAAGGAAAGTAGAGAAAAAACCCACATTTTCTATGATACTTGAACATTTCTGGGAAAAAAGATATCTTTCAAAAAAAAGAAGTTGGACAAAATCAGTCACAGATTAGGATGATGTGCTGCAATGGTTGACAGCTCAGATTTTCCCTACTGCAAAGCAGCAGGGTTTGTACTGGGTCAGGGTAGCAAGGATAGGGTGGTCCAACATGCAGGATTAAAAAACTGTTTTATGTTTCTTTTGCAGTCTGGAAAACAGAACTGCTAACTATACTGCATGGGTGGCACCAAATGTTTTGTTCAGTGATTTAAAAATAAATAGTGAAAACCCAAAGATACGATAAAGTACTTTGTTTCCTTTTTGGGCACCTCAAAAAGACCTGAAAGAAGGTTCTAAGGAAAAGGTGCTGATGATGCAGAAAACATGAAAGTGCTTGATTTCATAATTCCACCCCCCACCCCCCCAGCCCCAGTATTAATTTGGCAATTTATAGCCAATTATCCAGCAGTTCATAGTTAAAATTTCTTACTCACTTTAAAATGTCACATACAGCAAAGCTAATGAAGGTAGTTTTCATGAAGTGTCTTTATTCTGAGAAGTATCTATGATCTCTGCAACCTCTTACCTTTCATGCAAGTTGCAGTGCTGGGCAGTCAGTACATGATTTGCTTCTGCCTGTGACCTTTTTATTGTCCTGACATCTTTCCTCTCTTGAGGAAGATGGGGGAAATATGACATGATCCTCATAAAGTCCAGATAGGAGGAATTGCTGCAGGGGACATCTGAAATAGGCTGAAAGTTTCATAATAAGAAGCAATATAATAATAAATGTGAGGAGAAGAACTGTCATGACTTTACTCTTCATAAAATCTTACCATATTGCAGAAAGCTGGTCTGGGAGGTAGATCAGATTATCTCTCTGTTCTGCTCTGTGGTGTCCACTCTTGTTCATATTTCTTTTTCATTGCATTTAGACCTATTCTTCAAGCTTAGGTAACTGGAGGATTTTCAGAAATGAACCTGTGCAGAATGGGGTTTTCTTGATTTAGTTTTTTTGGCAAAGGTCTTAATTTTAGATAGGGCTTAAATTGGTACTGCTTTCCCAAAAAACCAATTTGGTATGCTTTTGTGACTATCAAGAGCATTTGCATTGGCTGTTCTCATATTCTTTTGGTACGTGTCCATGATGTTCTTAGGGCAATTTTAGAATCATATTCCTGAATAGTTGTGCCGAAGGTAGTTTAGATTGCATCTCAGGTGTGGTGGAGTCTGCTATAGAGAGGTGGGGTGCCAAAATATAGGCTGTTCGGAAATTAATTTCCGTTTTGTAATGTGATTTTCATTGTATATGTTTCAGGAATAGTACCTTCTCGACTGTTATATATTTTTGAAAAGCTCATGTTATGAACTTTCATGCTGTATAATTAAATTATAATATAAACAGTGTTTTTGACAATTCTTGGAGGTTTGAAGTTCAGATGTCAAAACAACAATTTCGACGGATCTACTTCTACAAGTTCAAACTTGGATGTAATGCAGCGCAAGCTGCTTGAAACATCAATGAGGTATATGCCCAGGAAAGTGTTAATGAACGGACAGTGCGACTTTGGTTCCAAAAATTTTGATGTGGCGATTTCAACCTTGAAGATCAAGATGGTTGTGGACATCCTTCTGCTATTGAAGACGATTAATTGAAGGCTCTGGTGGAAGCAAATACATGCACAACTGTTCGAGAACTTGCAAAAGAACTCGGGGTAAGCATATCAACTGTTTCTGAGCATCTGAAGAAGATTGGAAAGTCAAAGAAGCTCGACAAATGGGTGCCGCACAAATTGAATGAGAATCACAGAAATTGCTGTTTTGAAGTGTCGTCGTCACTTCTTTTTCGCAACCAGAACAACCCGTTTCTCAACTGTATTGTTATGTGCGTTGAGGAATGGATGCTCTACGATAACCGGGGATGATCGGCTCAGCGGTTGGACCGCGATGAAGCTCCACAGCACTTCCCAGAGCCCAATCTGCACCAAAAGAAGGGCATGCTGACTGTCTGGTGGTCTGCTGCTGGTTTAATCCATCACAGCTTCCTGAATCCGGGTAAAATGATCACAGCGGCGAAGTATGTCCAGCAAATCTCATAATGAAATGCACTAGAAACTTCAACAGCTGCACCCAGCACTGGTCAACAGAAAGGGTTCAATCCTCCACGATAACGCACGGCCACGTTGCATTTTCAATGCTGCAACGGTTGAACAAGCTGGGCTATGAAACTCTGCCTCATCCACCATACTCACCAGACCTCTCGCCCACCGACTATCACTTCTTCAAGCGTCTCGACAGCTTCCTGTGCAGGAGAAGCTTCAGAAACCAAGGGGAGGCCGAAACTGCCTTTGATGACTTCATTGCCTCCAGAAGTCCAGAATTTTATGCAACCGGAAAAAATATGCTTATTTCTCGTTGGCAAAAATGTGTTGATTCTAATAGTTTTTATTTCGATTAATAAATTTTATTCTGAGCTATTCAAACATACGCGTTGAAATCGGCAATTAATTTCCGAACAGCCAATACTTTAGGGATTAATATCAATAATGGCTTTGAAACAAAACTAGTCTGACCACCTCCAGCACTATGACTCTCAAAATCTACTTCTGAAATTCTCTAAATTAGGTCTTCACCGTGATGTTTCTGTAAGAATAATACAGCCACATGCTCTTGCAAGAAGTTTTGGTGGCAGGGGAGAAACCACAGTTGTTGCTTAATGTCTAAAACCTTGCTTTTAATAAATTTACACTCAGTTTAGAATTTGAAATTTTGGAACTTCAGGTTTTGGTTGATTTTTTAAATTATTTCTCCCCCCCTCCCTTAAGAGATCCCTGTCTTCTTAAATTTCAGCCTTCCCTCTGATGAGTCAGAAAGCTGGAGTTTCCTGAATTTCTCGCTTTGAACAGTCTTTTACTCCCTCTGTCATTCCTATGGCTATTCTTTCTTTTTCAAAATCCACCTCTAAATATTCCAAGCCTGGAAATGGTATTTCTAGGGTAGTCACACCCTGCCAACTACAGGGACAAAATGACCTCTCTGTTTTCACCCATGCATTCCATGTCCAAGGCCAAAGCACATTTAACTGATGAACTATTTAGCACTCTTTTTGCTGACAGTGCTTCCCAGGATAGGGACATCCATCTGTAACTGCAACCTGCACTATGGTTTGCGAAATGTGAGATTTCACGTATGGCTGTATTGAAAATTAGGAAGCTTAGCACGAAACCTAGGCTGCTCTGTCCTGGGCCTGTGCCCTGGATCAGTTATGGCCCTGCTCCTTTTCTCATGTGAAAAATTTATCAACAATATTTTAATGATGTCCTGCAGATCACTAATTAAAAGAAATACAGAAGATCAAGAATTATTCTGAGCAAGTTCACACCTAGTCACATCCTGAACTTATCTATCCAATGACCATCACCATCCAAGAAAAATCTAGCCCCATATCCCATCTCCAGTGGTAGGCCCTAGCAAATGAATGCCTATATTTGTAGTCATTTTTTGCTCCAAGCTGGCAGCCTGAGAATTTTATGGTTCTACAGAAAGCTACAGAAGCCATTCAGTAGCAGTAAAATCACTGATTCAGTTACAATCACTGTGGTCGCATGAACTTGTAGCTCCAGTTGGCATTTGGCTTCTGAGTATGTGAAAACATCGTTAATTGGGTTTGGTCACACACATTGAACTTCTCTTTCCCAAAGAGCTCAATATAATACTTGTCACTGGGGGTTAGCTCGACGAAGTCACTGAGGCTTTGAGTTTTCCATGGTGTTTAAAGTACCTTACTATTCAAGGGGTTCAAGGCATGCTAGCCTGCCTTAGGCAGGGCGGAAGACAGCAAGTGTAAGGAAACTCTTATCACACACATCAAACTCTTGCTTCAAACACCTAACTGGCCATGTACCAAAGCTGTGGGTAGAACACAAGTAACTGCTATGAATTTTCTAGGGAGATGGATGGAAAAGGCTGTTGCCTTTCTGCTACCACCACTTGCTAAAGGACACACTGAATTATCTCCAAGTCACGCATCACAGAGCCCGTGGTCTTTCTCCTTCACATCAGAAACAAAACTGGCTTCAGCCTTATCAAGTATAATAGTTCCAATAGGGTTGTTAGCCCAGGATCTCTTAAGTGTGCATGTGCTGGGAGATAGGTGTTGATTTAGTTGAGGAGTCCGTGAGGCTATCAGTAGGTCCTCCTACCTCTACTGGGCGATGTGTAGATTCAAACAATTAAGCAGTTGTACTGAAATGGAGCTGTGCATACCTTCCGTAATGAACCCAAGCAACCACCTATACTCTGGATTTCAGCAGTGCCACAGATCCCTGGTTGTGAAAGAAGGCCTGATGGTTTTGTCTTGACACCAGCTGAAACTCCAAAGGCAGATTCAGTTTTTTCTCTGGGTGTTCTGATTCATTTGATCCCAAAGCAAAACATGGGAAGTTGAGGTGAATGTGAACTGCAATGTAAAGAAAAGGAGGTTTATGTCAGACCAAATGCTGCAGTCTTGTGCTGTCAGCTCTTGTCTCTGTTTTGTGGTCGCTGGACATAGGCTAGCATGATACCAGCTAAATCCAGGCAGCTGAGCAGAGTCTGACTAAAGCAAATTGTTTAACTAGTTATTTTTCTAAAACTTGAACCTGAACCTCAGTTGTTATTTTAATGTTGCCGTTAAAGCTAAACTGTAATGAAACAGTGATAGTAAGTTTCATGTTACCATTTTTGAGAGATGGTTGAATCGATGCCCTTTTTCAGCATGGGGACTTCTGGTGCTTGCTGGGACCTGCAGAGGAGCATCTAGCTGTAGCCTCCATTGTCCTACCCCCTCCGCCATGCATGCAGCATAATCCTTCATAGGACACTGCTCTGCAGACCTGGACGGGGTCCTGTTCAGTGCAAGGTGCAACAAATGTGTGTCTGTGATTTGCTATAAAATTTCTATCCTCTTGAGTGAGAAAAAGGAGTGTTGGTAGTGTTACCAATGTCAGGGCACCAGTAAGCCTTAATAGCCCTGACCAGCCTCACTTGGGACTCTTACCGCCACAGTCCATATGATGTGCCATACCTTGCACCCTCTATGCATTGCTCCGTTTAAGATGAGGCTTAAGCCTTCAGTCCTCCTTTGTGAAGCTGCCCTGCTGCCTGACAAGTGGCTCCCCATCAACCTGATCTTTTCCTCATTGAGGTATCCCCCTTGCATGTGATTAAAAGGAAAAATTTGAGAGGAAGAATTTTGCTCCCCCTCCCTTGCACAACACTGACAGTGCTTATGTGCTTCATGTAGCGCAACATCACAAGGCAGGCATGGCAAAGAGCTGGAGAAGTAGTGATGTGCTGGGGAGGCAGAATCTGCTCCACCCGTGGCGAAGAGATAGCTAAAGGCCTTTAACCTCCTGGCTGACAACCCATGCTGTGGAATTGCCCATTTCTGTGTTTAGATTTTATATTTGCTGGTTTTAAGCCATTTGGGATGTTGGAACTAGCTACTGAGTCATTATTGGCTTGAATCAAACTAGGGTCAGATTAAGCATTAACTGGCAGCAAACTGAAATCAAAGGTTCATTAATTTAAGATGAAGAATACATAGTTTGGGATATTTATGCAAGCTGTTTCACTGACTTTATGTATGAATTTAGGTTTAGACTTTGAAAGAAGGTCTGGCTTCCTCTCTGCTTTTAGGTGCAGGAGGGTGCAACTGTATTACCTCTTTTGTCAGAAGTGGGCTTTTGAGGCAAGTCTCCTGACTTGTCCCCAGTTACAGCACTTCAGTAATGCACTCAGTGTGCTACAGGCTGTTTGTGGAATCAGACCAGAGTTATCCCATGAAAATAAGGTAATGTGGATGTAGGATCCTTGGCACCAACTATTTCACTCTGCTTCTTTCAGTGTGCAATGCCTGCTGGTATAACCTCAGCAAAGTATCCCGTGGGGATAGGGCTAACCTCTCAAAACTGCTGCTCAGCTCCCTCCTTGTGCATAGGTTGCTCCTTGAGTTGAGGTGCACAGCCACCTCATGCTGCCTTGTAGTTAACGACCTGCTTGTGCCCAGTTCCGTCTGACATTTCAGAGGCCTGAAGTGAGATTCTCGAAGTAACTTTTCTCCTGCTTCTCTCACAGGTGGGGATTTGTCCCTTAAGTAATCTCAGATCTGAGGGCCCCCAGTGTCTTTTCAATACCAATATTCAAGTTGTTTAATTCCTCTCATACACGGGTCTTCTCTGAATTGGAGGTAACTGAGTCAAAGGTATATTATTTATGTCCTGTGAGTGAAGGATTGCTTGCAGTGAATTGAAATCCTTGGCTGAAAGCTGCTGCAGTTTTGCAAATTTTAAAATAACATTTTAGCTATACATTTTAATCGAGCTCAGCAAATCAGTTCAGATTCCCTGATCCTGCAAAGTACCCTGCTTTAGGTTTACCTTTGAATCTGTTCTGCTTTTTAATGCACATTTTCCTATGGACCTTTTCTCACTTCGTAGTTTTGGGATTTGGATCAAGAAGGAGAGATTGAATAATGTGAGGGTTTTAATTATTATTCATTTCTGACAGAAAGCACATACAAATCTGCAAGATTTTTGTGCTAATACATAAGGATTGCATACTTGAACTAGTGGCCTGCCTACCTGGACCTTCCAGGAAGCATCTACTGCTTTTCATAATAGGTTTATTAAATGTTTTAATGTGTCTGGAAGAATGCATTTTTGGAGAGGGGAAAGAGGAGGTTATATATATATAGTCTAATAGATGGGAAGTAGGGAGGAATTGTACAAAGAGCTGTTCTTTAGCTCATCAGTTTACCATGGCTAAGGAAAGGTTCATTGCTATGAAACATTCCCTAGATACTTTTCAACTGAGTTATCTGTTATTTTTGTGCTTCTTGCACAGACCAGACTTCCAGAAAAGGTATGAGTTGCAGAATTTCACTTGGAAATTTTGATTTGTTATGCAGTTGTATAACAAACAACTATATGTAGAGTTGAGGCCCTGGCTGATCTTGGATTAGCTTATGCTTTCTTGAAAAAGTTGCTGTGGGGATAGAATATACAAAGAACAGGAGGGCAAAGATAGGCAAAGATTATTTTCTTTCCACTTGACAGAGAGAGGAACAATTTTCCAAAGGCTGCAAGCTGGAGTTTGCAGACAGCCAGAAAAATCTCCACGCTGAAATCTTTTATTTGGAACAATATTCCATGCCTGTCCTAAACTGTTTTGCAAAGGTTATTTGCCAAGAGATTTCAAATGTCCTCTAGTCTGATTTTCACAGTTCTGTGATGAAGGCTTTATTTGGGAATCGGCAGGAGGATGATGTGAAGTCTGTCTGTGGTGGGTATAGATAGACCCACTGGTGTTTCTAGGAATGGAAATTGCTGCTCTGGCTAACACATTGTTCTGTTCTGCTCAGGGGGAGACAAACCAGCTCTGCTAAGGGCAGTCTAAGGAAAAACAGTTCCATAATTACATACTGGCTAAGGTGGGAAGGGACCTTGAACGATCACTTGGTCCAGCCTTTCATGAGAAATGGAGCCTAGATGAGATCCAGTTGCGTCTTGAAAACCTTCAGTGATGGGGACTCCATCATGTCCCTGGGGAAGTTGTTCCAGCAAATGATTGCTGTCACTGTAAAAAATTTCTTTCTTATATCAATATGAGACCTCTCCCAGTGTAACTTGAATCCATTGCCCCTTCTCTTCTCCATGTGGCTCCTTGTGAAGAGAGAGCCTTCATCCTCTTTGTACTGGGAAACTGTGGTGTGGTCCCCCCTGAGTCTTGTCTTCTCCAGGGAGAAATTACTTAACTTCTTAAGTCTTTCCTCATAGGGCAGGTTTTCTAGGCCTTTGATCATTGTTGTGGCCCTCCTTTGGACTCTCTTCAGTCTGCCTACATCTTTCCTGAATTGTGGGGTCTAGAACTGGACACAGTTTTGTCCTAAACTTCACTAATTTGGGGTTGACTTACGCACTGGAGCACAGTGATTTACAACTTTTCTGAAATACTTAATTATACCAATGGAGGAGCTGAGGTGTGTATGGAGAAAACATACGGAAACAAGTTAGTGCTTGTAGCACTTCAGTCTGAGCAGCAGGATGCTCTGTGGTTGTCAGCCCAGTACCCTCACAATGTAAGGTCTGGATATGTGGTGGAGCCTCATGCTTTGCAGTGCAGCACTGTGTGGTCAAATATTGAAATTTTGAGCCATGAAGTACCCTGTCACAATCTTCTGATTGAGTCTTCATAAACATCAGTCACCTCTTTGGCTGCCCATGGGGACAGCCTATTATAGGGGGAGAGTTTACCTTGTGACTCTTTGTAGAAGCTGACTTAACTTACAACAAAATGTGATACCCAGTTACCTTGTGTAATTTGCTTCTTTTTAACAGTTTAATCTGCCTACACATCATGTGCAAGGGCTACTGTCAGGTACCTGTTTTAGGAGAGGAGAGGACCTCCTGCCCTCAATCCAGCTTCCCCGTGCTTGCATCCTTGCTGTCCCTTGAGAGCCTTCCTCTTTGTGAGGAAGTGTCCCAGGGACCCAGGGTATCAGTGAGGGCAAGACTGCGCTGAAGCTGAGCCAGGACAAATGGGAAGTTCCCCAGCAGGGAAAGCTAACAAATAGCACTGACACCATTAGGTTTTCTGTTTACCATGCTACATTTTCAGGCTGTTTCCTCTTCTGCTAAGATTACAACAAATCCACTCTATGGTTTTCATTAAATTTTCAGTTGAAGTATAGATGGAAAATAGTATTCATACAGTTGGAGAAAACTATTAAGTTATGGCAAAATCAGTTTTTGATAGGAGAAAAAACTGATTTTAAAAAATTATCCAAATTTTGAGAAGAAAAGTAGCTTAAAAATTGTAAACATTTCTGTGAATGACTTCATAGTATCTCTTCTTTCACAGAGGAGAACAGCTATATCAGCATTTTAGTAGTCACTAATAACTGATGTTTCTGCCTGCCACTTGCAATTCTTATGCAGCCACTGGAAATGTCATCAGTCTCTTTAGGATTCCCTTTAAAATAAATGAGAAATGTATATAATAATATTAATTACTCTAATGGCATAATTCTGCAATGTATATTTTACATATTACATATGTGATATCTATTACATATAAAAACTAGTATAAGTGGCACCCTCCCTATAGAGAGCTATTTCCATTGGGCTTTGGAAAGATAGGATAGAACTTTTTATCATTCTGTATTTTAGGATATTAATTGCTGGGTTTGCTGTGATCCAGAATTTTTGCTCAGTACAACCTCCAGCCACCTTATCAGATCTCCAGTTTCTACCTAAGCTGAGTAATAAGTATTCTGGGGAAATGAATATGTAAGAGGATATGCGGTTTCAGCGAGGAAACAAGAAGTATAATATCCACTATGTATACGTAATCATACTGAAATGACTCAAGTTGGGCTTCCGTTAGAAGGCAGACTAATACTTCTGTGAATGTAACACTGGAATATTTAGTAACTGGAGAGAGATGCCAAATTTTTCCATACTTGTTATGTAACTGGGGGGCTTTAGGAGGCTTGCTCTTCACAAATAACGTTTGGTGCTGAATTTTCATATACCTCAGATTTAGTTTTCAAAGGCGCTTTTCTGATTTCTGTATGTGTTCGAGACCAGTGGGTTTTTTTTTTAATTATAATGGGTTGTAAGGGATGGAGTTTCTTTTGCTGAATCTTGGTTCTATTTCCATGCCACTCAAAAGGGACAGAGGTTTAAATTTTTTACTGTCTATTTCTAAGATTTTCTGAAATGAAGTGAGGTTTTCTGGCCCTTCTGTAAGTAAAGAAAAAGAGTCACCCATGGTTCATCTCCAGGCTGGGAAGATGAATGACTTGCTTTGGAGCATCTGAGAGTGGCAGGATTTCAGGTGTGAAGGGTGGTCGTTAGAGAAGGCATTAAAGGCTCTAATTAATATGGCTCTTTCTCTTTTGGTTGCCTTCACTAGGAAACTGCTGGAAGAATGCTGTGACCCTGGGCAGCTCTTTGCTATGACAAAGCTGAACTCCCCGATGGGAAAGAATCTCTGGTTTGATGGGGAATTTTTATATTCTGTCACTATTGACAATGCAACTTACTCTCTTTTCCCACAGGTTAGTAATCTTTTTTTTCTCTTCACTTTAAGTATTAATATACTGAATGGTAACATGGTGCAATTGGTTATAAATAGGCTAAATGCTAATACGTTAAGCAACAGTATGTGCTGCCTTTTTTACTTCTATGTTCTGAAAAATGTTTGCATGCATGTTAATATTTCCCTGGCCACTTCTCAGGTGTGTGGATGTACACAAGGGATGAGATTGGGCCACCCATCTTGACTTTTAAAATACTAAGTTCTGGCTATTTTTAAGAAGGTGATTTCTGCATTTCAGTCAGTGATCATGCTCGCTGGGAGCATGATCCCTCATCTAGAGCTTCAGGTCAGCTCTGTTTAGCTAAGATGTGACAGTGCTTTGTGTGAAGGTGTCCAAGTTACTGAAGTTTATTGATGGCAAGCAACATGATCCCAATTAACAGAAGCCTACAACTTGACTTTGTTAATTCTTGCTGTGTTTTGAATATTAGAAGTGGTTTGTTGTTGTTCAGCAAAGGTGTTTTAAGTTAAGTGCAGGGTTTTCAAGCACTGGGATTTTCTAATACTAATCTAGGCTTCTTGTATTTTTAATTAACATATGGACTGGTGTTAAATAATCAGTTTATTGTATTGAATTTTTTATGTGGAAGAAGAGATGTTTTATGTGGCTGCATATTTAAAGAAATCCAAGCATCTGGATGTATAAATCAATTTACATTTTACTTTAATTTATTGAATTAAAGGCATAAATATTTATTAAGCCTCCCAGTCAGTGTTGAGTCATTCACACCAGGCTTTATATTTGTTGCTGTTTCAGTTAAATGTGTAGCAGAGTTCTTACTTGTTAAACTCATCCTGAAAATAAAACATTAAAAAGTTGTGTTGTTTTTTTTTTTTTTAAAAAGTAGTTACCAGATCTCAGCAACAGAGTTGTGACTTCGAATGAGTTTCTTTTAGTTGAGGAAGAGTGAGGGGAAAGTGCAGAGGAGGTGGGAACAGTCACTTTCTGTGTTAAGACATTGTCCAGAGGAGTGGTACAGCTGTGTCTTGTGTACGCTGCCAGTCTGCTGTCTTGTCACTCAGCTGTACCTCTTGCAATGAACCAGTTGATGGATCTCTGCCTCCGTCAAGCTGCTCCCCAGATGCTGTGTCCCTGCAAGCTCCACAAACAAGTAGATGCTAAAATGTGCATGGTGAGTGTTTTTTCCTGCAGTACATCTGCGAAGGGGCCACCTGACTGGTGTGAAATTTTTCTCCCTGCCTTTGAAGCTGGTAGAAAGTTTATGATGTGTCACAGAGTGGCAGTTGTAAATCTTTTTTATGATGATTAGTATGATTTATTGATACAATATAGCACCATTTATTGGAGAAAACTGAAATCCTTGGCAGAGCAGTGAACTTCATACCATATAAAGAAACTGGCAGCAACTGCTCAAAATATGTACATCCCTTCCAACGTTTCAGAAAAGCCTCACCTGGGGTGGCACAGGGAGGTCACTATTTTGTGATGTATTTGGGATTTCACATTTTGTTTCCTTTGGATTAAAACCTAGCACTCTGCCTGGCCACAGTGGTGTCATACCTCCTCTCACAGAAAAGAGCAGAGTACTGGATGGGGTCCTTCAGAGAGGTTGATGCTGGTTAGAGTGGAATCATGGTCTTGGAAACTCCAATGGTTCCACGCTTTCAAGCCCTATCCTCAGAGTTTCTCAGTTGATTGGATCGAGAGCGAGAATCTGGGAAGCCCTGGAGAGACAAGCTGCTGAGGAACAATATGAGCTATGGAGTTGGCACTTCAGTGTCCCTTACACTTGCCAAGCAGGCTGCACAGCGGTGGTGGTGGAAAAAGTGGATTTTTATGATGCTCCAACCCTATAACAATGTTAGAATGCAGCTCTAGGACCAGTGCCAGAAATGCTCTTCCTTTAATGAATTGGCGTGCAGTTTATTTCTGACAAGTGCTACTTACTACACTTCATCTTTTCTTGCAAGTACCACTGCTTCTAACTTGATGTATTATTCCTATGCATATTGCCCAGAGGAATTCTGTAGACTGTTATCGGATGAAATCCTGCTAGGCTTAAAAGCTTAGGAAAATTTATTTTCAGTAAATTTTAAAAGGAAGTATTTTTCCACCTCTCTCTTTGTTTCAAGCAAAATACCTAAATTTTCCAGGCTTCTACTGTGAAGAATGGTGTCTATTAGCTTGCTAGCAACTGGCAAGTGATTTTTGTGAAGTTTCAAAAGTAGCCGGAAGCTTAAAACCACTCATAAAATATAGGTAATACTTTGAAATGCTCAGGGGATGAAACAGGAATGTAAAGGGCCACAGCTATGTTGATATAATAGAAAAAGTATTTTTTCCTGAATAAATAAAAAAGGCTCCATCCACATCAATCTGCTGGGATTAAGCCATTGTGTGCTTGAAGAAGATTTTTCAGTCCTGAACCAATTATTAACTTATAACTAAATAGCAAACTTGCTATATTTTATGGCATAGAATAAGCTGGCTATACATCAGTGGAGACTTAAACAGAAATAATGTAAGAATGCAAGAACTTAATATGTAAAATGTAATTTATTTTTCAATATGAATAATACAAAATAGAATGTTTTTTCTTCTTAATAGTCTGTAAATTTCGTACAGCTGGTTCAACATTTTCTGATGGAGTCCTTTTCCAATAAAAATGGTATTTCATCAAAATATACATTTAGTATCAGTTCATAGTTTTTTCAATTCTTGTTTGAAGTGAAAAGGTTAAAAGGTTTTGGTGGTGTTATGACATTTAATTTACCATTTTTTGAATGTAATATTTCAACTTTTTTTAATAATTTCTATTGCTAGCTATTTTTTCCTCAGACTTTGCTTGATTATATTCTTCCTCCTTTTATTTTTTTTTAAGTTTTTGATGGGCCAAGGGAGAAATTTATAAAAGAAAAAAGCTTTTATGTGAAAATAGTCATTCATTGTTTCATTTCAGTTCATGAGTGTCCTGGTTCAGCTAGGATAGGGTTAAGTTTCTCCCAAGCAGGGGCAGGGGATCTCCAGGCGGGTTATTCATACCATGCTGATGTCAGGTCTGGCGCGGCAGTGCGGGAAGCTTTCCTTTGTGGCTTTGGTCGAGGGAAGCACGCGCGGCAGGCTGACTGTGTTCACTGAGGTATTTCTGTATATCTTTTGTCTTGTTTACTGTTATTACTGTTTATTGCTGCTATTATTGCTATTGTTGTTCAGATTGTTTATTACACTGTTGTATTAAATTTCTCCTTATTTCAACCCCGGGATTTGTGCCCTACTCGGTCCGGGGGTGAGGGAGGGACAACAGCGATGCGGTCTCTGGTTCCGGCAGGCCCTAAACTATCACAATGAGAACAAATTTTGAAGTTGCAGAGTTTTGCATGAACCAACAATTCCAGCTGCTCCAAGTGGCTCCTCTTATTTTCTCTCTCTCTCTCTCTCTCTCTCTCTCTGTCATTTTCCCTCTGATTTCTAGAATGACATTTTTTTGAAACAGAAATGAAATATTACACAGACTGTACCATCTTTCCCATCCTGGAGAGAAACTGTTAGTGGCTCACTGCAAATACCTAACGGTCAGGAGAGGATGTGTGGGGCAGGATGTGGCTCGTTGCAGAAGAGCTCCTAGTGCACAGTGAGGACAGGGATCCCACCTACATCTCATCTCCCAGCATGTGCTATGATGGCACTGCCTGGAGCTGTTGGGTAGTGGAGTGTCATTTCAATTAAAATCAGACATTTCTTGATAGCAGCTTTGTTGTGTTACTTGCTGTGATCTACAGCATTATTTCCCACTCTTAGGAGACAAAAAGTGTAGAGTCTGCATATAGCTGTAGGTGTACTTTAACAATGAGAGGTTATTCCTACTGTGTACCTACTGCTTCTCTAATCCTTTTTATTGAAACTAGACTTGAATTTTCAATATTAGCCAGTAATTTTGATACATATCTGGGGGCACTGAGAGTTCAGAGATGCAGGTGACCCTACTACAGTTGAGATCAGTGGCATGAGATAAACCCCTGAATAGCCAGGCTGCCATGTCGCAGGCCATGGGTAACTTGTAAATGTATTCCCTTTCTGTTGTGGTCCAGCAATTACACAGAAAATGTAACCATGTGTTGGTGGGTGTTTAGGAGTCCTGTCCCTAACAGGACAGAGACATACATCCTCCTTGTTCTTCAGCCTGGAAGTTTAGCCATGCAGGTCTGGTCCTGTGGCGTTGTATTGAGGCACAGCAGAAGGCATGACTGGTGTTTTCCACCCTTTACTGTCTGACTAGAATGGAAGAAACCAGGCTTCCATAATATTCCTGCAGTAATTTTTAGATGCTATGAGTAAACGTGATGTAACCACAGGAGAAGCTGGGATGTAACTCAAAACCACGTGAGAGAAGTGTGAACTAACAATAATCTGTTTTTGAGTTAGAGAACAAAACAAGCTGCAGTTTCGAACATTTTCTGAAATAATTTTGTACTCGTTCCTGTCTTTTTCTTTCTCAGAGTTTCAAAAGCAGATTTCAGACTTATCTTTACTATTAGAGGAAAAAAACCCCTCACCCTAGTATTTAGCTGTTTGTGCAAATAATTGGGTTTTGTTATTTATTGGCAAAAGCTCATAGCGAAGAAAAACTGAGGTGAATTTCTGAGATTTCCCATTCCTCTTCCCCCAGAAGGTTAAAGAAATAGTTACATCAGATGGAACTTTTCACTCTGCATCTAAAGTATTATTTTGGAGGGTAGAGGAGTAAATACGTTTCAAAAGAAATTTCAGATGTTAAGCTTCAACTCTTTAATTTCACAAATTAAATAACTAATTGAAAAATTTTCTGGTTTTATTGTATTTCACCTGAAGGAGTTAGACACATTCAGTACTAGTAGATCACTTCAAATTACTAAAATACAACTCCCCAGCTGCTCAAATCCCTTCTAAATTTTCACCTGGAAAATGCTGTCGACTACAAGAATGGCTACTTGAAATTACCTTTTCATGAATAGTCATCACAGATGGTGTTTGAGAAATCCAAAGGAAATATCTTCAAGCCACAAATAAATTTGGCAATATTTTTCAAATTATTAAGTAGAGTCTAAATTCTTGTCCCTAATATAAAGGTAGGGGAAAAGTTAATTGCTCTACTTGTAAGTGTAAGATGGAGACATTCTCTGACATTTTCTGGGTTATGGGGGTGAATGTTGTATTGGGTAACAGTGAATGACTTTATGATTGTGCTGTGTGATTTGTGTTTTTTATTAAGGGGACTTTTTAGTTTCTGGGAGCTCATTTAGTTTTTCTTGGTTGCTCATAACATTCCTCATTTGGCCAGAGATTTTATCACATCTTTCTCTGATGCTGGTACTTGTGCCAAAGCAAATTCCCTGGTCTTACAATTGTGGCCCAGAGCTAGTAGAATAATTTGTAATTATTTCAAGGAATTAATTTAGATTTGGAAAGGGAGTTCGGTATAGAGTCTGCAGGCGAAGATTAGAGGAAAAACGTATTCATCCTGAGGAAGAAAATGGCAGTTTGATTCAAGTAAAAGGTGAGATCTAGAAGCAGGGTTAGGTGGGAGTGCAGCTGCTGGGCAGACACAGAGTGGAATGGAAAGCTACAGCTGTGTAAGGAGTTAAGAGGACCATGTTACCTTGCTTAGGGCAAATGCTCTGTGTTGGACTGATTTTAGACCCAGGTGATCAAATAATTTTGTATAAAATGGGAAACCACCTGAAGCGAGGGGGGTTAGGATTTTGATGGACTGCAGTGTTGCCAGGAGACATGAATTATTGCCTGTGGTGTTGACTTTGGAAGGGCTCTGTTAATTTTTGCTACCAATTTAACTTACTGAAGTACTCTGTTCTCAGTAAACCTCTGTAATTAATAGCTGTTATGTGTGTCCTGATTTTTTTTCTTGATGTCTTGGGTAGGGGCATGAAGTGCGTGCAAACCTAATATTTATCAAGCAATTCTTATATTTGCTTCCATTAATTCTACTGTATAAATAGTACCTCCCTGTCTTCTTCTGAGTTGTATTTAATTAGGATTTGGGGTAATTTCTTGGTGCTTTCCCTTTTCTTCCTTTTTTTTCTCTCTTTTCTTTTTTCTTTTTTTTTCTCTCTTCAAGCATACTGTAATGCAAACTATGTTCTTGATTGGGGCTACATATATTTATTAAAAATAAAAATGTAATAAACATTATTGCAAATATGGAAAACATTGTCTACTAAAAGGCAAAGAGGTAGTTATACCGTGAAGTGACATCTGCATGTTAGGAATGCAATTAAAAAGATCTTCTGAATTATTCAAGCAATTGTATCGTATAGAGCCTTTCATAGATTGTATAGTGCCCTTCATAAACTGGGATATGAAATACTATCTGTGGAGACCTGATGAACTGTGCTCATTGGAGCATGAGACTTCCCTTCAGTCCTGGATAATCTAGCCATTGGCATCAGGGTGATTGAGATTAAAAATCTGTCTTAATATTTAGTTAAGTGAAACCCCTACTCTCACTTTGATTCCATACTGACTAATAAAGAATTGGACCATTTTGTGCAGCCTGTTAGCAAAACCGGAATAGGGCATCGTCTGTTCTATCTGGTCAGTTAAACAAAATCCATATAGTCCATCTGAGACTACTCCATATAGACAAGATGCAAACATGCCTGATTCTGAAAATCAAATTTGTTCTAAGACTGAGATGCAATGTGTATAGTACGAAGTAATTAACTAGAGGATGGGCAACATGCTCTTGTTGAAATGAGTTCAGACCAAGGAGTAGATTTCTGTCTCTGTTGATCATCGGATGTGTTCTTTGGTTTCTCTGGATTTGCTAAAACATCTTCAGCCAAGCTGCTTAGCCAGGCTGTCTTTGGTGAGCCCGATTTTCTAAAGTTTGTCTATAATAATGCACATGCCAAATTGTCTTTATCTCAGTCAG
The DNA here is from genome assembly GCF_003259725.1 of Athene cunicularia. Classification (NCBI taxonomy): domain Eukaryota; kingdom Metazoa; phylum Chordata; class Aves; order Strigiformes; family Strigidae; genus Athene; species Athene cunicularia. The sequence continues at coordinate 6,426,208 of NW_020799092.1, read as the reverse complement.
AGCAAATACATAAAAAGATGCTGACCTTTCCGAAACAGAAAGAAACGGAATGACTAGATCTGGCTGCAAAGTGTCAGATTGGCCCGCAGGCAGAGAAAGAGGAATGACTGCCCTAACTCAACCTTTTTATTTCAAATCTAAAGTGACTGAGCATCAATCACTTTCTTCCCGAGATAACACAAGAGCTGATGCAAGCACACACCAGTGCCTTTGCCAGACAGACCCTTATGCCCTTGGGCATTTAGAAGACCCCACGGATCAATCCCACCTCTGTGTGGGATTTTGGGGATAGGAGGGTGTGGAAGAGCAAATGTGGTTCAGTTTCTGCATTGTTACAGATCCTGAGTAGTACTAAAAGAAGTATAGAACCCTGTAGAGTTGTGGAGCCACCTAAGACAGAAGGAACATGGGATATTTTCAAGAGGATAATTTAGCCATGAGGGTGTTGCAACTTGGAGTGATACTATATTTGGAAAACACTTCAAAGAGCATATTTATTCATTTCTGTGGGTAACCGGGGCCATACAGTTACTGACTGGTAAAATGCAAGCCTGTGCATGGAGCGATGTGGTGGTGGCATGCTGTCCCAGGGAGGGAGGGGACACTGTGGAAGGGCATCTGCTGACAGAGGCAGGGAGGATCTCATGGCACTGCACACTTGTACACGTTTCTGCTCATTAGCTTCACAACTGAAGTTTGCTACCTCAGTTAACATTTTTGACAGTACATAGAGGTCATGACTACAGATGTTATGCTGTGAGATTGTAAAGTACAGAGCAAAAAAGCTGAACCCAAAGAGAAAGTGGGCAGAGTGGGAAAAGACAGCCCAGAGAGGCTGTACTACTGCCCTGGGAATTTTATGGGCTTTTTAGTCAGTGTTCATCTGCTTTATGGGGACATAGACTTGCTGCTTTATAATCAAGAAATGTTGTATGCAGAAGAATAATTGAAAAAAAAGGTCACAGATGAGAAGCTATAGGAACAGCAAACTTCTGACGGCTACAAGTAACTACAGGGCATATGAGCTGCCTGAGTGAGGGTATAAAAGTAGAAATAAGAGTGAGTTTTAGTCTGCCCAAAGGCAACATAATTAGATTTGGTTTGTTTGTTTTACTGTAGCTTTATGTAACTGATAAGATGCTAAAAGGAGGTTCTTTCTCCATGCAGGGTTTTTTTCTGGCAGTGAGCGCATTTATATACCAAGACTTCCACCTTACAGGTGCAATAAAAACCTTGGCTTCTTTGGAATTCAGTGTCTAAATCTTGAGTAAGCTTTATACTTTGTATCCTGTCCATGGCCACATGTTAGCCTTCCTTATTTTTTATTAATTTTATTATTAAAGTCATCTTGTTCAATTTATAGACTTTTTGCTGTATATGTGACTATGTATTTGAATTATTCTGTGATCTGATTGCATTACAGTAATTTGCTGTATTCAGTAGTTAGGTTTCTTGTTGAGATACTTCTAAAATAGGCTTAATGCCAGTACTGGTTTGTTTTAGGCTTAGGTTTGGTTCCATTGTGTGCCTGGCACTTAACACTTGACAGTAGAATGAGTAGGAATTGATGACATGTTACATACTTCTATTTTTCATATAGTTGTTTGGCTTCTCACTATGGCTCGTGAATTTTACTGGAATGTGGCAGGATATCAGATTATGTTCAGAAAGTATTTCACCTGCAGCAAAGATGTAGCCCCTTCTCTCAGGTATTCATAAATACAGGTGGAAGCGTGGCTTAGCAGAGTCAGCAGGCATGAAGAAAGTCAGGGAAGGTTACACCACTGCAGAAGATATTAAGAAGCGGTAGCATGCTTACAAATCTTGTAGGAGGATTATATAATGACTTTCAAGAGATCCTTTATGTCTTCTTGCTCGGGGGGGAGTATGAGTCCAGCTTTACATTTAATGAGAAATCTGCTGCATTACAGTTCAGGAATTGACTTACGTATCCAGGCATTGTTGATTTAGAGTCGTTATAACCTGATACGGCATGGAGGGGAAGGGCTGTGGTTCTCATCTGGAACAACTTTTATGATCTGAATGGCTTACGTGGGGTAGGCATTGGCTTTCAAATGACGTTTTGGACATGGGGAAGATAACACAGGAGTGGTTTCTTACATCAGGATACACCAGATAAATTCCATGATGATAGATGTGCAGGTGAAGTACTGTTTAACTTGCTGTTGCTCAGATCAAGAATCCAGGCTCTTTTTTTTCTCATTGATCAGCAGAGCTTGGACTTTTTCAGAGCCTTTAAGGATAAATTTGACAATTAAATCTGTGATGCGGTTTGTGTACTGGCCAGTAATTACCAGTCTGATGTGACTGTTTTGTGTGTGGTGGCTAAAGGGGTAGTCTGTAGTGCCAGGGAAAGGCAAGATAACTGAAAGCACTGGTATCCTTCCAGCTGAAATGAGTCAGGATATGACATTTAACAGCCTTGTGAGTTTGCACTTGTGTAATATATCTGTGAATCCCAAATGCAGAAAGAAATAGTTCTTTCCAGTGTGGAGATGGTGCCTTTTTTTCCAAATTTCTTTTTTAAAGACTGTCTTACACACTTGTGCAAACCATGGGCTGGTGACAGTTGGCAATGCTAGTCTAGGTATGTTGTGGAGAAGAGCAACTTGCATATATGCATACCTGGCTTTCCCAGTGATTTCAAAGAGGAATTCTTAAGCCCAAGAACATGGTTTAGGCTTGCTGGCTTTAGTCCAGCCCATCAATCCCAGGAAGACTGCTGCAGACATTCACTGGTAATTTTCATGTAGCGTACGTTATTGCCAGCACGATTCTGCATGCTTTTGTAGGTGAGCCCTTGATCTGTAAACTGAAAGTCAGTTATAAAATCCTGTGAGTGGGGTTAGGGTGAAATTTTGAGGTGCATGGTGGCTGCAGTAGAGCTACCTTAATACTACCTCATGGAAGCTCAGTCTCCAATGGCTGTATTTTTCTCAGTGTAAAATGTACTGGACTAATGGTCTGCAATTTCAGAAGGTTCAGATGAAGTACACTGGGTTCTAGATGATAATTTGATCCGGAGGAGATTACCTGAATTATTACCAAATATTAGCTCTATGAGACCTGAAATGTTTTCTAGGAACTCCCCAGTCATCCAGATGCATTTGGGTACTTTCATTCTCTGGCATGGGAATTGCATGTTAGGTGAAGAACAAAAATTATACATGGGGGCAGTGGGGGGGCTGGCTTTTCCTTTTGCCCAGAGGATTTGCCTTTATCAGGAAGGGGACAGTGAAGTTTTATTTATTAGTAAATTATCCATCTTAGTGTGAGGGAGTAAAGGTTGTGATCTGAATAGCCTGATATGAAACAGCTTTTGGAAGTCAACTATCTTAATAATAGCATGGCACCCTTGTCCAATTACTGCTGCTCTAACTAGTCTTCTAGCACAAGAGCTGTATGGCTAAGTGGGAGTGAATGAAGAACATAATTCCTCACATCCCATGCTTGAAACGTGTGGGTTTAGGGTTTTATTTTAAGACAAGGTTCAGATTCATAGAACAATTTAAGCACAGGTATATTACACAGAAATGTGAATGTGTTACTCAGTTGTGCTGATGGGGATATTTAGTGAGCCGTTCAGTCAGATAGGGATAAATGTACTATGTAAGGCTGATAGGCCAATTTCTCATGTGTGTAACATGTCTTTACTTAGGGTTTTATGGGATGTGACCAAAGCACCAGTTATAAGAGAACAAGGGCTTCAATTGTAGCCCCTCAACTGAACAATACCAAACCTAAATCAACACCTGTTTTCACACAGTTCCCTTCACACTCAGAAGGCTGCACAAAGAAGTGCATTCAATCACACCACATAATTCAGAGGTAGAGCACTATTTATGATTTTATTTTTACAAAGCCAGGCTTTTAGGGGAAAACGTCTTGCACCTTCACATGGGGATTCCCTAGGCAGGGTACACGAAAATACAGGGGCACCATCATTTAATTCTGATGGTATCATATTGAAACCTATGCAAAGTCATTGTCCGGAAGGGATATTCAGCAGTCACTGCTGTCTTGCCTCTGCCTGATGGCAGCCAGTTCTGCCTGGGCTGTACCCTATAGATATTGGTCTAATAATTTTTTACAGCTTCCAGTAATAGAAATTTCACAGCCCACTAGGCAGTCCATTCTAGTACTTTGCTGTCCTTATATGTAGGATGTATTTCCTGATATCTAACTTAAAATTAGTTCTTGGCTGTAACTTAAGAAATTTTTTCTTATCTTTTCCACATAAGACAGTGGGGAGGCTTGATAGCAGTAATTTTCTCTAGGCTAGACAACCACAACTCATTTAATGAGTAATTTTTTCTAAACCTCTTAATGTTTTTGTTTTCTGATAGTCTGTAAGGAAGATGCGTGACGATTAACTGTGTGGTGCCCTCAGAAATGAATCCTCAGACTTTCCCTTTCAAGATGGTACAAAGCATCAATGCTGTATTCTCTGAAAGGCAGAGTTTAATGGCACCTTTCTGCTTGAACAAGCTTATATTTAGTGTTGCTGATTATTCCTGTAGCCAGAAGATCACTGGATGTTGCTACCATGAGGTAAACCTAGTATCCCAACATACATGCTCATCTTTTCTTCCTGAAAATGTGCACTGAGGACTAAACAGGGAACAGAGCTCAGGTATTTTCTCCTTTATGGGGTAAGATCGCTGTGTGCTGCAGTCACAGCTCAAACAGTCTGCTTCAGCTAATCACACACATCTCTGCCTCAGTAAACTGAAAGTACTTTATATAGCTGGAGACAGACAGACAGACAGTTGTCAGTGACGAGGCTCCTCTCCAGGGAGCAAAGTGAAGATTTCCTGGAACTACCATTGTACATACTTATTTCCCAGTGCATAGAGCCAAGCTGAATTAGACCTGCCTGCAGGGCATGAGATAATACCAAGCAACACTTTCTCTCTGTTGATGATTTTTAACTAGGTTGTGAGTATGACAAGAATGTAGAATGGGAATGTGTACTGTATTCTGTTTTTTAGGCTGGCTAACCTATTTGTAGACTAATTCATTAATAGGCATTCCTCCATCCAAACCATCTTCAGCCTTTTCCTCAATCTAAATCCCACTGTCTTGTGTCACTTCCTTTCCCTTACACCAGGGCTTGGCATATGCGCAATGTAGCTTGTTATTCAGGAGCAGTGCTGCAGATTTAAGTGATGGGACTAGGCTCAAAAGGAGACAGTTTAGGTGAAAGGAGACAGTAAATGCAAATGCTACACAGATCTATTCTGTAATCGACTATTGTGCTAGAAGAAATGAGAAGGCCAAAGATAAACAGTCCTTGGTGTGAGTATGATGCTCTCTTTAATAGTTCCCTCAGGAGCTTTACAGTAATTCAAATTCAATGCATGGTGTTACTGTATAGCTAAATCTATGCCTAGAAATCTCTGGAGACAATTAAAATGAGGGTTTCTGCATCAGGAGTACATGGGGAAGAAATACTGCAAAACCCCTTTTTCCTGTACAGTAAACAGATATATATATAGATGCTAAACTACTTACTCTTTTTGCTTCACAGACAAAAAATTGGAAAAGACCTACAGAACTCCTGTGATATTCTGGGCAGTATATTAATATAGCAGACAGGAGCTCTTCTCCACCCTATGTCATTGAGTAAGGCCTTTGGAAAGTGAGATTACCTCATTTAAGCTCGCCAGCACTGATTTCCTGACTCCAGTCTTGGCAGACTTTTTGCAGTTCCAATTCCCCAGTTTAGAGTCTGTCTTCCAAGTGGTGCCCAGGGCTTGCACCCCTTCATCCTAGCATGGCTGTGGCTGTGGTCATCACAGCAGTTGCATTCGTGTTTTCCAGGCAGTCACTAAGCAGGGAGATGTGGGTGCTGGATTATTAAGCACCAGAAAAACCATGATGGGGAAATGAGTAACAAGCTTGTTGCAAATTAGGTCAAGTGGAGCCTGGTTACACCAAAGTCAGTAGCAGTGTTCCAGCTGATTTCAACATGGCCAGCATTTAGCCAATAATACCCTCTTGCTAAGTATAGTTCTGCTAGGGACTTGAAAATTTGGTTTTGTGGCTTCTACCTGAGTAACAAAGAATGACTTTTCTTTTTTTCTTCCATTTCTTTGCTTTTAGTAGGCTTTGTTTTCATATAGTGATTTTATCTTCTTCATCTAGTCTGACTAAAAAATATTTGTTATACCCCTTAAGACAGACCCTGAGTGAAAAGGCAAGGCAAATTTGAAACAGCTGCTCAGATGAGGTAAAATGGAGCTTTTTGTCACTGCTCTTCCTTGCCCACATTCCAACTGACAACATCCTTTATGTTGCTCATGCCAGTAAGCAAGGAATCATGCCCCTCTTTATGCATTGCTGAGTCCTTGCAAGCATGCTACGTGTAAGTCTTCCAGAATCTTTGCACGCTTTTCTAATTCTCTGTCTGTGTCAATGATCTGATCTTACTCTGACTGTTACTTTTGCAAGGCAAAGGCAACCTTTTCTGTATGCTTGTCAGAGTTTGTCTATGAAGATGACATATGCAATGGTATGCCACAATGGTCAACATATAGAAGTGGAGTCATCCATGATTTTGTTGGGCTTTATTTTCCATTTAGTTTTTAAGTGGTACGGAGATCCTTGGCATGTGATGCAGTGAAAGAATTGAAATCACTGGTATCCTGGTTTTCTGATGCAGTAGTGGGAATATTATTTTCTGCAGCTTTTCCTTGAGAGAGGATCAGATACTATCCTCTTCAGATATGAATCTACCCCAAATTGTCATCAGGGTGCATGGGTAGTCCCTGTGTTTTGGGATTTTCAAACTGAATATGTGGTTACTTGAGAATAGACCATCTGAGAGATGAGGAAGTTGTAGAGAAAACCTATGTAGTGATAATTAGCAATGGTGGTTTCCCTTTAAAGTTTGATATCTGGTCCCACTGGGCACTTATAAGGCTGAATACTTTTCTGAAACCTGCTATTGTGTGAAGCCTACAAAGTAAATAAGTTTTCCAGTGAAGATCAGAGACCTGCTTTTTGTGATTTCAAAGGGTCTTCTTTCATCAGAGATGAAAAATGTCAAGGTGAAGTTAGTAAGTGTTCGGGGTGGTTCTGCTCCAATGTAAATTAGATTCTTCCTGCTACCTTCATTGCTAGCATTTTTATCCTGCAAGGAGCATAACTGTAGATAGTAGTAATTAGGTATGCAAGAGGTAATCTCTGGTTTTATTCTTTTAAGTATAAGCTTTCAGACCTTCTTTCCATTTTTCCAAGCACTCTGAAGCTTGATATACCAGTTACTTCTATCCAGTATCATTCTTCTTAACCATGTAAACTTGATTTTCACACTGATTTGGTTTGTGAAATGCGTGTTAATAAATATGTCCCTGTTATCCTTCCTCTTTGCTTTCCCCTACTTGTGAGTACTGCTGGGTCTGCTATATAACTTCGCATTCTAGTCTCTTTGCCAGCTTTAGTTGAGGGTAATACCTGTCTACAGTAATAACCTGAAAGGCCAACTTGACCTGGCACAGGCCTTAATGTAATGGCTGTTACCAACTCAGGTTTGGTGGTTACAACAAAGTGCTGAGGAGAGGAGCTGGAGTGAAAGGAATTTAGCATAACAGGCTCTCTATGAGTGTAGCTCTAGCAAATCATTTAACTCTCACGTATTTATGAAATGTGAGCTTGTAAAAATGGCACCTTTTCATTTAACAGAGCGCCTTCTTTCATATCCCTGAGGTTTATCTCCCCACTGAAAAAAGCAAGTATTTATTCCTATCATTCCCTCAGAGCACAGTCAACTACAGAAAAGCAAGCTATATTGTATGTTGCCCTGCTCCTAACTAGCATTGCCAGCTTAATATCATACGTTTGTCAAGTGCTAAAATTTTACATGATTCTGTTACCCTTGCTTCTCCATAGACCTGATCAAGTCAGATCAAAATCAAACCTGATTTACTAAGAGATCTAACAGAGGTCTTGATTTGAGAAATTATATGTTCTTGTAATAGGCACACTTTAACTCTGTAAGAGCAAAACTCTGGCTTGTCAGCTGAGATAGGATCTTTCCATGCTTAAGCTGAAATTCTAGCTGCTGTCTGACTGAAAGGGGTAAAACCATAGTAAATATATGTTTTGTCTGATAGCAGCAGAAATTTTGATGATACAGAAGTAAGATGCAGATGACACAAAGTTGGATGGGAGTGTTGATCTGCTCGAGGGTAGGGAGGCTCTGCAGAGAGACCTGGACAGGCTGGAGCCATGGGCTGAGGCCAACTGCAGGAGTTTCAATAAGGCCAAATGCCGGGGGCTGTCCTTGGGCCACAACAACCCCCAGCAGCGCTACAGGCTTGGGGAGGAGTGGCTGGAGAGCTGCCAGTCAGAGAGGGACCTGGGGGGGTTGATTGACAGCCGGCTGAACAGGAGCCAGCAGTGTGCCCAGGTGGCCAAGGTGGCCAATGGCATCCTGGCTTGTGTCAGCAATAGCGTGGCCAGCAGGGACAGGGAAGGGATCTGACCCCTGTACTTGGCACTGGTGAGGCCGCCCCTCGATTCCTGTGTTCAGTTTTGGGCCCCTCACTACAAAAAGGTCATTGAATGACTCGAGCGTGTCCAGAGAAGGGCACCGAAGCTGGTGCAGGGTCTGGAGCACAGGTCGTACGGGGAGCAGCTGAGGGAACTGGAGGTGTTTAGTCTGGAGAAGAGGAGGCTGAGGGGAGACCTCATCACCCTCTACAGCTACCTGAAAGGACGTTGTAGAGAGCTGGGGATGAGTCTCTTTAACCAAGTAGTAAGCGACAGGACAAGAGGGAATGCCCTCAAGTTGTGCCAGGAAAGGTTTAGGCTAGATATCAGGAAGTATTTCTTTACAGAACGGGTTGCTAGTCATTGGAGTGTGCTGCCCAGGGCAGTGGTGGAGTCCCCATCCCTGGAGGTGTTCAGGAGTCCGGTTGAAATAGTGCTGAGGGATATGGTGTAGTTGGGAACTGTCAATGTTAGGTTAGGTTGGACTAGGTGATCTTTAAGGTCCTTTCCAACCTAGTTGATTCTGTGATTCTGTGAAGGTAAACTAGTATGTAGACTATATTATAGATCTATTTGTGTTTAATCCTATTACAGGTAAGAGAGTAAGACTAAATCAATACTTTTCAAAAGTCACTCTTTTCAGTGTACTTGTATTGATTCTTGTGAAAGACATCTGCTGTCTGCAGCATCCCTTTGGATCAGTGTCCCCTTCTCTGATAGAGAAGACCTTTGTCTTCTTTCCTGCCACCCCAGCACAAAGAAATTTACCCACTGACACCAAAAGCTGAGCCTTAAGCTTGACTCTGTTCAGAGGGAGCTTAGTTCATGACTTCGTAAATGTCTGAGTAACTCCGCATGTCTTTCTCCTGGGTTCCAGCCCAAACACCCTGTACTGAGCCATTGCTGATGACTCCCTAGTTTCCCTAATTCTTCATCCTCTGGCTCTGAGATCACTCCTAGGTAGTCTCCAGCCCTCCGCCCAACCTAAAAGTTGGCCTTTTAATCACAGTTAGGGTGTCAATTGACTCCCCCATTAATGCTTTTTGGGCTGCTGTCATGTTGTGTGGACTTCATGCAGTTTATTGTAGACCTTAGAGACAGAGAGTCATTGCAGTGATAAAGATGAAGGGGATGAATCTCGTTTTGCACCTGTTTAATGGCAGCATAACTCTTCAGGTTTTTTTGCTTTATCCTGCTGTGGGGATTTGAGTCCTGAATAAAGATGAGACAACCTATTTCCATGTAAGTGCTACTCCATTAGTCCAATACTGGGGTAATTTGCACACCTGGAGTGAAATTCAGAGTGTTCTAGCAATGAATTACAGGGTTTTATGGTCAGTTTTTCAACTGTAAAATGATTTGCTCATGATTGATGTCAGATAGGAGTTGCAGTTGCTTTGCTGTTGCTTTTGTTGTCTAGATGTCGTTTTTACCCATAGTAATACTGTGTAGTAATGTTCTCCTGTTATTCTGATAGCTTTCTTATAGCTTTGAAGGTATAAGAACACAGATAAACCAAACTTTTTAAAGAGACGTAATGTGTTTTTAATAAAGCAAGATGAGCTGAGCAGGTTTTTTTTTTATGCAGACCCCACAGTGCAGAGTTTACTTTTGTTCTCTGTTTTATGGATGGAAAAATAATCAGTTACCAAAGGTGATGATGCGATTAGCAAAACCTAGAGCAGAACTCCAGTTTAATGAGCATATATGATATAGGTTGTATGTTTGGTTTGCCATGTCCAAAGGAAACAGGGCACAATTCTTAAAGTTTTTTAATGCTCATATGAAGTTTTGATATATTCTGTATTTGCCTGATCTAAGCCAGTGGGCTTCCAGTCTTGTTCAGTATAACTCAATGGTGAAAGAGGACTTCAGAAGGTTCACTGGCCTGAAAAGGTCTTTTTTTTTTTTTTTTTTTTTTTAAGCTCATATCCTATGCTTGATGCACTGACTTCTGACATTTAACTGGCTAGTTGCTAAATATAATCAGGAAACACAAACCAGGCAGGGTACTTACTAATCACAGGCAATATGAGGTGAAATGATGATTCTGCAGACTACACATGCGGTCAGGAGTTTTGATGAGTTGGGTTTTACTTAACTTCAGCTGCGTTATGGTTTTCTTTTCTTTATTCCTCTATAATTAGAATCTTGTTGCTCATACTTATTTTCTGAATTTTCCTGCAGTGGGGAGTTCTCCATTATGGCATTGTGCTATTTTTTTAAAGATGTTTTTCTTGCATGTCTGAACATGCTCTTGTAAGTCCTCTCCCTAACCCATTATTTAAGAGTATAGGCACATTATCAATTTATTTTGCTCTCTCCATTTGTTTCTGTGTGTTTTTCGATCTTTTTAGATCACAAAACTACTCTCATTCCATTCTCAGTTAACATGTTGTGATGACATTTGTCTGTGGCATTTTAAAGTGAATTTAATATTATTTTAATGCTCTACACATCAGAGTTTTGGAAATCATATAAAATTATTTTGTTAAATATCTCATTAGCAGGCCAGGTATGGCTCATTTTTGAAATCCCCTTAAAACTTCTGTAAATACAAAAAATCTAAGATGTGTGGTGTTCCTAATTTGACACCAGTCTAAATCAGTCATTTATAACAGCACTTTTACCTGTAAATTTAAGAAGTTTATTCCATCTTCTGGAAAGTAGGTCAACATCCCATATACGGTTGTACTTTCAAGGAAGCTAAATACACTATAACTTGCAAAAATGTAACAGGTATGTGTGTGGCTTTGAATAGCCTTTCTGCCAGAATTCTGGGAATTTCTCTTTCAAAAAGCATTTTCTCTGAAATTAAGCTTTCAGGGTCTTTTTCATTTCACTAATATGTCTAACTATTTTACTGGCATCATTCTCCAAATTTCTGTCAGAAGGAGGAAATTTTAAAAAAGTGGTTTTGTACTTAAAATTTGTCTTTTGATTGCCATATCTTTGTTTTGCCTTCAACAGATGTCTAGCTACTTAGCTGAGGGAGAATAAAGCTGTCTCTGCAAAAATGAGCTGAGTAAAGATTATTTTTTTACTTTGGTGGTGTGTTAAGAGCAATTTACACTGTACATTGATATTCTTCCCACTCCTTTGGAACTTGTCAGGAATCATTTGCGATAGTTTCATTTGAATGGGGAAGAGGAACTTTAGGGAAGGAACGGAAAATAGATCAGTGATGATAGGGGTTATATTATAGCCTATAGGTTCTCTGGGGTTTGGAATCCCCATTGCCTGTGCTTGGAGTGCTATAGAAGGCTGCTTACAGATCAGATCCCAAGCATATGTATGATGATGATAATGATCATTCTATCAGCCACACTTAATTAACATCTTTCTTCAAATATTTTGACAACTGCAGGTGCAAAGAGCTCTGTGCTATCTCCAGTGCAGTAGACTTAAAGGCAGCAGGAGCTCTTATGACCTGACCTGACCTTCTGAGTAACTCAAGCTGTAGAGTTGCATCTGGTGATTTCTCAGTCTAGTATGCTAGTGGTTCTTCAGCTGCTGCATGTTAGTGCTACAAGGCTGCAGTTACTGTGCTGCTGCACTGTTACTGCTTCTGGATACAAAGGACTCCTTATGATGGAACACTTAACACACCCCAGTAATGACTTCTAGTAACTCATTGTTGCATCCAAAATATATTTTATTTCTGCCTTCCCCAGAAGTATAAATGTGGGAACAGAACTGCTGACTTTGTCCATCCGACTGTGCAATACCAAAATACATCGCTATAGCTTAAAACATTGATTTTTCAGAAAATTTGCTGCCTAGGTCTACAATGCAGACAAGACATAAAATGTTTTATCTTGCCAAATCATTGAAATATGTGAACAATCAAAACACAAATTAAATATAACACACATCCTGATTGCAGTCAGAATATTGAAAAATGCTAGCCATTATCCTAAATTTAAAATTCACTGTGGAAAATACAGGGTTTTCTGGAGAAAATATTTTAATTTCTATCCCCACAGCTGCTTGGACTCTTAATTGAGTGACTGAGCTTTACTTATGTGCTTTAGGTTCTTTAAAGCACCACTCTGGCTGTGCAAATGGATATAAATTACATCAATGTTTAGAGACAATGCAAGTTGGGATCTCTTGGGTGTCCGATCAGCTATGTAGGTTATTTCCTCATCTGCTGGGTCAACAATGAGAACTTGCTCTTCTGTTACGTTTATTGCAAAATCACTGCAATATTTTTTTCATTCATTTATGGAGCTTGTTATTTTAGCTTGATTCATTGTAGTTTACCCTGTGTAATGTTTATTTCCAGCCATTGCAGTCTATTATTGCATTTTTGCCATTATACTCTTGCTTTATAGGTATATATGTATGACATATATGAATATAAAATTACATCATTCAGCACTTTGGAAGTAACTGACAATATTCTATCTACCAATGAAATCTCTTTTGAAAACATGTTATGGCTTGATATTTCTCCATGTGTACATGTGCTTCTGGCTGGGAACTAGAGACTTCTTTTTTCCGACTGCATGAGCTTTTGCATTAGATGTCTGTCCTTCATATCAACCAGATCTACAGGCCTCAGCTAAAACCTTTCTTTCTATCTGTCTGCCTGTGTCTATTGTTGAATGTTTTCTTGTGTATGGCAGCAGAGAGAAGGGGAGGAATGCTGAGTGCTGGCTGCTTGAAATCTTGCATCCTGCTATGTGATGCTTTTGGAAAGGGTATCTCTTCACCTTTTGCTGACCCACTACATGAAACTCTGTGGAGCTATTTCCTAGGCTACTCAGTGGGAAGAGGCAGAGGTGCTTGTGGATGTGACTCTGTGCAGTATTTGTGAGAGGTTTCTGGGAGGTGAGGCTGCAGCCCCATGTGGAGTGGCATTTCATGGGGTTTCTCTGGGCAGAAGACTGTGGCAGGAGTCACACTGCCGCTTCTCTCTCTATATAACAACCTGTGTGCTTATCAGGCAACTGCACTTGGGATTAAAAGTCCTAAAGCAGGAGAGAATTATTAACTCATATATTGTTTGTGCCATAGTGGGGGAATGTGACACTGGAGATGAGCATCATTCATAACATCTGAGGCTTGAGAGGTCTGAGGAAGTGTTTCACCTCAACCCCTGGATGACCTGACAGAGTATGTCTCCTACCCTGAAGCATGTGGGTTTTGTTCTGTTGTGGGATGAGATCTTGGGGTATGCAACAAGCTTGTAGTTCTGTGTAGAGTCCCATTACATATCAATTATTGCAAGTTCAATGGAGCTGTAGCATTTCTTTGATGATGTGAGTTTGGATGCCTGAATTTTAAGTAGGAGTGGGAGAAATTATTTAAACAAAACACTATAGCCTGTGACCCACCGCTTTGCCAAAATCAATGTGAAAGACTTGCCCATCTTGAATTTTAATGTAGAATCATTGCTAATTTATCTTTAGCACGGTGTTGTAAAACAACCTCCTCTTCACTGCAATATTTGGAGTGCAGTATCTGCCAGTCAGTGGTATGTACAAGTATCTTCAGGCTTAATGGTGAAAATTTTCACTGCTTAAATGGAAGCTTTGCAACTAGACTTTGTTGTGACCAAAAAAAATATGCAGGCCTTTAATATCTATGAACTTTTCAGCTGAATCTTGATCATGAAGTAACCTTATGAAGTAATCATATGAAAGGTTATGAATTTTACAGGCTTCCAAGATTTTCACACAAAACCTCAATGAAACTCAGTAGTCTGGTAAGGTTTCACTTTGGGATTTAACTCTGATATGAACCAGTGTTCCAGATTTTCAAGGGAAAGAAAAGAAGATATTACATGTGTGAACGTCTGTGCAGTAAGACTGATTCCCTGTTATCAGACTCTTTAGGCAGTTTTATGTAGCGCTGTTACTCTGCTAGTCATCCAAGGGGCTGAGGGGGTACCAATCTTGTGCTGGACCCTTATCTTTATTTCCAGGTTGCCTTTTCTGTCATCATAGCCTTCAAGTCTTTCACTCCAGCTCAAGAAGGACCAGTACCTTCCTAGGTTTTTACTATTCTCCCCACAAGAGGCCTCTGACTTAGTGAAATTATTATGGGCATCCAGGCTATCTCTACACTCGTCTTTAACAAAAATGACAGCCCAACTGATCTTACTTCACAACAAAGTGATATTAATCTGAGGGACAAGCATAGTTGATAACAGTGATAAAATTTAGTGGTATCGGCAATATTTTTGACAGGGGACAGTGCAAGAGCCCTTCACTTCCTCTTTTCCTTGCTCTTAGCCTCCTGCCCTCAAAACAAATGCTGTCTGCCTTTGGTAAAGCTGCTTCTCAGAAAGTACTCTTCTTGGTGTGACTGCATGAGACAGGTCACAAATGTGTCTTCCAGCTCTGGTTTTCAGGCTGGATTATGACCATTGCAACTATCATTCCATATGTGGTGGCAGGATGTTGTATGCCATGGCCTCTGTGCCCAGGTGCTCTTCTACGTTGTCTTGTTATGGTTCAGCAAATATCTGCTTTCTGTGGGTGGGCATGCAAAGGGCTCCTGGTATAGTTAAACCAGCCATAGCATTTGACCGTATACCTTGAAGATGTACCAGACAGGTAGAGCTTTATTATGGGTGTTTTACATGTACCAGGCCAACTTGTCTGTGTTGGTGGTAGAAACCGTGAAGGTAATAACAAACGTGCCATGCCTTGCTAAAGCAAAGGAGAAGCTGTGTAAAAAAAGGTGAGAAAATTCAGGCTATGTCCATCTTAGACAAGTGTCACATTTGTTCCTGGAGAAAAGAGTACATTTCTATGTTGAAGGGCATGAAAATGTAATTAGAAGAGGGATGCTGTTAAAAAGAATTTATTTAATCTACTTGTTCTCTGCATATTCTGAAGTCATTACACTCTTATTTACTGGAAAAAAACTACAGTATTGTTATTAACTTGGTTGCTGCAGTGGAATAATCTAATAGTCTTTTGTTTCCAGGTATCATGAATAGCATTATCAGGAGACCAGCAGAAAAAAATGGAAGACCTAAGTGATCCACTTGTACAGAGTCTTTACTAGTGATGGCAAAAATACAAAAAGACCCTAATCTGACTTTCTAATCACAGGTCATATTTTGAGAGATTACACCCCTAGGGGAAAAAGCATATTTTTAAATTTAAGTATGACATTTTTTAGCTGCATACAATTGAGAAGGAATATAATGTACAACATTCACAATGTTATTTTGCAATCTTTTTTTTTCTAAGTCTGCCCTTTAAAGGCTATCCAGACATAAGTGGAGAGCAACACCACTTGAATATCTCTCTTTAACTGACTGTCTGAGAGCGCTCTAAAAATAAACTTGGAGATACTTGTGGAAGATGAAGCTAGAGGACATAGTTACATGTCTTATTGAAAGCCAACAACCAGCCTGTGACTGTCCTTTTCCATTAGATTCCTCATGTGAATAAAGAAAGCTAAAAGAAAATCTGGAAGATTAAATTTGGGGAGTATTAAAATCAGTCAAGACTGTTTTCAAAGGGTGGAAGATCATGGCAGTTCTTGTATGACTTCTGTCTTAGGAAAAGGATGAAAACTAAAACAGTACAATGATTATAAGAGGTGGAGTGAAACGGTTTTCTTAGCCAAAGAAACAAGTCTGGCAAGGTTATGTGTTTTAAAATGCTATGTGGAGGCTATGGTCATTTGTCACGTTTGGATGTTAGTGTTACATGCTAGTCAGCACTGGGAGCGGGTTCATCATGAGGCTAGTTAATGACCTGTCATCCCTATGGGGGACCCAGATGTTCTCCACTCATAAACTCCCAAGTCCTTTGCTCTTTTACTGCTGTCTCCTCTTCCAAGTTGCAAGGCTCCAATGTTTACTGTTAGGAAACTTCTCTCCCCAGCCAAGTGTTTGAAAGGGGCTGAAGCAGGTCCCAAAATAACTAAGTGGAGGGAAGGTCCTTCAGACCTTGAGTAGCTTGTTGGTCTGTAGTGCTTAGAAGTCAGGGAGTAATCCATCCAGTGCACTCTTGTTATGTTCGTAGCTGCCTGCTGAGCGAGTCATCTTGGTGTTCATTAGTTTGTCTTGGATTTGCTTTTCATTTGCTTTTAGTGAAAAATAAAGTGAGCTTTAGTTTAATAGAAAGCTGAAAAACTATTTGTCAGTTATCTTAACAATATCTTAAAATGGAAAAAGTAAGAATGTGATGCCTTAGTGACTACTCTGATTTCTGTGGTTCAGCTGGCAGAGGAGTTTGTTAAAACTTCTGACATTGTCTTCTCCAAATTGCAACCTCTAACAGAGGACAACACATAATTTTTTTAACCTTTTCACTCAGTGAATGCAACTATCCACAAAGAGATTTTTTTTTTTTTCCTGACCAAATGGAATGGAAAGCAGAATGTGAATGACATAAGATGTGACAAAAATGGGCTATCGAGGATTCAGGGGTATTATTTGCTCAGAGCAAGAGGATAATGAAGGTATGAAAAAGTATTAAGCTCTGTCTGACAGAGGCACACAGTTCGTTATTGCTGTAATTCTTCAAGGGAAAACCGGACCCAAAGGCTAGTGCTTCCCCTTATGTAAGCTGAAATAATTTCGGCTAGTACTTGGCGCGTTCCTGCGGGTTTACAGCCGCCGGCGGGTCCGGGGCGGGTCCGGGGTCGCGGCGGCCCGGAGCTGACCAGGGTGCTGAGGCGCGGGCGGGGCGGCGGCGGAGCAGACCGGCAGGTCACAGTCAGTGGCTGTCCGGCTGGTGCAGAGACACTGCAGCACGTAAGAAACAGCCGATAGTGACCAGTTTTTCACGGGTGACCCTGACTGGAGCAGGAAGTTGGACTAGGTTACCTGCATTATATGATGCTAAAACCAAGACGGTGAAAAACGGTGTTCTTGTGAAATTAACTTTGTTCTGTATTGCCTTTCAGTAGGTTTGCAGTTGCCTCGGTCTGTGCAATTTAGCTAGACTTACTGTTTTCAGATTCTGATGTGTAAACTGCACTACTCCAGACTTCAGTCTTAGGCTGGGTTTAGTCCCTGAAGCTTACCTAGCCTGTCTGTTTTGCTGTGCTCTCAGTAGAGGAGCTAGCCCCAAATGAACTCTTTGTGTTGGTTTGCAACACGTGACACTTTGTTTGCTTTTTTAGGGAACCTACACTGTTATATAATGAAATGTTTTATTATTGATATAGAAGCGATCATTTTTTACGATAAGTTATTCAAGCAATCTCATGAGTTATGTTCATGCCTCTATGTGAAAAGACATTTTAAAGGAGTTTTATTTTCATTACAGGAACAAATAAACAGTGTATGGAAACTTCATTGATTCTGTAATTGCAACAGCTTTTCCCCTCTGCCTCTCTGGACTTCTAAACTTCTGTTTTCATAGCCTTTAGACATGACATTACTTTCTTCTAATTGCTTCCTTGTTTGGAAAACATTCCTTTTTAAACAATTTGGTAGTCACTCATTATATGTAAATACTATTATGCTGCTAATCACCTTTTTTACTTTTCAGAAAGGTCTTTTAACCTTGGCTCTACATTACTGCCCTAAATAAAAATAGTATTTTAAATGAAGATCTATACCCTTGCTTTACAGGCAGTTCTTAAAATTCTTCACGTTGCTTTTGTTGCATACTATTGTTTGCTTTTCAATTTTTTGGGGTTGACTTTTCTTGTGGTGTTAGTTATGTGAGCCAACTCACATGTTATCTAGGTTTGTGGATGAAAGATACAGGCTCCTGTCTTGGCCCAGATATAATGGCTCTTTGGAGCTGGGTATGTTTGTTGATTTCTCAAACTGTTTCTTATTACTTTAGTGTGTTTTATGTATTTGGTTTGAATGTGTGCTATGGGAGGGGGGAAAAAAAGTGATTGCTCACTTCTCTGGTTTCATGCCATTGTTTCTTTCAATTCAGTAGTGCATTTAAATGAACCCACTGTATCTGTGAGATGATATTATATGTTGGGTTTTTTAAAATGTTTCTGGGCAGCCCAATATCATAAGTCTTTTTCATCCAATCACTACTCATAATGTATTGTAAACACCTAGAAACACCAGAGCCTCTAAAACATTTCCTAGCTTACCTTTCTCTGTTGTGGTTCCCTTTGCTGCTTATCTACTCTTATCTAGCTGGAATCAGAAGGAAATGTTTGGGCTTTACAATAGAAAGAGCAGTAAATAAATTGGCATCTGTATTGTAAAATTTGGAAATTTTGAAGTCTAAAATTTGTCTTAAAATAGTTCCTTATAGATAAGTGGAGCTTTTTAAAGAGGCTTAATTTTTCTTATTATTAGAAAAATAAAGAAATACATGCAAGTATTAAAGAAAGTCATCAGTGCTGCCATGCTGCCAGAAACCAATCTCAGTGTTTAAACTCCATACAAACTCTAATTGCAGATTTCCTAGAGAGATCAATCCTTGCTAGTTGTCTTTGTCTTTTAAACTAGTGATTCTCCAGAGACATTACTGATTCATCTGAACTGTTTAGAAGTAAAGCAAAGACAACAAACATTTTTTGATTAGTGGATGTTTTCCATGTAAAAGCTTATTGTTTAATATACTAGCTAAGTGTATTGCTTTTAAGACAGCCTAAAAAATAGAAGCCAAAGCTCTGAAATTTGCTATTTAATTCATGATAACTAAATCCACATTTTGATGCCTGTGTAAGTTGATCAATTTCCTCTACTGCAGCTCCTTGTTCATATCAGTGGGATCACAGGGCCCTCAGGAATTCAGAGAGCCATTCTTTTGTTATTTTGTTATTGTCTTCTATACAAGTAGAATTGGAAGCCCTTTATATTTTTTATGAGCTGAAACTAACCTTGTTTATTGTATATACTGTGTGCTACTAATAAGATTTTAGAGAAATTTGTGTTTCTAAAGCTGGATGATCTTTTTAGTAAATCAGCCACATTCATGCAGATGGGTCTCCTGATACCTTTTTCAGAGTCCTCCTGCGTGCTGTCACTCCTACCCCTGCCCATGTTCAATGCAGGCTATTGTTGTATTTCACAATTATTTGTATTCTGCTCATGTGATTGTAGAAACATTCATCCTGCATCACTTCTGCAGGGTTAGGATTGTTCGTAAAATGCTTAGGAACTGTGTGTTCGATTGTGGATTCATCCTGGTGATAACCTTACACATATATGAAACTGTGTGAAGAAAGCCTTTGTAAAGCTGGGAAAATAAGTGAATAGTACCCTTTACCCAACAATAGTGGGTCTTGCAAAATTTCTAGAAATCTTTCTATATTTGCTGACTGTGTATTGTCTCACGCTCTCACAAGAGAATAATTCAGCATGAGAGTATGTTGTCTGCTTATTCCTACACCAGGCATAAGTAAGCAGATACCCTGCAATTTTCCCTGTTCTGTTTTGGTTTCCATTTGTTACTGTTCTTCCATCTTGATGTCACTGAGGGAGAAGGTAGAGTCAGAGTTTGAGGACTTTGTCACAGAACAGTCACATTATTTGGTTTCTGCCTACATTTCTCTAACTGGAATATAGTAGTTCTTTAACAAAATCTTCAGTGAATAAAAGTTAAAATGTGTGCCTATATACACTAACTTCCTCAGATAGAAAATTGTATGCTGTAACACGGAAGATTAATTAAAAATTTTATACTTCATTTTCCCAGGCCTGCAGAAGAACACTTACAAAATAGTAGCTGATCTTGTATGACATTAAAAAGGTAATTTTGCCCCCTGAAGTGATGCTTTATGCTTACCCTTGTTTCCATGAAACATCTAGTCAAAACTCCCAAATGTTTTGATGCACTTTTTTTGACTTAAGCTCGGAGCGTTGTATCAATGCAACCCTGGCATATACAGTTTGATATACTTAGCTTTTTCTTTTCTGCTCAGACTTGAAGCAGATTAAGAAAGGAACGGGAAAAAAAGTGGAGGTTGGAGAAACTATTCCAAAGCAGCATCTGAAAATTAGATCTCTAAGCCCAAAAGATAAGGGTTTGCTGCTAAGCGTTCAGTGCAGTGCAGTATTAAATAACCACTGGAATACCTGGTGTGTCAGCATGTCTTTTCTGCCATCAAGTGCCGGTGAACCTGGAGGTGAATTGCTGCCTGTTGTGTAAATATTGTACAGGGCGAGTTTTAAGTCTGAGTGAGTTGAAATCTAAGTGGGATTGTGTTGTGTACCTCCCTCCAGAGGTGCTGGCAAAGCAAAGCAGGGTTGAGAATCCCGTACAATGGATGGTGTTTTCCTCTAAACTCTTTGTGGCATCTGGTGCTGTCAGGTGGTCCGGTAAAAGGAAGGATTTGCTGAGTGTTTCTGTGGCTGTTGGCAGAGTTTAGTCATTTGACCTGTGAATCAAAATTTATCCTTCTTATCATACAGGATTAAAAAAGAAAAAATTGAGTTATTCAAAGGTATGAGATGGTGATTTGGGAAGCCAACAGAGGCAGTTATTTACAAATTCTGGTCAAGCTGTTTCTCAAGGAATGTGTATATTATTTTTCCATTTTGTACAGTTTGCATGGGACTGGATTGCTCCATGGAACATCTAAATGTGGCTATTTGGAAGGATGCTCAAGTCCTTCTTGAGGCCTTCCAATTGTGGAAATGTGGGAAGCTATAATATCTTCCAGGATAGGATACAAGCTTCCCACCCCAGTAGGCTGAGTTCCTTTTTTAATTAATCATGAAACAATACTTCTTTTTAAACATTTTTAATCCACAGTTTGAGGTCCTTGTGCATTGAAGGTCATAGTTTGGATCCAGAAATCTTTTAGAAATTTGGAACTTCCCACCCATTAATGCCTCTTGCCTTACAATGAAGAATTCCCTTCACGTTCCAAAAGCATTCATTATTTAAAATACAGTTTATGATATACCATCAGTAGTCTGTTACGGACTCCAGATGTGATTTTTTTTTTTTTTTTTTTTTTTTTTTTTTACTGTGCTATGCTGCCTGTATGAAGGCTGATTCCATTGAATTAAATGCCACAATAGCAATTTGAAATGTTCTTTTAATTCATGGCAAGTACTCACTTGCAGTGATTTCATGCTGGGTGGAAAGCTATTAGAGAGCCCACTGTTTTGAAGTTTCTACTTAAAGTACAGCTTGAATTAAAAGTCACTGCCGGCCAGTTGCTTGGTATTCCATGTTTTTTGTGAATATGTAGGTATGTTGCAAAGTGTTCTCTCTTTTGCGTGGGGTTGCTCAGCAGTTAATATCCCATGTATCCTTTTGGGTAGAAGAGGGTTTCACGCAGCAGCAGAGCAATGTGTTCAGTCTCCTAAGTGGTCTTTTGCAGTCCTGTGTCCCTGTATAAATAGTTAATGAGATAGTAATCTCATGAAAAACAATACTGCCTGAAGTACATGTCTGTGAAGGGCACAAAGTTTATATGAGCTCGAATGTTTAATTCCACTTCAGTCTGTGATAAAAACACGGCTGTCGTGACTGAGACATGCTTGCATGGTACTACAGAGAATCTTGTTCGACTTCCACCTGGACCACTTCACTGTTGTGCAAGCAATGAGCTTCAGGTTTCAGAATTTGTTAGTCAGTAGTGACTCTGTGGGGCAAGGAAACTCTTAAAAAGATGAAAAAGGTAACTGGAGGTTCATTTTAGAGATACCTGTCTTACCTCCTAGAGGGATTACATAGTCACTCTCACAGTTTCTTCCTGTACTAATGGCTTTGTAATCAAATATTTGGATTTCATAGTATCTGAGTCCGGAATTTAAAAAACAATGCTCAGCTTATCTACTGATATTCATAATTAGCATACATAGAGAGGCAGTGTGCTGCATATACATACCACATACACATACCAGATCAGTCTGGCAGGTCTGTTCTCTTCCACAAAATCTAAGTGTGCTTATACCTATCCCTCTGCTTTGTGGCAGTATTACAATAGAGGCAAGGTTTTGGGCTTGGTTCTTGCTTAACATTTCATACATTATTTCACATATTAGTGGAATATAGAGAATTTTGTATGAGTTAAAGCTAACACATTTAGCAAGTCTCGATGGAATGTACATTGTGATGCTGATAGATTATTTTTTTTTATGCAAAATACAGCTATGTGTGCTTGTAATACAGCTTTGTGTGAACACAAAACAGTTTAGAAATTATGTCATTCAGTAAACGTGCCAGAAGAGTATCAGTGTGGCTTCTTGATATGTTAAAGTGCATGCATCTTCCAGCCCACAACATTCATTCAAGATTTATGAAAAAGATATTATCCCTTTCCACCTATCAAGACACTTTTATTCTAATCCATGTTTCTTATGTTTCACTATACAAAAGTGATTTCTAAACAATTGTTAAATTTTAATGCATTTATTTCAATCACTAGCTACAAACAGAAAGGCTAGGCTAAAACCAGATTTATGATATAAAATGTCTTTTTAAATTATTTTTTAATTTTTTAAAAATTATTTTAATGATTTTTAAAAAATTATTTTTATTTATGATATACAATGATATAAAAGTTATGAATTACTACATGTAAGGCCTTTTAGATAACAGTGCACCCAATTTTAAAGGAAATCTTTCTGAAAAATAAATCTATTTTTTTATTTTTCAAAACTTTTATTTTTCACTTAAAAAACCCCCAAACCCCAACCCAAACTATTTTATGGGTGAAACCAGTTATTTTCCCGAGAATATAACAATTACTTCTAAAGGATAGAAAGAAGGATGTCAGTCTCCCTGTGGTGTCTTAGTGTAGGAGGTAGACTCCTCTCTTTCTCAGGAGGAGCAGCCCCTCCTGACCTCTGTGATGCTCATTACCTTGCCGGCAGCAGTTGCTCCTTGCTCTGGGCTCCTGTACCCGAGTCAGGGCTGGACTGGAGCTGTTTGGTGTGGGGGAGTGAAAGAAATGCAGTGAACCACAGCCATCCCCATTATAGAGAATAGGCCATCCCTGACATTGATGTTTTTTTGGATCTGGTTGCTGTCATGTCTTGACAGCTCTGTAGTAGGAACAAAAGGCCCATCAGACCAGAGATGACTTGTAAACAATGAAGAAGATTCATTTGCCACCCTGCCATATCTGACAGCTTAAAAAGCCAAGGCCACGTTACCTGTGGTGTCTGACAAAGTGCCAGCTGCATCCTTATGGAAATGTGCAAGAAAATGTTTTAAGAACTGAATTGGGCTTCTCATTAACTCTCAGGGTTTTGCTGGCTCCTTAGGAGAATCAGTAGAACAATGCCCTTCTCATGAGGATGCTGCCGTATCAAAAGGGACAGTAAAATCTCAGCATCTCTTGCAAATTCAAAATGCTTATTTTAAAAAAACCATTTTATTCTAATTTACGTTCTCAGTGTTTTCAGTGGTTTTGACATCTTCAGCATTAAATCAGAGGCTGAATACTGTAATTTTTCCTGTTTTCCCGGTAAGAACTTGATTACTGAAAATCAATGCATTAACAACCTAACAGTGAAATCAAAATGAATTAGAGTAGCATTATCTAAACCAAATTATATTATATTAGTACTGTGTGATGTTCTTTTAACTGATGACAATGATTTATTTCTACTTAGATGAATGATGAAACTAATCAGTGAATTGTTGGATAGATGCTTTGTTAAATTAGTCCCATATTCAATTGGGAGTCTTTAATCTATTGCTTTGTGTGCTTATTTGTCATTGAATTTGCAGTGGGATGTGCAGGTTCTTCTTTCGTTTACATGAATACATACTAGAACATCTTCATGGATTATCAGTGGAGTATCATTGCTTTAAACCAAGGAAAATGAGACAATAGGGCCTTTCCATCTGGTTTTGTTTGGAGACCCTTTTAAAAAAATTATTTGGACCTCCTTTTTAAAATTATTTGAAATTACTTTTAAAGGGAATTCAGCCTGCTTATATCCAATGTACAAGGTGGCTTTAGTTAACAGTATTTGCTAATTCTGTGGTAATGATTGCTTGAAAATGGTGATGAGTTGGTAATTTATTTTTACATTTTCTCTGTTACACTAGATGTACTGATACTGTGCTACTTTTTTCTAGTCCACCCACAAGACTCTGGCTGTTCGTTAAAATTTTACAAATGAAGAAAATAACAAATGTGTTGACAATGAAAATAACAGTTTCAGGAAACTAGTATTGATGGAAATGCTTTTGTTAAAACTTTACAGTCAAAGACAGCACTTGTTAGACCAGCTTACAGTTCTAAGTAAAAAACAACTTGAGCTTTTTGTGAGTATTTAGCATAAATGAGAGCTGGGTGGTCTCCACAATGTGAGAATTTATATGCTATTAACTATCAACTGACAATTTGCCTAGCAAACAGTTACGCTGTGAGAGATAAAGAAGGAAAGCATGAGAAGGTTTTTGCAAGTCCTGTGAAATATATTTTGCTGGTAATAAAAACCTAGAAGCAAACTTCGGTGTACTATATAGTATTATCTCCAAATAGCACCATCACCTTAAAAATATAACACTCTTGATTTGAAAATTGTTGACATTACATGTAATACCTAAGTCTATGTTACTAAAAGTAAAACTGTTTTAATTCTGGAGCAAGCTGTAACATTCTTCTACCATCAACATCAACCCCAACATAGCATTCAAAAAATCTGAAGGCAGATCACCCACACCATGAAGATAGCGTAAGATCACTTGGCATGAGGAAACAAATCATTCTTGGAGTCCATCTTTGATATTTTTTTACTCTTAGAGGAAAAAAATAACTCCAGGTTTTGATAATTAATTAAATAATAAATATTAAATTCAACCTGACAAGCCAGCAGTAGGAACAGCTAGAGGATGCAGGGAAACATCATGAAAGCCCACTAGTGATGTGGAAAGCTTAGGGCTGGGACTATCTTTCTGTTAATCGTGTTGCAATTTTCCTTAAGCTGTTTGTACCACCTGTTTTGGGCAGCCTAAAGGAAGGAATGAGCTGAATGCTTATGGGAAGTTACAGAACAAACCCCAAAGCTTTTTAGCTTTGAAGAACTTCTGAGTGCCCTTATTTGTGCTATCTGTCCCATGAGTGTCCTTTGGATGTGGAGGGGAGGAAAGTGTGCCATTGCATTAACATCCCTGCAGTGGGTTGGTTATGCTGCTAACTAGATTACAGGATAATGATTTCCTAAATTGCAAAGCCCAGAAGTCTCTTCCTTTGAAAGAGGGAAGAAAGAAATACCTTTTGTAGCAAGAAAAAGGAGCCATATGTTTCATAGTCACTGATGGGCAACACTTGAGTTTAAGACTTGTGTGATTTGTGTATAACCAGGCAGTTTGTTTGGATGGAGGGGCTCAAGGCAGACTTCCTGAAATGCCCCTGCAGTCTCAACAATAATAAAGATCTGTGATGTAAATGTTTGAAGAAAAGTCATGTACAAGATAACAAATGTAGGTTTCTCCCAGGTCATCCTAAGCAGTTACTCTTTATTAAGCTCAAAGCAGCTAAAATCCCACCAAGCAGCAGGGACACTTAATTCTTAGGCCTTTACACCACCCCCGACCCCGTTCCACCCTGTTATGGTACTGAAACTAGGTCTTCAGCATAATGTCTGTAGAGAGTTTGTAAGTATGGTCTTCTGGAAAATGCATCCATTGGACATTTTAAAATAAGTGGTGGTGTGTAGACTCTGTCCCATGTCTGTGCCATGTCCTGAATTTTCAGTGCTTTGCTCGGGGAGGCAAACACTTCTGTGGGCTCTTGTGGGTATGGTGGCTTTTCACAGAAGACTGTTCAGCTTGGTTTTCCTCCTATGTCCATAGAGTAAGTGGATTTCTTCACAGGTTAGGCAGAGGGACAATCACGGTGGTGATTATATCTGCCTCTTGTACTTTCCTTCAAATTGCCCTGGCAGCCCTCATCCTGTTCTTTTGTTTCCTGGACTCTCTGAAGGGCAAGAGTTTCAAAACTTCATATGCTTTTGGAAACAAAAGTATGTATGCAAATGACAACTAAAATTATCATCTCTGAGCATAACAGAATATAAGCCTCCCTTGAAGGACAGAAAATCATTTCAAGCAGTAGCAAAGGCTGTTTGCAACTCACAGAATTTTGAAGCATTTAGTAACTCCTAAATGTTTATTTTTGGGGTCTGTAAGCCACTCAACATGTACTAAAGCAACAGAATTTATGTGACAGAATGTCCACAACTCTTAAAAGCAATAGTTAATGGCTGCTGCCTTTGTCTGTGATTTGTCACAGCCTTGCCTGTGTATAACTATCTGTCTTTGAAGGAGCCTTGATATACCTTGAATAAGAAAGATACTGTTATTTATAAAACATCCTCCCCTACATTTCCTCTGATTCCCATCCCCTCCATCCCCCATGTAGTGAGTATGTGAGCTCTTGTTTGGTCAGGGTCACCTCAGAGATGAGATGGCCTTTGAATTTGTATGTATTATTTAATAACTGTGTAAATTAAAAAATATTATTGAGAAGGCAAATGCAGTACAAGAATGCAGCTGCATACTTAGTATTGCTCTGCTGTGCTATCACTGGGTTCCTACCAGTGGCTAGGCCTCAGGAAACTAAAATTTTTTCTGCTTTAGTGTATCTTAATCCAGAGTTAGGATAAACGAAATGCTTTAATGTTTTCCATTAGAAAGCAGGTTGTGGCTCTTCACTAGCTGAATGGAATCTAGTTTTCTGAGAAAAGAAGATAAAGCATATAAAACTAAGGAAGAAAAGAAATAAGACAGTAGAAATAAGTTTTAGCAAATATAAACATTGTGGTGTAATGCTGTGTCTGTTTTCTGGACCATGTACATCGTTGCAATGCCTCGTGAATAAATGATGCAGTGTTAGATGTTGCTCTGTACATGTAAGTGAGGACAAGTGCTGCTGCTGTTCTACCTTGTCCTCCTGGAGAGGAGAATTGTTTTGCGATGCTGCATCCCGTCGCTGTGGCATCTGCATTCTCAGAGGTCTAGTGCAATAAATTCTGTCTCTACTGCAAAGTCAGTTTTTGACAGGTTTGATAAATAAAAAATCCCTGCACCATTTTTTTGCATGAGGACAATATGAACTCTTGTATTGTAGACTAATTCCATTCCGTAACTAAATCATGCTGCTTTAAATTCACATGTCTTTTCACCATCCTTTGGGGTTTTTTTTACATGCTGGGCTGTGCTGCTGCACTGTGTACTGTTTAAGTGACTGTCTTGACCTCACTAAAGGTGAATGACTTGGGGCTGACAGGAAGATATTCCACTCCTAGGTTTGAGATCCTCTGGAATGAAGAAGACTATATGGATCTAATTTATTACTGTGTTTGATGCATAGGATAGCATGACAATTTGACCTTGTACTTTTATGCCCTGCTAAGCAGCTACAAGAGCTTCTTAGTTAAAATGGTCCCTTTATGATTGTAAGTTATTATGTGCCTGGGGAGCTGAGTGTGTAAAGAGCTGCTGTCAGGCTTCAGAGTGACTTGTCTCAGCGACACAACCATGGAGGGAGCCAGGGTGACTCCTGATTTCCAGTGCCCTTCTGTCATCACCTCATTCCTTGTTCCTTCCAGTTGTCTATTGTGTATCAGCTCAGGAAGCTCACTTTCATGGATTTTGTTTTTTATTTTTTTCTTGGTTGTCTTATTTCCCGTGTCCTTGCAGCTTGGCTAGAAGTCTCCTTCTGAACTGACCTCCTGACTTGGTCAGTATCTGCATCAGGACTTTAGGCAGTTTTGATTTTGCAGAGATGTTATCTTCTGCATCATGTTTGTTGTGTCTTGGTTTGGCAAGTGGGGATAAGACCTGTCCTAAATCTACTTACCAGCTAATTTCTGTACTTTTTTTTTCCCCCTAGGTCCTAATTCTTTCATCACTATGCCAGCTCCCTGGATTCTCCAGGAGCAGCTACAAAGATATGTGTGTTCTCTGTAAAACCAGTCCTTGTTTTGTGTTGCTAGGCTACTCCCTTCCAGCTGCCACTGAAGAAATGCTCCGTGGTGGGAAACGGTGGGATCCTGAAAAAGAGCAGCTGCGGCAAACAAATAGATCAAGCAGATTTTGTCATGCGGTAAGACAGAAACCTCAATGACACATTGTCTCCCCCTCCCCCTGCTAAGTCTTGGAATTTCAAAGCTATTCAGTTGAGATTAATTAATTGCAATTTGCCTTGTGTAGTGAGGGGGGCAGTCTGCGGATGGATGGGTTAAGGTTGTGACAGATTGTGCAGTGTCAGAGAGGGACAGAAAGAGCTGGTTTTCTCTTTAATGATGTAGTCTTAGGCAGGGTCTCATCCTGCAGTGTGCTCCGTCTTCTGCAACTTTAAATGCCGTTGTATGCAACCCATTGAACTCAGGATGAATAGGTACTGATTTATGGGGTGAGGCTTAAGGTGAGTTGGGACAAGCTAAAATGTTCCTATGTTTTTCTTCCCTCAAGACTGATTTCTGACTGACTGACTGAGGGAAGGCCAAACCTCTTTCCTTGTTGCAGGTTTTTTGGGATTCCTCATATTTCCTTTCCCTCCAGCCTTCCTGAATTTACAAGAACCTGTCAGGAGGGATGTTGAACCAGCTACTGTTTTCATGATTGAATTTGGCACTTTCTAAGTCTGCATTCTTTAAGGAAGAAATTAGTTCCTTCCTGTTAAACATGAACAAGAACAGCACTGTGGGGGAGAAACTGGGGGAATGCTCCCAAAGAGATGAGAAATGAACACTTGCTTTAGCAAGTCTCCTTATTAGATCCTGATGGCTTATTATGAAGCCATACAAATTTGCTGGAAACCAAAGAGCATTACTGTAATTTCTGGTTTGCATCTAAAAGAACAAAAATGCCCTCAATGTTAAAGCAAAGAAATACAACAAACTAAAGGCAAAAGAAAACATGTACTTAGAGCATTCACAGAAGAGATGATGTTAAGGCACAGGGAGAGAGGCAGTGTGCTGATTGTCATTAAGGAAAAACTCCTTAGGTGTTTCACAGACTAAATATAAGAAACTGCAGGGTATATACCATGGTAGTATTATCTAGATGCAGTGGGGAATTGAAATACTGCAGGAGCAATCAGTTACAAAAACAATAGAAACTTTTTTTTAAAAAAAAACAGCAGTTGTAGCTTGATCAGAAAAATCCTTTTCTCTCCAGGGAGGGTAAAGCAACCATTATCTGTACAGAATTTATTCTGAATTGGAAATAAGGGGTAGGGAGAACCCTGCAAAAATCCCAGTAGCTGCCTGCAGGCTGTACTGTATTAGTGATGGGCAGTCATATTTATAGAAAATGTTTCAGTTCTTTTGGGTTAGAGACTAATACACCACTGGGAGTAAATATTTTTATAGCAGGTGAAAGACAGGGTAGTTGATCTTTTCTAAATCTGATTTCTGTAATCTGAGAGTTAAGAGAGAAAGAGCACCATAGTAACTTGCATAACATCTTCCATTTTTTTAAAAAATAAATTTGTGTAATAATCTTTAAAGTGTTTTCTCAGTGTGAAATTTCATGCCAGGGTTTGCCCTTGTTCTTTTGTTCCATTCACATGTTTTTTGATTTCACATACGTGTGTTTCCATAAGCTCTGTCATATGACTGCAGCCATCCTCTCGGATATATTATAATTGCTAAGGTTAATTAATGAGTTTAAACTCATCTCATTGCTGAGCATTTTCTACAAACACATAGAAATTAAAAGAGCAGCAGCTTTCAGCCCCTAAGGCAAAGCACACTACATCTGCAATGGAAAAGATGCATGGCATATGCATATGGTCTACATGTTTAGGTAGTGTGGTTATAATAGGCTCTTCTGATACCTAACTGGTTTTCACATTTCTGAGAAAAAAAAAATTGACATCTCCCTTCCTGTTAACACTTATTTTTACAGAGAAGTGATGGGTACTGTAAACCCTAAGCAATGTTTCTGTCCATATTTTGGCAGAAGAGATTAATTTTCTTGGCATTAGATTTTGAAGAAATTCTTCTATATCTCACAATTCTTCCTTTCCCCCAGCCACTTTCATGGCACTGCAGTGGTTTGTACATCTCTGAGAGAACGTTTCTCTAAAATAGCAGGGGATTGTAGGGATTTCTCCTAGCTGTTTTCTAGTGAATTTATTTCAAAACTAGAAGCAATTTGTCACTATTTCAAGTTGACTAGTGTCTGTCCTGGTTTGGGGAGGCCAAGCTGTTATCTTTTAATCACACTTTTCCAGGCCATCTAGCTGTACCAGCCCAGGTGGAACTGGGGATGTTAAATATGGTGGCACGTTAGGGTTTTTAGACAAATCCAAAAAAAGATGGCTTTCAGCTGCCTTATGCAATTACTGTCTTCATGTTTGCCAAGATGCCACAAAGGAATAAAAATGGATGGTTGTGATTACATACTAAATTCATATTAGTCCCTCGTGCTTAGTATTATGTGCATATCTAACATTCTAAAATAGCTAGATAGTCCTATAGTATCTGTAAAATGCACATACATCAACCAAGTTGCCTGGATTCTCTATAGCTGCAGAATATGGACTTCTGTCTGGGCCAAACCCAGAATAGCCATTTCTGCCTGGTGAGGGTTGAAGGATCCCTCTCATTTTACCCTCGCAGCTATTTCTACCTGTTGAATTGGAAGGTCTCAGATGTGAAAAAGGCACCCATGTTTTTGGTTTTTTTTCTCACCTAAAGGCTGGATCTAAGTCATATTGGTCATCTATATAGGAGACTGATATGTTCCACTCTCTGAGTTAGGCTCATGTCAAAAGTGCTGTCCTGAAAAGCTGTCCTGGTACCTCCTTCTTTTCTGCACATTTATGTACTTACTCCTCACTACCAGGAGTAAGATAATTACAAAGACCTTAGTTAGGATGAATCTTTTGTTTCTTGGTATGTTCCTCACCTTCACAGTACTTGGCACTCTGCTAATTTGTTCAAGAAAGTAATCTGAAGACCAAGAAGTTTGTCAGCCATCTGATTTCTCACTGAGTTTCCTCTGGATACTCAGACCTTTTCTTAATATTTCATGCAGAAGCTGAGAATGAGACTTACTGATGAGAGGAATTAGATGTGTTTAAATAACGCATCTGGGACTGGCTTGTGAAAAATTTCATTATTGAGATGTTAAGATGATAAAAACTAGGGAGACTTCCTGGTCCTTTGTAGTGCTTTTAAATAAACTTCAACCAAAAATGGCTTCTTAAAAGTTGTGTTTCTTGGAATCAGAGAGCATTAAATTGTAATCTGCCAGAGGTCATTTATGCCATCTCTCTGCTCTGAGGCAGGTCAGGCCTGCCATTGAAAACTGCTACTGAGAGGGTTTCTGCAACCTTTCTAAATGGTATTAATCCAATTAATTTGTGTCCTGCCCAGTGCAGGTGCAGGAAGCAACCTATTGCTGCTTATTTTTATTTTATTTTTATTTTATTTTTATTTTATTTTTATTTTATTTTTATTTTATTTTTATTTTATTTTTATTTTATTTTTATTTTATTTTTATTTTATTTTTATTTTATTTTTATTTTATTTTTTTTATTTTTATTTTATTTTTATTTTATTTTTATTTTAATTTTATGTAAACCTTTCTCAATTTTGGGGGTTTTATCATTCTTTACGTCTTGGAATTAAACTTCCCTTATTCTTCTAGTCTTTTTTTTTTCTTATTGATTGCATTTTTTAAAACCTCTTTTATTTTGATTCCTCTTTTCTGGCTTCTTTTTAAGTTTTCTAGCTTCTCTTAAATTGTGGTAGATCAAACTAGAAGCTGTTTCCTAACAGATCTCAGTACATTGTGCACATCTTAATAAATGTAGTCATGAAAAGGAGAAAACCTTCCTAGAAACTTTAATTTTCATGGTGAATGTGGCTGAATTCACCTATGTTCCATATAGGTGGGACCTTACTGTCCTCCTTGGTATTTCCTGATTATATGAATTTAAGAATATGGTTTTGAGAGCTGGTATTTGTATGCAAATACATGCAGATACAGCACTAGAGTTTTGTTTTTTTTTTTTTTCTTTGGATATGTGAGATGTTTGGCATTAACAAAAATTGCGGAGACTGTACCTTGTGCACACTAGTGCCCTTTCTGGTCACTGACATTGCACAAAACTGCGGAGGTGCAGCCAGGAATTTGTTCAGCCTTGTTTGCTGCACTCTGCTGTCGCAAGAACCTAGATCCCTTTTCCGAATGCTGCAGAGGTCAACAAAAATGCTATCATAGGCAGCTGCTGCTGTGGACGCAAGGGCCTTCCTTGTGACAAGACTGATTTTTCCCAGCGCAGCGGAAGTTTATGGCAACCTGTAATGCAGCAGCCTAACAGTTTCTGCAGTAGCCCCTGGAAACAGCTGTAAAAATTGAACCGTAGCTCACTCCCCCAGCTCCTGCCTCTCACTGGTGTAGGAAATGGGCCTCTGAATTGTTAAGATAAAAAAACTGGATAAGCAACTAGTTGTTGGACTCAAGGCTTTCATGACTTACCCTGGCTGCCTGGAAGATGCATGCAGAATTGGAGTGCTACTGAGAGTTTAATGGAGAAGACTGTGAGGAAAATGATGCAGCTCTTCACAGGTGTAAGGCCTGTAGCAAAGGAACCCGTGTCTCCCTGGTACCAGGAGGAGAAATCATGATTATGAAACAACTCTCTGCACTGCTGCCTTCCCTCTTGCAGTGCTGGGGCCTCGTCCTCTGTGGGGGTGGGTGTCTGCAGAGCTGAAAGCAACCAGGAGTTGCTTGATGCTCCTCTTTAGGGTTAGCGTTTACTGAACATGCCATTGTGGGAATGGGAAGAGGCAGGAGCTGGCTCCTGAGCATGACACTTGCATTTCTACATTGTGTACTCTGTTTCTGTGCTGTGCTTTTTCAGTGTGCTGCAGAAAGACAATGAAACCAGCACATTCAAATGGGGATGTCTTAAAAGTTGGAGGAGAAATTTGGCTGTGGTAGAGTCCAAAACTTTTTTAAAAAACCTAACCCAGAACCCAAACAACACAAAAAAATAAAAGTCTTGTTGTGAAAAAATTCCAAATTCTACTTTTCTCTGAGAATCTTGGTTTCATTTTTGCTGTTTAAGTATCCTAAATATTCTTCATAATTTGATTTTAAAAGTTGGACAAATTTGAAATGAAAAATACTGGTTTGGCACCCATTTTTGGTGTAAATTCTATGTATTAAGCAGGTTTTTCCTGACTAATTTCTGGACCAGTGCATAGGCCTGGATACTGTTCTATTTTCATCTTCGTATTTACATCTTGTCTACAGTGCCTTCTCCTTGGTCTTTACTATGGAACACTTAGGACTGTTCATTGTCTGGAAGTTTCTCTCTACTTCTGTTCTTTTGGAGTCTTAGCTCTCTGCTTTCCAAAGTAAACTTGCTTAGTCACTTTCTCTTTATTATGTTAACACCTTGCCCACCACAAAAAGACTGTGAGCAGAACAGAGATGCACATATTTAAATAGACACTTAAATTTTTTCTCTGTTTTCTTGGTGAATATTGTATACTGAAGATGCCCTGCAGTGCAATATTAAAAATGCCAGACATGTAATGCTTGTGATGCTACAGAGAGTAACAGCCTGGAGCCTGCTACTGGTAAACAAGACAGAACAGAGTGAAAAACAGAACTTTAAATGGATAAAAAAGTCTTTGCTATAGACAATAATGGTCTCTTCCACAGCCTTTCAGACTGTCAGAAATGCCAAGTCTGTCTTTGGTTTTGCTTAACAAGTTCATTTCTGCAAAAGGCTTTATTTCTACATGTCACCACACTCTGGTACAAAAATGTCCTGTTGTGCTTATAGGTATGGTACAGTATGGAACATTTGTAGCTTGGTCTAGTATTTATACAGCATATTTACATATTATGACAACTTGCTTTTTTTAGAAAACAACAAAACCACCTGCAAACTTGCAGATTAAAAAAGACTTGAGTTTGAAGCCTGTCAATTCTGAATGTCATTTAAAATCTTGACTTTCTGTGCACAGGTGCAATCTTCCTCCTCTATCCAGTGAATACAGCAAGGATGTTGGATCAAAAACCCAGCTGGTGACTGCAAATCCCAGTATAATTCAGAAAAGGTAGAGAGCATCTTGTTCCTTCTCTGGTTGGGGGAAACACAAAGAAGAATGTTTCATGTATGTTATAGATATTAGTGCATCAGAGTTATGTTCTTAATGATCTTCTGATCCTGGAAAAGGTGAAATAGGCAATAGTTCGGTGTTAGTTGAAACAATTCAAGCCTACACCCCTGATCCTTTCATTGTAAGCAGGGAAACTAAGGGAAGCTGTCTTTTACAGTTGTTTCTTCTACCATACTCCCCTCTGTTCTTCCAGTTCCCTCCCTTTACCATTTAGTAAGCATGTGCCAGATGGGTTTTTACTCCCAAGTCAGGCACGTACTGATGGGTGGCCCAAACTACTCTGCTGGTCAGGCCAGCTGGCTGCTGCATCCCACAGTTAATGAAGATGCTAGTTTGAGTTTCTTTTTGTTTCGCCACTGATAACCTCTGGGTCCTTACTCTCTTTGTATTATTTGTTTGATATTGGTTTATGGGTACAAAAGTGGTTAGGATGGAACTGATTGGAAAGTTGTGATTATACAAGCCTCACTTTCTTAGGAAACTGGGACAAAATTTTGTTGTTTTTTATAGTTGGTTGAAATTTTCCAAATGTCAGTAGCTGATGGCGGGGGGGGGAAGTCAAAACCATCTCTCTGATTTTTTCCTTCCTGCATTTTAATTGCCATGTTATTTGTTTATCAGCCTGAGTGAGGTAGGCTTTTCTCACGGAGAACAAAATCTGGTAGTAACCTGCCATGTTCACTGAAAAACACAGAAAAGTCAAAAACTAGGGCGATGAACAGGAAATGATTAGGCATAAAGAAATATATAATGCCGGGTAATGGGAGGTGAAGGATTGTGAAAGGAAGCAAAGCAGGGAAATAAAATAAGAGAAAGCCAGGTGCTTTAGAAAGAAGAAAGGCACAGACTTGGAAAGGGATGTTTGATGGTATTTAAATGTAGTATTTTTCCTCTCTATCAGGAATTGAAGGCTTCTCGAGTTATGTGTGTGGAGAAGATGACAGTCTTTGACAGAGTAGAAAAGAGAGGGTGAGCAAGAGGGAAATGGAGTAGCAATCGGCTTCAAGAGCTGATTCCAGGCAGAGAGTCTGAATTGGAGAAGGTGTAGAAGTGCTTATGCAATGAGATAAAAGCAAACCAAACAGAAGTGGCAGAGGTTGGCACCAGGTGCCAGGCAAGAAGAGGGAGCTGCTCAGGCACTGGACCTGAAGATGTGGAATCTGAAAATCCCATGGGACATAGATGGCTAATGCAGTTGATTTCAGAAGTGGGATGAAATGGCCAGAACACCCCATCAAGGAAAGGTCAGTTTGGCCATGGCGTTTTGATAAAACGAAGAGGAGCAGTGTGAAACATGAAACTTACAAAGGATTTTACAGTTGTCAAGGCAGAGGATTATTAAACTCATGGATATTTATTTTGCATCCTCCTCTCCATCCAGGCCTAGAGTGGAAAGCTTGCTGTATTTAATATTTTTAAACAGAAGAGGAAAAGGAAAAAGAGTTTTAGTGATGCTACAGGGAGGTGCACTACAGATACTGTGGAGTTGTCCAGCAAGAAGGAAGGGAAGGAGTGAGCATATGGTAGAAGAAGCAGATGGAGAAAGTGAGATGCTACTTTGTGAGAGGGGGATATCACAAGGAGGAATGAAGGGGGAGGGAAATGGGAAGAAAGGGAGGAAGGAATAGACAGGCCACATGAAACAGGATTGTGTTCAGTATCAGTTTTCAAGGTGAGTGCATGACAACTGTGGTACAAGACGTTTGATAAGAAAGTAGTGTGGGATGTATATGCATGTGTATTGATTAGGAGGAGATATACAACCAGTAACTGCGAATTACACAGAAAACCAATTCATAGTGCTGAGAACTGGCAGAAACTTCCTCTGAGGCCTGGAGCTCTTGAGAGATCTGACACTGCTTCCTCTGTCTGATCAGGAAGAGATTTTTTTTTTTTTTTTTTTAATGATATTTTACTGATGTTTCCTGTCCAAGCTCATTATTTTACCTTCTGTGTGTTAAGTTACAGTTGGAAGAAAAAGGTTAAATCTTGGAAGTTAAAATAGAAGAAGAGACTACTACTCTGTCGACAAATAATCAATTTCTATGTAAAGAAGCTTTTTCTGTAAACTGTAAATCCAGACTTTCATGAAATTCAAGAACATTCAGATTGGTGATTTTTTTTTTTTTATATATATGTTTCTAAGCTGTAAGTTAACTAGCTTCACAGAATGGTATTATTTATCATTCTTCCCCCTTCCTCTTGTCCTTACTTTAAGTACATTGATATTGATGAGGCTTGACATCTCAATTATCTTTCAAGTGTGTTATGGCGGATTTAGTGAATCAGTCCTGAACACCATGGCTTCTAAAAGATTTATCCTTAACAGATAATTCATGATGAAGCATGTTAGATAGGGCAAAGTTTTCATACCAGGGGTGTGGAGGCAATTTTCTGTGTGGTTCTAAAACCAGAATTACTGCCTTTAGAAAACTAAATTGTTGGCAGTAATTACTGCAGAGTGATACCTGAGCTACCACTGTTTCCCTCTAGATTTACAGCTTTAGGATGGGAGAGTCAAGATTTTAATCTGGGAGTACACTGTCTTTAGAGATACCTTTTAAATACTGCCTTTTAAAAAACTTGAGATGCAGTTCCTACTCTGTTTTCAGCAGGAAATGTGACTGTGCAGATAGTGCAGATTTACTTGTAAAATATTGTGCTCAGTTCTCATTTGGGATTGAAAAATGTTGAGGAATTTCCTATCCTAACTTTGCTTCATATAATACAGGAGTACTGACAACAGATGTATTATGATAGAAATTTCCCCAGCTGACTAAGAGGGCTCGTGATGACTGCCCCAGTTTCTTTTTTTTGTCTAAAATATTTCACAGGCACCTTCCTTCAATTAATATTGGAACTCAGCAGTCCTTCGAGCCTGTGTAAAACTTCTTTTTCCACTTTGTATTCAAAATTTACTTCTCTATCAGACCCTTGTTTGTGTTTGCAGTTAGGATTGAAATGTTGCATAAAGCTACTCCTGGGACCACTGTGACCTCTCCCACCTTCTACCCCCCAATACTGCTGAGGGACTGCAAAAAGGTTGGTGTCTGATGTTTCCAGTTCATTCCCCTACCACTCTAGTCAGCTTGGCCTTATCTGTAGGGAACCACTTTGTAGGGAGTTTATTCTGTATTTGTCCTGGTTTTTATTTTCTTTCCATGAGTAGCTGCTATAAGTCCCTGCCAGGAAAGAGGCAGTGCAGTAGTGAGACCGGTGATGTGCCTACAGCCGTTCTTAAACTCTGGGTAAAAATCAACAAGGTTATGTCATTTACAGTGATTGTTTCTATATTCTGAAGACTTGTCTACCACTGTGGAGAGGAACTAGTCAGTGGATTGCACATCATAAAAACACTTAAATAGCTAGGGATGATTTTTGACCCACGGCATAAGATTTTTGACTAAGAAATGCAAAGAGTTACTATTTGGTATGTGGATTTTATGTGTTTCTGAAGTCACAGCCTCTGCTGTTTAAAAGAAGCAAATTCTAGCAGTTTCTTACCATCTTAAACAACTCTTGTAAATGTCATATAATAATACTCTTACCTTTTGTCTAAACTTTTGATAAATCTACAAACAAATGCCATTTGCATCAACCTTCCTTTCTTGTTGCCATGTCTGCTTGCTCTGTCTAACCCATGCACATATACGTTATTAATGTGAATATAGTAGTCCAAATAGATGGTTTTGCAGCATTCACTAAGTTTCAGATCAACTGATGTTTATCAGTGAGTATTTTATTCACAAGCTGTGCGAGCGTTTCTGATTTGTGTAGAAATAATGTCATTAGAAAATGGCATGATGACTGTGGTAGCATTCTTTATTTGCCATAATTCAGCATTGGCATAACCATCAGAAGCTCCCGAGGTGTGTGGCACACATTTCCAACACCATCTTTGAGATGTAATCTGGTAATCGGTTGAATTGTGCGAAGCTTTTCCCCCTTCTCATTTCAGGGTGCTGTATTTTCCCAGCACAGATGGTGCAGGAAGGAAGACATGTTGCACATGGGGGAGAGCAGGCAGCCGTGCCACCACTCTGGGCGTGACTGCTGCTGCTGCTCTCAGCTTGAGGAGCAGGTGGCAAAGAGGGATTCGGGGTCGCTGCCCTCACAATCCGCACTGTATGATGAGTAATTAGATCGGCTCCTTTCCAAGGAGAAACCCCTCCCTGCCTCTTTCTTGCCTCTGAAGCTGCCACCTGCACCCTCTGTGCTGGAAAGCACATCAGTCCATGACAGGAGCAGAACATGTAGTGATGCTGCTGGTCTAGCGGGAGAGGAGAGCCCTTCTGCTGAGGGAAAGAACCAAGCTGCCCTTCCCCACCTCCGTCTCTCCTATGCAGCTGCCTTAGTGTGCACAGAGGCCACAGGGCTGGGCTCTGAGGCAGGGCTCTGAGGCAGATCTCTGCTGCCACTGTTTGATATCTTCTCCCCTCAACAACACAGATCCACTTGGATAAGGACCAAGTCATTCCTGTATGTGTTTAGGGCTTTGGATGTTACTGTGATTAGATTCATTATGAAAATTTCTGTGAAATATCTGCGCTGTAGCAACAGGGTGAGGGTTTGGGTGATCCATGTTCCTGCTACTACAGCGTTTGTACTAGAGCATGTCTTGTTGTTTTGAGCACAGAAGTGAAGGGTTAATGGAGGTGGTATCAATCTTCATTCTTTCAAATGTGGTTATTTTTGTTTAAGTCTTTATAGCAAAGCCTCTCAACATTTGTTTAACATTGTCAGTGGAAACAGTCTGGCTGAAACTTGGATAACCAGATTTAGGATCAGCCATTACATTGCAGCTCAGTATGAACTTCTATCACTGAATGTGAATTTTTTTTTTTTTCCAGTAAATTCATTTACTTTTTTGATCTCTGAGATGTTTGACAAGGTTTTGCAGCATCCAGTTTTCTGCACTAAAGCAAAATGAAGGGATGAGACTAAAGGCTAACAGATGCAATGATTCTCCTTTGAGTTTTGAAACGTCAGTTAAATATCTCTGTTTATTAGGTTCCTGCAAAATTTGATTAAACTTGCTTTCCAGTTCTCCCTGCACCTTAAAGCTAGCTAATTATCTTTCCTGGATGCAGTCTTGAAGACACCTTTGAATCCAGTTGACTTAAGCCATTAAGAATAAAAAGATGGAACTGAGGCAATTATTTAATTTGATAAAAGCCTCCTTCATCTTTGATTAAGCAAATGTACAATATAAAGTCTGCTGCTGACACTTAGGAAAATGGTCCATGAGAATTCCTTTTGACTGTGCCTCCATGTAAGTATATTCCGTTTCTAGATAGTTACATTTTAATTTGGTAATTGTAAAAATTAGAAAAAGAAAGGAAAAAAACCCCACCCATAAGTTATTGAAAGAAAATCCCTCTTGCTCATCATGTCCTTCCTTTAGGAGTCAGGTGATGAGAATTTTCATGTAAAGTCATTTAATCACCAGGTTTTATATATTTCAGAGATTCCTCTTTCATTCCTGGTATCTGAATATATCTCAGATTATTTAATTAAGAAGTACTCTAACGTGATAAGGATTATTGCTTTCATTCACATTGCAAAACTGCCCTTTTATGTTTTTCTGCAAGAGTCTGTGACCATCTATGCCAACAGCAAGAGGATAAAATTTCTGGGAAGCACTTGTTGGTTATCAGTTTTTTATCTCCTCTAATGCAGAGTTCCTTTAAAAGCTTTAAATTTATTAACAACTAAAGCTTTAGCTTCTCTTCAGGGAACACCTCATTTTGTCCTCATTTGAACAGAAAAGGAAGTGAAAGTGAGGTGATGGAGAGGACTTGTCAGTGTTACCACCACACCCAAGGCAGAGCTAGGAAAAAAATTCCAGAATTTCTGATTGGCTTTTGTAATTAATTAGCTGATGAACAGAAATATGTGGAGTTGTAACAAAGCCATGTTGTGGTAAGACAGTTTGATTCTACTATAGCCATGCTTTGACCCTGTTTAAATCAATGGCTTTTACTCTATTATCGGCCCCGTTTCTCCTTAATTTCCAGTGTGGACAGAATTATAATCTATATTAAAGTAAGGAAAATATATAGAATAGTTAGTTTTAATAATAATAATAATAATAGTTTTTACAGAGGAGATTTAGATGATTTTTCCTTTGAAAGTTGCAGAGTTTGGCTGCAAAGTCATACTTTTCAGTGATGTAGCAATCCTAACCTATGGAGGGAGACATATGTAGAACAATCTTTTGCAGTTGAATCAAACGTTCCCAAATAATTTATTTCATTTAAATTAAACCCCACATGTAGAACAATTTTAAAGTCAGCTTTTGAAATCATAGCAGTAGATCAGTCACACTGAAAAGCATCTGTCTTCCCACTACAGATGTAGAGCCAATACCAACTAAAATGGCACTGCAAGCATTAGTGTTAGAATTCAAAGTTATAAAGAAAATTTAAACCAAACAGAATGCTACCCAGAAGGACCAAATGTAGAGTCCTCCTCGTAGGGAGGAATATGTGAAAAATTGGGGGAGTTATTGGCTAGGTGGCATTTCTGCTGAAAAGAAGCATGTGGTGTTAGGTCAATGACAGGATGAATAGGTCATGTCCTGCTATTTAGATAATGGGTAATGCCGTGCTGGATTATCTAAATAAGTGTAATGCAATAACAGATAGATTTAAGATCCACTATGACCTCACCTGGGGTACTGTACTCATTTTTGGCACCTTGTGTTCAAAAAAGTCCCAAATCCCAACCATTGGATGTCAACTGCAAAATGCAGTGAAGAGCAAGAAGGAAGTATCTATGAAGCCTAAGCTCCAAAGAAAGGACTGTTGGATCTAGAAGTGTCTCAAAACGTACTGGTGGTTTAGAATAGAAATTTCAGTTGCTTCTTGATGAGATGAGAAATAATGGGCTGAAATTTTGGGTTATGTAAATGAGAACTGAGAGGAAAAATTGTTTAATCTGGTAGGAGAAAAGAACGAAGGAAAGCCCGAGGAGATCTTTCTGGGATACCATTAGCAGAGGTAGTGGAGATGAGAACCATAGCTCATCTGCAAAAGCAATTGCTAGATATTAGGAAGAACTTCCCAGACAACTTCTATAAAAGTCTCCATGTTACAGTAATTTAAAGGGATAATTGATAAGGGAGTGAAATGGGAAATTCTAAATGTCATAATATCATAGTTTGATTTATCTGAAACAAAAATAAATGTTTTAGTAGTGATTAGCATAAAGCAGAGATAGAAGATACCAGGATTAAAAGAATCCGTTTGGAATGTCCTCAAATTTCAATTCTAATGTGTTTTTATTTTGGAATTGGAGAGGAATAAGATGCATTTTCTTGCATGTGCATTTGTATGACTCTTACCTTAATCTGGGATTTTGGTGAGAAGCATAGTTATCTCTATTGTGAATGGCATTTTAATTGCAAATCTTTGTTTTACCAAAATCACCAGTGCTTACCCATATGTGCTGATATTCATTAACACATTGCCTCACACATTTTTCTTTTTTGCAAGCCATTGCAGGAAGACTGTTGCTTTTCAGGTTGTTGGGTTTTTTTACCTTTTTTTTCCCCCACCTCCTGGTACCTTCTTGAGACCACTGTATTGAAGAGTCTGCCAGCGGTACCAAACAGAAAGACAACCAGCTGTCTCATTTTCCATTATTAGGTTTGTGAAATGGGAAAGCAGTATATGTCCTTGAGCAAATAATGCTTTTAATTAAGGTGATTTTTTTTTCATCCTTATCCTTCTGCAGTAGGACTTGATATGAGAGCTTCTAAATCCTACTGCCAGTATGTTCAATAGCATACCGAAGTACCACAGTTTAGGTACATAAGTAGTATCTTCAGAGTCAGTTGAATAATTTATACGTGTTTTGCTGGATCAAGCAATTTAGTGTCTTGTATGAGTGACCCAAGTTTTTTTTTCAGGGTAACATCCACAAAGATTTTTTAAGTGCCTAATCCATGTTAGGCAACTAATCTTTGCAGTGTTTGGCTTGAACACAGATTTTGCTAATACTATCCCATCTCTTGGATTTTTTTTCAGATATTGATTAGAAAGAAAAGATAGGGGTGTGGTTTTTGGTTTTTTTTGTTTGTTTGTTTGTTTTTAATGAAGATACAAGGCATCCTGCAATTTGAAAGATTGCAGATAATGAGAACACAGAAGACTATTCCCTGCAGTTGGTCAGATTGTGACATTCCCCCTTGTTCTTTTGTTCCTGTCTCTAAAAAACAACTTCGAAGTAAGCCTTCAAATTCAGGAGAGGGTCACAGAAGGTCAGATTATCCTTAAGGGTTTAGCCACAGGCTAAAAGCTTTAGGTTAAGCATAGGCGTTGGAAGAGGAAGACGGGTTAGTTAATATCTATTTTCTCATTAAACAGTGGAAGGGATTGCTGGGAATGATATAATCTAGTTGAGAAGAGTGGTAGATTTTATTCTTCTGCTAATCTCTGCTGATTTGTGCAGACTTGTGAGATCCCAGCACTGCTGATCTCAAGCAGAGGCTGGTGGGTTGTGCAGTGGGTTATTCTGCAGTCTGGGCAGCAAGGTAGGTTGAGAAACTAGTTGCTAAATTGGTCAGCAAGAGCTCGTGACTTAAGAAGACTCCTCCCTGGTTTTATTCTTGCATTCTCAACTGGGGAGAAGAAGATCTGGCCAACTATTTTTAGAGAGAATTTGTTATAATGAATCCAAAAGTATTTGAAATGTTTTTCTGCTGACATTTTGGTTTTCATAGACAATATTTCCATTCATATAATGTCTGGAAAGATTTGCTTGTTTGTTACCAAAAGCAATGTTTTTTTTCAATAAAAATTTTAGGACAATATTTCAATCTGAATTTCAAAGAGAAGAGTAAATTGGTAGGACTTAAGATGCTGAAGGAAAGGACGAATGCAGAGCGAAACACCAATGTCGAGTCCTTTAGGGGAACAAATTCTCTCCTTGTGTAAATCACTGTAGCTCCCACTGCAGTATTTGACACCCACGAAAAACTTGACTTGGATTTTTTTTTTTTTTTTCTAATCAGGCAGGATTGGCTCTTGCACCCATGTAGCCTTTGGTTAGACTTGCTTTCCAAGCCAAAAAATCCCAGAGGGTGTAGATGAGACAACCTCTTCTTCCCAGTCTGCTCTGGAGTCCAGGCAGCCTTCTCTGCCTGCCCTCAGTGCTGGAAGTATAACCTGTCCTTTGAGAAGGACATGTAGGCAAGTTGATTTGTTTGGAAAACATCAATACTAAGAGGCTGCTAGAAGAGGCAAGACAGAAGCTGATGCTTGATAGCGAAGCCATTGGTGTAGTTTTTAACTGGAGAGTTTTCAACTCTATGTACCAGTGCTAGTTTTGTTCTAGGCATCTGGAACCCTAGATGCTAGACAGTGTGGAAATCAAAACACCTTTTTAACCCAAAATTGGTTATTTCTCATAACTGGGTTAGTACCAGTATGTGTACATATCTTAGCAGCATCATCTTACTGAAGTCTACTGTGTAGACAGTGAGTGGCCAAAGTGCACTTCACTAGTCATGAAGATAATCTCACAGAACCCCCTAAATTACTCCTAAAAGTCATACCTAAAGAAAATCCTGTTATATCCCTGGGAAATAGAAAGATTTGTTGACATTTGTTGTTTCTCAAACTATTACACTCCACCTAAAGCTTGATATGCAGTCTAAAAATCTAGGAGTGTGAGTTTGACTCATGAAATGTTTTTGATAAACAAAAACTGAGCTGATTAAAAGGACAATTGGCTTGAGTCAGAACAACACCTGCAAGGCGGTACTCGGATATCATTTAGGAAACTAGCATTTGAGAGACTGTAATGTGCTGAAAGAAAGAGGAAGACATAGGCTAGAGCGAGTCTAGTGCATCATACTGAAGAAGTCAATGTAGTGAAGATAAACATTTAATCTTAACAAAGGGCTCGGAACAGAAGTGACAATGGAGCATAAACAGGCTAAGGGTTTTTAGGAAAACCAGAAGTTAGACAGATCTGGAGAAATTTTTTTCAGGAGTTTATAAGTAAATAGTCAGAGCAGTATCAGAACCACTAAAGAAGGACTTTTGGGACTATTTTTTCACATGTTCCCAGTGAATGGTAAAAAAGGAAAAGTAGTACCTGTATTAAAAGAGTGCGAAAAAATGAAGGACTGAAGGAGTTAGTTATTCAGACTTGGTTTAGTACACAGAAGGAGAGTGGAAATGAAGTATCAGAAGTAGTACACTGAAGGAAGTATCTAGATGTTCAGGC
The DNA here is from genome assembly GCF_003259725.1 of Athene cunicularia. Classification (NCBI taxonomy): domain Eukaryota; kingdom Metazoa; phylum Chordata; class Aves; order Strigiformes; family Strigidae; genus Athene; species Athene cunicularia. The sequence continues at coordinate 6,381,483 of NW_020799092.1, read as the reverse complement.
AGCATTTCACAGGAGGTAAAAAAAAAAAGTTAAATCATCACTGAGGAGAAAGTATCATCAAGGATTAAAACATATTTTCCAAGCCAAGGTGTGCAAGGTATGAAAGTCAGTTTTTCAAGTCTGTCTGAGAAAGTTGTGAGCTGCTTCTCATACTGATTAATAATAAGAAGTCTTGAAAATTGTAAAGAGTTTAATTCTGACAAGTCTGGAATGTGGTTTTAAACTTGGAGGCAGTGGGTAGAGGGAGAAGAAAGTGTCAAGCAGCTCTACCCACAGACTCATTAAGAGAGGTCTTTGGAATGTCTGATTTTATTGTACAGATGTCTGTTTCACTTGTTTGCAGGCTGATAGAATGAACATTTAGGTAACTGTATATATGCAAAATGGGTAGAATATTTATGAAAGCCAGCTTTTCAAAATGAAATAGCAGAGATAAAAAGACAGATGTGGGTTTTTTTACCAAAATGGTCCTATCTTTGTATTTCTTTTATGACTTAGTTAAATTTGTGAAGAAACATAATCTCAAACCTGAAGGATTCAGTTAATATGTTACCAAGTCATGGTCTGTTCCTGGAAAACTCTCTGAAGATCTTCCTTCCAGACGAAGCAATATGGACGAAAAGGGGATACAGCAGGTAGTTTCCTATTTAGCTTTTATGCCTAGAAAGAGTTTTGCTTCCTTTGTTGGTCCAGGAGCATGTCCAGTATCTTCCAAAAAGCAACAGTAGTTTTCTTGTAGCTATATTAGTTCAGGGGTACAAAAGGTCTGTAGGGAGAGAAAATATTCAATAAAAATATAGCTGAGCATTTAAGCACACAGGAGCCCTTCCACAAGAGGTGAACAAAGTACCAAATTAAACACCAACAGTTCTGAGAACTATTTCTGCTTTTTACAGTGAATCAGCTGACCTAAGACACTACCTCTACCAATAGGTCTTGCCTTGGTTATCTGCTGGAGAAGTAAAGGCATAGGTTTTCTTTCAGTTCTCCTCTGCTCCATCCATACCCTGGCAGTGTAACACCAGTAATTGTCTCAAGTTTTGACCTTAGACCCACAAGTCAATGAAGCCATGCCTACACTGCAGTGGAGGAGCTGCTTCCAAAGCAGATGGAAGCCAGAGCTAGAGGAGCACAAGGAGGTGATTAGGGCCAAAGGCTGCAGTGTAAGTTGGGAAATGCTCTGAATGTGTGGCATCAGACATCTGAATGGACAGGGATTCCCTTGTGTGCTTCATCTGCCTTCTTGTCCTTTCTGCATGCATTGTTGAGCTGAGCTGGGGAATGTACCCATGTGCTTGAACTAAACCACAAAGACTTCCCCAGATTTCTGTCAGCATACAGGACATACCAAGGGCAAATCGAGCTCTACCTCTGGTCAATTTTGTCATCCCTGTAAGACCAAAAGTTTTCAGTGCATTTACTTGCATTAATTGAGGATCCCTGCCCCACAGTACTAGATGTTATCTGAACAAAAGACAAAACATGGAACAGAACCGTTCCAGAGAACTTGTGGCGGAAGCAAAGGGCAAAGATTAATGATACAGAAACACAGAGAAGTTCAACAAAGCCATACAGTTGGTGTGACTAGCAACAGCCTCTGCATTGCCTGAGTGTTCTTTTTTTTTCATAAAGTCACTTGGTCAACACATAGGCTGGATTCATTTTCTTACCTTTCACTATGCTGTTCTTACAAACAAAACCTGTGTCTCTTTAGACATAAGGCAAGAAGTAAGAGTGGCCTCTTTGAATTTGATGCCATTTCTCAAGCAAAACATTTACATTAGTGATGCCTTATCTTGAGTGCTTTGGAGCAACTTCTGCCAAAGAGCATAGATACTGTGAGGTTTTGCAGTCTGGATGGTCTGTACACAGCATTCGCTTTTTCTTGAGATTGCATTTAAATAGCAAATGCCCGGTTTGAGAGCTCCAAACAAAAGTGTGACATCATAGTAGACAACTAGGGCTTGAATACTTGCAGATTAATCATAAAATAAGGTCAGGCTTGTATGAGTTTAAATTTGATTGATTATAATAGAAATCTAGATCAGAATGTATAGACAGCTTGTAATGTTGAACTGTATTATTAACATCTTATAAAAGATGGAGTTGTAAAGTGCAAGTATAAAAGTACTCTAGTAGGATAGTTTTAACACTCTTCCTTGAGTATGTGAATATACAATGTTAGGGTTTGGCATTGCTGATTTTGGCATGCTGTTTGTGCATTTGAATAACTTGCGTAGTTTGTACTGAAGTAGGCAGGCTGCTTAAATCAGACCCTTAAGTTTCTGACTCTGAGTCAAATTGCACACTAAAATTAAGTATTCATTTAATATGAGTTTTGAAACAATACACGAAATTTCTCAAGTGTCTTGGAATAAGAAATTTTATCCACTTCATGAACTCTTTGTACATGAAATCTTGTAATTCTTTTTAATGTCGTCTGTGCCAGCCCTTTTAATTGAATTATCTGCAGGGGTATGGATTCTTTGTGCTTTAAAAGGAAATGCATTTTTCGGACTAGAATGTTCTACTCTGACTGTCCTACCTGTTTTGCTTTATCTAGAAGGATAGCAAACAACATGCAAAATACATGTATTTTTTAATTTCTAAGTAATTTATTTGATTACATGCTGTGAGGGTGTTGATTCTTGTATCATAATTATTACATCTGCTACTGTTGGCAGGGTTTACTTACAAATAAGACAGTGTTTCTGTCTGGTTTTATTCCCAGAGCAATGTTTCAAATCAATAGTGGTGAATACAGACTGTTCTCAGAAATTCTCTTGGCTCAATTTTTCAGTGCTATGCCTGTTTTAATACAGCAGGTTGGCATTACTGAGTAACGCCGATATGAAGTACAGTGTAGAATAGAGAGCTGAGTCCATCACTGTTCATTCTGTGGCTTAAAAGATTGTGGCTCATTTATAACTTAAATCAAAATTTATTTCCTGAATCTGGTCAAATTCTATCAGTGTCAGTCTCTGCTACCTTGGAGTATCTAGTAATGAAGTACTGTAGTACTGTAATACAGTAATATAGACTTATACCAGATGGTTGTATTTACGATGCAACTAAGAGAGATACTAATCTAACATTACCTTTTGCAACCCCACTTCAGGCTGAGACTTGGCTAAACCCTGGGGGTAGATTTTTATATACCCAAATCTAAGCATGTAATTTGTAATACTCTGCTTATTCTCTGGAGAGACTGAATGGATGCAGATTTTCATATCTTAGGTTACTTGCCCAAGTAATTACCGAGTGCAAGCTGCTTGCAGGTAGAACCAAAAATGAGTGTTCATATTGGCACAAAGGTGTCTGGATACCACTAACAAGTAAAATGGGAGGCAGTTCAGAACTGAAGTTCCTTCATGGGTTGTCTGTTGGCTGGCGTCCACTCACGCCTTGTCCCAGTCAGTCTCCCAGTGAATGACAACTTAAGCTGTTATCATCCTTCTGTGTCAGGAAGGAGCCTTTGGAAAAGCTGCAGAGTGTAGGTGGCATGTTTGACAGCCAGCTGCAAGGTTTTCATCTGACCTTTAGGAAGTGTTTCTGACTGTTGATCATGAACTGTAATGGAGAGCAGGAACCAAAAGGCTTGTTTCTAGAGCGTGATGTAAAAGATTTGATTTCCATCCCATTTCAGAAGGTGGGGTTTTTTGTAAATGCAGTAAGTTTAAGTAAAGCTGCTGTTTGCAGACTGTTGCGAAGCTGAAGCATTTAGCAAGACTGATGAAATATCATTGTCCCTCATTTTCAGACAGGCTAACAGAAACACAAGGGAGCTGTCACAGACCAATAGTGAGTTAGAGTGAAGTCCAGAGCAGCATATTTCTGGCTCTTTGCCCAGTCTTCAGTCATAGTTGTTTGTTGAGATAACCAGTGTGAAGAGCAGACTTACATTCTTGATTGCCTGAGATTAATGGGACCTGCCAGAGAACCTGTTTCTGTCTACAGAGTTGTTAATTGCTGTTCACACTGTCACAATATTGCAGGGTTTGGTTCTCATCTCTGATTCTTCTTCCTCAGATACTGAGGTGTTCATCAAGTGGCAAACTTCCTGTTCAAGGAATTTTCCTCTGGCACAGACTGGCAGGACCCTGAGCATCCCACTTTCCAACACAGTGGATGATATGCATCAGTTGTTCAGGGATCTGTCCCTTCTTACTAGATTTTCAGAATCACTGAGCAGCCACAGCACAGAAAGACCTTAACATCCTCCTTTAATTTTTGTTAGTGCCTCTGGATGTTGCTGGGTCAGCTCAGTTCTGGAGTACTATTTATCCTTCTTCTCATTTTGCCCTTTGCAACATTGCCTGAAAGTGTGTCTCTGTGAAATGAAGTCTTAAATAACGACCATGAGCAACAATTGTGGAAAACCAAGGAAAAAAAAATCATCAGTGGTGGTGAATGTTATTTACTTACTTGAAATAAAGTGGGTGTGAGATATTGATGCCTTTTTGCCTTTGTGTGCTTACTAGTTGCAAAGGATTATTCTGTCCGATAAGAGTGAACTGTCTTTCAAGGGACTGATTCCATCTTCACATGGAGAAAGGCATGCATCCATGACAACCTTGGAATTGTGTTTTGTTGTCTTCAGGTGGTCTAGTAAGGATCTGCTGGCTGTGTTAAGACACCGGAGGGATAGCAACTGAAATCCTGAGTTTTCAGTATGCATTTTATGTGTTTTGGACTATTCAGAAGGGCTTCTCGTTCACTGAAAGACACTTACTGTTCATAGTGGCAGGGACATTGTAGTGGTCGGGGCAGGAAATGGGAATCAAAATTTCTGTTGTGTGCTAGCTTTCTGATATTGGGAAAGGCCACTTTTTGCTTCAGATCACTTGTTTGAAAAATTGGCTATAAAGATACTCTTTGGCAAAGAGGTTGATTTTTAAGAGTAGATGTTTGTGGAGTTCTTGGTGACCTTGGTTAGAACTCAAATAATATTTTCTGCTTAAAAGCGAGTGAGACTGCTTTTGAGTTTGTAGCAGGTTGAAGTTCTTGAGTTGAGCTGGGATATTAGGTAATCTCACTCCCATTTTCTATTTTATGCTTTATTCTTCTTTTTAATCTGTCTTTTTATGTAAAGCAGCATTGTCTGACTGAGTGAGAATGTGTGTGGGGACTGAAAGCTTCTGTCCAGTCTATCTCCCTTTCTGTGGAGGAGATGGGGAGTAGCTGGTCAAGCAGCAAACACAGTCTGACAAGGCAAGTGACTCCTTCAGATCCCCCTCACAGCCTGACAAAGTGAAAATTGCTGCTGAAGCCAGGGAGGTATGGGGAGCTGGCAACTGCTACATGGTACAGACAAGGTGGAGGAAGAGTGTGGTGTGCAGGTGGTGAGCAGATGCAAGGATCTGAACCCTAGATCTACTTCTCATCTTTCTTGAGTTAATGTTTTACCCTTTCCTCACAAAACATGTAACACACTAAGTCTGTGGTGCCAGCTCTGTGTGGCTGGAAACAAAGTGGTGTCAGTTGGCAATGATAATGTGTCCAACTGATGTAGGGGCAACATGTGCCCCTAACAAGGCACTTTTCCCTCTGTATTCCATACTGACTAGTCATGAATGTCCTTCAATGGCTGCCTGGCGAGGGCTCTTCTGTAAATTGCTCAGAAGGTTCTTTGCAACTTCCTTCTGCGCAGTTTGCCAGAAATTTTGAGTTGTGCAAAGTGACTGAGCAGTTGCATGCATACATAGACTGCAGTCATGAAGTGCAAGCAGCTCTGACAGCAGCAGCCTGAAGAAAGAGGACATCCTAGTACGTGATGAACTGACTGCTTTCAGGATGGTGGCTCACTAGAATTTTAAGAACAAACTGCTTGTAAGGTAGGAACCCTTTGGCTATCTCCCGTCTTGCAGCAGATTTGGAATTTATGCTGAGTGAGAACAACTTGAATATGGGGTATGGAATACTCACAAGAAAAGGCTCACAATTGCACCACACGAGTCATTTCAACAAATAAATAATTTTCAATTACTTTTTTGTGTATGCATGGACCACTTTGTGGAGTGTTTACTAACCATCTCAAAAACTGTGGTGTTGGTTTATTTGCTCTGCCATAGTCACTTCGTTCTGAGTCACTGTGCAGAGTGAAGCAGAAATTATCTGTGAGTCTCTTCTTTGTATTTAAATTTCATCAAGCAGTCTGCTTTGTGCCATTTAAGTCTTAACTCAAAGATCTGGCTGGATTAGCAATGCAGGCATAGCTGGATTTACAGTTAATAGATAACATTCTCTGCTGGTGTATTATATCCATATAGTTCTAGTGAAGCCAACAGAGCTACACTAATTCTCACCATCTGAAGAGCTGTAGTTCCTGCAGTTGCTCTCTTTCTCACAGCTGCCAAAGCTTATGTTTGGGCCTTTGTGCTTCTCCAACAGAATTTAATGATATCCCTTGTGTTTGAACAGGGCAGAGTGTACTATAAACAATAGGTTTTTGAGCAAATGACTGAGTGTTAATGCTGGGAAGTGCTTTTGCCTTTCCTGAAAGTTGAGGTGTATGGAGCACTTCTGGAGGACAGATCTAGGTTACTTGTGAGGTATTTGTGGGTTTTCTTGTACTTTTAATTTGTAATGAAGGTAGCACTGAACTAGGGCTCATTATTTAACATTTCATAAGACCATTTCATACTGTAACCCTTAATCACAGATTCCCCATTTCCTTCACCATTTCAATTATTTACACTTATGTATCTGCTCTCCAGATGTCTACAATGAAATACAAACACAAATGATAACAGAAATCTGTAACAAACAGAGTTCCTATAGTTCCTAAAGACACAGGCCAAGAATTTCTGAATATTTTGCAAATAGTGTTTTTCCCTAGCCCTTGGGAAAATTTTCGGTACGGAAAACAACACTCCAGCATTATTTGTGATTTTGGCTGAGTGTATTAAAAAGAGTAGGATTGGAGTAACGTGGATAAATGAAGCACTGGTTTGGATAAAATTTAATAACCATGCATTTCCATGTGACAAAATACAGAACTCGCTATTGTAAGGGCAGTTGTTCACTTGGGACAGCTGTTGAGCTTTGGATCCAATGCACTGCAAATGATCTGACCTAACTGGGTATCACATACGGTTTCCTGTAGGCTTCTCTGGTTAATGGAGAGAGAGAGAGAGAGAGAGAGAGAGAGAGGAGTGCTTTGTGAAGAGGAACTGCCTTCTGAAGGTGCTTATTGGTCTGAGCTGGCAATAGGGGTGGTTAAAATGACCTGCTTAGATTGAAATGTGTCTTAGACCTCCTCCAAAGCCAATCTTCTCCGGTCTCTCAAGAAGAGGAGGAGCTGCCTTACTTGGTGAATGATGTTTGCAGCTGATGAGTCACACTTTGAAAAGCATCTTTGATAACCAGCAGCAGCTTTCAATTTAGAAAGTTGTTCCATATAACAAATTTTGATTTGTTACTGTTGTTTGGTAGACTTGACATGGATCTTGCTATCTGCTACTACCACACAAACCAAAAACTGTTTGCTAATGAATGTTACTGCAAAGAGACTGCAACAGGCTGCATGTACCATTCAAGAAAATGGTAAACTATACTCAATTTTCTCTCCCTCTCTTATATATGTACATACACACGTGTGTGTGTGTGTGTATGTGTGTGTATATATATATATATATATATTTTTAAAATAGCAAGAGTTACTTCTGACAATCTACTCTTAGAGTTGTGCAAATAGCTATTTATTTTGTTAGCTTGGAAGGTCCAAAGAAAGTAAAATAATTATTTTGAGTTATAGGAAATGTTTTTGAGGGATCAGGCTGGAGTATTTAATTTTGTTTTGAAGCACTAAAAGTATTTGTATATGAGAAAAATGAAATGTGAAATACAATTTAAAGCAAGACCTGACTATTTTATTTAGAATGTGTTGAAATGTCTTGATACTTTTCCCTTCCAGCTTTTACTCTGAGATGATTTGCAACTAAGCATTTCAGATAGAAGGCACGATCAGAAACCTTGCTTAATGCCCATCAGTTAAGGTCAGCATGTAGAAGAACTCTGAATCATACTCTTCATAGCCTTTTATTCTCATAGTAGCATTTTAACTTCCAAATCAGTTACTCCAGATATGAAATTATGTAATTAAAAGCAGAATTTGGGTTTGTTTTGTAGTAAATCTAAAGTTATTAAGAACCAGAAGCTACTGATTATTAGCTGAAATTGTAGTTTCATGTTGTTTTTATTCAATGATGAACTACAGAGTGATTAAGAGAGCCCTTCTAGTCATGATTAATATTAAGTCCTAGTGTTTTCAAAAGGCTCTCACTCTCGGTTCCTATATATTTTCTGGTGCCTATATCCTTAAATTCATGTGAATTCTTTAGAAAGTGTAATTGGATATTTTTATTGTGTATAGCAGGGAAGGCTATCTAATATTTTGAAAGATGACATTTTGATGACTACCCATAAAACAGCAGCCTGCTTTTGGCTACCAGAATGCTAATATTCAATGTTCTAGGAATTAACCAGCCCATAATATGTGTGGCAGCAGCATCATGTTACTTCTTAAAAAAAAAAAAAAAAAAAAAAAAAAAGGCTTAATTTTTTGTAATGCATGTATAGACTCCCATAAAAGCTTCAAGTAACAGTGTACATTCTCCTTAGAGGTTAATGCTAGGTTAAGGAGATGGACTCTAGTAGTCTTCATTTTTAGGTATGACTTTGCAATTTTCTGGAAAGAGGTCTGCCTCCTATTTTGGGCTAGTAATTTTAAGTGTTGTACATGCAGCAGTTACAATACTGGACTGATAAAACTGAGAAACAGCCCTGTGACTCTATTGACAATATAATTGGTGTTGCCCATTATGGTTTATGAATTTATCCTGCAACTGAAGTTAATTGCTAACTCTCAAATGAAGTTAATTTGTCACTCTCAAAGCCAGTCTCTGGTATAGATAGAGGTACCATCTATTCTGCACCTTGCTGCAGCTCAGCTTCATGACCAGTTTCTCTGAATTTTTTGCACAACATTGCTGCTCGATTTTGCTTTTGCCAGGGGACACTTTGAGCTGCTTGAGCATGAGGAGAAGCTCCTTTACCTTTCCTTGTATTTAAAACGGCTAGAGTAGGTGCAGTTTCACAGCTGCAGTGGTAGTGAGAACAGTTTAAATGTTTATAAAATGAGAGAAAAGATACAAAAAATGCACCAGGAACTGAAAGTGGCACCTGGCAATTGCAGGCTCAGACCAAGATCACATGTGAAGCCCTAGCGCTGGTGGCTGAGCTGGACAGACGGCTCACGTGTGGCAGCAGTGCCTGCTGCTTCACCCTGTTTTAGCACAAGTGAAACACGAATATATATCCTCCCTGTAGGAGATTAGGTGATCCTGATCTCCACCAGATGGTTATTGAGTTCTGCCGTGAACTAAGAAAATCAGTTTTTCCTTGTTTACTTACCATTCTAATGAATTAAAATTGAGCTAATGAATGTAAAGTGTTACAAATCTTTAGCTTTTATTGTTTCAAAACAATTAAAAGATAATCAACTAATTTATGGATGATGAATCATTCCTTCAGATAAAAGCATCTTTATATCAGTTGGTGAAATCCCTCAAGAGTGGTTATTCTTCAGGTAAGCTTTAAATTTTTGGCCCCTTTATGTAGACTCACAGGCTTAGACATAAGGGCATTATGCCTTAGGTGTGTATTTACTTAGCCAACACTGGAGGTGGATATAAGTGCTACCTGTGCCCCATCCCTAGCTTCTTGCTACTGATTTGAGGGAGAATTTGTGGAATTTGTGCATGTTCTGCAGCTGTAGCTCAATGCACCTCTGAGTGTAGCATTAGCAAAGTTGCAGAGCTTTGTGTTGAAGCAACCCTCACAAATTTCATTTGACTGACTGACTCCTTGGAGGTAGTAACCCCTAGCAGGAGGCAGGAACAAACATTTAGGAGAAGAGATCATTACATTCTAAATTATCACAGTGAATGTGTGTGGATCGAAGCCTGAAGCAATTCTACAAATCCATCCAACTGTTTCTGTTTAGCTTTTGACTGTGAATTGTAACCCCTTTTAAATAGGCATTCTTTTTTATTGTTCTTGTGATAAGACATCAAACCTAGGAGTGTTGTTCTTGTGTGGCTGACAGTCATTTACATCTGCCAGTATCAGTGTCTCTTAATGTTGTACCTTAACCCACATAATTTTAAAAAAATCACCCCTGAAGTGCATTTAAAAGTGAGAAATAAGAACTGGTTTGTGATGGGTATGTGCTGCTTAGGAAAAAAAAAAACAGAGATATGGGGAATTTATAGTTGTTCAGTGTATGATAGAAGGACAGTTGCAGTGAGCCATGCTGTGGTATCTTGAGGGAACTTTATAGTCCACAATTTTGAATGCTCCACAGAGAGCATGTCTTAATAAGTGGTATCAGCCTGTTTGCCTCAGCACTCTAGAAGCTTAGATGCTCTTGCTAAGAGTTCCCTGTTGTAGAACGAGACGGGCAGCTTACAGTAAAGCTTTTTTAAATCAGCAAAAGTGGCAAGTTGATCCCTGAATTACAACAGCCATGCTAGCTAAAAATGGATAGGAAACAGCTGTCTTCAATATCAAGGGTTTTCTCCCCAGATAACCAGAAATGTTCTCCTCACAAAAATGAAAATATATCTTGCTTTGTTACAGTGATAAGCTGAGACAAACACATGATTCAGAGTGCTTCAGGACTGAAAGAGGAATAGAAGTCCTTGATTATTTCCTTCTCTGTTACAAGCGGCCCCTTCTTCCCCCAGCCAGTGTAGTATGTCTGGCACATTTAGCAGAATCATGAAGAAAGGGATGGTGTGTCTGTCTTGCTTCTGGTGGTAGATCTACCCCCAGGAAAAATATTTTGAGCAATGGTTCAATGACGAAGGTGAAAGCAGTAAAATTATTTGGCATTTACATGTTGTTCTGCACTCACTTTTTACTTTATCTCAGTACGAATTAAATGAAAGAAGTTCTATAAATATGTGCCCAAGAGATCTGAGAGTGACAGCTGTTGTTTGAAATCCCAAAGATGATTAAAGCTTATTTCCTCACTGATCTTTGACTCAATTACAACATTAGACTTTGGTTCCTGCTGGATATTGCCTCCTGGGAAACAAAGGCAAAAATACCCTTGGGTCCACAGCTGATAAGGCAGTTCCTTGCTGTTCTTGGAGGCCTTGTTCCAAGGCAGTCAACACAATCAGTTGATGCAAACAGTGTATGTGTATTATTTTTGTGGTAAGAGCCACTGTATGTAACTGTACTGTGGAGGATGTCAAAAGATAAATGAAGAATAGGGACAGGAAGAGGAAGCACTGGGAACCAGGGTTGTAGTGACATCTGAGAGTTTATGACATGCTGTTGGGAGGTGAGGAGGGAAGGCAGGTATAGGAAAGAGGGAGGGAAGCGGTGACAAATGCTGTATAGTGTCGGTACTTGCTACAAAAGTAATTTATCAGGAAACATTATGAGATTGTGCTGTAACTCAGTTGACAAGGGTCCTCCAAAGATGTTTGTGGGGTAGAGAGCATGTTACTGAACTGTCTCAGTATAATTATTACTTTGCTAGTGTTCCCATAAGCAAATTAAATGCTTTTGCTGTCATGATTGCAACTCCCCATTTTCAACTGAATGAAATGTGAGAAAGAAAATCAGAGTTTTTATTTACAAATCCAAGTCCTGCAGAATTAGGCATTTGAGGTAATGGTTAGGTTTGCTTTTTATTTCCCAGAGCCCTCCTCTTCAGTGGTTGAAAATGGTTATTCCAGAATCTTAAACCTCCAGGAGCCCATCACTTGTTTGAAGATGGATGCAGCTGTGAGTTCCAGCACTATGCAATGGTATGAGTCCGCTGGTTAACCTGAAATGCTGGAGAAAGTTGTTGGTAGTTTTGAAACAGGAAATGGGAGCAGCCTTAGCAGATTCACTGCCATTTGCTCATCAAAACCTGAAGCCTCTAACAAACCACCAAAAATCAGTCTGTACTCATCAGCCTAGCTACAGTCTTAATTTGCAAAGATGCCTCCATCAGAACTAATGACAGAGGACATCCTTGGCCTGCCTTGGCCTATGATGTGGAAAAGCCCTCACAGCCAGTCATAATGAAAGTATTGAGAGGCTTTGTGATACAGAGAAATAGTGGCTAGATTAAAGGAGCGATTAATTGTTACTATGCAGTTAAAACTGTGTTCAGAAAAGCTCTGCAGTACTGACCAGAAGGTAGATTCTCTTTCTCCTTGATTCTTGGTTTTCCTGGTTTCCCTCCGTCATGAGAGAGGCAGGTCAGTCAGACCACTCTCTGCATTCACAGATGTGGCAAAGGGATTTTCAGGATACTCCGGAGCAACTCCAATGGGTGTTCTACTCCTTGCTAAAATCTGCTGTTAGCAGGAACCACCTGGTTCCACTTAACAGCAGCTCTCTCTGGGCGACCAAATGTATTAAAAATGGCAGGTGAATCCCATTTATTTCACATCAGAACCATTTGGATGCAGTCTGATTATTTTTTTCCTTCCCTGTTTTGGCCCTTTAAATCAGTATTTAAAAACAATGCAATGAGGCTGAGTTTTGCTTCTCCTTTGGTTTACCATTTCACTTGCCTTGTCCTTGGTGATGACCTGTCAATCACTTGTTACCTCCTTCTATTTTTAAGTAGCTTGCTAGAGGACTTTGCCTGGTTATGCTTCTCCTTTTCCACATACTGTGCAGTGTTTAAAATACAGTGTCCTTCGTTGAGAGGGTTTGTTCCCTGTGTGCATTTCTCTTGGCTTCTCTTCATTGTGGCTGTATGGGCCCCTCCTCTCAAGGAGCTGAGCACATCCTGTAACATGCTGTATATTTCCTTCCTCCCTGCTGTCCCTCCAGCAATTTCGTAGAGATTAGTGGAAGTAAAGAATGTGTAACAGCACAGGCTGGGCCAAGTCCCCATTTGTAATCATTAAGCTACATTATCATGGTACATATGCAAACATGTGTATGCACAAACCCCAGTTCCACAGCTGGGGTAAAACTGTCATGCTACACACTTGAGCTGTTGGAGAAACTCTGGTATGAAGAGCTCTTTGCAAAGTCTCCTAAAAATAGTTTTTTTCACGTCTCTCTAGTTGCAATATTTTAGAGGGTTTAATTCTTTTGTGTAGCCACTGCTTTGGCTTTTGTTTTTACTGGGTCAGTAGAAGAGTATAAAAATACTTGACATGCCTCATATTCTGTGAGACTTTAGTTATAGTTGTATGAGATATGTTTCTTCTATATTATTTGGTGTCTCAACTGTGTCTATATGTCTGTTTTATCTTTACTCCTAAACTGTAACCTTTTCACTGCAAAGCCTGTGTTGGGGACATACTATACTAACCATTTCAGATGCTGCTTATTGAGCCTGATGATAGCAATAAAACTCAAAGAAAAAAAAAAGGGGGAAAATGCAATGGTTAATCATGAACAATGTTTATAGAATTAACAGGCACCAGCCCATCCTTTTCTTAATTAAGCTATCAGCTGACCAGCCCTATGATTCTCCTTAATGAAATAGGAGGTGGCTGGATGACGGAGCTAAATGTTCAGTGTTGGGTCAGCCTGTGGTTTGTAGGGATGGTGGTGGCATCCAGGGTCTAGATTAATGTTAACTGATGCTAGGAGAGAGAGAAAAGGTTTTGCTATAGATGTTAGCAAAGCATGAAAATGTTCAGAGAAACCCTGCCGTGTTCGGAGCCTTTAGTCATGAACCATAGGCCAGAGATAGCAATGGAGAGGGGTTTTTTTACATATAAGGCTGTGTCATTTTAGGTCACCTTTGTCTCTCACCATCTCATAAACTGAACTCAACCTGTGACTCCCTTGTGATCTGGACATTGCTAGTTTTAAAAATTTAATTCCATGTCATTGCATTTTGATGTTTCATTGGGAACTTGCTCACTCTGCTTTTATGCTGCATCTCTTCTCTGGCTCTGATCTCAGCCTGTTCCTAGGTGGTCTGTGTAACCTTTGCATCTTTTTTGTCTCTGCTTTTGCTTGTCTCATTATATTACTACCCCAGTTTTGCAACAAAAGCATGATTAGCCATTTAAACAGTCTGCATCTGCTAGCTGGTGTTAAGTATGTGGAGCTACATTTCATAACGTGGTCAAAGTGCTCCAAGGTAGAGATAAATTTGCACAGTGCAGTTTTTTTGCAGAGTGATGACAGTGAGTTAAGCAGATGAAAAGATGTGTTAAAAATGAAAAAGCAAGAGGATGGGTGATGGCAGACATTGCCTTGAGGAGTTAAAAACTGGTATGATGCTATTATACCTGATCTTTGACCACCTGTGCTAGTGCTGTACAAGCAGGCTTTCAGGCTGTGCTGATGGGGCTTTGTTTTTATTCATGATTGCAGCTGCAGTGTTTTCACTGTGGTCCTGGTGAAATTGTTTTCATCATTCCTGTCCTTTTCTGCATGACAGGCATCTCTGCACATGTCCTTCTAATATTTATTTATGTGTCTAAGTAGTTAAAGGTGAAGGAGGTTTTTCTAAGTGGCCATCCTTCAGGGGTTGTGGCTCATTTCTTGCACAGGGTCTGATGAGGCTGATGGACCATTGTTGACTCCATAAGGCTTGGAGAAGGTCCCAGAGATTCCTCTTTTCCTTTACTCCTTCCCCTGACAAACGTGCATGTTTCAAAATGCTGCTGCTGGTCTAATTGTGTCCTAATTGAGAAAAATCCTGGAGCCAACTCCACTGAAGTCAGACATGACATCAGCAGCATTTCTCAGGCAGCAAATGTTGGGTCCATTGTTCCTGTCTGACAGCACACTTCCCTAGTCCCAAATCAGAGCAATGTAACTATGTCAAATGCATAATATCTTTTCAATGGCAAGTGCAGCCTCAGCACTTTAGGCACAGCACAGGGATTTGGACGAGGTCAGTGTTTGCATTGACAGACTTTTTGTCGTTTTTAATAATTCTGTTTGTCTAACCAGCGCTTTTGGTGTAAGATCCCAGCATTAGATAAGGCATCATTCTTTGTTGGCAAGAAGATTACTTGATGTAACATGTTCAGTGTGCACTGCAGGTGCATAATACACCAATACATCATCCTCTAAATTTACAAGGATAAATGCAACCTCTTAAGATAAACTGATACGTATAATCTCAAAAGTACATTCACCTGCGATATATATCAGGGTGATACTGAATTAATCTTTGGTAGGTTTAGACAACTTTGTCCCAGTGAATTTCTTAGTGTGACAGTGATGCAGCTGGGTAAGTTGTCCACTTCCATCAAGTGATAACAGCTTCACTTTCCAGAAAATTCTTAACCACATTTGATTTATGCAGTGTGCTCTTGTGTGATGAAGGCAACAGGAATTTGGTTTGGGGCTCTCTGGGAGTGGGATCAGACCCTTTTGTTTGAAACAAGTTGTCTCTTTTCTTTGATGACATCTGTTTCTAGAGCATGAC
>NW_020799092.1:6359739-6366009 GCF_003259725.1 Athene cunicularia | reverse complement strand
GGGGGGGGGGGGGGTGTCCATGTTACACCATCTCTGAGCTGTTTGTTTTTATGTGCGTTTTAATGTCTGGTTCTGTCTGCTTTCTCTTGATCTCCTTATAGCTTTCTCTGTCTCTCATTGAGATGATGAGGCATGAATTTTATGCAGTGCTTTTTCACTCAGTCACACTGAAGATACAACATACTTAGGAGCACTGCTCGCTGCCATACAGCCAGTATGAGTGAGCTTGCATCTGGGATCAGCAATTCAAGGGTTACAGGGACTTCTTGCTCACTAACGTTCCTTGTTCATCACAAATGTCCACATGATTTTCACCAGTGACAGTTCTAATCGAACAAAATTCACTTTTAAAGGTGGTTTAAGTTTGCACACGGTTTCTGCCTCTGGTTTGCAGAGAATTGTAAACCTCTGAGAAAGCCTGTTATCTCAAGTATCTCAGCATGTCTCACTGGCCTTCCTTCTCATTACCCTTGTTCATCAATACCCACCGCATCCATGCTGAGAGGCTTGTCCCTTGCTATCACAGCATCTGTTATTTAGGGCAGCAGTGGTTTGTTTTAGAGCGTGCTTTCTTCTTGGGGTATCTGTGCATGGCATAGGACAGCCATATCCTAGTCACTGACCAGTCTTGGATCATTCTTGCTCTAATTTTCTTAGTCCAGTGCTCTTCTGGGGCTGTCCCTGCCCAATGTTCTTGGAGTTTAAGCCACACATTTTTTTTTTTCCTTTTTGTTTCCTTTTAATATAATGTTTGTGATTTGGAGAGGTTGGGTGGGCAAAGACAAAATATAAAGGTTTGATTTTTTGATTCAAGCTGTGAAGCTGTGTTCATGTTCATCGTTCATCAGACAATATATGTCTTTCTGATGCTTTTGGTTATAAAGCCTTAATAGATCATTAGCATAATTTCAAATGTAGCTGTCTTGAAAGGATTTCCAGAACCTGGATTAATAGTGCCCTTCCCAGTTTAGAAGTAGGTTTGGGATCTGTAATGTACTTTTTTGGTTATAACAGCTCTCATGCCTTGATGGTGAGGCTGCAACTTATGGATAGCTCTAGGATACATTTTCCAGAAGAATAATTTATTCATTGAAAAATACAATTTGCTACATTCTTGTATCTGCCATAGCTGTTTACAAGTTCTTCTCAAGACAGTAACAGTTTATTCAACAAAATAATGAGTACATTTTGATATTTTCTAAATGGTCTGCAATGAGGGTAGCCAAAAGTCCAGAGAAAAACACGAAAAAAGGTCCAATTATAAGCACAAAAAAGCATGGCAGTCAGGAGATCTCAGGTCAGGGAAATGATTTTGTATTGCAGAACTTAAGATCCCTCTCTGGGATGTATTGAAGATGCACCTGTAGATAAGCATGACATGCAGGGTAACAAATGCAAACAGCATTTTCTATTGGCTTGAGTAAAAATAAAAGAATAAAATACTTTATTATTTTCTTTCCAAGGCAACAAAAATGTTTTTCCTGTTAAGGGTTATTAGGAGCAGCTGTCTCCTCCTGCAGCCCTGGCCAGGCTCCTCCTGCCTTTGGTGCAGGAGCCCAGCCTGGTGCCCAAAGTCTCTGCCCAGGCTGAAGGCATGTGGCTGCTGCTTTCCTGGGTGCAGGTTCTCACACTCCCTCACACCGTCATCAGTTACTCTGACTGACCAGGTTTGGTTCTCCTTGCTGCCTCCCATATCATTTGTTGGTCAGGTTTGTGTCCCCGTATGCTCTTGTTTTAGATTTCTCCTTTTCTTTCTATCCCTTTTCTTTAAAATTATTTTTTAAAATTATTATTTTTTATTTGTTGAAGAGGTCCTTGACTGGATCCCCTTAAAGAAGCAGACAGTCTCCTTCCACGTACTTTTACATTTCATATTTTTCCCCTGATTTGTCTAGGAACTAAAAAGCAATAAAACCCTGCAGTATCTTTCCTTTACATAAATTTTAAAGAAGAAAAAGCTTGTATAAAATTGGTTGTTGAAGTATTTAGTTAAGGAGTATAGAAGAACCAGATGGACGTATGTTAAAGGAAATGCAATTATTCCAGCAACACCATTAAAAAAAAAAAAGCTAGTACCTGAAAACAGCAGATTGGAGTAGAAAGAGGAAATAATATTTTATGCTAACATAGCTGGAGATCCTGGCAGAAACATCCTAAAGACTAACATGAGGGGATGTATGTGCCAGGAATCAATGCTTTCTACCAAGAACAAAAATAGCTTTTTGTATCTCTAACACAAAGTTCATGATGAATTGTTGCTTTTGTATTTGCCACAGGATCCTCAGTTTGTTCTCTGTCTTGATGAAGCCATCCAGGTTTAGTACCAAGTGCAGGTGGCATTCATATGTGATTAATCTTGTTTTTCAGATCATGTCTCCTGTCTTTGCCCATTAGATTCTTTCACTGCTTTGTCACAGTAGGAAATTGAAAAATCCGTTGAAGAAAGCATGCTGCATTTTTCAGCTCATGGAAAGTGATTTAAAAATGTTGACTGGCAATCTTGTTTTCATCCTCTTCTAGTACTCTGCAAGAAGTAGAATAGATTTCAGCTGAGCTCAGATCCATTGCCCAGAAACAGCCAAATGGGAGGTGGGTGCAATCCTTACTAAGAAACTGAGCTTATGATGTGTGTGACATAAGAAAAGTTAGCTTATTCCCTGTCTTTCTTGGCTTCTCAAAACTAACAGGAAGAAAAAGCAGTAAAAAGTTTGTGGGTGTTTTTTTTGTGGGTTTTTTTTTTCCTTAAAGAAAATAGTTATACTTACAAAAATAATAAATTATGAGTACATGATTTTGGGGTAAGATTTTTATTTTTAAGCCAACAAAACCCTTTCTGGATTTTTGTCTTTAGATTTTATGCCAGCAAATGCTTTTGTCCGTAAAAGGAAAGGAGTAGTATTCCTTCCCACATGAATCTCCTCAGCTAAGTTAGACACATTCAGTCTTGAGTTTCTATATCATATGTAGCTTTTGGGGAAAAGTTGAATGAATTCTGATTGGTTTATTTGGATAATATAACAAGTGGCACAAACTGCTTTTGTACAAAGTTTGGTAACTCTCTTTTTTGAGGAAGTTTGTTTTAATCAATTATTCATGGCAGTTCTCTGCCAGCTGGTCTGCAATGTATTACAGGCAAGAACAACTGCAGAATTGAGAGACACGCCACCCTAAGTTTCGACTCCCTGCCTTCTCTTTTTTTTTCTTTTTTACCCACCTTTCTATCAGTGATGCTTTTTAAATTTCTGATTTGAAAGAGTAAATAGTGAAAGCATAGTGATTTTTCAAGATACAAGGAGCACTTTGGTAGGTTTAAGCTGATCCACTGGAATTTTTCATCTCAGCTTTGTCGTTTTTCCACAATAGCTGGTTTGTTGGAAGAGAAAACGGAAACCTGCCAAAAGCTGTCATTGTGCTGAGAGAGAACCAAATGGTGCTTCTGAAAGATAAAGCAGGATGGAGAAAATCAAGCTGTCAGTATGTATAGTGCAATTTAACAGGGCAGATAATAATGTGGTTCTCATGGAGGGAAAAATTGCCCCAGAATGAATGAAAAGTAGAATTTGAATCTACACATTTTAGTTTAGTAGCAATTAAAAAATAATTGTAGTTTCAAGTGACTCTGAGAATAGATGGAGGTGGAAAAATAGATTTAACAGTTTTCATTTACCTCTGTAACCAATTCCTGGCACGTGGGTCACAGGGAGAATTTTCCTAGTATATTAGCTGAAAAAACCTCAGCAAAATTCTCTCTTCAGCTTTAATTGATTTCTTAGTTAATGTGTACTTCACTAATGACAGTCACCAATCTTCCATCAAACACAAATACCAGTGCAGATGCTTAAAAGTTTTTATGCCACTGAAATATGAGGATTTGTGGAAGGAAAATGAGAAAGTAACTTCTTCCATTATGGTTGTAATAAGCTATACTTATGTACTAGATTTCCTGGTAAGTTATGGTTTAGCTGTCAATGCTCAAGGCTATTGTTAGAGAATAATGTTAGAGAATAATGGGGTTGCCTACAGCACTCCCTGTCTGGATTGGGAGCTAAAGGAAAATAAACTCGAGCTTCCAGTACCATTCACAGAAACTTGATGACCCACAGCATTTATCCCTGGATTTCTCAGCCTCTGACCAGCCTATGAAATGTCAGAAAGCTGGACAGGGCTCCTATTTTTACAAATGGGAAACAGAAAATTTAATTTGCTTCTAATATCTCCCCTCATCAGGAGTGCAAGAGGGGAAGCAGCTTTTTGGCTGTGTTAGGCAATCAGACCAGCCATAATCAGCACATTTTATGTTTCTGCATGGGCTCCTGGCCACCTGTATAATGTCCATCTGTTGAATTGGGCATGACACCTACTGACACTGCAGTTCGGATCATTTGAATGAGACACAGGTTTCCAGGATGTGATGTTCCTGAAGGACAGTTTGCAGTAGCATGACAAGCAATGTCCCTTCTTCATGAAGTCCCTCCCATGCACCACTCTCACAGTAGTGCTACTCACTTGTTACTTTAAGGGGAGATTTGTCTCGAAGCAATGTAAATGTGTTGTGGCAACGATAGCAAATTAATATTCAGAGACAGTCCTTGGCCCTCTGTGACTGTATCTGAGCAACTTTAATGTATTAATCTTAGAGCTGTGCAGTGCTTTTCTGTGAATGGTAAATTTGCTGAGAAGTGCAGTTTTAGAATAACCGTATCTATTTGCCATCTGAAGTGAAATTTGTTAACTAGCTGTAAGTGGGAAAGGACATGGTGAAACCAGCTTCCAGGAGTGACAGAAGTCCTGTCTGTGCCTTCCCCTTGGCTAAGATGCAAGGACCCCATCACATCAGGCTGTGTGCTGTAGTATCCCTTACTGTGAAAGGAAGTTTGAACCTGAATTTCCCACCCATTTTGCCAATTCTTAGGCCTAGCATAAAGGACACAGCCAGCATAAAGATGAACCAATAACCAAATTGTATTTGATACAAAAGGGTCAGTACATGGGTGAGCACTGGGGGTACAAACAAGTCAGTCAGATCATACATAATCAACATCAATCCCACTGACCCCAACAACAACACCCCACAACCAACAATGGGTGGAATAAATGGTGAAATGCAGTTCCCCATAGAAGGGACAGGAGACAACCAAGTCAACAAGCCAAATACATAAGACCAAGGAAGCCACATACTGGAGCTCTACACAGCCCACATTTACAAAAGCCAGACCTGACTGGAGCCCAGTCCCAGGGAGGCAGGAGGTCCTTCCCCAACAGGAAACTCTGCAAAGTGCATCCACCTCACAGACAGACACTGCCCCTTCCTGCAAGGGGTCCCAGCTTTTATCCCCAAGTGGGACACCTGACCTTTGCTTACTTAATGCTGGACACCAGGTGCTCGTTTACCCAATGGCTCTCCCTGCAAGGCCGGCTGCACTCTGGAGGGAAGCTTAAAGGCAAATTCATGCCCCGTTTGTTGAAGGGCTGTGGGAATCACCCCTATGTCAACCTTAATTTGGGGCTTGGGGTTGAACCCCAGCATTTCACTACATCTTACAAGCTATTATGGTTATTAGAACAGGGTTTGGATACTGAGCCTCAGTGCCTAGGTGAATACTGAAAGGATTAAGCTAGGGATTTTTATTTTTTAATTTTTTTTACCCTCAGTGACTGTCCTGATGTAAATGGAACCTGTTTGATAGGATGGACCCAACTCCTGTACCTGATAATCTGACAGATTGTCTTGCTACTCCTTTGGAAGAGAGGATGGTAAAGCCTGTTTTGGGGAACACTTAGTTAAAGGTCTGATAGTAGTGGAGTGAGAGGGTCCATATGAGAAAGTACAGCCAGACAATTCCTGCCAGGAAACCATGGTCTTGGCTGGCCTTCTATATTCAGCTGTGTCTTGGCTATTTCTACAGAAAAGAACGCAAATGCAATCAGTTATGAAATAATTTTTATTATTTTGTTTTGTATGTTCAGGTTGAATTGATTTCTTGCTTGGAAGACAGAGGCTTTGTCTACATTAGCAGATATCTCCATGCAGTAGGCAACCCCATTCCAGCCAGTGGCTTGAGGGTATCCTACCGCATCCATAGTTTCTATCTTATCTAAGAGAACCAATAGAACTTCTATCATTCGTATATGGCGATCTTTACTCATTAGCAAAATTCCAACTAGTTAGAGCCACCTGTTACTCAAGGACAAAAGCATAATATTTTGCTGAACATTGTAATCCTTGGTAGATTTTCACAGTGAACTGCTTTGTTTTATGAACACAGTAGT
>NW_020799092.1:6310214-6359689 GCF_003259725.1 Athene cunicularia | reverse complement strand
CTTTAACATACGTCCATCTGGTTCTTCTATACTCCTTAACTAAATACTTCAACAACCAATTTTATACAAGCTTTTTCTTCTTTAAAATTTATGTAAAGGAAAGATACTGCAGGGTTTTATTGCTTTTTAGTTCCTAGACAAATCAGGGGAAAAATATGAAATGTAAAAGTACGTGGAAGGAGACTGTCTGCTTCTTTAAGGGGATCCAGTCAAGGACCTCTTCAACAAATAAAAAATAATAATTTTAAAAAATAATTTTAAAGAAAAGGGATAGAAAGAAAAGGAGAAATCTAAAACAAGAGCATACGGGGACACAAACCTGACCAACAAATGATATGGGAGGCAGCAAGGAGAACCAAACCTGGTCAGTCAGAGTAACTGATGACGGTGTGAGGGAGTGTGAGAACCTGCACCCAGGAAAGCAGCAGCCACATGCCTTCGGCCTGGGCAGAGACTTTGGGCACCAGGCTGGCAGTGTCCATGCCAGGACAAGTAGGAAAAAAATGTATTGTCATGCTCACGCATGCACTACAGAGCTGGTCAGCTGTAGGGGAAAAGCCCTCCTGATCTCTCTGTCAGGTGTGGAATAGTGTCCTTACTGTCATCTGGGATGGATGCGGTAGGGTACCCTCAAGCCACTGGCTGGAATGGTGTTGCCTGCAGCACTCCCTGTCTGGATTGGGAGCTAAAGGAAAATAAACTCGAGCTTCCAGTACCATTCACAGAAACTTGATGACCCACAGCATTTATCCCTGGATTTCTCAGCCTCTGACCAGCCTATGAAATGTCAGAAAGCTGGACAGGGCTCCTATTTTTACAAATGGGAAACAGAAAATTTAATTTGCTTCTAATATCTCCCCTCATCAGGAGTGCAAGAGGGGAAGCAGCTTTTTGGCTGTGTTAGGCAATCAGACCAGCCATAATCAGCACATTTTATGTTTCTGCATGGGCTCCTGGCCACCTGTATAATGTCCATCTGTTGAATTGGGCATGACACCTACTGACACTGCAGTTCGGATCATTTGAATGAGACACAGGTTTCCAGGATGTGATGTTCCTGAAGGACAGTTTGCAGTAGCATGACAAGCAATGTCCCTTCTTCATGAAGTCCCTCCCATGCACCACTCTCACAGTAGTGCTACTCACTTGTTACTTTAAGGGGAGATTTGTCTCGAAGCAATGTAAATGTGTTGTGGCAATGATAGCAAATTAATATTCAGAGACAGTCCTTGGCCCTCTGTGACTGTATCTGAGCAACTTTAATGTATTAATCTTAGAGCTGTGCAGTGCTTTTCTGTGAATGGTAAATTTGCTGAGAAGTGCAGTTTTAGAATAACCGTATCTATTTGCCATCTGAAGTGAAATTTGTTAACTAGCTGTAAGTGGGAAAGGACATGGTGAAACCAGCTTCCAGGAGTGACAGAAGTCCTGTCTGTGCCTTCCCCTTGGCTAAGATGCAAGGACCCCATCACATCAGGCTGTGTGCTGTAGTATCCCTTACTGTGAAAGGAAGTTTGAACCTGAATTTCCCACCCATTTTGCCAATTCTTAGGCCTAGCATAAAGGACACAGCCAGCATAAAGATGAACCAATAACCAAATTGTATTTGATACAAAAGGGTCAGTACATGGGTGAGCACTGGGGGTACAAACAAGTCAGTCAGATCATACATAATCAACATCAATCCCACTGACCCCAACAACAACACCCCACAACCAACAATGGGTGGAATAAATGGTGAAATGCAGTTCCCCATAGAAGGGACAGGAGACAACCAAGTCAACAAGCCAAATACATAAGACCAAGGAAGCCACATACTGGAGCTCTACACAGCCCACGTTTACAAGAGCCAGACCTGACTGGAGCCAGTCCCAGGGAGGCAGGAGGTCCTTCCCCAACAGGAAACTCTGCAAAGTGCATCCACCTCACAGACAGACACTGCCCCTGCCTGCAAGGGGTCCCAGCTTTTATCCCCAAGTGGGACACCTGACCTTTGCTTACTTAATGCTGGACACCAGGTGCTCGTTTACCCAATGGCTCTCCCTGCAAGGCCGGCTGCACTCTGGAGGGAAGCTTAAAGGCAAATTCATGCCCCGTTTGTTGAAGGGCTGTGGGAATCACCCCTATGTCAACCTTAATTTGGGGCTTGGGGTTGAACCCCAGCATTTCACTACATCTTACAAGCTATTATGGTTATTAGAACAGGGTTTGGATACTGAGCCTCAGTGCCTAGGTGAATACTGAAAGGATTAAGCTAGGGATTTTTATTTTTTAATTTTTTTTACCCTCAGTGACTGTCCTGATGTAAATGGAACCTGTTTGATAGGATGGACCCAACTCCTGTACCTGATAATCTGACAGATTGTCTTGCTACTCCTTTGGAAGAGAGGATGGTAAAGCCTGTTTTGGGGAACACTTAGTTAAAGGTCTGATAGTAGTGGAGTGAGAGGGTCCATATGAGAAAGTACAGCCAGACAATTCCTGCCAGGAAACCATGGTCTTGGCTGGCCTTCTATATTCAGCTGTGTCTTGGCTATTTCTACAGAAAAGAACGCAAATGCAATCAGTTATGAAATAATTTTTATTATTTTGTTTTGTATGTTCAGGTTGAATTGATTTCTTGCTTGGAAGACAGAGGCTTTGTCTACATTAGCAGATATCTCCATGCAGTAGGCAACCCCATTCCAGCCAGTGGCTTGAGGGTATCCTACCGCATCCATAGTTTCTATCTTATCTAAGAGAACCAATAGAACTTCTATCATTCGTATATGGCGATCTTTACTCATTAGCAAAATTCCAACTAGTTAGAGCCACCTGTTACTCAAGGACAAAAGCATAATATTTTGCTGAACATTGTAATTCTTGGTAGATTTTCACAGTGAACTGCTTTGTTTTATGAACACAGTAGTCCTTGGTAAAATTCCACAGAGCAGTCTGGGCAAGCAGGATTCTTAGCAATATTTTTAAAAATACTATAACTTGCTATAAATAAGTAAATAAGTTGCTAAGCAGTTTTCTATAAATAAATCTCAAAACAAGTAATCATTTCTCTGTATCACTTGTGCAAATGGTTTATGATTTTGACTCCATGCTCCTAGGTCCATTAAGCTGGAAATGGAACTGGGTAGGGCTGCTGGAAGAGAACACAGGACTTTTCTGCCAGAGCACTGGTGCAACGTGCTATCTTAGTTTTTTTCCTCACTTCATGCTCAGAACATTTGCGGCCACCCCTCATTTCTCCTGGTACATTAAGCATCCAAGGTTCAGGAATGCAAATTACGCTCAATTAATCATCTCCATAGCCTTGCGCATCCAGATAACATCATTGTCGTTAGTGGTATGTTCACAGTGTGCTTTTTGAATAATGCAGTGTACTGGTAGTTTCTGAAACTCTAAATATCTGGCAAATGATACTCATTGAAAGTAGTGTAAATCCATTGATACCAGAGGAATTTTGTCAATTGAAAGCATCAAGACAGGACCTTAATGATCATATTTCTACTCCATGTCAAAGTATATTCAAAATGGAGGAATCTTTTAAAATGCAACATTCCTCAGGTTGTTTGTTTTAACATAAAAAATACAGATGTGTGTGAGGTAGAAAAAATGGTCTAATTTTTATATCAGGAGTGGTGTTAAGAGGACTTGGTATTACAAACAAAGTGCTAGATTTGCTGGGGCACATAAGGTTTCTGACTTTTGCTTGGTGAAGCAAAGCAGCACTGTGTGCTGTGTTTTACTAGACTAGCAGATTAAGGAAGGGAAATTCTGGTTTTGAGACAAAATCAGAGATAAATATATTGCGTGTTAAAACGTGCATTTATTTTCCAAATCATTATTTGGATAAAGCCTCTGTATAAAAACCTCAGTAATAGCTCCTGAGCACTGCACATCACCATACAAACTATCTGTCTCCTGTCTGTAGAACAAAAGGCTGAATTTCACTAGTTACTGTATGATTAGCTGCTTTGGGACTATGTATACTGAGCTACTAGGGATGTAAAAGTCTATCACACAAAGCAACTGATCACTGAATGATCCTCCTTGGCATTTGGAAACCTGGGAGTGTAACTCCTTCCTCAAGGGGGAGTTTATGGCCGTGGCTGTTTGTCTGTGTGATTCATGATGAACCTCAGGTTCTTCAGAGATACAGACAGACTTGACATTTACAACTACTTTCAAACCTACAATTTGGTCTTCTCTGAAAAATACCTTGGCCTTATCAACTGGATGCCCGTAAAGTATTCTGTTTTCCTGTTTCTGAATTGTGCTGTAGACCCCAGACCATACTTTCCTCCTCACTCCAAAATACCTTTTAACCTGGTGGTTGGGTCCAAATCTAAAGTTTTTTCAGGTAATGTGTTACTGCTGATCTAGGGAGACAAGCCACTAACGGTAGCTTTTGTTCCTGTTTGATTATTTAGTAATACTTGAAAATAATGGCTTAATCTGTGTTCACATCTTTGGTATTTATTGTAATCGCATAAAACGTGTACATTATTTAGTGTTAATGTGATTGTCAGAAGTCCTTTGGTAGAATTTTTACTGTAATTCAGTATTAATTACTCTGAGGATTAAAGAAAAGGAGCTTATTTTTTATGCTGCCTGAATTTGAAAGAAGTATTTTTGATTCTTTAGGAGATGGCAATTTGCTTTCCTTAATCATTTTAATGTGAACATCTGTAAAAGCTGATATTCTTTTCTGAAAGAAAAGGTATCTCAAAGGAGTACAAACCATGGGGTCTATAGTTTCACCATATTTTCACATGCAGCACTTATTTGGTAAGATGCTTACCATCTCCTCCACAACCCGTGTGATAAATCAGTGGTTACCCTCAATCGAACTCCTACTGCAGTAATGTTTTGACACATTCATGAAGGGAATTGGTGCAAAGACCTTAGTCAAATAAAAAGAAATTAAGCTAAGGCTGGATGTATTGTTTTCTCTGACTAAAATTTCCGGATAGTTTAAGTTGTGCCCAAGCAACTTAGAAAACCAGGCTGAGCAGCTTCAGCTGAACAGTGAAGAACTCAGTTCAGAAAACTGGCCAAGGCTGATGACATATTTTATAAGAGGCAAATAGTCATCTCAGTCACTGAAGCTGTGGTAGGCCTTCTCTATATGAGGGGACTTAAACCTCTGTTGTGTAGTCGGAGGCAGTCTAAACCACCAGCGAAGGGGCTTGCTAGGCTGTTGCCATCAGCATCATCTGCAGATATTATTCCAGTTTGTTTGACTAAACAGGGAGAGCCTGAAGGCTGGGTGACTCCACCACCAGTTTAGATGGTCATCCTCTTCTTGTCTTTCTCTCTGATTTAATGCTATTGTATGTCCAGTAAAATCAGTTTTAACAAGAGGGATTGAAAGACCCTTCTTCACGCATTGCTGGTACATGAGATTGCATTGCCCAGGTTAATATCCTGCCAATGTTGTTTTCTGGAGCCAGTCTCCATACAGTTCTCACAATTTGTTGTTATTGACTGTTCCAAGAGATAGGGAGCAAAAGAGAGAAAGGTTTTCTTGCCTGGTATTTCAGAATGTGAGAAGATGGGACCACATCTGAGTTACTGTGTATTATATAAAGAGACATAGCACCTCTAGATGTTTGGCACGGGAAGAACACCAACTACAGTTACAAAACTGCTCCTATATAGTATAGTATCAATGCCACTCTAGCATTTGAAAACTAGGAGAAACGGGGAATTTAATATTTTGATCCACTTTCCTTAACCAGTGCATAGAGGGCTGTACTCAGTGACATGCACTATCTTTCAGAAATATTACTTTATCCTAGCAAATAGTATTTTTTTCCTACTACCTTAAAAGAAGTTTGTTTTTTAATTCTTTTACACCATATCTCCTTTGAGTGAAGTTAATGAGGGGAAAAAAGGTGAAGGAACTCCAGCACTTTCACAGATATCAAATCAGTTGAAGAGATTAGTAAAAGCTCCAGTTTCAGCTATCTGTACCTTGATTTATTTTTTTTTTATTTTTGTCAAGAGTGTTCTAGCTATAGCAATTTAAATTGAGTACAGGCTGTACTAACAGTTGAGGAGAAACCTTGGCAGTTTAATCATGTGGAAAAGAAATTTAAGTGGCATTCGCATCATTTAACACCATACATCTTGGAAAATATATCTGGATGACCTACTCAAAATAGAGAATTCTCCTAAGGGTACCATACTGGAAGCACAGTGCTAGAAGCATCTATCAAGCCTTAAGAAAAGGTGAAAGGAAGTTGACATCACTAAAGAGGAAAGAAAATGGAGATTAATGGAAACAGAGAAACATCCTACTAAAACCTGAAGTTGTTTCCAAAGTAAACAGAATTTATTATAAGCTCTGGCTGATTAAATATTTTATCCATGTGGCAGGCAGAAAAAAAGTTTCCAAAAAGAACTAACTAGAGGAATGAAAACTGCTATGTCCTCCTTCTAGCAGCACACAAGACAAAAAAGAGCAAAAACTGCCTACACCCCACCTGCCATGTGAGTATGGTCAATTGATGACCAGGTATAAAAGAAGATCACAGGGAGGCTGTATGAATTATTTGCATTTGTTTGCCCTGTGAGAGAAACAGGACATTGCCTCTACCCATGGGGAAACTCAGCAGGCTGAATTATTAGAGAATTTTTGGTATAGATACAGGATGGATGAAAATGTATTGCTAGGACTGGACTCACCCATGCATGCTGGAGAACAGTAATGTGTACCTCCTCACTTAAAACTGCCATGGTGCTTGACTGGAAAGTGTTAAAAATGGGATCAGTATTTAAAAATAGTTCAACTAGATCTGTAAGCCTGACATGTCTACCAGCCGAATTGGTAGAAACTGTATTATAAAATAGTATTAGTGAACACCTGGATAAATATATGTCCTCTTGTGAAGAGTCAGCACTGTTGGGTCCAATGGAATTTTTATCTTGTAAAACTTTTGGAGTTCTTTGAATAAATGCATGTGGATAAGGGTAATCTATATCCAGTAGATAAAGTCTATTTGAATTTTTAAAAGGGTTTTGACAAAGAGATCAAGGCAATCATGGTGTAAGAGGGAAAGTATTGATAAAATAATTAGTTAGAAGGATGTGGAGAATAAGAGATTAGGCAAATATTTGGAAGGAAGATTCACTGGTGTTACTGTATTGACAAACTACACCAGTATCAGGAAATCTGCTGAGCTGAAAATACTTGGATGTGCAGTTTAAAATATACAGGTCATGCTCTTAACTCTTCCCTGGTTGTCCATGTATGAGTTGCAGAGTGAAGGGTGGGTTCTTTGAAAGATCTAGCGTGCAGCAAATCAGCATATCTCAAACACTGTTGGAAGCCTCAAGAAGCATCTACTAACGCTTCTAGGAATAATTGAACAGCACCAGAATTGTTGAGAAATATTGCTGTGAATTGATATTAGATGAAAGTAAAGACATTTTCTTCAGAAGGGACTTTTTGAAAGCTCACTGAAGGTAATGACTTCAAAGTTTACAGTTGTTTGTCCTTGGACTGGCTTGAATTCTCCTGGCTCATTTTCAGGGATTTTACTAATGGCATGACCTGAAGGGGACTTCCTTGTCTGTTTAGCTTGCAGTTTGTTTCTCTCTCTTTCTTTTTAGCCTCATGTTTGGCTTCTGCTAGTCTAACTCTCCAGAACAATTTATCACCTCTTCTGCTTATACTCAGGTGACCACTAGTTCATTACTCAACTGCAACGTTCATTGCCCTAGGGATGAAGAACAGGTGAGGCTGCCCAGAGGGCATGTCTAATAGAGGGCATACAGAGATGATCTTCTGCATATTTTAGAGTTGTGTGAATCAATTTTACCCCATTTAAAATATTGTGGATTCATCATATATTACTATGGGCTCTGAACTAGTTTTATTAAGTTGACAGTGTTGTTTAATAGGGATCTGCACTCCAGCTGCCAGACATATGGCATGATCTGAAAGATCACAATTGATACATGTACTGTAGTTTAAAAATGGTCCTCATATACTTAAACCAGAGCCTATCCTAGTTACAGTTGTTGCCATATACCTGTCAAAACATCTACTGTTTTAAAGAATTTCTCTTCAGTCTATGCTTTTTGTAGCACAGACTATCTTTAAAAAGAAAACACATTCAATTCAAATATTGCTGTTTTCTCTTTGGAAATAGCTCTAACAGGTTGAAGAGAGGATATAGTTGAATGTCACCTTCACTGACATTTGCAAATTATTAATATATTGAAGGATGTCATGATGTTAAACTGAAAACTCGGGAGACTTGGCAAAAGTCTCAGCTATGAATAGTTGGTTCATGGCTGTATCGTTTGGTATGTTTTATACTTGGGTTACAAAGTGCATAAGGCCAGCGTGAACAGACAGAAAAGCATAATGTTAATTAGATTTGTGTTTATTGCAGTGCTGTTGCAGGCAGTGATCTACAGAAACCTGTGTCTGGACAGTAGTTGGGTAAAAGACCTAGATGTGCAGGAGGCAGTGAACTGTTCTGTTCCTGTTTGGTTGCTGTCTCAGACATGGCAGACTTTCTTAGGGATCCCATGTTAATCAAAAGTAAATCTCTTCAAGACTGTATCTGGGCTTTGTTGCAGTTCTCTTTCCCACTGAAACCTGAGAAAATGTGTGATATTGGTTATGTTTCTTCTCACTGGCTCACTCTGGCATGCAGTCCAGTGACACTAAATGCTAAAGATATCAGACTTAGTTCTGTGTTGGGTTTTTTCCTAGCTGATTTAATTGGTTCTCTGTTTTCTCATCCTCCAGACTTTCAGCTGTAAGACCTGTGAAGAATTCAGAAGATTTAGAAATACCAGGCAGCAATTTCATTTTGACAATACAAGTAGTTTACAGCCAAGCTGTTCTGCCTGTTCTTTTATATTATTTCCACTTGTGTGTGACTTCAGCAGCCACGATCTTCAGAGTCAAACTAAGATGAACAGCTCATCTTTTGAAAGCTAAGATTCAAGCTGTCAGATAACAGAAAAGATTGATGTTTAGCTCTGCTGGTTTTGGAAAGAGTAGCTATTAAAAGCACATTCTAATTTGAGTTGGCAGAATAAGGATCACACACAGTCCCAAAATACCAGTGAACAGTGATTTCAGTGTTTCATTGCTTTGGTGTATAAGATAGCTCTGTGTTCCATTGAAAAACAGAGTCAGCTTTCCCTTGGCACTATATATAGTATTCCCAGGGCAACAGCGTAAGAGTAGTAATGGGTGGAGGTTTAAAAAAACACCCTAATTAAACTGAATTTAGTCAGAAGGGGAGCATGCCTCTTCATGGGGATTAGAGCCTACCTCTGCAATGTCTAACTGGACTTTGAGTGGATTGAATAATTCTAAAGGTCATGTGCTAAGAACAGTATGTCATTAAGAAACAGGCTGGTGGAGAAAGATGTAGTCTGTAGTCACTGTGGTAAGAGTGTGTTTCCTTGCTTTTGGGTCTTTGGAGCTGATGGTGGGATTAACCAGAATCCTTGATTTGCAAAATGCCATTGAAAAGGTGTATAAAAAGGAAACTCAGGCTAATTTGTTTGTCTTTAATATCTGGGACAAGAGATGAGAGGAATGCACACAGGTTCTTAGAGTTTGAAAGCTCATGTCCATAAGAAAGAGGAGGCAGTGTGGGGTCTGAGAAGGCTGCAGGCTGTGCCTGAGGGATGAGCTGAAGTGAGTTTTGGAGACAGTCATACCCGGAGAGGAGGCAGTATCTCCTCTGGGAGTCTGAGTGGAAGATTTGCTGTCTTTGGATCCATAAAGGGCAGTCAGATGAAGGAGAGAGGAGGGCAAAAACAAAGGAAAAAATGGGAATAGCATCACCCCATCCATGCCGTGAGCTCTTGACTGGGTGACCTGTGGAAGGACCTGCAGCAATAACAGGGGAGAATCCCTTGTGATGAAGCTGGTTAAAATGAGTTTAGACAAAGCACTGTGGATTTTACCACAGGAATAAAGCCTCCTGCACTGATGGAGAACATTTGGCATCTCTAATTTTTTGTTTAATGATCAGTCTTTATGACTGATCATGTTACTTCATGCCTTTTCTGATCACCCTGAAGTGCATTGTAGGCCTGATTTTTTTTTTTGCCTGAAGCTCCAAGCATACTTTCAGTGAGATCAGAGTTGGTTTTGCCACTGACTTTAATGGGATTATAATTGAATCTTAAGTCAGGTAGCTATCCTTAGGGTAAGTGAACAGTGGCTTGTGTAGTTGGGGAGGCTGGGGTAAACAAGAAAGGGGGTCAATTTATAACACTTTTAAGTGCTCGTTTCTGGGTCTCTGTGTGGACAATTAGAATAGTCTACCTTGCAACTAGTGCATGCCAAAAGTGCCTGTGTAGAGAGTGAACACATGGAAACTAGTATGCTGTTAATTCAGACACAGTCTGTGTTTTAGTAATATTGGCTACACAAGCCCCAAAGGGACAGATAATCAAGAAGTGCATAGTGTGAATGCACAGGCCATTAAGGAGAGCATCACTGTTTGAAAGCATAAAAGCACTCTGAGAAATGAGTGCAGTGAAACTCCACTGTCACTGCAGTGGATGTGTAGTTGCAAGCTGACTTCTTGTGATCCCAGCTGTAAGCATATTCCAACAGCTGCAGCAAATTGCTAAATCATTCTGGGTTAATGATGACATCAAATTATCTAAATAATTTTTGTAGGTTATCCTTTGCCATAGGGACAAATACGTAAGCCTTTATATGACTTCTGCTCTATTCCCTTGAGCTCTATTTGTCTTAATTTAAAAATAATACACTAGTTCTTTGGCATCTGAGCAGTTCCCCCTTTTTTTTTTTTTTTTTTTTAAGTCAACATGCAATTAATCCAGGATGCTGAACTTGTAACTTTGCAGATGCCAACACAGTAGATAACTGGGATATCATCACAGGCATGAGATAGTGACTCTCTGGGGAGATCAGAAAGAAACCAAGATGCAAGAAAATGCTGCCATTGTTATCTGCAAGCAGGTTAGCTCAATGTCACTGCAGCAATTTTTTTGTGGTTATTGGAAGTCATCTCTTAGTACCAGAGAGGAGTCCTGTCCCCGAATATCTGCTAAAGAACATCAATAAGAATATTAAAAACAGATTAAAAACAAAAAAGCAGAACACTTGGTGCTCTTAAGTCTTTGATTGTACTGTCATGACTATGTACTGTGGCAATTTTCTCTTGGATGCATCATTCTTCCTGGAAAAGCAGAGCAGAGCGTTTGAGGGAACTCTACAGGTGGTGTCAAGGAAATAATTTCTCTTGATATCTGTGCAGCTGTGCCTACATGTGCCTGTTGAAAGTTGTGCTTTTTAAGTTCTTTTGTCATATGGACCTGACAGCAAAAATGTGTTGCTGATGATTTTATTTGCTCTGCCTTCACTAATGAGAGTAGCGGAAGTAAAGTGCTCGAGCTGAATGTGTGTCATGATCTGCTTTCACCAGTGTTCACAGTCATCGGCACCTCTCTGGGCTGCTGTCAAGCTGCTGGGACACATTACTGCAAATTATCGAGCAACTTGCATAGTCTTCAGGTGCTGCTCAGGAGATTCCAGTTTTATCTGAATGCTGGCAACTCGCCATGTGTTTTGTGAGCTTGACTGCAGAAGGTCAGAGAACGACTCTGAAAGCACTTCAGCTGTTTCTTGCTCAGATCTGAGCTGGAGAGATGATATTGCCTGAGATGCACACTTGCACAAGAGGCTGGGTCATGGATGCATGTGAAACTTGGTAAGTGGGCAGGAGCTGCACAGCTTCTGGGCTCTGCCCCTGAGATTACTGACATTCAAAGCATGTCAGGTAGAGGCAAGCACTCACTAGGCTTCCCATTCAAGGAAGGCTGGGTGAGGGTCAGCATGAGGGAAGGCATTTGTGCGCATCCTTGGATGCAAGGGCTGCACCAGGCTGGCAGTGTCCATGCCAGGACAAGTAGGAAAAAAATGTATTGTCATGCTCACGCATGCACTACAGAGCTGGTCAGCTGTAGGGGAAAAGCCCTCCTGATCTCTCTGTCAGGTGTGGAATAGTGTCCTTACTGTCATCTGGGATGGATGCGGTAGGGTACCCTCAAGCCACTGGCTGGAATGGTGTTGCCTGCAGCACTCCCTGTCTGGATTGGGAGCTAAAGGAAAATAAACTCGAGCTTCCAGTACCATTCACAGAAACTTGATGACCCACAGCATTTATCCCTGGATTTCTCAGCCTCTGACCAGCCTATGAAATGTCAGAAAGCTGGACAGGGCTCCTATTTTTACAAATGGGAAACAGAAAATTTAATTTGCTTCTAATATCTCCCCTCATCAGGAGTGCAAGAGGGGAAGCAGCTTTTTGGCTGTGTTAGGCAATCAGACCAGCCATAATCAGCATGTTTTATCTTTCTGCATGGGCTCCTGGCCACCTGTATAATGTCCATCTGTTGAATTGGGCATGACACCTACTGACACTGCAGTTCGGATCATTTGAATGAGACACAGGTTTCCAGGATGTGATGTTCCTGAAGGACAGTTTGCAGTAGCATGACAAGCAATGTCCCTTCTTCATGAAGTCCCTCCCATGCACCACTCTCACAGTAGTGCTACTCACTTGTTACTTTAAGGGGAGATTTGTCTCGAAGCAATGTAAATGTGTTGTGGCAACGATAGCAAATTAATATTCAGAGACAGTCCTTGGCCCTCTGTGACTGTATCTGAGCAACTTTAATGTATTAATCTTAGAGCTGTGCAGTGCTTTTCTGTGAATGGTAAATTTGCTGAGAAGTGCAGTTTTAGAATAACCGTATCTATTTGCCATCTGAAGTGAAATTTGTTAACTAGCTGTAAGTGGGAAAGGACATGGTGAAACCAGCTTCCAGGAGTGACAGAAGTCCTGTCTGTGCCTTCCCCTTGGCTAAGATGCAAGGACCCCATCACATCAGGCTGTGTGCTGTAGTATCCCTTACTGTGAAAGGAAGTTTGAACCTGAATTTCCCACCCATTTTGCCAATTCTTAGGCCTAGCATAAAGGACACAGCCAGCATAAAGATGAACCAATAACCAAATTGTATTTGATACAAAAGGGTCAGTACATGGGTGAGCACTGGGGGTACAAACAAGTCAGTCAGATCATACATAATCAACATCAATCCCACTGACCCCAACAACAACACCCCACAACCAACAATGGGTGGAATAAATGGTGAAATGCAGTTCCCCATAGAAGGGACAGGAGACAACCAAGTCAACAAGCCAAATACATAAGACCAAGGAAGCCACATACTGGAGCTCTACACAGCCCACGTTTACAAGAGCCAGACCTGACTGGAGCACAGTCCCAGGGAGGCAGGAGGTCCTTCCCCAACAGGAAACTCTGCAAAGTGCATCCACCTCACAGACAGACACTGCCCCTTCCTGCAAGGGGTCCCAGCTTTTATCCCCAAGTGGGACACCTGACCTTTGCTTACTTAATGCTGGACACCAGGGGCTCGTTTACCCAATGGCTCTCCCTGCAAGGCCGGCTGCACTCTGGAGGGAAGCTTAAAGGCAAATTCACGCCCCCTTTGTGAAGGGCTGTGGGAATCACCCCTATGTCAACCTTAATTTGGGGCTTGGGGTTGAACCCCAGCATTTCACTACATCTTACAAGCTATTATGGTTATTAGAACAGGGTTTGGATACTGAGCCTCAGTGCCTAGGTGAATACTGAAAGGATTAAGCTAGGGATTTTTATTTTTTAATTTTTTTTACCCTCAGTGACTGTCCTGATGTAAATGGAACCTGTTTGATAGGATGGACCCAACTCCTGTACCTGATAATCTGACAGATTGTCTTGCTACTCCTTTGGAAGAGAGGATGGTAAAGCCTGTTTTGGGGAACACTTAGTTAAAGGTCTGATAGTAGTGGAGTGAGAGGGTCCATATGAGAAAGTACAGCCAGACAATTCCTGCCAGGAAACCATGGTCTTGGCTGGCCTTCTATATTCAGCTGTGTCTTGGCTATTTCTACAGAAAAGAATGCAAATGCAATCAGTTATGAAATAATTTTTATTATTTTGTTTTGTATGTTCAGGTTGAATTGATTTCTTGCTTGGAAGACAGAGGCTTTGTCTACATTAGCAGATATCTCCATGCAGTAGGAGCAGATCTGCAGAGCAAAACAGTAATGAAGACCAAGGCAGATTTCAGGGCATTTGTTTCAGAATAGCTTTATTCTAATTCCTCTTGAAGGAAATTTTGAAAGAAACTCATAACAAATCAGGAGACCAAATATCGCATGTTGAGAATGTTGACCAAACCTTTCAACTTAATTGGAATATTTCAAGTTTTCTGCAAACAAAGACTTCAAAAAACCTGGCACATGTTCATGAGACATTTCAATGCTGTTGAAGCTGTATTTTTGGTTGGAAACTGTTTCAGCTGAAATTTCTGGCATCCTACTTAAACCTTTGTATCTTCCTGTGTGTGAATCTTGCTGATGTTTCACAGATGTCTGTATACAAAATTGATCTCTTCATAACCCTTTAAGAAGGGTATTATTATACCTCTCTCTCTACCTGCCCCAGAAAAAAAGGAAAAAAAAAAATAAATCCAGTGCTGCTGTCTCAACTTTCTTGTCCTGACTCCTCTACTGGATGCATGACTATGAAATCAGTCACACATTTGCCTTAGCTGCAGGAAGCTTAGAGAGAGGGGGCAGCAGCAAGGGATATTTTTTTTTGAGATAAAAATTAGAGATCACCCAGCTGCAATGAAAGGAGTGCATGTGAGGCTTGTGCAGAAGTGGCTTTTAATGTAGTAAACTGCTGCACTGAAGGCTATAGATACTGTCATGTGGTAAAGGTGGGGAGGGCTTAATGGCATTCTGAAGATTGTGTGGACTCTAAGAAGAAAGCAGATTATTGTGAGTAAAATCATAGTGACTCTCTCACACAAAAGTATCCTCCAGTGCAGTCTGCACCCCAGGACAGCGAGTGCTTCTGTTACTCTGAAATTTTGTGGTTTAGATAATGGATTTTGCCCATGGCTCTGGCTGACCTCCAAATCAGTTACATGCAATGATACATATTTAGGATACTTTTAATATTTTACTGAGAGGTGATTCATTTAGTTTCAGACGTCAGGACATGTCAAACATCAGTGCACATTTTGCTGTGTGTGACTGGCCTAGGATTTCCTGCCAAATGTCTTACTCATCTTGGCATATCCAGAAGCATATGTCAAGGAAAGGTTATAGTCTGACAGAATACTGGTTTTGGAGTAGTATATAAGTAACATCATGGACAAAATAGACATCAGCAAAAACATACTGGCAATTTAACAAATAGTAACCTGATATAGTTTTTATATCAACAGATAAGACCATCATATTAGAGAAATAATCTGTATATATACATTGCCCTCCTTATAGCTGTCAACTAGTTGCTCCCTTAACTTGCATGGTACAGATACCAACTGCTTTTAAACCTACTCAGTGTGTAAATTATGCTATCTTAAACACCAGCTCTGACTATTGTTTGGTGCCTGTGGCTAGATTTTTGTGGTGCCACTTAACTTAAACAATTCATTGATTTCTGTTTTAGTTGTTTGTAACAAAGTATGTTCTTTGAGATTTCTCTCAGTTCCAGAATGAGAATTAACTACTATGGTAGCACAACCAAAATTGCTAAACAGGCATAACAACAACAATTCTTAAAAGTTTAAGTCCAAAGTTTCTCTTTAAATATTGCTCAGTATTACTTGTTCAGCATGTAACTTGATTATTTTTTTGGATGCCCTTAAGGAACAAGAACACAGACTTTAAAATTTCCTCTAGATTCCTGTGCCTGAAAATATAAGATGGCTTTTGGGCAGAAAGAAGAATGGCACTAAAAATTATTGATTTTCAGGAAGACTGTCAGTGTTCATTATGGGTTTTTTGAGAAGATGAAATCAGAAACATTTGTTGATTTTGGAGATAGCAATATAGCAGATAGTTTTCAGCTGTCTATTCAGGTCTATGTTTTTAGAAGAGAGGCAGTGTCAGACAGTCAGGAATTTGTCTGCACTTTCTCTGGGCTTGAGAAAGGTGTGCAGGTAGTTATATGTGTGCTTTTAGCTGGGTTTTGAAATGACTGCGAAAACCTATGTGTGATCAACTTGTTTTTCTCTGTTATTCTACAGGTTCCAAAATCTGCTGTGGTCTCGAAAAGCATTTGTGGACAGCGTGAAGGTGTATAACCACAGCTACATCTACATGCCAGCCTTCTCGATGAAGACGGGGACAGGACCCTCCCTACGTGTCTATTACACCCTGGAGGACTTCGGTGCCAAACAGGCGGTCCTTTTTGCCAACCCCAATTTCCTGCGTGACATTGGCAAGTTCTGGAAGAGCAAAGGTATCCATGCCAAACGCCTTTCCACAGGACTTTTCCTAGTCAGTGCCGCCCTTGGTCTGTGTGAAGAAGTAACAATTTATGGCTTCTGGCCGTTCTCGGTGGACCTGCATGGGAAGTTTATTAGCCATCATTACTATGACAATGTCTTGCCTGATTCCGGATTCCATGCCATGCCGGAGGAATTTCTACAGCTCTGGTTTCTTCATAAAAGTGGTGTACTGAGAATGCAGCTAGAACCATGTGAGGACCCTTTTACCCAGTCTTCTGCCTGAGGATCATAGGAGTTGTTTTGAGAGATCCAGTAGTTCTCAATTTCGATACTTTCCGAAGAGAGTTCTGTTCTCTGTTGATTCTTTTTAAAGGGAAAATAATCATGGATCAGTATGGACCATAAAAATGCTACTTGAAGGCCAAATGGAATACGTCCTTAATGTATAGTGCTTTATGGAACTGGGGTAGGGGAAAGCAAATCTCTCCATCAAGTCCATTCAGCAACATTGTGAAAATAATATCAGAAGCAGCACAGCTGAACTTTCTGGGGACATTTTAAAATGACTAATGTAAAAAGGGCATTAAGGCTCGAAGAGACACAGGGCCACCCACAAGCTTTTGCTGACAGTGCCAAATATGACTGTCTGTTCAAAAATCCATTTCATTCCAGATTGGCATCTTGTAAAACTTTCTGTTTTGCTTTTTTTTCCCTCCATTTGGGAGTGGGTGTGTGTGTAGGAAAGCATGTGTGTGTTGTTATTTTTTTTTTTTTTTTTTTTTTTTTTTTTTTACTTAATGGAAGGAAAAGGAAAGTCTTAAAAGCCCCAGGAGTGGAGTACCATCAACTTCTCTAACTCTTGGGAGAGCGAAGGATGCTAAGAATCTGGTTGGAAGAATGTCCTAGGAATGCCTAGCTACCTGTTAGTTTTGTCAGGAGAGTTTAGGTCATTGCACTTACAGCTATGCTAATGCTGTACTGTAGGCAAAAGATGGTTAAGGGAAGTTGGTCTGAAAATAACACATGTGTTATAAAACCAGTAGTGAAATGCAGCCTGGTTTCAGTTGACCTGCTGCAAGATTTCCACAGTGACTTTTGACGTAGGGATGGTTACTGACCTGTTTTGCTCTACAGCCTTAGGGATTCATTCTGTATTCATTTGGATTCCAGATGTTCATTGACTGTCAAGGGGATTTGAGGTGTTCAGTGGAATGCAGAATGAGGTTCTTCATTTGCTTATAACAGAAAAACTGCAGAAATGAATGTGTCATTTAAAATGAATTGAAGCTTTCTCTTTGTGTGACTAGCTTTTCTGCTTGGATTGTAACGTTAGCCTTAAAGATTTGTACTTGTCTCTGGTTAAAGATAGTCTGAAAAATAAAACAGCCTTTGGGAGCACTGAAAAGCTGCATAGACAGAAAGAAAAAAAGAAAACGGCAGGCCATTATGTAAGGCAGCCTCTCTCCTCGCAGCGGGTGAATGATGTCCGTGTGCACATCGCAAGTGTGCTGCTCTGGCCAGCGCAGCGCCTGAAGGACTGTTTTATTTTGGGTTATTACTTGTGCAGCAGATGGTTCTGTAAATGAGAAATCTGTTTGCTTTGGTTTAGCACTGTATGACAAGAAGAGAATACCAGCTCAGTCCATGGTGCAATTTTAGGTGCAAGATGTTATCACCATTAATTTTAAAAATGCAGATCAGGGTTCTCTTTCTTATCCTTCCATCATTAGTAGCTGAAATTCTAGTCAAAGTGTTGAAACAACAATACTGTCATTAAGTTTTCATAACAATTTCCTGTGCTACCTGTTATAGCTCCAAAGTACTAGTATTCTGGGGGATGTATCCTGTCACATGTTAGACATCTCTCTTTGCAGACTACCAGCTGCAAGTTATATAGATACAATTTAAAAAAGAAAAAAAGGACAAATTCCATGGCTCTTCTTTAAATATGAATGATTCGACTATCTATGTGGGACAGAGGGAAAAAAAATCATGTTTTTATTTTTAAACCTATGTTTCATAATAAAATCTTCTTTCTAAATATGGATATTCCAAGCATAAAGTGGGTACTGTTCCATAGGATTACAGGGCAGGGCTAAACTGTAATGTGGAGATTTGGATTAAATAGCATTCTAGAGACTGTTCTGATAAAATCCAAATGTGCTTCTATAACCCACTTTGTCCATATCTTTGTTAAAAGCACAGTCAACACACTAATGAAACATCACTTGATAATTCATTCCCTTTCATTATGTTTATTTAATCTGTGATGTGGGTACTCAGTAAGGAAGGGTTTGAAAGTAAAATATTTTCTTTAGTGCTTGTTATGGGAGAGTTTTACAGAGCCGCCTTTCTTGGAGGGGCCTGTATTGTACGCATCAAGTTTTGCACTTTTTAGTGCTTTAAATATATTATCTATGAGAACAACAGTCAAAATATGGTGTGCAAAAATGGCACTTCAGCAGGATGCCAAGCATTTCCTTGGGGGGGAGGAGGGAATAAGGAGAGTATGAGGAACTGCCTCTTTGCTGGTCATTTGTTTGTATTTTACCAATACTTGGGAATTTAGTTCTGAACCTTGCTGATGGCTGTCCAGCCCTTTGGTAATCCTTTTTCCATGTCTTGGGAAAATAAGCAGATTAGAAGAACAAGAGAAAAACATGTGTTTTTGAAGGAAAACTCTGTGCATTGTTTCATAATGTCTGGCTTGTTTATATTCAACTGGTGCCCTGGGTATCTGGAGATGTTGTATTCCCCACCTCTGTAAGACCAAGGCAGATAGAACCTGTAGCCTGTGTTCTTTGTGAGTCCCTTCTGATGTCTGCAGTCCTGGTGTTTTCAGGTAGATAGCTTCCAAAAAATTATGGGGGTAAGAGGGACCCAGGCTGCATGTGATGTATGACTGATGTTGGAGAAGCTGATGTTTCTGTCTCTGTTCATGTTTATGTGTAGTGAATATAACTGCATCTTACAAAAACAACCACATTTAATGGGGAAGTAAAGGCTTCAAGGATAAATAATTTTCTATAACTTCTGGGCAACTGACAGTTGAAGAAAGAAGAGAAATGAAAATAAATGGCCCTTTTGAGAGAGCAAAATTTGTTTTAGCTGGTTGACTTGTCACTCCATGCAAACACTGGCCAGCGATCAGCCTTTTGCCCAGCTAGTGAAAAGGGATACAGGAGAGTACTGCAACTGTTTTGTGGCAAGAGCAGTCATTAAAAAAAAAAAAAAGTAAAGCAGCTGGGAACATGAGAGTGGCAACTGCCTGGCAGAAATGTTGGGGTGGATATATTCTGTCCCTGCTGCTGCTCAGCATGAAGCTTGCCTTGTCTAAATCTAGGAGTGGACGGGGTCCATGTATAGGATCATTGATGTGAAATATAGCATTGCCTGCAAGAGACTGAAGTTGTATTGTTCTTCAGGAGGGATGTCACACCATGGGATAGGACCATACTTAAAGATAGGCACAAGTGAATCCAGGAGGCTAACTGTACTAAGTGTTAATCGTGAGAAATCAGTATCTCACAGTCAAGGCAAACTTTAGTCTGAGTGATTATATCCATGAAGCATTTACCTATTGATTGATTGATGTCCATTAATGGCAATACCCTTAATCAAATCTCATTGCTTGTGTTGCTATATTTTCCTTGAAGTGAACTGAAATCTTAACATCTATTTTGTTGGTGAAATTCCCTACTCTAGATTCTCTGTCTCCACTGTCAGTCCCTGAATTTCTCTGATAACTAAAGCTGCTTAAGTCTTTGCCAGGTTGAAAGCTACTGCAATTCATCTTCAATAAAAAGGAGTTCAGACTGGCCAAATTATTTGTTAATGGTCCTAGTTATTAATTTTATCGTAGAGGTGACAAGGTACATAAGTGCTGGAATCATTGCTCTGTATTGGAAGCATTGCCCCACATTTATAAGTAGAATAAATTAAATTCCTTTTCAGGAGCTGTGTATGGACTGAAGTCATCCTAGATGTCATCTTTTGGGGGTGTATATTCTTTCTGAGTAAATCAAGACTGATGTTTGAACTTCCTCAAAAACTTCTTACTGTTGATTATGAGCCCTTGGAGCTCCTTCTAAAACAAACAAGCAAAACAGAAGCCAGCAAACTAAAATCATAGAGAAGGGGGGGGTGTGCTCATGAGAATAAAAACATATAATTTTGGCACAGACCTTGCTATAATACTAAGGAGTCTTATTTGTGAATATTGTATTTTTATATTGTTGTTGAAATGAAGAAACCAAGTTTGGGGTGAACCACATAAAGTCAAAGGTCCAAGCCTCTGTTACAGCTTAGCTGTTGTAGAATGTAGAAATATTGGCCATTTTGTTAACTTGACTACTTTCACCTTTTTGTTAGCTTCATCAAAATGGTGTCATAACATACCCTGCTGAGTTTGTACCTCTGTGGGAGCTGAAACTAAGCGAAGGATCTGCTTTTTAAAACAATGTCTGAACTGTGGTAGTTATGTAGAAACCCCTTCCTCTAAACATCTTCATGGAAACTGGTTTAATAAGTGGCTCACCCTTGTCTGTAATTAATAAGGAGAACATGAATGAGGAAACTTTTGGTCTAGAAGTGAGGATGGTGAAGGAGGTGATTGCTGTCTCACCATTTGCTGCCTGTTTTGGTTCTTTTCTTCAGCTCACTGGAGTTTTGGAAGAAGTCCAGGTTATTTGAAGGTCAGGCAGTTCTTGAAGAGTTGAATGATGCTGGAAAAAAAGAAGATCAAATCAGTGGTATAACAAATGAGAGTGTAGCAATTCTTGATAAAAATCCACAGTTCTAAGCAACTGTAGGACATTTTGTCTGGTAATGTCTGTGAAAAATGGACTGCCTATGACCTACCAATGGTTTTCTGCAGGATGGCAGCAAAGAGGAGGGGAAACTAAACAGAAAGGGAAATACAATGTTACAAAGATTGATGATGAAAAACCTGTCTTTCCCTTCTCTCCTGCCAGGCCTCTCAAAACACAAATATGAAATGGACTAACCAGCTATTATCCTGAGTCATCATCTCCTTCATAAAATTATATGGTGAGATTTCTGTTATTTGATACTTCCTAGTAAGCAAAATTCATCAGATCTTGTCCAGAAATGCCTGTTTCTGGTTCCATGGCTGTTTGGGGGATGGGGCTGTCCTGGTGTGCTGTGTCCTCCCTAATGGGACCTGCTCCTAATGTCATGTCATCATCTTCCTCTGGGATGATCTGGACTTGTATTTGTGCCCCAAGAAGTCATCCTAAAGAACATTTCTGCTCTATCCTTCCTGATGACCATCCTCCTTGGGGTTAAAGTGAGATTTTAAAAGTCAAACATAAGGTAGTTAATATACATTGTCATTTTGAACCATTTCTTCTGAAATGTTGATAAATCAAACAAGAGTAGGTTCCAAATTGAAAATACGACTTCAGTTAGGTGTTGATAGTTTCATCATTGGAGAATGGAAAAAAGATGGAAGAAGGCTGTGTTTTACAAAGCAATTGTTGTAAAATTGCTTCTCTTTCCTTGAATTCCAGGATTTTGTCACTTGGAATCTATCAGATGTTTGAGGCTTTGGTAGTTTTTGAACAGAACAATTAAAAGATTTACTGTCCTTTTTGCTCAATGTTAGCAAACTCATTTTCTTAAGTGTAACACAAATACCCAACAGAAGGCTTAACCTATTCTCCTTAGCTGGTATTTCTTTGACAGCAATGAGAACTTAAACAGCTAGTTTTTCCTCCCTGATTATTCATTTTCTTCAGTTTTTATTACAATAGGCTAAGCCCTAGTGTATTCAGCCTCTTCAGCTTAATGCATATACTTAAAAATTAATCTCACTCTGTTTTTCCAGCTGTAAAAAAAAAAAAGAAGTTGTTAATTGAAAATGGTTGCGTAGGTTCTCTCTACAGTCAGGAGAGACAGGCACCTCCAGTTGGTGATTCATGCTTTATCTGAACACGGGCTGCATTCAGAGGTCTCTGCAGGACTTTGAAAACACCCTAGCTTTGTCTGCAGGGCTAAGCTGTGCAGGGCAGAGCACAGCCTTAAGTGTTTTCCCTAGTTCTGTATAGTTTGCTTGTGAGCGTACTGCTGTGGCTTTGTCAGGCACCCACCAGTGCTGCCCTAACCAGTGCTCAGGCACTGCATGGAGCAGGGGGTGCAGCAGTGACCCACTCCCAGTAGTCCATGTGGATGATGCTGGCCCAGTTCGAGCAGTTCAGCTGTGTGTGGAGTTCAGCCAACCCTGACATGCCGCTTGCACTTAGGGACAGCAAGTAGTCCTCAACCATGTGAAGGCAGTGGGGTACATTCAGGGCAGCAGGTACATTCAGAGCAGTAGCATATAAGGGTAAGGCTGTTGACTGCTGCTGGGACTTGGCATTCACCGGAGTGGCTCCGTTCAGATCTGCC
This sequence comes from Athene cunicularia, assembly GCF_003259725.1. Classification (NCBI taxonomy): domain Eukaryota; kingdom Metazoa; phylum Chordata; class Aves; order Strigiformes; family Strigidae; genus Athene; species Athene cunicularia. Next base: position 6,336,955 of record NW_020799092.1, on the reverse strand, counting down.
ATGGGTACAATTCAGCAAGTGCTGTTAGAGACCAGGTCCTAGATAATTACCTGTGGCAAGGTTAGACCTCCCCTACTTCACAGTCAGAAGTGCTGGGCTTAGTGGAAATTATGGCAGCTCATCCCTTTGGAGACCAGGCTGCTTCTTCCTCTGAAACACTTTTGATCCCTGGCAAGTCTCAGAAGGGCCTATTAACTCTGCATCTTAAAATAATCTACATGTACTCCTTGTTGCTATTGAGTTGGTCAGCTTTCTGTTGAGCTGAATATTTATCCTGCTTGGGTCTCTCTAAGGCAAGTGAACCTTTAGCACTCAGACCACCTGGAATTTGCTGTCTTACTTGGTGTCTTCACCTTCCGAGTTAAACCCTTTTTTTCTTTTAGACTAGATTTAACTATTCTGAGTGAATCCAAAGTGAGTATAAGAAGGCAAGACCACAAGTAATTGTTCTCTGAGTTTATGAATAAACTGGTGTTCAATAAAACACTGAAGTGCCTTTTCAGTAGTTCCTGTTGATTTCTAATTGCATATTCAATTAATTGTTTTGCTCAGATGGGGCCCATAGTAAAGATGAGTTGCATCATTTTCCGTTTATTGGAAGGGAGCGATTACAGATGCATAATATATTTTAAGCTAAATTCTTACTGGGAAACTAGAGAATCTACATATTCTGTGAGCAGCTTTGTTACAGTGATTAACTTGGTAGTAAAGGAAATATTTTCACTGAAAATAGATGCAGAGAGGAAAAGAGATTTTGATTAGAACAGTATAATCTGGAGCACTGAGACCCAGATTTGAGTCCCTGCTCAGATGTCTTCAACCAGGATCTTGGTGTGCTGTGAGAGTGCTGTAATCACAACTTCTTTTTTTTCTCTGCATGTATTAATTTTTGTAGAAAATGCTTGAACACTTTTTTTCTAATCCCTACATGTGCTGAAAATAAACACTTATTTTTTCAAGAACACATTTTCTTTTCAGATATCCATAGCTTTTAGTATATGGAGCAAAACTGACAGATGTCTGGTTTTCAGGAGTGAACAGAGGAACTTTCCTCTGTTTTGGAGTAGTCTGGCAGGGCTCCTGCAAACATGAGTTGATTGCTACCTCTTGAGCTGTAGAGTTTCAGCAGATGATACACGGGGTGCTGCACAGACAATAATAAAAAAGGGTACTTTAGCCTCACCTCTGCCTGTTTGATGTCTCCCATATGCTTAGTGGTGTTTCTTGGTTCTGCAAGGGCTCTTCAAGCATGGTCTTTGATCCTGAAGATCATACGTTGAATAATTTTAAAAGACTGGACTTTGAATGTACTGAAAAATGAAATGAGCATTGAAATGACTGGAAATACGTCCTTTAGTGTGTCATTTGGTCACGCTGCATGGTTTGGCCTGTTAGAAAAGAGACCTTTTCATATCCAGTATCCATATCTGAGTATGAGACTTGAATATATGATGATGTCACTGGAAGGTGAATGGCTGATGCTGCATAAGGCAAGGACTTGGAAAACACACTGGTTTTATTTATATCAATAATGAAATCCCCATTGAGCCAATATTGGATTAGGTCAGCATTCAGTGCTCTTGAAACTCCCATCCCATAAGCATTTCCAAGAATTGTTCCATGCACAGGCAGAAACAGTAGATTTTTCTTTTGTTACTGCTCTTCACCTTGCATTGAAAATGGAATGAAGTGTTGATCAGAACTCTTATTTACCCTTTTTAGAGGTCTCTGTAGACTACCTAAATAATACATAGGCACAAAATTATATAAATATAAACAAAATAGCTGATTGCCTGAAGTTTATAGCTCAAGCACTGATTAGTATCTTGAAGAGTTACTTTAAAACCATTTAGTGGAAAAAGAAAGATGAAATTTTATATGTAAAAAAGATGCCTTTTTTTTTTTTTTTTCCTCCTAAAATACACTCATAACTGAACAGACTCTGTTAGACATATGTGAGTGCTTCCCCTGGTTTTCAAGTTATTCTGCACTTCTAGCTTTGTATTCAAGTCTGTACTTCTGCAAAGCTTTCAATTTTAGACTACTCTGTTTGGTGTCCTTAGATAAAAAATTAAATGTTAGTCTCCCCATGTAGTCAAAAAAGGAAGAAGAACAATCTCAGGACAGAGGTTCAGATCTTATGAAGTCTGTTACTGTTTATGTGCTGCCATTTATTCTTGGTGTCTAAAGAACTAGACAAAGATCAGAAAGTAGATAAATACACAAGATGATACAGTCTTGTAAAGATAAAGGAATGCAAGCATGTTATTTAAATGCTTGGCTGAATTGGGATCTAAAGTTATTAACAGATGTTTGGTCTTCATTCTTCGCTTCTCTGTCCCTCAGTTCTTGTTGTACTGGTGTGAAACCTGCTGCGTTCACAAGTTAATGAAAATCTCTGCACTACAGTGAACTTTCCTCTGGGTTCTAAACCTAAAACTGTAACAGAGAGACATAATCCACTTCAGGTTTATTAATACAAACTGCAGGCAAGCTTGTATGCCATATTTCATGTCTTCCTAGTACTAATTACTATTTAACTCATAATTAAAATTAAGGCTTTATTATTTCTGATATCGGTTACCCCAGAATGTTTGAAATCTTTCTTGCTGCAGTGATTTCTGTTAGGTGAATGGAGGTTATGTTTAGCTTAGATGTTTTGAAAGTTAGTTAACTCATACTTGGGAAGCAAAGTGAAAAAAACAGGAATTTTGTGAAATATAAAGTTTTATCTGTTTTGAACAGTGAAAACAAGCAAACAGATAAACCTTAATATCTGACTGAATTTGTGCTTCTGTGTTAAAATCTACCCTCATTGTTAATAGGTACAATAAGGATGTTACCTTCAGATAACTTAGACATTATAGGAAAGTGAAAAGCCATACATTTAATGAGAAAAGAAGGTTTTCTTCTCTCTGCCCTGCCCTTCAGTTTATAAGCCAAATTCTCTGCTCTCTTTTACTGTTTTGACTCCTGTCAAATCAATAGAATTGTCTTGATTTTAACCAGCTGTCCATTCTCAAATTTGAGGGAGTTCATCCTCTGAATGTTAAAGATTCCTATTCTGTAAGGTACCGATTTTTTCTTCAAGTGTAGATCATGAGTAGCTTATGCTATTTGTTGGTTGCTTTTGTAAGGCAAACATCTGCTGTGCTAAGGTGTCAGAGTCTGAAATCAAATAATGATCTAAATCATGTCCTTGTTTCAGCAAGTTGCATAGAAGTGATCCATGTGCTGCTCTTCCCGTCAAGTATATTGTATGAGCCAAGTGAAAGTGAAAAGAGTTTTTTTTCTACAGTGTGAAACCTCATCATTGACTGACTATATCTGGGAATTAGATATCCTCAAGTAATTTGTTGTCCATGATGGATCTGATGCCTGCTAATGTTTCTATTCATTGTCAAATAATTTTGTTAGACTGCTATTCAACTGAAATTTTTCTTTTCTGATATGATTTTTTTCCCCTGCTATTCAACTGAAATTTTTCTTTTCTGATAGCTTTTGCATCTTTTTTTTTTTTTTTTTAATGACAATTTATATCTAAGGCTCAATTCTAGACTCAGATGCTAGTTGCCTTAAATCGTTGGTCTTACACTTTTTTCCTATGTTGTGCACAGTATCTTGTTTTCATAACACTATTATGATGATCAGCGATTAAATCTAGTCAAATTATCTTCTTTTTAACCATCAAAAGTCTTTGAGAACTGAAAATTCTTCTGGTTTTCATAAAACCCAGTCTGGCTGTAAGTGTCTGGGCTTTAGCCTAAATTCCACACAGTCAAATCTTGAATCTTTGCAATACCTTAGTGCACTCACAGTCAATCAGGCACAATAACATAGACATTCATTTCCAAAATTGCTTTTGACCTCAGTGAAAAACAAGGAGTCTTTAGTAAACCTTCTTAATAATGGCCTGTAACTACTGTGGTAATAAAAAACTTTTGTTTTCGTTTTGAAAACATGAAAGTTACAAGCTAAGACAGGGATACCAACAACTCCAATCAGTATCCCTCTAGTTGTCCTCTTGGTTTTGGTACATGTATTCTTTCCATTGACCTTATTATTTTTCATTTTTTCTTTTGTTTGCATCTCAGTGAATATCTCTCAGATTCTCATCCAATACCTAAATTCTGTGTAATGTACAGGAGTTGCACTTACTAATGTTTCTGTTCCACTGGAGAGTTTACCAGTATGCATTTTAAATGAAGGGGGTTTTATCCTCGTCTTGAGGAAGAAATGTTTGGGTGAGAAAGCAAGGCATTAAAAAACACTGACTAGGTTTGTCTTGTTTGTGCTGAATACCTGCGCTGAGGGCAGAGGGCAGCTCCTGGCTCCTGAACCTCTTGGGGCTTTGGGTGATGCTCAGGGGTGCTGCCGGGGCTGCTCATTGTGCTGAGCAGTGGGGCCAGGCTGGCACACAGGTCTGGGGTCGTACTGGGATTTCTGGGTGCTCACAGTCCCCCGGGGAAGAGGGGAGTCAACAGGGCAGCGGAAGGCAATATGAGCCCCAGGATGAAATACACAGCGTGGTCCCAGCCCTCACTTGGTGGGGGCTGATCAGGAGCCGCTGCCATCTGCTTGCTGCTGCATGCTCCCTGCCCGAGACGTGGCACAGGGCACCCAGTTACTCCAACACAGCCAGCCTGGCTGGCCCTGATGGGAAGGATAGTTTTGAATCTGAGTAGTCTTCTTCCAGCTGGAAACTCATGGAGCATGATTATGTCATCCCCTGCTCTGCCTTTTCACATCTTGAGCAGTTCATCACCAGAGCTGGGTACTGGCAGCTCCCCTTGGCTGGGTAACTCCACACTGCAGCCTCTCAGCACCACATTGGAGCTGAGACATCTGTTGAGGGATGAATCAGCCAGCGTCTGGGCCCTCTTGAAAGCAGAAGAAAGTTCAAGTGCAACAGCTGTAGTGATCAAATAAATCTCTCTGGTGTTGTGGAAGGGAAGACAGTACAAAGCATTTTCATGTCATGCTTTAGCCATTTACAGGTCAAGAGCAAGAAGTTTGAATGTGCAGTTTGCTGTAAATTTGGATTTTTCACCTCGAGCACAGGATAGAAATATCTCCTATTTTTATTTAGAAACCTAGATTTGTTTTTAAAAAAAGATATATTTAAGCTAAGTTAAGTATCTAAGATAAATCTTGTAGAGTCATTGTCATCTTCTCCAATTCTGGCAGTTCAAGGTGACGCAGCAATCCCGCCTTCATGGTGGAAGTCCTCTAAGGACCTCTAAACCTTTCTGTTTCTTCCACATACCACACACCTTGCTTTAACTTGTTTCAGTGCTGGTTCCATCTGGCTGTTTCTGAAAGTTTGAAAGAAAAGCAAACAAACAAAGATATGAAGGAAATTAAAGGTGCCTCACTGTGATATTTTTATAGAGTGGTACATTGCTTTGATAATGAACTGTGAAATGTAGCATGTGGATGATGATGAATGTAAAAGACTGCATGTGGTTTTATTTGAATGTCATGTCCATAAGGTGGATTATTAGTATGAGCTCTGTAGTGTAAAAATACTGAAAAAAAGAAGCGAAATGGAAAGCAGTTTTTGCAGTGAACCACATCCTCTTTTGTCTATCGCCCTTTTTACAACCAGACTCAGATTCTGGTAAGCTTTACTGTTAGGATGGTAATAAATAAACTGCTGTCTTTGTTAGGATGATAATAAACAAATTGCTGTCTTACTAAAGTTAAATATGCTTCCTTCCAGCATTGTAAGGGAAGACCTATTTGAATTTCCAGCAGATCAGACTTCTTCCCAGATGTGGGCTCATGGGGCTGCACTCGCTGGGAGGTCAGTTGGGCTCACTGATGATGCCATACCATGTGTTTCCTGCCCATGGAATTCAATAGTCTGTTCCTGTGCCAGGAAATAAATGACTAGTTTGGTATGGTTTGTTGTTTCTATATGGCTGGAAGATGAAGTGCAAGCTAAAATGCCATGAGTTCTGTTTCTTGTAGGCACAGACATGCACACAACTTGAGAAAGGAGTTTTGATTGGAACAGAAATGGGCCAGGCAAAAGTTTTTCAACATTATTAATTTTGGTTTTACCTGACTGAGGTATTAATGAGAAGTCTGTGATTTCAGGAGGGACTGACATTTGTTCTTTTATCCCTGAGTTACAGTGATTCTAAAATACCTGCCCAGTCACAGGGTTCCCTGGGAACCCACAGCTGGCTCATCACCTGGGTTATATCAAATCCCTGGTGTTTTGAAGGCAAACAGCCCAGGAGGCATTGCTTGAAGGATCACAATTGGCTTCTGCTTGCCTCCACCTGTTCCTGCAAGATCCCTGCTCTTACCTTCCCTGTCATACCATCTGCACATCTCAGACCTCCTGCTTTGTAGCTGACTCTATCTGCAAGGCTGGTGATGAGCATTCCACCTGCTGGAGTGCTCAAGCAAGCGATGCTTGAAGCAGTGGTGAAACATACCATACCACAAACATGTTTGGAAGGAGTTCAGTGTTTGGTGAAAACAAGCTGATTTGGGATCAGTCTGTGGTTTATAGTAATGCTGGTATACAGTAGCCCACGCAGGACAGGTGCAAGGTGTCTCCTGTCTCTATGGACTAGGCCATTTTTGTTCTCTCTCACCATATTTCCAAAGGAGCGATGTGATGTGGGATGTCAGTGTTAGCTGGTGAATTTTGCCCTTGTGTAAGTCTAGAACTTTGATTTGCATTCCTTATCTTGCACAGTTTATTGAAAAATGTGATGGTAATGTGGTAGTTCAGTGTCTTGAGATGGCAAACCATTATGCCTCTGAGGTTGCATAATTCCATGGATTTGTTTTATCTCCAGTGACTGGCATGTAATATTTATTGTATCATTTATGATGTATGTAAGCTTTACAGGCTGGATGTTGTGTCAAAATGATATGAGCACTTGGGTAAACATCTCCTTGAATCACCAACATTTTTGGCACACTCAGGGGCAAAGGTACTTGTATGGAGTGTGTTAAACATCACAACGCATGTTGTTGTTTAGAGTCTTGTGATTAGGGCTTTGATCTAATTCTCTCCAATGTAGCAAATGTTTGCTGTTGGCTGACACTGTTACAAGGACTAAGGGTTTATATTTCTTTGCCTGGCAATAATGTATTTTCTATTATGTCAGTACAATTTGTTCATTTTCAAGTACTGTGCAGTGCTCTGTTGAAGAATGTCTCTCTTTCAGGTGATTTCATAGTGACTGTACCCCAAAATGTCTAGATGTGTCTCAATAGCAAAAATTGCTTTGTTAAACGAATGTATTATTTATTAACAGTATCTCATTTTTTCTAGTCACATTTTACAAAATATGCCACAAGCATCTCATGTGATTTTTATAAGGAAACTTTTATTTATAATATTTGTGCAAGTGGACAGAAACAAATCTCAATTTTATAGTAGACCATGCCTTTTTTCATAGCTGCAGTCTTAATGAGCATAACCAGGAGGAACAGGCTAATTGTTTTGTTTAATTTTGATGGAATTTTTCAAAGGTAACTATTATTTATAATTTTTATTTAATTATCTTAACAAATAAATATGTCCATTTTAAGAAATGAAAATAGTATTTGTGGGGGTTCTTTTTCTTCTCTTTTCCCCATTCTCTAACTCAGTATGTCCAAACAATCAAGGTCATTTCTTCTTCCTCTTCATGTTGTTCTGCATAGTCTATTGTCATGTCAAGATTTAAAGTCATGTTCTTATCTAATATTTCTAGTTATTCTCCTTACTGAATTCCTTTTCTTTGTAGCTTATTCAGTGAAACAAATTTACCCACAGTGTTAGTCTGAGAATTAACCTGAGGCTGAACCTGTACATTTTTATCTTCCCAGAACAACCCAGAAACACAACTTTGGGTGCATACAAGAATCCCAAGGAGATACGGGCATTTTGTCAAAGAAGTTCCTGTTCTGCACTCAAATTAGTCCACTTGTTTGGACTGAATGGTCGATAAGCTAATTTGTATGGAAATGTTCTGTGGAAAGGCAAAACATAAACATATCAGTGCCTCAGACTCCCTCCATCTAGCTTTGGCAGGACATGCTTGAATGGCGTAGGGAAGGTTGCTGCTGGGACAAGAGAAACATACCCAGTGCAGGAAATCATCTCAGTATCTCACTTGAAATACTTTTCTACCCACATTTCCAGCTCACTGTCACATACCCAACACGGAGTGCCTGGTGAGGGTGTTACTTAAGCACTTTGGCTTGTGAGATCTGTTTCCTATAAGTAGTTTCCCACTTCACCTCTTCATGGCATTTTAGAGAAGCGTTACACATCTTCTGTTGCTTGATCTGGATGTCTGGTAAAAAAATAACACTCCTGAATTAAAAGACCAGCTGTCAGTAGGAATTGCAACGTAAGTATTGTGGTGCTAATGTGTATGGGAGATGTTCCCATCTGGTTCAATTGTGCCTGACTGTTTAGAAGATTTATGAAGTTGTTGCATCACAGGGATCTACCAGTTGGCTGTGGAGAGTTTGCTTAAGCCTGTTCAACAACAAAGAGATTTTAGTCTTCATCAGGTAGCAGATGATGTACAGCATATGACATCTTTCTAATGATCACAAAAGCAGCTTATGTGTAACATGAGTAACTTCAGGTTAAGGTTTTCAGGAGAAGATGCATAGGATTTAGGAGAAAAGGGTTCACATGTGATTTCTGCTACAGATTGCCTGCTTACCCCCTCTAACTGATTAACCACTTTATGTCAAATTGCTGCTGTTAACAAGGACTAATTCTTCCCAGTCTCACAGATGTTAAGGTAAAATATTTTTAATGTATTTTGAAAAATGCCAGCAGAGAAAATTGGAGTCTTGAAGGAAATTATCTGCCCTGTCTATAGAAGTTCATCCAGTTGAATGCTAGTCACAGGTCACCATGACATTTTGCTTTGCTGGTTAGAGAATATCTGAAGTATACCACAACCATGAGACGTTGCATTACATCCATCTTGATTAAAGTGATACTTCATAAAGCATCTTCCTGTATTGCTCATTCAGTGTGGTAACTTCCCATCATGTAGTGCAGCTTTTTCTCTATCTATCAGGCCAAAGGTCTTGAATCTTCTCTAAACTAAGACTCTCTAGCCTATTTAGTTATTGTTTTTAATGAAAGCCATCTAGTAACTGTGATTATCCCTGTTGTTCTTTCCTGCAGTCTTTCTGGTCCTACTTCTTTATTTTTGAGATAGAAGGTTTAGAATCTTATGGATGTTAAATTATGAGGTTTCTTTTCACTATTTTCAGTTGTTGTCAAATCAGACCTTACTCATCTCCAGCTTTTAGCCTCTTCCCTGACAACCTCAAGATCTGCAGGTCTGGTGAATTTAGCAACTGAAACTAAAATTTAGAGTTAGAACATACTAGCTTTGTGTTTTCTTTGATGTAAATATTCTATTTAATTTCTGCATACATTTTGGGTTGAATTGCTTTAAGGCTTAAGGTACCTGAAGTAGGCTTCTGACTAAAGAGATTTAAGTGGAAACCCCATCCATATGGATATTTTTTTATAAAGAATATTAGGACCCAGTTGCTTCTGTGAAAAGATCTGCATGGGGTTTTTGTCTAAAGAAGAAAAAGAATTAATTTCATTACATTGAAAGATACTGTGAGATGGAATCATTAGCTCTGGTTCACTCTGCTACAGACTCATTTTATTTTGTAAGCATTTAACAGGAATAAGACTGTAAAGTTTTTTTAGTCCCTGTCAACCTAATTTGATCTAGTCCTCAAAAAGATCACTAGTATTTTCAACATTTTGATCTGTCAGTTCATCCATTTTGTACTTTTCCTTTATTGTGTATCTATTAATGAGGAAAAAAATAGGATTTTCTTAATCAGTGCCAGCAATGTAGACAAGATGCAAAATGGTTAAAAAATAATCAAGCACATGTATATACTGCCAAAGAAAAATTCTGCAAAAAAGATTCCACATAACTTTTAGGCAGGATATATGCATAGATTTTGCAGGACTTTGTATTCACTATTTAGAATTAAAACTAGTGATACTTACAGATGTACCTGTTGAAATTAATCTATACCCATGTTATTATACAGAAGTATTTCATAAGAGATAAAGTACTTTCCCAAGAAAGGGAACATTCTTTTACTGTGTATACAGGCTTACTACAAGAAAAAGATTATGAGAAAGAGCTATTCAGAATCCCTGTTTTAGAAATTGTCTGTCATGACACTAAAAATAAAATACAACTGTGTATGCCAAATCGTCATCTGACTCTCTGTGTGGTGTTTAAATTTAAAAAGAAGTATTTTAAAATAAAGTACTTGAAAATCAAGTGAGTGTAATGTTTTCTAGTAAGGAGATGAGACTGAAAATATGCATGGGAGAGAAAACACAAAGTTCAAAATAGTTCTATCACATTCTCTTTTACAATCCTATGCTATAACAGCATTTTTATCTTGGGCTAATGTGTTTTTCAGAGTCCTTTTTACAATCTAGATCTCAAAAATTGTTTCATTCAAGTTATTAAAAACAATACTTAGTTTGAAGGCTTCAACATGTATTGCTAGAAAAAGCAATTAAAAAAATCTGATAACCCATCTATGGTAGATCATGGCTTTGCCATTCAGTGTTAACCACTTGCTTTCCTCATACATCCCATCTCCAAATCTATCATTCATTACCATTGCAAACACATGCTGGCTACCCGCAAATGCTCAATGAGAGAAACCATTTTTGGTGACATACCAGACATGTCTGGGATAGAAAAAGAGTGACAAAAAAATGAAACGAAAGGAAATCATGAATGACAGCATTATGGCCTTAGGTTCATTGAGTGGCGTGGCACTTGTGGCTTAGATTGCACGTGGCCTGTCAAATGTGGTTTATCTCTTGGTATATTAACTGTCTGGATGAATAACTGTTAGCTATATCAGCCATCAGCAAAGTTAATGGCTGATAGAAAAAGACAAGTGCAAAGTTTTTCACATGGGACAGACTCCAGCAGTCTTTGTACCAAGAAGGCCTGGGCTCTGATGAACAGCAAGTTGAGCACTGTGTCAGCATGTGCTTGCAGTGAGAACCATCAACCGCGTAGTATAGTCAGGAGGCTGAGGCAGGGTTTTTTTCCCATGTGAGATATTTGTGAATCTGCATTTGGTCTACTACATCTGATGTTGGATGCCCTGGTGTGACAGAGATACTGAAAAATTGGAGTGACTCCAGAGAAAGGTGGTATGGCCGTGGGTGGGGTGGGAGCACAGGACAGCCAAAGAGAATGGGGGCAGCTGTCCCTTTGTTCAGATTGGACAAAAGAGGTCTGCGGGGGCAGCTGATGGTGTTCTTCAGCTTCCTGCTGGGAGGGTGAAAGACAGCAGAGCCATACTCCTCTGCCACAGTTTGCAGAAGGGGAACTTCCTGTTAAGTATAAGAAAAAAATTTTCTATGAGGGTTGTTGGACACTAGATCAGCCTTGGAGATCTCCACCCCAGAATGAGACTGGACAAGGCCTGAGCAATCTGCCTGAACCTTGAAATCATCTCTGAGCTCCACACATCCCTTCCAACCTGAATTATGCTGTGTGTAGTAGGGATGTCAATAATACACCTGTAAGAGAAAGTGTATCCCAGAGGGTCAATCCTAAAACTTGTCTGGATGCAGGATGCTATTGCAAGATGTGAAGTTCTGTTCCTTTACCCCTCTGACATAGCACTACCAAGACAGGGGCTTGCGATTTTTTTTCCATGAACTGCAGGAGACCAGAGCAATTATGTTGTACCAGTATCATTATAAGAGAGGGCAGAATCTCTTCCTAAATCTCTATTCCATTCCAGATGGACTTGTGTAAAAGCACTTCTTTTGATACTGTTAGCCTACCTACTTGGAAACAAATTACCTGATGAGACTGCTGCTATTTCTTCACTGGGGCTGTTCAACAGCCTAAGGGACCTCACTGTTTCCTTTTGCAAGTCCAAATTTTCTTTTGGCCAAGCCTGACATGGAAAAGGACAACCAGGTGGTGTTACAGGTGTGTATCTCCTCTGCGGACAGCAGATGGCACAGGCTGGCAGGACAGTGCCAGGGTGGCTGGGACTGGGCTTATGGAGCATCTCCCTTCAGATTTCTGTAAGGTTGGGACCCTGGTGAGGGCTGGTTTTCCCTTTGCCTTTGAGATCCCTTCCTGTTCCCATCTGCTCTGGCCAACCCATCTTAGACCTTTCATCTTTCCCAGTTTTTTGAGTACACCACATTTCGCCTCCTTTTCCTCCATTTCATCTCCTTCTTCCCACTTCTGTCTCATCTTCAATCTTTTACCTCCCTTCTGGGCCCTGTCATTTGCAGTGCTCCTTGCCCACTCCCCCTGTTCTAGTCACAGGCTTCGTGTCCTCTCAGCTCCCCACGTGTTTCCACTCAGATCCCTACAGGCATTGCTAAAACTGCTGCTCTGCATTGAAGATATTTGACAGACTGAGGCAGATGCTGTAGGGAAATATGCTACAAAAGTAGCCTAGAGGAAGCAAATACTTTCTTATCAGTGCATATTTTGATGGTATGAACTGTAGAAAGCTCAGAACAACTACGCTGAATAAAAAAGAAGTATAAATAACTATTCAGTGTACAAAGAAGAGATCGCTGTTTGGGAAAAAAAAAAAAGCAACAGAGCAGGCACACAAGGGAAATGGAAGGAGCTGGGAGCTGAACATTGCACAGACTTAATTCTTCTATTTTCTAATTCTGAAGTGCTTGGCCTCATGATTTACTGTGCTTTGAATGTAGTTCTTTTGGATATAATTTTATGTGTATTTCCTCAGACATTTATGTTAGTAATTTTGGATACTTGTTGGTGAGGGAGGAAGAATAATGCTGGAGTAAATGCATAACCTTAGTTTGATGTAATCCACTGACTGTATCTAGACAAACTTCCACAGGTACTTCTACAGGTACCCATCTGTAAGCAGGTTCTGAATCTAATTTAAGTGTTAATATGAAAGCTGAGCAGCATTTTGTCAGGGTGTGCTTTGCTCTGATACAGTCCATACTCAGGTCTTCAGACAGAAATAGAAGAGAGAGAGGCAGAAGGAAGCGAAGGCAAATAAAACAGATTTTGATCCTCATGCTGCACAGTTTGAGTTCACCCAGGTTTGGCACAGCCTCATCAGCTCACCCGGTCCTGCAGTGACCCCTGAGACTGCCCAGCTGGAGTCAAGTGAGGAGAAATGGGCATCTCCTGGGTGCAGAGAATGTCCTAAACTAGATCAGATGAGCTATGCCCTTGAAGTGCTTATTCCTTTCTTTATTACCAGGGCACCTCTTTGGGCTTCAGAAGGTTCATACTTAATTCTTACCTCTGGTGCTGAAGAAGCCCCTTTGTGCCTCTGTTTCCTATCTGTAAAATTCTTCCCTTTCTTTAGATTTATCCTGATAGTGTTACAATTTCATCCAGAATCTTTAGGTGAAACCACAACACCAATAATATTGTGTAATAATACAAACATAATATAATCATAGTGTAACATAACATAATGGATGACCCCATCCCTTTAATTTTCTTTCTTTCACACTTCTACTGCTTCTTAAAGCAGTTTATCAATTTAAAGTATAGAAGTAATTTTCATCATTGTACAGTATAGTTCATTAAAATCAACATTTAGAGTGCTCCCATTGCACAGACACTAATGCCTTATCTTCTAATACATGATTAATATTCATATGATTGAAAATTAATGCTCTTCTAAAGAAAACCAGCACTGGAATTGCCAGAAATTGCTGAACTTAAATATGACATCTTGGGTGTCAATCTACTCCCTTCTCCCTCCAAATAAAATAAAACCTAGCCACCAAAAGAAACCAAATCCAAACCTTGTATATTTCAGAATATATTGCTCTCAGATTTATCCTATAACAATGGCTGGCACTATATATCCTGAGCTTAGAAACACAATTTTGTTCACCTTGACAGTGTAGGTGCCTCTTAATAGCACTTAACTGGGATCAACAACACTCCAGCTGGTATATGCAGTCCAGCTGTTGCTATTGGTAGAAGTGAAATATATTGAAGTATTAGTGGCCATGAATTGTCACATCTAGCTGTTGTGATGATGTCCTCAATGTAAAGTTAGCAGATAGCCAACCCTGGGTTGATCTGACTTTAATTTGACATGTTGTTGTGAGAGATGACTTGTAACTCCCCGAAATGGGGCTTGGGAGAAACAGGCCTGTGAGAAACAAGGAATGAGGAAAACAGCTTGAGAAAGAGGTAAGGGATGGGGGTGAACAGAGGCCCTCTGGGCTGAGGAATGTCTCAAACACTTGCAAGTAATGAAACTATAGTCACAGGGTGGATGGTGTGGAGTTTGGAGCTGATAAGGCAGCCTGGATAGCACAGGATGCAGCCAAAGGAGGGAGCTCTGTGAAGACAGGACAGTTCTGCTCAGGTGCATCTTGTAAAGTTTCCAGGGCCACCTTTCCTTCATTATCCACAAAATGCATATTAAAGTTGATGCCCCTGCTTATGCTAATGAAGATTAACAAAATCATGCTAATTACATCATCCTATGAAGCACTCTACTCTTCCTCATACATAGATAGGTAGGTCAACCTAGAGGAGGGACCCAAGCAAAGTGTATATAAATTGAGGAGAAAGAAAAGAAGAAAAAGGGAAGAGAAACAAAGAAGACAGATGCATTCTTCAATGCTCATTGGCGGAACTGATGCAGGAACTGATGCAGGAACCCAGGCCAGTGATCTCTGTCCTCTCTATCTCTTTCTCCTTTTCTTTTTTCCCTTTTTCCTTATTATCATTAGGTAGCACAAGGCATACTATATTGCTTACTGTCATGGTCCACTCGGTGGACTCATGATGGTTTGTTTGCTACGATCTCGAAAGTGCAAAGTTAAGGTAACCAACACCAAACGGGATGGCAGTAATAAAACAGTGAAACTTTATTGTGTTGCCCGTGAAACAGCACACGATAGAGATGAGTGAAAGAAAGGAGAAAATTAAAGTTTTAGAGAGAGGGGAGAGGTTATAGCTACCACCGCTGATCTCATGAACGTCCTAACAGTCCTGCGTCCAGCTGATGCTGTGTCGTCGATCGTCGTGGTCCTTGGTGGGGAAGCTTCCAATTTTCGTTGTTCCGAAGTCATCCTTTTATGTTCAGTAACACACCTTGCTCCACCTCCCCCTTGGGGGTCTCTGCCCTTCTCAAGCGAGGCCATCGCACATGCGCAGGGAGGGGTGTCTGAGGCGTGGTCAGTCTTGGAGGCGGGCAACCTTCCACCAGGAGGTGTGTTTTGGTATGATAATGAAGCAAAGTTCATCTAAGGTTCATGATTTCTTCATCGATGTTATGGCAACAGTTGCGATCCATCTTTTTTGACAGTGGCTCTGCGGTTATCTCTAACAGCTCTGGCTAGGCCCAGGTACCGAACAATAGCCCAGCACTCTGTACTGCACAGCTCAGGCACCGCAGAACAGCCCAGCACCGCCTGCACCACATGGGTCAGTGCTCAGGAGAACAGCCCAGCACTCGCTGTGCCGCACAGTTCTGCATTCAGGAGCCTTGGCACCACATTCCACTCCAGGGATCGGCAAGGCCAAGCAGGCCGTTGTCAGGTACCTCACTGTCCATGTCCCTGATGACAATGTTGAGACGATGCTGATCTTCTGACTGACTCTTACACTTGCCATAGTTCATTATATACTTAGTTAATTATCATGTATTCAGTTAGTACATTGTGGTAAATTAATAAATGTCTGGACTTTGAGATTTGTCTTACCATTGTCTGCTCCATTGGGAATTTATGAATCTAAGTTACTTGTCTCCCTCGTTTGAGCAGAATGTGACAGTTGTGTAATTGATCACAGTCGTTATAGCAGACAACTATGAAGCTATCAAGTTGTGGAGTGGAAAGCTGCGTGAGGATGCTGTTGCCATTTGTCTTGTCAACATGCTGTACTTCTCAGAGGGTCTGGACATTTCCAGTGGAGCCCCTGAGAGTCTATGGCTGTTGCTGTGGGAGCACAGGAGAGCATATGCGTGTGAGCTCCTCTTATGGCTGCACCTCAGCATTTGTTTGTGGGTCCTGCCTCAGCTTCATCTTCTTGATTTGGGTTTTGGTGTCTTTCTAAGATACCATCTTTTCTAACATCATTCTGCCACTATTCTAGGGAGTCCCCCACTGCTGATGGCAAACTATTTTGCTTTCCCAAGACAAGAGTCATATACCACACTTTGAAACTCAAAGCTCCTCAATGGCATGTTAGGATCTTTGTGACTGAAGACAAATGGATGTCTAAAACCTATCCCTTTTTCTATGCTCTCTATTAGTTATGCTCTTCTAAGCACCCAAGGCCTAGCATATTGAGAACTATTGTTCTGAACTTCTGATGGATATGCCAGACAGACTTGGGTCCTTTATTTTTTGGAAACTGAGCCCTGTGACACTGGGTGTGCATAGGGTGACAGTGGGTGCTGTGAATGTCAAAGGAGTTAGCAAGTCTGTACTCCCCTGCTCCACAATAGCCAGTCCACACTTTTATCTTTCCTGAGATAAGGCTTTCTTAGGAAACATAGATGTCTCCCTGTTTTCCTGCAAGCAGTAAATACAAAGAGGACAAAATCATGAGAAAATGGACAGAATTTTTTTTTCTTAGTGTCATCTTCCTTATTTTAAAAGGATGCACTGGAAGTCCTGCTTCTCTGAACATGGAAACAACCTCAGCCAACAGTTCCCTCCTCAGAAAACTCCCTGTTTGTTGCTCCAGGAGGCTTTGTGTTTAAGCCTCTTTTTTCTTCAATCATCTCAGCAGTGCAAGGATGGGTCGGAAAGTGTCTGCTGCTGCTGAAGGGTGGTGTTTGCAAATCCCAATGTCTGATCTCTAACCCTTGCCTCCCACGCAAAGATTTGGGTGTCTTCTTTCTCACGCATGGGCAAGCCAGACATATAGACACAGAAGTACTGATCCTTGATGGCTTTGTAGAACTCTTCTGCATTTGTATGCTTCATTGCAAATTCTCCAGAATAATTTCAAATTAATGGCTCCATATAAAGCATGCAAGAAATCGTCATAAAAGAGAAAAGCAATACGGTTTCTGATTTACCACTGCCCTATGTCTACGCCACACTGTGTGTTGCTCCACTTTATGCCACACTGTGAATTGCCCTCTGTAACTCCAAATATTGCCAACCCTGAGTAAGTTGGGGATGTAAGTACTGTACACTAGTATACTGTGCAGTGGGGAGAGAAAGAGGAGTACAGAAAACCAATTCAGTTAAAAGGGTGCTTTTTTAGATGATGGCAATGTTGTGCGTTCTGACAAATACTGGTATCTATCCATAATCCAGATGGGTATTACCTACTTCATAAGCTGGTTACGAAACTTTATATTTATAAAAGCGTGTGCAATTCTGAATTCTGCAAACTGGCACCAGGCAAAGCTCAGAACAGATGTATGGAGAAAGTGGAAACAAATATTATGCACCTTTTGCACAAATGCCTGGCACAAGCTGGCCATCTCCATCACTTACAGACAGCAACACAAACCTATTGAACAGGGCAGGATAGCTGATCTAAAGTACTCTATGCAAAGTGGTAGAAGGAAGACTTGTAAATAAAAATTGTTCTCATTAGGTATCACAAGGGATGTCTCTGAACTGGTGTGTGTCCTCTCCGAGGCCATCCCTAAAGCAGTCTATCTGTCTCAGGTGCCCTAGCTGGCACAGATGCACACCTCCCCAGTGCCCATCTGCTCTAGGAATCATGTCAAAATCCCAGGTGGGGTTTACAGGTCCCACTGGTGTGCTCCACTGTGCTGCAGCACAAGGTACAGCAGTAACCTAAAACAGATGAGGTATTAAAATTCCCTTTTATGAGTTTGTCTTCTCTGGGCTTAACAGGGATAAAAGAAGAGTGCCATAAACTTTACAGAGAAATGCAAGGGTATATCCCAACCCTGAGCTTTGCTCTCCATGTAGCTGTGCAAATGCTTTGCCACAACCTCAGGAAGTGATGGAACATCAAACGCATGGTGGGACCAGTGGGGTTATGCAGAATGTGATCGGACCAGGCTGTGCGGAACACAGCATGGCAGAAGGTTTGCAGTATGAAGCCTGGAAGTATTTAATAGCTGGTGGTATGCATAGGAATTACAGTGCTCTTCACCAAGCTGCAGATCTTTCTTTGCTGTTCTCCCCATTTCAAGGCCAGGGCTCTTAGCATTTCAAGGAAATGCTTATATACACAAGGATAGTTTGGGAAGCAACTTTGGATAAGGCCCAGCAGCCTCAATGTGTGTTTTTGAGTCCAGCCTTGTTGAACCACTAACACTATTAACCTTTAAAAAGATTAATCTCTCTTTTGTTTACTATTGGAGGTTGTTAATGACTCTCAGTGATGCTGCTGCTACTGCTCCAGCAAAGAGAGTGCAGGTCCATAAAGGCTGGAAAAGGTCATGAAAAATGGGAATCCCATGGGAGATGGGATTTCCTGGCCACAGGAGTGTCTGGTGTGCACATGTATAAATCATATATGTCATAATACACTTGTAAAACTTCAGTGAGCAGGGATACAGGCTGGGCACCTGAAAAGAATTAGAGAGGAACTCTTGTGTACCTCAAGAAAAGCCTCATAATTTTGATCACTATCCAGCTAAGTAAACTGCAAAGTTCTTGGGTAAAAAGGGCATTGTCTGATCATACTGTAGACTCCAAGAAGCAGAAATAATTCAAAGTCTCTGGATCCAGCTGGACAATGTCTAGAGGCTAATGAAGATTAAATATATGGAGTCTGATAATTAAATAATCATCTCCAGCATAAAATTAGTAGTGGAATAGATTTGACTAGTATGCAAAGTTTGGGAAGTTATCTGTACTGCAGAGAGCTGAGTCAGAGGGGATGTAAATAAAAAGTTCTGCAACTCCAGTAACTAAAGCAGGTTGACTTTTTTATTCTTTTTTTTGGTCTCAACTAGCAGATTTTCTGGCCTAAAACACTCTTTGCTTGGTTCAAGTTCAGAACAGAAAATATTTTCTCTTTCAATTGTTGAAATATTGAGTAACCAGCAACTGATGGCAATTTCTTGGGCAGTTTCCCATCACTGGCCCACTCCACAGTGAGGACCCAGTGCTGACACTGCATCAGCAATACTCTGGCAGTATGGAAACAATTCTGGCAAGATTTTTAGACCCTTGTTTCTTTTCTTATTTTTGTTTTTCCTTTTAAAAATATATTTTGAATATATATAATCCAATTCCCTGTCTATGCGTGGATGTGCACATGCATTTAGCCTTACTAATGGACTAATACAGGACCAACTCCATTCTGCCTCCGTATCACTTCTGTGCTGAAAGGACTGGGTTTTCAAGGCTCTCACTTGGTTCCTGTCCCCAAGATGCCCTTTGCATGTATTCTCAGATGTGTCGCTGTCTTGAGTTTAAGTCCTGTTAAAAGTTTCAGCGAACAAAGCTTCTGGAGGAAAAAGGTGGAAATGTTCCTCACATGGAGGAATAGGCGGACCTCTTTTTGCACCTTGCTTAGACAGCAAGGCATTTACTATTTCATAACTTGCCAGAGCAATATTTTATTATTCCTTTCTGCTTCTCTTTAAGAAATATGATTGTTGAAATCTGTCTCAAGATAGAATGCAATTTGAAGGAATGTGTTCATATTTTAATCCATTTCCAATAATTCATAAGCCTTTTGCCATGCAATTAATGAAACAGAACAGGAACCAGAGTTTTCTGATTTCAGAGTGACTGTGAACCATATAAATCTGATGTATAAAGAGCAAGATCACTTCTGTGCTAAAGAAACTTGTGGAGAGATGGTTTGGATTTAAAGACTAGCAGGATTTCTGGAAAAATTATGCAGGATTAATAAAAATGTAAGGAGTTCAAGCTCAGTTCACTAAAAATCTGAAGGTAAAAGAATTAGAAACTACTTCAGTGTGATCTGAAAAGAGGAAAAATGAGACTGCTCAGAAATATATATTGAAATATCTTTCTAGTGATTTCTGTTAAAAATTTTGGCAATTATCAGTATCTCTGTAAGCATTTAACATTGCCATCTGGCTCAGATTATTGTTTGTAAAGGGTTAGTATACATTTGCACATTCAAAGACAGGCTTCCAGAGGAAGATTAAACTGTACCCAAGTGTTACCTGGGCAGCGTTGGAAAAGCACATATGAACTAGAAATCATTAGCAGAGGTTAGAGTTGAAAGTTACTGATACTCTCTCAACATGTCCTTTTACAGATGTGAGAATCTGAATGCTAAATACCTAATCTTAACTTTTTGTTATGATAACAAAAGATTAAGGTCTGAATTTTCAAAAGGATTCCGCGGTGATTTAGCTGAATTCTGGGCAGTTTCCAAATTCAGCCTGAGGCATTGCTGGGACCTGTTTTTCAGCAGCTGTCTGCTTTACTCTTTCGAAGAACAGTGGTGCTCATGAGCTGGCTCTTCCACTTAAACTTGCAAAAATTGATCCTTTGTAAATCCCTAAAAGTACAGCTGGCTGTGAGGGTGATTTTTTGTTTTGTTTTCCTGAAAGAAGTAAGCATCTCTTACAGACTCTCCTATCATTCTAGAAGAGCTAGGTATATTAGCAAACATGGGGGTCTGAGAGAACAAATCCCATGTAACTGATTATTGTAACCATTATCCACAGCTACTTACACTGGCTGACATCTGAATACTTGAGGGGAGTTTGTATAACATTTAGAGGGCCATGCAAAAAGCTTTTATCTAAACACATATTTAGTGGCTGCGTTGTAGCAGCAGATGCCAAAGAGCATTCATTTCTGTAGGGGAAGATGAGTCTAAATGTAGTGTAACAGCGTGGTGGTTTGGGTTGTCCTGAGTGGATTCCCATGATGGAAAAATGAAGATGAGTTATGATCCACTATTTGTCATTGCTGGAGACTTTATGGCTACATCTCTACTGGTAAACTCTATGGTGCCTGGGCTGGCTCCCAGGCACAGGAACACAATCATTTATACTAGTAAGCTGTCAGCATGATCCTGTGCCTTTACCAGCTCTGTCACCGAAATCCAGGATAAAAATAACTTATCGACACCAATTTGATGCAGATAAGCAGACACTTCTTTATTGACGGCCGGACGTGTAGGGGAGTCCTCTCACCAACAACACGTACCAGGGACCAGAACCATACACCTTATATAGAACTTACTCATACATATTCATTAAGTATTCATACATAAACATACAACTCCCAAGATATCATTAACAAATTCTCCTCCTGTTTCCGAATCTGCGCAGTAAAGGTTAGAAATGTCTAGAAATGGGTCTGGGGTGTAATGTGAGTAGGTGGTCCATGAGTCGGTGGTCGCGATCTCCCCCTGCCGGAATTACCTTTTGCTTAAGGACATCATTTTCTTGGCAGGTACTTGCAAGCTGTTACGGTACTTTCCTCAGTTCCCATTAATCCTGGACCTTGACAACTACTTGCATTCTTCTGGTCCTATATATGTATTATAAATCAGTTTACAAATCACCTTGTGTTTTGTTACCTAGGTTCTAACCGTTCCTACTAGACAATTATGACCAATCCCTTCGGCCTTGGTACGGGGCTGTACAGGGGATTTTAGAGTAGCAGTCGTTTGCTAGATTCAAAATACAATAAATGTAAAATGATTTTTACTAAAATATCTCTCAATTCTATACTTATATTAAAATCAAACATAATTTAATTTCAGTTAATAAAATCAGTAACAGCTGGGGGTCTCCCAGATGTTTGCCAGGCACAGGTTAGGAATTAGAACAATACAGTGACCATTCTCAAAAGCACTTTGTATGCCAGTCTCTTGTTTTGGACAGGGTTTTATTAATTATGGATGTGAGCAAGACTGGCACAGGGCCCGAGGAAATCACTGGGCATAATTTATTCGTATAGGTGTAGTGTCTGGGTCCATCTGTTCAAAGAAGACTTTGCAAATGGACAATGCCTTTGGTTTCTGCTTTGCAAATGTGGAGAAAATTGTTGCCAATAGTTATGGTAGACTGAAGTGGACCAAAAGCATGTAGAAATCTCTCACACTCTTTTGGATCTGGATTTGGGAACTGGATCATTTAGAAAATAAAGTGAAGTAATCTGGGGTGTGTACAGGAGAAAAGAGTGGTAGATTGGTTGGGATTTTCTTTTTTTTAGTTTCCAAGCTTGACTTTTGACATCCCCAAGATATGTGGATCACCACAATATCAGCCATGAGGGCTGACTCAGTATTTGCACAGTCCTGGAGTGCAGGCTCTGAAGCACGGGGTTCTCCTAACTTGTGAGATTTCTAATATTTAGGGACCTAAGGCACAGTAATGTAGTACTGGGACTTTGAGAGCAGCTTAAGCTGTGCAGTCATACATACTGTGTCTAACTTGATTATAGATTCTACCTCAAATTAAAAACCCATTGCTACTATGGTCTATGGTAGATATTGGCAGGTACCTCAATAGTAGTGTTGGAGCTGACAAAGAAAGGTGCCTTCTTAAGTACTGGGTGCACTGCAGCAAGCACAGCCCTTTTGCCTGCTTATGCACATCAGCCCATTGGTAGTACTAGTGGAGTGAGACAAAGTAGTGAGATCTACCTGGGTGGGGTGGAAGTGCTTCCTGCACTTCTCCCTCAGACAGACACATGGACAAAAGGATGGGGCATGACACATATCACTCTATATGCCTAGTTTGAACTGGGTCAGTGCAGAGCTTATCCACATCCCCTCTGTTTTACCTGTGTCAGTGAACAAGAGATTTTAGCAGCTTTTAAATTTCCTGCTCCACCCTGCCAAGGGGCTTCCAGGACACAACATAGGATATAAAGCTATTTGCAAAGTGCATATCAGTCACTGACTCCAGTGTGTAAACAAGACATTAAAAAAAGAACTGTCACAAGGGAGAAGCTATTTCTGCAGCAGTTAAGATGACCTCTGCAGAGCAATTAGATATGCAAGGATTGCATAGGCATTCATCTAACGTGCCCTGATAGATGAAGGTAATCTCTTGCAGTGTGTAGTTGTTACTGCAGCTGGTAGTCTATTTTGATGTAGTGGGGATATCATGGGTATCCTAGAACAGTCACACTGTTCACACAGTAGCAGCCAGATAGTAGCTCCCTGCATTTGCAGACATGGAAATTACAGTTCGAGATTCTCTGAGAAAGGACATGGGTAGAAGTCTAAGAGGAAAACCGCCACCAGTAAATTCTGTTCTATCTGGGCAAATGTGTACTAGACTAAGAGGAGGAAGAGCATTAATGAAATTTATGAAGAGTGTTGGGGGAGGAAGCCGGTCTGCCACCAGCCTGATTGAAGAAGAGTTTCGTCTTGATAAGATTCCAGTGTACCCTTGAAAAGGAGGAATGTCTGCTGAATAAGAACAATGAGCAAGGAAGCAGAATGTTGAGCTGCAGTTTCAGGCCTATTGAGGAGCAGATTAGAAGAGTAAAGATTAACCGATAGCAATGCTAATGTTAAAAGACAACTATGTGACCAATCAAATGAGCACACGGGCTTGTAAAGCAGATATAAAAGAAGGGTTTGAAAATAAAGATATATTCATTTTGCCTGCAACGTTCGTTTGTCGTGTCCGTCTCTAGGCGACATAAGAGCAATGGACGAGCATGCTATATTGATTTGGATTGACATGGGTTTTGGCTAATTAGTGGCATTGTTTTTTCATGAAAACCAGATAGGAAATCTCAAAAGGATTAGCCTTTGGGCAAGTTCAAAGCTATCCTAGCTGGAGCAAAACATTAATGCCAGGGGACCCACCCTTCATGTTTTCCGACTTCCTCCTCTACAGCTAGCTGAGATCTCAGATCAGGCTCTGAGTTTCAGTCAGTATCTGCAGCTCAGAGGCAGAGATCAAGTTGTGATGGAGATTGCTTCCTAGTGACTATCTTGGAAATGTCAAAATGTTGAAAACAACACATAAATTTCAGTGCCCCTAAAATATTTTTTTTTGCAAAACAGGGTAAAACGTGTAACAGAATGTTATATTCTCATGAGGAACTCAGGGGAGAATTAGTGGAAGTGAATTCTTTGCTTGATTTTAACTAACTTTGAAGTAAGTGGAGGAGGAACTGAAAACTCCCTGCACTCATTGTCTCTCTTGAAATTATGCCTCTGTGGAGCCAAGATGATGTATCTTGATCTATAAAAACTTACACTCTGCAGGTTATTTTTTATGTAGATACTGTCTCTTCTTTTTAGTTTACTTCCCCCCCCCCCATTTAATTTTGGTTTACTTTTTTTTTTTTTTTTTTTTTCCCCCATTTCAGGTGTGGCTTATGTTTTGAAACAATTTTTTCCCTCTCTTCTGTAAAAATACCAGAAGAGCAGCCCTGGACTGCTGGTCTGAAGGCAGCAGAATGGCCAAGGCTGTACACTGCTCTGACAACCTAACTATCTTGGCAGAAGCACAGCCAGTCCTTGGCTTTGCTGCCGAGCGTGCAAACTTGTGCTGCTGGCACCCTCTCCCATGACATTTAACAGGGTGGACAGCTGCTTGCTGGGAACTGCACTGGAGCCTCCAGTTCAGTTTGTAGCAGCTCTCCAGAAACACCATCTGGTAGCGATAGGTTGATTCGAGGGTCTTGCAGGCTGCTGCTGCCATCGGCCTCGATATCTGTGTGCAGCTGGTGCTGTGAAGGTCCGCAGAGGCAAAGACACACAGGAGGCCACCAAAACACTGGCACAATCCAGGTTTGCGGTAGAAACACTAGATCCTATGGTTTCCGACATTACTAGCTTGCCTCCTGCAAACCTTCCACCATGTCTGGTTTGCAGATTCATGGGTATTTCTCATACTTATACCTGTCCCAATGTATACAGCTCAATTGTTGCTCTCACTTCACTTTTAGTATGGTTTCACTTTATTTTTGCTGTTTCATTTTTCCATATTTAAGGCTTTTCAACATGAATTACTTTTCTGGTTTTATTTTACTTGCCTATGGATTTTTTGGGGGTCATTCATATTTGTTTGACATATCCCAATCTACATTAAGCCTGTTCTCCTGTTCATGACATCCATTTGCAGCTGTGGGTAGTACTGGAATGATTTATTTTGTGATCAGAACTGCAATTTGCCTTCTTCTAGTTCCTAAATTAGCTGCCACCTTTAATAAAGTCAGAAGTTTCTTAGCATAAAAATAAAATATCTCCACATCTACTCACCTCTGGGTTATCCGCAGTTTGATTTCCCTGCAGCCTCTCTCCTCCCCTTGGTGCTGCCAAGGAAACACTGCCCTCCGATGTTGCAGATGGGATGAGTTTTACTGGTCTGAATCCAAGCTCAGCAGTTGTTCTCAGCCAGGTCATTTTTCTTCCTGCCGTTTAGAACACAGATGTTGACTTGGTGAAAACTGCCCAGACATTGTTGATAGCTGGTGAGCCCTGATGTGGCTCTGTCCATGTGCCAGTGGCTAGTACCCACCACCAGAGCCCTCTTCCCACACAGAGTGGCCGAGATCTTCACCAGCGAGAAGACAGCTTTCTGAGAGAGCATTTGCCAACATCAGCATCTTCTGCCAGTGAGTAACACTTTACATGTGACTATGGCGGAAGCAGAAAGAAGTGAATTACAGCAACCTGCATCTGCTCTGAAAGAGCCCTTAAATGTTGACATGTGACTGGTGGTGTTTCATTCTTTAAAAGGGCAATTAAGCCTTAGTGTTTTCTTCCTTGGTTATGTTGGGTGGGCAGATGTAGAGAAAACAGTAGCAAGAGTTACTTTGGTGTAACCTCGGTACAACCTAGTGAAATCAAAGCTACCCTCAGGTCCAAATTACTTTTGGTTACTGTAGGCTATTGCAAGGTTATTCTGCTGAGACTGAAACCTTATCATAGAAGTAGTGCAACAGGATCCACACGGCAATGACTTTCTGCAGCATTTATTCTACTCTCCCCTCTAAAAGGTTGTTTTGAGTATGTGAAAGTGGATACAGAGCAGCCTCATGAAGAAAAATGGCAATTAGGGATCCCAGGGCAGTTTTGTTGGCTTTCTGTGAACATGAAGATGTTCACTGCCATCCTGATGTTGCACATGTATGGTAAGCATAACACTCAGGCAAAGAGTGTTGTGCTTATCGAAGGTGAAGGCATAGGAGCAGTCTGAATCCTACACAAAACCCAACACAGTCCCTCTCCCAGTGGGGAACCCTGGGGTATTCAGTTCAGTCAAGGCAAGGTGATGGTGCCAGCTACCATGTTGGTGATGACTTGCAGAAGTTGGTCTGGATTAGGAAAATCTGAGCGCCCACTCAGCTGTGGAGGGCATCCTGAAACCACCACCAAATCTTACTGCTTGCTGTGGCTGCCTGTGCACAAGCCCCTGCCAGGGGAGGCAGCTATCTGGCCCCAAAATGAAGTGCTCTCTGAGCTCTTCTCCTGCAGACATCCCCTGCTCAAAAAAATCATGCCTTTATACGTAATAGCACCTCTGTGGGAGGAAGTGCTGCTACCAGAAAGGCTGGTGGCCTGGTGGGACCCCATCTACACTGTATTTTGGGGGCTGCACGGTACTTTGAATCTGTAGAAACAATTTAGAAAGGAAAGCCATCATTGTTTTCAAGGCATTGATGGTAGGAAAAGAGAAGTGCCTGGTTCTAAGTTTCTAACCAACAGTGATATATATATTGCAGCCTAGTTGCCATACCTTCACATTCTTTGTTCTGTAGCCAAGAGACAACTTCCAACAGAATAAATTTTTACAGCTCCCTGGAGTCTTGCCTTCCAAGTCTCTTCTCCTCCCTCCCCCCC
>NW_020799092.1:6234493-6310164 GCF_003259725.1 Athene cunicularia | reverse complement strand
TGACCTCTGCAGAGCAATTAGATATGCAAGGATTGCATAGGCATTCATCTAACGTGCCCTGATAGATGAAGGTAATCTCTTGCAGTGTGTAGTTGTTACTGCAGCTGGTAGTCTATTTTGATGTAGTGGGGATATCATGGGTATCCTAGAACAGTCACACTGTTCACACAGTAGCAGCCAGATAGTAGCTCCCTGCATTTGCAGACATGGAAATTACAGTTCGAGATTCTCTGAGAAAGGACATGGGTAGAAGTCTAAGAGGAAAACCGCCACCAGTAAATTCTGTTCTATCTGGGCAAATGTGTACTAGACTAAGAGGAGGAAGAGCATTAATGAAATTTATGAAGAGTGTTGGGGGAGGAAGCCGGTCTGCCACCAGCCTGATTGAAGAAGAGTTTCGTCTTGATAAGATTCCAGTGTACCCTTGAAAAGGAGGAATGTCTGCTGAATAAGAACAATGAGCAAGGAAGCAGAATGTTGAGCTGCAGTTTCAGGCCTATTGAGGAGCAGATTAGAAGAGTAAAGATTAACCGATAGCAATGCTAATGTTAAAAGACAACTATGTGACCAATCAAATGAGCACACGGGCTTGTAAAGCAGATATAAAAGAAGGGTTTGAAAATAAAGATATATTCATTTTGCCTGCAACGTTCGTTTGTCGTGTCCGTCTCTAGGCGACATAAGAGCAATGGACGAGCATGCTATATTGATTTGGATTGACATGGGTTTTGGCTAATTAGTGGCATTGTTTTTTCATGAAAACCAGATAGGAAATCTCAAAAGGATTAGCCTTTGGGCAAGTTCAAAGCTATCCTAGCTGGAGCAAAACATTAATGCCAGGGGACCCACCCTTCATGTTTTCCGACTTCCTCCTCTACAGCTAGCTGAGATCTCAGATCAGGCTCTGAGTTTCAGTCAGTATCTGCAGCTCAGAGGCAGAGATCAAGTTGTGATGGAGAGGAGTTTTTGCTGGTGTCCTTTCCAGAATAAGCTGACACATACGTTTAATCTTATATACCAAGACAGTCTCCCACATAGGTGCTTGAATCTCTTCTGGTTCATTGTGTGTTGTCTGGAAAGAGGTCTGAAGTATGTAAGATAGTCTCCCGACTCTCATCCTGAAATACAGGTGTTGGCATAGAGGATTTTCACCAGTAGACCTAGACCGCCTCTACTGGCAATGTTTTTCTGGGATATATGGAGTCTGGCTTTCCTTTTTGCTCCTTACAGCAATTCACAATGAAATAGTTACTGTAGACATGTCAAGTGACATTTTCAAGCCTTAGAATTTGTTCTGCTGGGAGGTGGGATCTCCCCCTCTTCTACCACCAGTGCCAAAGACCTGCTCTCAGGCTGTGCTCTTCTGTGTGGTGCCTTTGTGGGCAAGGAGGGCTGGCCAGTCCTAATCTTCCTGACTGCTTCCGCACTCCCTGCACAGAGGTAATTTTTGATCAGGTAAAGTATTAAAGTTTTCCAACTCAGAAATCTGCAAAGAAATCTGACTGTCAGCAGGTAATTTTATAGCTCTTGGGTTTCTTTGTTGTAGCTGTAAACATCAGAAAAGGTAAATTTCTGTCCTCTCTGAGGATTTCTGAGTGCCCAAATGAGAGAAGTTGAGGTTGTAAGTCCTGCCTGTATATATTATCAGGTAATACCGAAAAATAAACTAATATATTGCAATTAAATCAGAAATCTAGTAAGCAGAGGCCTGTGTACAAAATATGGGGCTGTAGATTCACTATGGAAGCTTGTAGAAATGTTTACTTTTTATAACTGTAATGACAGGATGACTTGGGAGTAACGTTTACTTAAAAAATAAATACAATTCTTCTAGACGCTCTATCTCCAGGACTATGAATTAAACAGTGTATCACTCTAACCCATTTTTCAGCATCAACTGACAAGTTAAGAACATGGGCACGTTACCCTATGATAGAGAAATAAATGTTTAAGAGGTCTCAAAAAGGGTTGACTGATTTTAATGTATTGAGCCAATTGCTTTTAGAGGTCATCTCCTCCACATGTGAAATCAATGAGACTTTGGCTGTGTTCATTTGACACATTATCCGTATCATTTTCCTTCTGTGCCTGCTAACAGAAAAGTACCAAAAGTGCTGACCTGAGACCTGACAATATCCAACATGATCAAAGAGCAAGATCATGGCAGGTCCACACAGCCCTTTGAGGAGGGAAGGTAGCTGGAGTAGAAAAACTGCATCAGGAGGATCATAAGAAGCCCTTGTGTATAACGGGAATGTGGTGACCACATCAGTCTTTGGCATGATCCTTTTTGACCACTCACCAACATTAGGAAGGATCAAGAGAGTCATGATCTTTCTCTCTCCCACTTACGCACCCTAACCCACAGTCCCACCTGGCAGGCAGCCTGAAAGGGAAGGGTTGCACTCAACACCTGCTTGTTGTTCCCCTATTCAT
Source organism: Athene cunicularia (assembly GCF_003259725.1). Taxonomy (NCBI): domain Eukaryota; kingdom Metazoa; phylum Chordata; class Aves; order Strigiformes; family Strigidae; genus Athene; species Athene cunicularia. Next base: position 6,307,728 of record NW_020799092.1, on the reverse strand, counting down.
CCTCTGCACGCCACACCCTGGGCAAGGATGAGTGATCTCCTGGTGTCATACAGGTGATGGAAGAGGAGCTTCATACGGGTGCTTGTATGTCCAGCCATGGCCATTTCTTAAGTAGGAAGTGTCCTTTTCTGTCCTGGGCAGCTCTAAACACAGCATGGGGAACTAAAGCACCATGTTACCCATGCTACCTCACTGAGAATTTTCCCAAGGAGACAACTGAATTCTTCTGTCTAAACCCCACCAACCTTATTAGGATGACTCTCACTAATGTGTCACTAAAGAGATAGTTACCCAGAGGAGGAAAATTATGTTCTCAGTTTGTCTGAGCCATTGTAAGAACCAAGGTCAGTGCTGGAATAAAAATTGAGGATCAGTTTACATGCCACCTTCATCAGTGTGAAACAGCCTGTGAAACCTCAGCAGATGAAAGCAAGATGACACCTGATTATGGAGCATGTTCTTCTGCTTTCCTGTGCAAAATTGCTACCCTGTAAAGTAGATGCAGGATAGCCTCAGTAAGTAATTTCACTAAATAATTACTGCAGGGTCATGGAAATGGTCTTCACACCTCGTCTTGGGAAACTGTGATTATAAGAGGACAAATGTTTTTAGTAGTGTCATCTGAGGTAGAGGTTGTGTGCTAGTATTGTAAGCAGAGCTTCCAGCTCTGCTGGTGACACAGCAGCTCTGCTAGAGGAAAAGTATCAATTAAAATTCTCTCACTGACAGGCTAGGCTCTTTGTAGTAGGCTTTCCAGAACAAATTAGTACTTTTGCTCCCTCAGTGGCACAGTTTATACCCCACTTAAATTCTTTATTTGCTGCCTAGCTAAGGGATAATTGAGTTTAAGGATTTTTAAACACCTGCCTATTAACCTCTTGAATGTTCTTAGCACCCTGTGCTGGGACCGTTCCCTGGCCCTCCTGGTCTCCCGCCTAAGGTACTAGGAATATCTGTGGCATTTACCAGGGAAACTTGCAATGAACACTGAAGAGTCCTCCTTTTGATGCATTGCTTAAATGTGGTCTGTAACGGCCTTCAGCATGTGGAGCTCTTACCCTGGGAGCCGTCTAGAATAAGATGATCTCCCAGCAGAATCATAAGGCCTCCCCCAGAGGTCTAGCTGGTGGTGAGCCAAGGCCAATTTGATTCAGCAGTGCTGCTTAGCTGTGATCACATTTACTGAGAAAACTGTTTCTGAGTTGTAAGAAAGTACATGTGCTAAAGCCATGCAAGATGAGAAAAGTGATAAATGACGGTGTAAATTTGTTGCATTGGTGATATTAGCAACTACAGGATTCAGAAGAGGACTACTGACATGAAATGGTACAAAATCCTAAGGGGAAAAAAACCCAAACCCAGAACCAGAAGCAACTCGGTGATTAGCCTTTCTCAAGAAACCACAGAGGTCTACACTTGTCCAGCTGGTTGTTACCTAGTCAGCAGGTGAATTATACTTACCCTAGCAGCATGTAGTCTTTGCTATCTACTGGGACTGTCAGTCAAGAAGTGGTTGCTCTGTACTCTCAGAAACTGTGTGTACCCAGCTCGCAAAGTCGCTTTGCACCTATCAGAACAGAAGTGACCCAGTGGTTAACAGAGGGAAATTTTCATAAGCTGGAAGGGAACCAAAGCAAGCATCTGGTGATTCTGACAGTGCATAAGTATTAAAAATTTCTTTTTTTTTAAGATGGGCTGTCAGTGAGAGCCACAGTAACTCTTGGAATTAGTTCCAGTGATGAGGTAACTTCGCTGATAACTGTGTGCATCTCATTTCTACTCTGAAGTCATCTGACGTCATGGTAAGGGCTCTGGATCTTCTTGTGCCTGCCTCATAGATTGAAGAAAGCTATATCTGCACATATTTGCCTCCACAGAAATATCTGCAGACCTATGATCATCATGCCCCTGCTGCTTCACTAAACTTAAATGTGAGCTCATCGAGACTGGCTGCAGAATGTGTTGTAATACTTTAACAACTCCCAGATTTCTTTCCTCAGACTTCTACTTTTTCAAAAGCCTTCTTGAAATGTGGGCAGCAAAGCAGCTTGTAGTATTCCAGAAGCATTTGTCCCAGTACTAAATGCAGATTTAATATAGTATGACCCATCATTGTCTGGATTTTATCCTAACAGAAGGTTATATTTTAATTACATCAATTCATGAGGAAGTTTTTATTTCCTTCCTTCCTTCTTCATATGGCGTAAAACTTTTTTATATGGTTATAGTCTAATATTTTTTATAGATTTCATATGTCATATATAGCAGGTATGTTTAGATTGCAGAATTTTTCTACAAACTGAGCCTAGACTTCAAAACCTGATCAAGTCTAAGCAAAATTGTAGACAGTTACTCTGAGCAGGTTTCTTTTTCAATTTAAAGTTATTTGCTTTGTGCTGTGCAGCCATAGCAGATGCAGTAGTATAGACAAGTATCACAGGTTGGAAAGCAGCCTGTGCTTTACCACAAGCAATTTTGTACTCTTTTATTATGTATGGGACATTCTGTCACAGAATTTAAATATTCACACACAGAGTCACGGTATATTCATATAGAGTCAGCGATGAAGCAAAAACCACATTTTGATTTGGCTCATTTGATTTTCATCATGGTGGGCATTTGGCTATTATTTTTGGCTAATCAAGCTCTCTTGAATGCTCTCTCTTTTTCATGCAGTGTGAACCTTCATGTAAAACACACCATTTATGGAGCAATTAGTCAGCTGTGCAAGACTGACTACTGGGATAATCAAAAATAAGAAACTTTTCAACTGTCAAAGAGTTGACAGCAATTGTCTAAATGGGTAAATTACAATTCTTTTGGAAATTCACATTAGTCTGGCCTAGAGCAATGCAGATGTTCTGCTGTTGTGAAAAGCAGACACTTGGAGATGGGAACAATGGGCACAAATTAATTGCCATTTGAAGTGAAAAATATACTTGGGAAATATATCAAACATTTAACTAACACCACCCAAAAAAAAAAGCATGAAATCCCTCATGATGATGTTATTCCTACTACATATGCCCTAGGTCTAATATAATATTGTTGCTATAATTTCTTCATCCTGTTATTACCTTTCCACCTTCTCATCAGATAATAGCTTTTTCACTGTTTTATGTTCTGATTAGCTAGTCATTTAACAGACCTGCAAGAGAAGGTAAGCTAATCAGATGGTGAAACCTCCAGCTTCCACCCTGAGCCATGATAATGTGCTTTGATCCCCCACAGGTGATAGCAGGCAGTAAGATTATAAGGTTTTGAACCTCCTTTTCTTGTTAATCATGGTTGCAAGCATGGGATCTAATCTTTGTGGCAGTAATTCTAACTAAAGTAGGAAATTTTCCGAATTAGGAAGTTTCTTGTGAAAGCTCTCCTTTAGTAAGAGTATAGCATCGACATTTCGTGACTTTACATGGCAGGGGAACACATACAGGACTGACAAAATACTGAATTGTTGGTTCAGATGATTATAGCTGTGTGGTATTTCTGCTGATTCAGGAGACAACCTCCAGCCAATCTGTCTTTGTTTTCAGGAACAAGCTTGCATAATTTTGTAAAGAATTAGTAATTTCACAATTAAAAACAAAACAAAAAGTCTGATAGTCAGTGGGAAATTATAATTGACTCTCAGAAGTCTTCTTCAGATCTCTGGTAGCTGAATATTTTGGGAAGATAAAATGCACACATACTGCAGTGCAGCAAGACAGAGGTATGCCGGAGTGGGATGGCATGAATCATAAGGAATCTGGGATGCTTCCAGTGGCAAGTGAAGAGGGACCTGAGCCAGGGTATAGACATATAGTCTGGTGACATTGTTGGCGGATTAAAAACACTTAGAAAAAAGCTACTTCTGACTAAATATATTCATTTTCCTGTAGCTTTAAGAGAGAGTTACAGAAGGTGTGCTGCTTTCCACAACCTAGAGTGTCCCAAAACTCAGCTGAAAACCTTAACCTGAAATTATTTGTACTGAGCACTGCTTATTTACCTGACTTATTTTTATTCATGAGTCTTCTGGTGTATTACTTGGGTATGGCTTGGATTACTGATAATAAAGAGAAAACCATTATTCCTAGGTTAGTTCAAAAATAGGGCTTGAGAGGATGATGTAGTGTCAAAATATCATGATGGAGAAATTTTGCTGGCTTTTTTTTCCCCTAAATATTTTGTGCTACCACTTCCCCATTTTTTTTCTCTTTTCTCTGCATGGTGAGATCTTGCACACTTTCTTAGCACTTGCCTGTGAAAAAAGCTTCTGAGAAGTTCCCTCCCATTCCCCCCACTCCAAAACACATTTGATGCTCTTTTTTTTTTTTTTTTTTTTTGTGCTCCTAAAGGACAACTGAAGCACAATAGTGCTTATCTGTATTAATGTTATTCAACAAATGCTGAGGTAATTTATTCTTTCTGTCAGAAACTGGAGGAAATTTACTGTGGTAGAAATATGATAGTGCCAGGTTTGTTTTCCCCTTATCTTCTATTCCTATCTGTATGGACCTCATTTAGAGTCTTCCTGGCAAGCTTTTCTGGTGGAACAGCTCTATAATGCCACCATATCTCCACACCACTTTCTTTTGGCAACATCACTATTTGTTTGGTCACCACTGGAACTGAGCTGTGGTATGATCTCTGTGACATTCTTTTAGCAATAGAGTTTGTGTATTTTCAGTATTGTTTGGGCATCTTGCTTGGTCCTGGTGCCCAAGGTGCAAAAGAGAACAGGTAAGATTAAGCATGGTGAAGTATAGATGAAATAACAGTAGGTGAGATCTACGAGTTATGCAGCCAGAGCTGCACTGTGATGTTGAATTAGTGAATAAAAATAGAACCATAGATACTGCACTTCCTTCATGATCCTTTGTTTGAACTGTTTTTTTCTAAAATAGAAGTAACAATTCAATTAATCTAACATCAAAATATGAGTTGCCTACTAAAGCAAATTAAAGCAAAGGAAGAGAGAGATATCTAATTATTACATTAAATATAACATTATGTATTATATAAAATATAATAAATATTTATATATTATATAAATCTTGCTTTCGACAGCCCAGGTTTGGAAGATCAGTTATAAGTGCAAATGGCTATAAACTATAGGTCTAATTTAGCGATAGTACAAACTATTTGAAAGAAAAAAAATACAGATTAGATGAATCATTCACCTCAGTGTATGAAAGTACAAATAATGTTACAGTGAAATTATTGCTTTATCAAAACTTAAAATTATTTTGCTTTAACTAAAAAAAAAAATCTTCCATGCTATTTTATGCAAGTTATTAGGCAACAGTGGTTGGAAACCACAGAAGTGTGAGAAATTTATTTTTAGTTTTTCAAACTCTCCTAAGAATTAACAGATGTAATATCATGACTATGCCAGATTATTTTAAAATTTGATCATGTTGTAATTGATTTCATAGCTCAAAAGGTAAAAAGGATTGTTCCTGTAGGTCTCAAACATCTGAGCCACTAGAGATGTGTGTGGTACATATGGAACTTATGGAGGTGAGTTTTGTATGGATGTAACAGGACATGAAGTCTTTCATATTCCTGGAGAACAAGATGTTGCCTTTATTTTGTAATCAACAGTACTTGATGCATGGTTCAAAACCATTGTGTTTTACAGGAGCAGAATATTTCAGTCACAATACAAACAGGAGGCTTTGACGTAGAAAGAGAAACTTCAGTCAGTGCAAATTAGCAGCCTTCACATTTTTAAAATTATTGCACTGATGCATGGCAAACGTGAACCCTTAAACTGTGTTTCTGGAAGGGGAGCAGAGAAGTCAACATATGTTTCACTGTGGGTTGCGGATATTTAGACAGATGACTCTTGTGCTTACGCAGGTCCAAGACATTCATTGGTTAAAGTAGATCCCATTGCCATTTTTATTTATCAGTAGTTTATTATGCATGGCTACATACGTAACTCAAATTTAAAAATTAACATGATGAGAATGAAAGCAAAATAAGGAAATTCAGAAAATGTAATTTCAGTTTTTCCTTGCAGTAGGCTTCCCCCACTGATATTTTTCCCCCTCCCCACCCCACCCCTTTAGAAACAAGTTTCCCCTAGTTTAGAATTGTGTACAGACAAGGAAAGCATTCCTCAGCATTACCTTGTCTCTTACAGTGTTACAGTTCAGAGGATAAGCCCTGTAGTATGAATTTTTGGTCCCATTTAAATGAATGGTGAAAACAATACTAAAATTATATCCATTAAGAGCGATTAATAGAAAACTAGCAGAGTATATCAACAAGGATGTTCCTCTTCATGTTGAAATGTAGAAGGCTGAGGATCTTAATGCTCAGAGACAATCAGTAAATACAGTCCTTTCTAAACACATGGGAGAAGATAATCTTTCAGCTGTATAACAAAGTGATCTGTAATTCCTATTGGTTCAATTACAGGAAGCTTTATGCTAATCCTATAACTTGTTGTTCATGAACTATTAATCCAAAATTGGTAAAGAATCATATTAAAAAAACCTGTGCATTTCATATGAGCACTGGCATCTGGACAGCTCATTACACAGCATTTGAAGACTCCATGAGAGAGAACATAATTGATAATATCCAAGGGGCATATTTTTTGACACGCTGCTGCTGGAACTGTCTCAACAGATGACAATCATAACAATAAACAGAAGATTCATTTCATTTAGACATGACAGATATTGTCAGACCTAGAGCAAAACAAAGCTGGAGAAACATAAAAGTCATGGGAACATGCAGGAACAGCAAATGCATGTGTAGGTATTTAAGAAACAAGTTTTTTTTCAAAGGAAGGGACAGATAATATAAGCAGGAATTATATATATCTGATTTATACCCACACCCCACCACACCACACACTCCAATGCAGCTCCAAGATCTAGCTTCGGGTTGCTGAATTTTCCTTTTTTCTTAAATAAAAAAAGCTGTGATCTGCAAATGGTAATAATAATATATTCTGGCCTTACAATGTTTTTCACCAAACCTGATCTTTTGCGTAATGTGGGGCAAAATTTTGTCTAGTAGAGATCTGAGTTCAGCTAAATAACATATGTTTAGCTAACTTCCACCCTCCGGGAAAGCATTCAGGACTATCTGGAAATTATTTGGTTTAATGATTTTGCTGCTTTCTCCAGTGATTTCTTTCTAATCGGTAGTCACCTTTATTGAAAATGTTTGTGAAGTTTTGCCCTCTTTCTAATTTGAAGTTTTCTGGCTTTTATTTCTAGCTATCAGTTCTTATTCTGCCTTTTCTAACCAGAATTAATGAGACTAAAAATATGGTAATGTCAAAGATGAAAATGGTATCTAGAAAAATCCCTCCTTTTCCAATATTCAGTTCTAAAGTTGTTCACTGATTGCCTCAAGGTTTCATTCCTTTATATGTGGATGTAAGACCAAAAATGAAAATCCAGTTGGTTTCATATTACTAAACAGCCTCTCACTTAACAGGAATATGATGTATAAAAGTCTGTAGGCAGGTCTGAAACTGGATCTCAAGTTCTTTAGTAAAAAAATTAAATTGATAGAAGTGTTGGGGAGTTCTATCAATCAATTACCTCTGCAAGAACAGTGATTTTGTAGAAGAGGGGGAGAGCCAGAAAAATATGGTCCCCATTTCCCACTAGATAAGATGGAGTTTATACATATAAAGTTGATGGAGAATCACAAATCAAAATAAAATGAATGGTGTGTTGGGAAAAAAAACACATTTCTTCTATCTATACCAACCCTCTCATAAAAATTCTTTCAACAGCTGAATGTTAGTGAATGATTTGAGATGGATAAAATTGATTTATCCTACACATATTTTGGACTAGATCCAAAAAGAGATTTAATCACTGCACTGAACCTGTCCTGGCCCCATTTACCCTCAGATAATATACCTAGTGGTACTCATACAGAATCACACACATAATCATCGAGGTTGGAAAGGACCCTGGAGATCATCTAGTCCAGCTGTTCGCCTAGCACAGTTCCCACCTACAGCACATCCTTAAGCTCCAAATCAACCCGACTCTTGAACACCTCCAGGGATGGGGACTCACAACCTCCCTGGGCAGCCCACTCCAACGCCTAACAACCCCTTCCGGAAAGAAATGCTTCCTAATATCTAGTCTGAACTTTCCCTGGTGCAACTTGAGGCCAATCCCTCTTGTCATGTCGCTTTCTACTAGGCTAAAGAGGCTCAAACCCAGCTCTCTGCAGCTTCCTTTCAGGTAGCTGTAGAGGGCGATGAGGTCTCCCCTCAGCCTCCTCTTCTCCAGACTAAATCCCAGTTCCCTCAGCTGTTCCTCCTACGACCTGTGCTCCAGACCCTGCACCAGCTTCGTTGCCCTTCTGTGGACACGCTCGAGTCATTCAATGTCCTTTTTGGAGTGAGGGGCCCAAAACTGAACACAGGAATCAAGATGCGGCCTCACCAGTGCCGAGTACAGGGGTCAGATCCCTTCCCTGTCCCTGCTGGCCACGCTATTGCTGACACAAGCCAGGATGCCATTGGCCACCTTGGCCACCTGGGCACACTGCTGGCTCCTCTTCAGCCGGCTGTCAATCAACCCCCCTCAGGTCCCTCTCTGACTGGCAGCTCTCCAGCCACTCCTCCCCAAGCCTGTAGCGCTGCTGGGGGTTGTTGTGGCCCAAGGGCAGCCCCCGGCATTTGGCCTTATGGAAACTCCTCCAGTTGGCCTCAGCCCATGGCTCCAGCCTGTCCAGGTCTCTCTGCAGAGCCTCCCTACCCTCGAGCAGACCAACACTCCCACCCAACTGGGTGTCATCTGCAAACTGACTGAGGGTGCACTCGATCCCCTCGGCTAGATCATCAATAAAGATGTTAAACAGGAGTGGTCCCAAAAATGAGCCCTGGAGGACACCACTCGTGACCGGCCGCCAACTGGATTTAACTCTATTTACAACTCTCTGGGCCCAGCCAGCCAGCCAGTTTTTTACCCAGCGAAGTGTGTGATTCTCCAAACCTCGAGCAGACATTTTTGCCAGGAGAATGCTGTGGGAAACGTGGTCAAAGACCTTGCTAAAATCAAGGTAAATTACATCCACAGCCTTTCCCTCATTCAATAATCAGGTTGCCCTGTCGTAAAAGGAGATCAGATTTGTCAAGCAGGACCTGCCTTTCTTAAACCCATGCTGACTGGGCCTGATCACCTAGTTGTCCCTCATGTGTTGTGTGATGGTGTTTAGGATGAGCTGCTCCATCAGCTTCCTGGGCACTGATGTCAAGCTGACAGGCCTGTAATTTACTGAATCATCCTTCCGACCTTTCTTATAGATGGGCGTCACATTGGCCGATTTCCAATCTGTTGGGACCTCCCCGGTCAGCCAGGACTGCTGGTAAATGATAGAAAGTGGCCTGGCGAGCACCCCAGCCAGCTCCTTCAGCACTCTCGGGTGTATGCCATTCGGACCCATAGACTTGTGTGTGTCTGTGTGATGCAGCAGGTCACTGACTGTCTCCTGGATTGCAGGGGGGTCGTTCTCCCAGTCTCTGTATTCTGCCTGTGGAGGCTGGATTTCATCAATACAGCTTAACCTTGCTATTAAAGACTGAGGCAAAGAAGGCATTAAGCACCTCAGCCTTCTCCTCATCACTTGTTACCAAATTTCCTCCTGCATCTAGCAGGGGATGGAGACTCTCCCTGGACTTTCTTTTGCTACTGACATACTTATAGAAACTTTTCTTGTTATCCTTGATTGCAGAGGCCAAATTAATTTCCAGTTGGGCTTTAGCTCTTCTGATTTCCACCCTGTATAGCCGCACAGCCTCTCTGTAATCACTGTGAGTGGCTAGTCCCTTCTTCCAAAAGCTGTAAACTCTCCTTTTCTCCCTGAGTTGCAGCCACAGCTCCCTGTTCAGCCAGGGTGGTCTTCTCTGGCGTCGGCTTCTCTTACAGCACCTGGGGACTGCCTGCTCCTGAGCCATTAACACTTCCTCCTTAAAGAGCATCCAGCCTTACTGGGCCTCTATACCCTTCAGGACAGTCTCTCAGGGGATCCTTTCAAGCAGGTGCCTAAACAAGACAAAGTCAGCCCTTCTGAAGTCCGGGATGTCAGTCCTGCTTAGCTCTCTCCTGACCTCTCTAAGAAAAGAGAACTCTATTATTTCATGATCGCTGTGCCCTAGTTGACCTCCTATCTCCACGTCATCCACCAGTCCTTCTCTGTTCACAAACGGTAGATCCAGCAGGGCACCTTCTCTGGTCGGTTCACTCACCAGTTGCTTCAGGAAGTTACCTCCCACACATTCCAGGAATGTCCAGGACTGGTCTCGTTCTGCCATGTTGTATCTCCAGCAGATGTCTGGGAAGTTAAAGTCGCCCACAAGGGCAAGTGATTGTGAGATTTCACCTAAGTGCCTGTAATATATCTCGTCCATCTCTCTGTCCTGGTTGGGTGGCCTATAGTAGACTCCTACTACAATATCTGCCCTGTTGGCCTTCCCCCTGATTCTAATGCAAAGACACTCCACCCTGTCTTCACTACACCTGTGCTCAAAGCAATCATAACAGTCCTTAACATACAGCACCACCCCACCACCTCTCCTTCCCTGTCTGTCCCTCTTAAAAAGCTTGTACCCATCAACTGGCACACTCCAGTCATGGGATACATCCCACCATGTTTCATACATGCATATTAATCCACTCTGAAGCACTTGGGTACCTTAGTTCACATTACTGAGCAGTAAAAGCATCTCTCTGTTTTTACTGTCATTATACACATTAATCAGTGTTCTGCCCCTTTCCAAACCCCCAGGGTGCTCCTAGCCAAGGCACTGCACTTTCCCAAGAGTAGGAGCAGTTCTAGGGAAAGCAATAACACACACTCTTACAGCAGAGATCTTGGCTCTGTTAAGTACAGGGGAGAATAGCTATCCCCAAGGGCCATACCAGCAATAGCTCTCTACTTGGTGTTGCTTTCAACCCTGTTTCCACCATTTTTCCAGAAGGCAGTAGGAGCCACAGATGTAGCATCAACTGAAGAAGCAAAACTCCAAAATACCTTCGTCAGGTTGCCAACAGCCCCATCTTACTGACTTCCTACACTCTAGCTGGTAAATCTTCCTCTTCAATTATCACATTTAGTCCTAAGTCCTAATGATGGGCTTTTATCCTGATGACTTTTTAAGTGTCTTTCCCTAATGCTGATTGACAAGGATGCATATGGAGCCTGCTATGGGTCACAAGCAATAACAGCTGGATAAGGGAAGGTGGCAGTGCCAGCAGCAGCCAGGAGGCAGAAGGACATGAGAAGGGATGTGATGACTAAGAACTGACAAATCTAGGAATAGCATTTCCTCACACTCCCCTTGAAAAGTTGTGTAATTCTATTATCACCTTGAAGAAGGTCTTCCAATCTTGCTGGATTAGCAAGTCTCCAGGGAAGATGGATGTAGCTAACAGGCTACTCATTTAGCTAGAGGAGCACAGCTGTTTAGCATCTCTTTGTAGCATGCATCAAAGTAATACGTTTTAATTACCCACCATCAGGCACTTCCCTAATGAAGATGAGCAAGGAAGGAGTGCAAGGTAGGAACCAATTCATCACAAATGCACTGATGTGGCTGAGAATGACAGTGACAAGTTCACTTATTGTTAGTTTCCTTGCTGGTTCTGTGCTTGTTTGGGCCTGGCACAAAGAGAGCAGTTTATACAGGTGCATCTTAATCTGCAAGACAACTCAAGGAACACTGGTTGGTGTAAGCAGTAGGTTTCCTCAAAAAAAAAAGCTGCTAGTTAAGCTGGGCTGCTGTGTTTGTGTGTGTTGCTGATATAGGGCTTCATTTGTTCATGGTGTGGTTGTTGGTTTGCTGGATTTTTTGTGCATGTGATGATGGGTGCACAAGGGTTATAAATCATCTTCTTTGTGCTTGATAACAAGAATTGCAATCTAAAAGCTTTTTACAAAAAGTATGGCTAGTATTAGGAAATGAACAGAAGAGGCTCTCTAGTCCTTTCTCCTATGTTAAGGTCTGATTAAGTTTGACCTGAACTATATAAAAAAATACTTTGTTAATTTTTCTTTAGAAAGTCTGCTGAGGGAAACAGTCTCCACAGTCACCTCTGCTCAATCTATCCTGGTGGTTTACTGTTTTCATGATTAGGAAGGTTTTTTTTTTTTATAATCACTACCCTATATCTCCCTTGTATATAAACTCATTGCTTCTTATCCCTTATGAGCTCTTGGCCTGGAGAACCAACTGTCCTCTTGTTTGCTGCTGTTGTTTTTTGTGTATTTGAATGCTGCCATTAGAGCTCCCTTCAGTTGTTTCTTCTTTGACCAAAAAGTTCCAATACCTGCCTGGAAGAATGCTGCATTTTAATGTACACTTGTTGGCAGGGATCAAACCTCAGGAGACTGTAATGACTGAGATGCACCTTCCTCTCTATTATCCTCAGTAAGTTTCAATTATCAACAGTCCAGCTAGAAAAAAGTTTGTCAGGGCAAAAGTAATGCAAACGTGGGCGAGTATTTTGTAGCGTGTAACGGAGTTCAACAAAAATTAACCTAAAATCCTGCAGAGCTGGGCAGAGAATTGTCTCCTTGATCCTTGTTGTTTTCCACCACCTGCAGAATTCTCTAGGGGAGGTTAAAATCTTTCCATGTGTGATAAAACTATTTCTCTATTGACTCTCAGTGAGACTAAAGCTCTTGCTTTTAGCTAGGATTTTGAAAATGTCATCCTTCATCTTTATGTTTGTGATTCTTGCTTCTGAAAGGTGTTAATGGTATTACTCGGTTTCCTGGGGATGTGGAGCAGTCAGACTAGGCGTATTGTCAGGTGTTGTGTCAGGAAGGGTCGCTAAAGGTTTGGTCCTACGTCACTAGCCTATGCAAAAGCAGAATGCCAGCAACATCATGTTCAAATCAGTTTGGAACTTGGCAAGACTGGGTTTAGTATTCTTACTTTTTAGCAAATGACCCACTGTCTGCAAAGTCAAAGTTATAAAAAAGGAATAAAGAAATCAAGAATGGAGGGAGGAGCTGTGAAAAGTGGAAAAGATGCAATGGCATTCCCGCAGCTCTGAGTGGTTTCTTTTTACATTATATTAATTTTGATGATGAACAAATACCCAAAGGTCTGTGGACTTGATAACCTCAATGGTTTGCAAAATTTGACATGAGATCTCATATGTCCTCTCAGATTTGAGATTTGCCTATTTCTAGATGCCTTGGAAGAGACTAGATGTTGTAGGAAAAGCCCCGCATGATCTTCATGTTTAGTTGTAACTACCTTCAGCAACACTCAAAACTTTAAAATTACGACAATTATGAAAGGCAGAAGGACCTCCTGCTCTCTGTGTTTAGGTAATAGGTCCCCTTACTCCTTGTTTCAAAGGTATATTCTCCTTTTTGTGTGTGTGTTTGCACTCACTCACTCTTTCTGACCAGTTCCTGATCCATTCTGTTGCTGACACTGCCGACACCAGGCTGCTGGCGCCTGCCCACCTTGGGAGGATGGGCAACACTGGAGGAGTCCAAAGGCAAACTAGATTTCTGGATTCTGAAACTGCCATTGATGTCCCTAGCAGGCTTCTCTTTCTGGGAGGTGCAAATCTGAAGCTAATACCAGTAAAACCTCCATTATTTCTTTGAAGCAGGCATGGAAATAACCACTACAACTAGAGTCCATGGATAGTTATTTTTATGTAAGAAGGCTTCAGTTCATTTACAAGTGAGGCTCAATCCTATTTTACTAGTGTATTGCAGGGCAGTAATATCTGAGTAGAGTGGCGGTAAATTCTCTCTAATATATGTGTATTTATTCAGCTTTAAGTACCTTCATGGTTCCCGCTTTCATAACCTCCCTTAGCTGATTATTCTAATGGCTGTAAAATTTTTTTCTCTTGTTAACCTGAAGTTTTGCAAATGCAGTTTAAACTCATCACTACTTGCTCTATCTTCAGTGCTAATGAGAAATTTTTTTATCCTGTCTTTAAAGCAACTTTTTGTCCATTAGTAAAATGTTAATGTTTCCTCTCACTCTTCCTCTCCTCTGCTGAAAATCATCAATCCTTGACATTGCTAGGCCTTTTCCAGGTACTTGTTTCTCTACTTGAGTCTTTTAATTTATCACTCTTTAAGCAAAGTATCCATATTTAAGTGCAATACTCCTGACTGAAAGTCAGCCAGTACCATGGAGAAGTATCTTCTCCCTTGGTTTATAAGCTCTACTCCTCCAGGCAGAAAAGCAGAGCTCTTGTGTGTCATGTGACAGTGTTAACCTGACTGTAGATATCCACTGGGATAATGACATCCTACTGTGATACAGTTTGCCATCTGCTGACCAAAAATTGCTTAATATATGACTGGTTTTGATCACAAATATCGATTGTGTTCTTGCTTCACTGGTTTTAGACTTCTGAGCTTGGACAATTAGAGATTTTATCCAGAGCTCAAGGACAGAAGTTGGGCTATCTTTAATCCCTTGAATAAGGGTGAACTGGGCTCCAGAGCGGTGAAATACCTGCAGGTGAGGACCTGACATCTACACTCCTGCATGGTACACAAAGGACATTGTGGTGACCCACTGACTGGCTGCTGGTGTTTCCTGGGGACCTGGTGCAGGGCTCTTTGAGGAGCAGGCAGAAGGATGCAGGAGGTGAGCATCTGTGGCAGATCCAAGAGGCAGCTAAACGAGCAGACTTGTGGCAGCTGGCACAGTGCATATCATCAAAACAGCTGAATAGGAACCATTACTGCATCTTTCAAGATTGCCAAAATGACAGAGACAACCAGAGCAGCCTGCAACTGGGAGACCTTTGCTTTGTTACGAGGAGTAGTAAGGTAGGATGAGAATATGGTGGTTTTGCAAATCCACACTGTGGGCCACATTTCCATCTGCTATCACTTGGCTTTTATCTTCAGATATTTACACAAGCTGAAGATTTGGGATAATGTATACTCCTGCCTGTTCATATACAGATATTAGGTTCACATTAGATGTCTTAATCATGCTGCTTAAGAACTCGCTCTTATAACATCTTTATTTCAACCTAATTTGTCATCTTTACAGCAGTTGGTACTAAAACATGGTATTATGCTAAACTGTTAAGAGCTGTCACGGTGTTGCACCCTCTTTATAACCTGTCCCAGCCCCAGACTTTTGTCATATTATCTCTGTGTATAATTTTCAGCTCATCATTCTTTGTCCTTTGGGAAAGGACTGCTATTAGAACCAGAAATGTAGCAGTGCAAGTTATTTATTTTTCATTCTTGGTAATGACTCGCTTTTAGTTAATGAATTGGAAAAAGTACATGAAATTAATGGAGTGAGGTGTTGTCTAACTGTAAGGCAGGGGATACTGTTCCCAGCCCTGTGATTCTTTCCCACGTAAAGGTCAGGGATTTGCTGACTTTAGGCAAGTTCTACTTTGTACTTTGTTTCCCATCTGAAAAATAGCACTGTTAATCCCATCACTTGTGCAATCAGAAGACATTTGCAAACACAAAGAGAGCAATTGGTCATTTAGCATCTACTGCAAACTAAGAGGTGCCTAAATGACATTTGTCTTTTAAAGAAACCCTTTCTTAATTAGTATATAATGCTTGGTAATCCTGAGGTAAAGCTTCTGTTTATTAAAGGACAAACCAGAATTACAAATCCTAGCTCTATGAGCTTCTGGGAAGTCAAGTTTGTACAGTTTTTGACTAGGACACTTTAGATCTGCTTCTATTGCAGCTCTGCTAATAACCTACTACAAGGCACTGAGCAAGACACATTCCATTCCTACTGCCATCTGGCAATAGCTTTCTGACAAAATAACAGCAGATATTAATATTGTGATATTGACCTCTGAATTCTATGTATAACAAGTGCTATTTAAAATTTAACAAGCATTATGATTAACTGTTTTCCTTAGCACAGTGGAATTACACCATATTTGCAGTTATTTTATCAACTTTTGGCTTTACTAAAGCTTACTGTGTCCATTCAGGTCTTCTGAAAATGGGACTCCTCTGCATTACTGATTTTGGCAATAGCTAAATAGATGTGGAAAAGTCATATTTTAATAAAATAGACTTTTGTATACAATTGCACCTACCTGTTCTACTTAAAATACATGATTAGTTTGGGAATATCGTTGCTACTGTGACATGCAGAGATAAGCGAGTTAACATAGGGAAAAAGATTGCCTCTTGGCACAGACCATACCATATGAGTCTGGGGAACAATGACCAAGAAGCTGTGTGCTGTGAAGCCCAAGTTCCCTCACATGACTGGAAATGTGCTGCTTCCCTAGCTGTATGGGTCTTCTCAAGAGTAGAAACTAGTGGGCAAGGATCAGTTTCATGAAAAAGCAAAACCGAAACTGTTCTGTAATGCTTAGCTGAGAAATAAGATTTTTAGCAGACATAGAGTGTCTTCCCCTAGAAACAGTCCTGTGAAGCTGAAGTACACAAGCAAGGTTGCCTATGGAAACTAATGGTTTATCTGAAATCAGATAATGTGATGGGGTGTTTTTTTTTTCCTTTCTACATTTTTTTTCCTTATCACTTCTGGATGGGCAGGAACAATAACAAGAGACCTTCTGAAGTGGTTGAGAAATATGAATGTGTCTATAACTTGGATACAAGTTGAAAAAACCCAGATTCGAAAAGTATGGGGTGGAGACCCAGCTACAAATCTGAAATCAGGAAGTGTATTTACCAGAACCTACTACCAGTTTTTGAAGTGTCCTTTTGACTGGTGATACCAGTTTCATTTGTGTGCTCTGTGTGCTATATGTTACAGCCTCTCAAAAGGCCATGGGGTCATGCCCTTGAGCTGGGACTGCTCTGCCTTCCATACTTGCTCTGAATTTTTCTCTTTCTTATAAGTTAAGTTCCTAGTTTTCATTTGAATACAGTTTGGCTTGAATTTCAAAGCCTTTTGACCTTTTTTGGAGAGCTCATTCCAACTAAGTTCAACCTATAGCTGATTCAGAGTATGTCACAGCCCCAGAGTGCGCCTTCCCCCACTCCATCCTCATCCTTCTTAAATTGTCATTGTTCTCCTGGATTTTGTCTGGGACACATAAGAATGCCCTAATCTGTGTTACTGTTTGTGGTATGCTGCTCTGACATGCTAGAAAACAGGGTTAGCAAAAACTGGAAAACCAGCTTCCTGAAGGAAGTTTGTTAGACAGAATTGTGAGAAAGGAAAGAAAAGAAAAATCTGTAATACTAAGCCACACACACATTTGTCTTGTGCATGTGAGTATTTTCTAAAATCTTTCAAAGCATCAGGCTAAAAGAATGGGGTGCATTTGATCTTGGATCATTTTGTACTAATGATGACATTACCTGATGAGAGAAAACACTGCTGAAACTCTATTCATTGACATTTAGCAGTGTCTAATCAACAGGAGTTAAAAAGAAGGTGTGAAACATCACTCGTATTCAGTATGATAATTGTAAGTGTGAGTCAGATCTTTCTTCCCTTAAGTCAATGAGAAAGCTATGATTAACTTAATTTAGACCCAATACTATTTTTATTTACTTAATTGGCTTTCTAGATAGCTTCTCATGAAGCATGCCTGGGAAGTGTATTTAGAAAGCACTTCAGCCTGCAGAAACCGCTTTTCTGTTCCCCAGTGGCGCTGATTTTGGCAAAAGACAGAAATAGATGTGGGAGCTGGCACTCAGAAGTTGTGGGAAAAGCTGAATAACATCCACCCGAGGGTGACAGATTTTGGGAAGTTTTGTTTAAGGACATGTCTTATCTAGACCTAAAGGATATCGGAAATTGAGGTCTGGTCCATTTCCCAAGAATAATTATGCTCTGCTCTCTGTACAGGGAAAAGCTTAGTCTGTGTTTATCAGCAAAACGTCATTTGTATTATTGCAGTACATGGAAGAAAATTGACCACGTCATACCTGCAGTCCCACTTGCCCTTTCCAAAGTACATTGAGGGGGGGTCTGGGTGGCAGACAATATCTCAACTTTTCCAGAGGTCATATGTCTCTTAACAGACTAGCAAGATATTTTATCACTGACTCTGCAATACTTTTCTTCAGACTTCACACCTGAAAAAGAAAGCATCCAAAGCATCCAGTGGTATTTGGAAGTAAGTAAGCACTGCCTGAAAATGGGAAAACCCATCAATGGAAATTAATATTAATTGTCAGACTTACTAAATTATTAGGAAGCTATTGGCTATATTAGCAGTGAATGTGTAGAGATGTGCGTTTTAGAGGAAGAGTGATATAAAATATTTTGAAGTTTAGGTGGAAAATGCATCTCTGTTACGTGTAGCAGAGCTGTGATTTTCATTAACACATTAGTGTTCACCTTCTAAGTTTAAAGCTGTGAAGCAACCGAGAGTCATTTCAGGCAATATTCAGATGTTAGAGAAGCTTGTCACAAAACTGAGTATGAGATGGACAGTGACAGATGTCTACTACATATTAGGATCACTGTAAGTGTAGTAGTCAACAGAATCTTCCAATAGGATCTCATTATGTTTTGAAGAAGTACCCAATGTCCTTTCTTCCACATATTTTAACATGCCTCCTTTCCACGGGTTGCTGTTTGTTGGTTGGGGTTTGTTTATTACTTCCCAGAATTTAAAATGTATTATACTTTCCATTTCCATTTTTGTCTGATTTCTGACATTGACAGCTGTGTTAACAAATTATCTCAGGAAGGAATGGGTCCCTTGATTTAAAGAGGTTCATATTGGTATAACCTGAGAGGGGAAAAAATGGGAAAAAAATTATAGATATTTATGTTCCAGCAAAAGGTAGGTCTGGAAGAATGGTTCAAAAACCTAAAGGTGCTTCTCTAGGTCATTATGCAAGAATAAAAGTTTAATAAAGGGGTAAGATATGTAAGCTATCAGAGCTGCCAGTAGCCGGTTGTGGATCATCTTTTGTGCCTAGAGCTTCACTTAGAGATGGAGGGTGGGAGTATTCAGACAGAAAAGTATAAGGGATTTCTTCTGATGAACCACAGCATGTTTCTCACTGGGATGAGTTGTGAAGGTCTCTGTCAGATTTCTAGCAGCGAAGAGTGAGGTTGGTGACTCCCATTTTGGGCTCCATGGCAGTTTGGCCCTGGTCTCTCCTCCCCCCAAGACAGGCTCAGCCCAGCTCCTTCACCCCCTGTGCTGCGTGGCAACAGCATCTTCCACACAAGGCCCCGAGGGGGTGGGGAGGAGGGCTGGCATATAGCTTTGGGTCCCACCACAGCACTGAGGTTGCACTTGTGCAGCTCACAGGACATCTGTGGCCTGGGAAGCCCAGGCATAGACTCACACCCAGATGTAGGGCTGCAGCCTGGCCTTAAGGAGATGGCTACAAAAAGGAGCTCCCGGGCAAGAGGGCAGCCACAAGCCAAAATGGTATCTTAGCCCTGGCTGAAAGGAGTGTAGCAAATTACTAGCTTGTCTTTCCAGATTTGCTTTCAAAAAACATTATGTAGAACATATGTTTTAGTAATATATAACTTCTGGGGGTCTGTGTGCTGCTCACAGATTTTTATTTTTTATTTTTAATGAAAATACTAAGATATTTGATGTCTTGCACTGGAAACAAAAAGCTGTTTCTTTGTCTATTACTGAGATTTCTTAATTATTTAAGATATAAAATACTCATTATCTAGCTTCTAGCTAACTGGTTTTTTTTTCCATCATGTTGCACCATTGAAATAGTTATGAATAGACGCTTTACATAACATTTCTGAAATACTAAAAAAATGAGTATATTTTATAGCTGCCATCAGAGGTTTCAATAGCTCTAAATAATTATAATGGTCACCTGGAAAAATATACTCTTCAGTAAAGTTTTCTGGCTTGTTTAATAAATAGCAGTAGCACAGATTGTGTGTTTGATATGAGTAAATTGTCTCTGTAAAACATCACATCATCTCTATTTTTAATACTACCTATAGATTTTACTGCTTTTTGAGATGAGCCATTTAAGTACTTTTTTTGTATTCATAGAGACCTAACTGGAGTGTGTCGTGAAGCTCAAGAATATCTTTTCAGATGACAAATATACTGATATTTGTAACAGATAATGTGTGAATGGAAGCTTGAGAGTTGACATCAAACTCATAGCATTTGCAGGTAATCTTTCCATTGTAGTCGTTTACTCAGATCAGGTGAAAAAGGTATGTCAGACATCACTGAAAACAAACTAAATAGAAGAATATCATGTTGGATGTGTACAATTAGAAACGTCAGATTCTTGATTATCGTTTTGTCATTGGCTGTCTATGAGAAGGATCCTCAAACCCGTTTCTGTAGATTTTCTTCAAGATCTGAGTCACCAGTCAGATACCACAGGATACATTTGTGCCATTGTTTGCTATTTGTTTTCCATAATTTGTGATTTGCATTTTTTTTTCTTATTAGCTATTCACTCTGAGACATATCAATATTTCTGAATAATTGTCTAGATTACTTCTGCAGTTGCTGCTGTTTAGAATTGCTGGTCTTCCTGCATGAGCAATGCAAAAAGTCCTGTTCATCACATAAGTGTAGATCAATAGTTGCCAGAACTCTTTTCCTGGTAATGCATTTATTAGTATGAAATTCTATTAGCCACATCGCAGCTATTTGTACTATTGTCAGTTTTAGGTGTGGTAAGTAAACCAGCTTTAATAAAAGCTGAAGGGCCCCCACTATATCAAGACTGAGATAATTTTCTGCATTTGGGTTACAGTCCTGTCCTCCTGAATGGATGGCCTCTCTGATGTACTCTGAGCTATGTGTCAGTGCAGAGATCTGCATGTGCAGGTTAGGCATGTCGCTGCTGCCAGTGGACAGTTTGACATTAGATAGTGGGTGTTAGTAGAATGTTCTCCCATGTTTTCTTGCTACTCCATTGGAAATGAAGAATTTTCATTATTATTAAACATGGATACCTCAGCAGTGAATTTCCTATTTGTAATAATTTTCTCATAATACAACCAATATTACATAGTCTGTGAGATCAAGTTTAGGTTTTCATTATCCAAACACTTTGAGAATAATCCATATATCATCATTTCCATAGGCCCAAACTGCATGCAAAGCACTCATAAATATACATTTAGGATGTATATATATACACAATATACATTTAAACATCAGTAGAGGTTGAATACTCTTACTGAAATTCTAATTGTCTGATAATGAATTTAGATATGTCATCAATATGTTTTGGCAAAAAGATTTTCTTTAGATCTCAGTATTTGCCATTTTTGCATTGTAATGAAGAATTTTTTAAAAAAGATTAATTAAAAAAAAAAAAAAAGATGAAAGAAAAAAAATATAGGAAATCCTTACACCAGAGGCTGGAGGCTAATTGACTCCTCAGAAATTATTTCATCTTTGTTTCAGATTACTCAAGACCAGGGGTTTGAACTTCAAACTCCCACATTACAGCACTGATGTGCAGAAAGGAATAACTTGGTAGTACTGGGTTCCTGCATGCATGGGAGAGCAAAACTGCTCTCTTGATACTCTAGACACTCATTTTGTGCTCTGTGTGAGCCCTTCTGGGCAGGGTAGACCAGCCCTGCTCATCGCTAACCAGTCCCACCTCAATTTGTCTTCTCCTGACCATTCTGTGGATCTGGGCCACTACTTTCTCTACAATCTGCCTGCAAAGAGAGGGTGCATAAGGGTTGGGGGATCAGCCTTGCCACCCCTCCTCTCCCTTTCTTCATGGAAGCTCTTTCTCCTCTGAGCAGGAGGGGAACAGGGCTACTGTGTGGGGCCAGCGGTCTCAGGGGGCTCAGATGATGCTGTGCTAGTGGAGGAGCTCGAAGGCCCACCTCACCATGGAGTGGAGTCTGCAGTGACAACTCTCTTCCAGAGAGGTCAGATCTGGGCAGGAGGCAACGATAGTAGGGCAGTAGGGATAGAAACATGGTACCCATTGCTATGTCCGCTGGAACAGCAAGAGACTGTGGTCTGTAAGTTTAATAGCACTATACCTAGCAATGTGATGCTTCCTGGTGTCTGGAAAAAATATGCCTATCATGATATATTACTCTGCACTGGTGAGGCCACACCTGGAGTATTTTGGGCACCTCAATACGTAGAGATATCGAGGTGCTGGAGCGAGCGCAGAGGAGGGCAACAAAGCTGGTGAAGGGTCTGGAGAACAAATCCTATGAGGAGCGATTGAAGGAGCTGGGACTGCTTATTTTGAGGAAGAGAAGGCTGAGGGGGAGACCTCATCTCTCTCTAAAACTACCTGAAAGGACATTGTAGAGAGGTTGGTGCTGGTCTCTTCTCACAGGTAATTAGTGACAGAACAAGGGGGAATGGCTTTAAACTGCAACAGGGGAGGTTCAGACTGGACATTAGGAAAAAAATTTTCAGAAAGAGTGGTCAGACAGTGGAATAGGCTGCCTAGGGAGGTGGTGGAGTCACCATCCCTGGATGTCTTTAAGGGTCCTTTATATGAGATGTTGGGGGATATGGTGTAGGGAGTAGGGCTGATGGTTGGATTCAATGACTCCAAGGGTCTTTTCCAACCTGAATGGTTCTGTGATTCTATATCCCCTGCAAATGGCCTAGTACTGATGCCACTGGTGCTACCAAAGTGGCTGAGGACCTGAATGTTTGCTCATCTTTCACATTTTAATGAGAAATTTTATTCGGTTCTTATTTTGTTGGCAAGCATGTGACCAATTTTGTTTAGCAGATAACCAACATTTGGACTGTGGATCCATACATAAAGGAGAAGCTTAGCATCTTGCTTTTCTCCATCTATTCAGAAAATAGTTGATTTTATATAAAGGTCTTAGGCTTCTATTTGCCCTGATTTGGAAAATGCTGAGTCCCTTGATCTTTGGGTCTGATCGCTGTGGGCTTTAGTGACAGCAGCAGTTTGCTGGATTAGGTTTTTGCTTGTCTGCCTGAAAAAGAGGGTCCACTGTGGGGTTATTGTAAGCTGCTCTTCCACATGTTAAATACTCCATCTTAGACAGCAGAGCTGATGCTTGCTCGATATTGCTATTAACTTAATTTGGCAATTAGCTGGATGGTGCCAGTGTAGTTCAGGCAAGGACCATCAGTGGAAAGGAGCAGTGCACCTTTTCACCCGTGCATGGAAAGCATCCTTTTCTCCCATGGAAAGCCAGCTGGTTTAGGGACATTCATTTCTCCTGGGAATTTGTCACCATGCTGCTTTGATGCCTGGTTTAACAAGAAGGTACTGTCTCAGGGCAAGATAGTCCCAGTAGAACCTGGTCCCAGTAAGCATGTTATAAAACGGTGTAAGAGGGTGGTAGTTGCAAGCCAATCAACAAAGAGTTGAACAATGAAGGTGGGGGCAGTCATATGATAACAGGATTTGCATGTTTTACATTCCTACCCACTGCTGGTGTGACAACCTGTCCCAGTGAGTTCCCTTGTTGTAGCATAATAAATTGTTTGTCTGTTTATTTTGCCCAAATTCTCTATTTTCTTAACCAAGCTGATGCCAAATTGTACAACTACATGACAAATGCATGTTGTGACGATTCTTATTTAACATTTGCTGTTCCTCTGTGTATTTGAGGGGGCTATATAATTTACTAGTAAGGTATTTTAAATTTACTTTATAACCACTTTTTTGTCAGGTATTGCCTGAGCCAGCTGGTAAATTCCTATTTTATATATATGTTGACTTAATCTTTTCTTCAGGGAAGAAATTACTGTACATAATGATAGACAATTATTGTGACATACCCCTTTGCATGAATATCTCAACTGCTTTCTATTTATTTATATCACATACTTTGCCTAGGCTTTTTATTCTGGATTTCCTTGCTTTGTGTTTGTTCCCTGCTTTGTATTACTTGGCTGTCCAAGTGTTCTTATTTGACTGCTTTGTCTTCCCTGCCTGTGGATGAACATGTTTCCCTTCATTTATGTGCTCTCGCACATCTTGCTTCTGAAGAGTTGTCTGCTGCCTTTATTGCTCTTACTCTCTTCTAATTTTTATTTCTCTAACTCAGCCATTAACTGACTTATCTGGGGGAATGTTTGCATGAAGTAAGGTTGAAGCTAATATTCATCTGAATGCCATTACAGATTTGACATAAATTAATTACTCTTATCTACTCTATTCACATTCTTGCATTTTCGAAAGGCTTTGCCTATTTATACAATGACACCTATTGCTTATTCAAAGAAGAGTTTTTTCAGTTTTGAAGACTATTACCTAATTTTAAACCAGTGTATATTGAAAACCATGACTTTGACATCTAATTTTCTCTGCATGGAGACTTGCTGACCCGAATGACTCATCAGCCTGCTGGCTCTGTTCATATCTACTGTTTTTAGGTAAAATTTTCAAGCTCAGTTAGGAGCACAGTTCCTGTTCATTTTCGTTTGGGGCAGGGAAGGGGAAATGTTGAATGCTTTTGAGAAATAGCCGTTTCTCAAGCCCTCACTTCCTAGCTATCTGGTACAAAGTTGTTGTTCAGCATCTGTTGGGGTTTGTGAATGAAAGGGTTTGAAAAACAAAGCTGTTACTGTCGCGCAGGTTTGTGTAATATCATACCTGGTAGAAGCTGGGGTTGAGGGCTTCTCTGGTTCCTTCTGCTCCTCCCTCCTTTTTTGTTTCTAACTTCCCAGTTATATTTAGACTACTGTTTGGCTGGTTTCCTGTACTATGAAGGTAGAATCCTTTGAAATTTATTTTCTGAGTCACATGGATGAGAGCTTCTACATTACCCTTATTCTGTCTTCCAAACACCCTTCCAGTACCCTTCAGCCTTAATGACAATGCTCTAGGGCAAATATTAGTAATTTATCTAATATAGCGTTTCTTGGGTGCATTCTTCCCAATACTAGTTCATCCTGGGTTTCACTGAGAGAGGCAGAATATAGACTACTAGCCAAGACAATGAGCTGGTGCTGGGGACTTTTGCTTTCCCCTTCATCTTTGTTTCTTCTCTCTCCTTTTGTCTGGTTTGTCTGTTTAAACAATATTTTTTTTCTTCTTTTTGTGTCTAAGGTTCTTTTATGGTTCACTTCTACAGCGCTTACATCAATTATAATCGCAGATGGAGCCCCCAGGTGTAGCTGTAATACAAATCTTTAAGAATAATCTGATTACCACTGATTTGAATGTCTATTTCTTCTCAAGGAGAGGATAATCCTCAGAAATAAGTGGGCAAGCACTGCAAATAATGCCTCTGATTCTGTGAGGTTTTTAATCTGTTTTTTTGTTCTTTTCTCCCCCTTCTCCCACCCCCCAAGAATAAGGGAACCTCTTTGGGACCCTTATGAGGCAGAATTTTCTGTTCATCCTTTCCATTTCACAGCCTATTCAACTCTGTACTTCAGCCATATGAGGTCTGTGGAGGATATTTTCAAAAGCTCACCTCCTAAATTCCTGTTATAGTCAACAGCAGATGAGAGCTGGGCTTTAATTGCTTTGACTTGCCCTCAGAGAGGATCTTGTTATGATGGGGGAAGCCAGAAGAGTGTGCCTCCCTAAGCTAGAGGTAGCTTTGGGAAATAAATTCTTAAGATTAAAGAACTGTGTTTTCTTCTTTTTTGTTGTTGTCGTCGTCACTTTTATTAATAGGCAATCCCTAATCTGGAAACATGATTAAAGAAACAAGTTAAAGCTGAATTTAGTGTTCACTGTCTTTCAGCTGCTGATCTAAGATTTACAAGTCAGTTCTTCAGTGCTTTACCCTGCTGCACACATTAGATCGAGGTGATAGCCTTTGCTTGCACTGACTTTACTACTATATAGGTGAGGATTTTAACTGCCTTGTTCACCTGCATTCATCTAAATCCTCTGGAGAGACTGATACATTACTCTAAAGATAATAGAAACCCTCCTAATTCCTTCAATGGGCTTTTCCTAAGGCCCTCTTTAAATGAGATCCAGACTGAGGGATTTTATAAACCGGTAATACCTCTTGCTTCAGTGTCAACTGTGTAATATCCTGCTCAGTGTTGTGCAGTTCTCTGCAAGCCTTTTTGTTTCTGCACTTACCCTTTCTTGTCTTTAGGAAACATTTGTCACATGCAGCACAAGTTGAATAAAGTCATCGGTGTTGCACAAAGAAAATCCCTCACTAATGGCCTGGAATATGAGGCAGAGGAGTTTGGGACTGGTGGCAGCAGGTTTCCTTGACGGAGTTTTCCCCAGACTGACAGTCCTGCTCTGATGAAAGGGGAATTTGTTATGCTGTCATATCTTTGTATCATATATGATAACCTTGGTCAGGTGGTGTGCCTCCCCAGAGAGGGCTGCAAGGAGGCAGGTGGTATTGGCAGTGTTGGAAGCAGCAGCAGTAGTTTACAACATGTGTCACCTCCAATTTATCATTAGGCTCAATTTATATTTCCTTCTTATTATCTGATTCTATCTAATGCTCAGTGAACCTTGGCCTCTAATGAATCAGCAGTGCAGCCGTAGCCCTAAGGGAGGACAGTTATATAAGTAAATACTGTTAAAATCTGTCTTGGAAGAAAAACATAAATTGGAATCAGTCTCCTGGATGAGTTTTTCAAATAACATAGCTACAGGAACTTTCTAACTGTTCTGGCTCTTTATCCACCAGTGTTCCATATTTATTTTAACTTTTCTTGCCCTTCTAACACATTTATACATTTCTATTTGAGATTATAAAATGGGAAGAAAGCCCTGACTATGAAATTTAGGATTATGTCTGATGTTAAAATTTAGTTCTGTTTTACAAGAGAGCACATCTGAGGGCTCTGCATAGAAGAAGAAAGGACACTATAATTTTATATCTTAAAAATGCCAAGATTGAGAGTAAGAAAGCATGACAAAATGAATTTTTGCTTTGTCTATGGAACCTAAATAAAGCTCCCCCCTGCCCCCAGTCTCTTCTCCAGCTGGGATTATATTATTTTCTTGATAAAAGAGAAACAATAATTTTTAAAAATGTTGGGTTTAGTTAATAGAAGTATTTTTGTTCTATCTCCTGGTATTTTGTTTAATTATCATTACTGAGATCCTTCAAATGCTAAACTTTGCTGAAGTGTGAAACAAAATCCTTTGTCAAGTCATCTGAAAATGGAAACATTTAATTTCTCCCTCCTTTTCCTCTTCTATCCATGCCCATTCCTCCAAATTAAAGTCCTTCTTGGCTAAAAGTGTTTACTGAGTTTGGCTGTAGCTGCAGTTGAAACAGTTCTGCCAAACATCATGCAGCCTTTTCCCCAGGATCGTGGAGCAACACAAATGGTCCCTGCCTTATCTGTAAGAAAAGAATCAAAAAGGGAATTTTTAAAATCTGATAAATTGTTCTTCTCTCTCTATCACATGGTCTTAGAATTTTGAAACCACTCTCTTTTAAAGCACTGGATACACAACCACAGGAGACTAAAGGTCTCCCCGATACATTTAAAATGCTTCCACCACTGTTTCCTTTGAGGCAGGAACAGGTCTGAGAAGGCAGCTGCCCTGTCTGGGCTCTTGGGCCTTGATCTGACTCCTAGCTGTGCTGATAAGCACAGCGACTTCTCTGGCTGGCTCACCTTTATCGAGTCGCTTATTTCTCTGTATGGCATGGCAGAGATGGCAATGGATTCACATTTTCATATGCAACCTTAAAACTGCAGAAGTTTATCCAGACCCACAAGCCCTGTTTCCAGAGCCTCATTTTCAGCTCAATCATCTTACTCCCTCTGTCCTTCTCAATGATGTTTTACCTTTCCACAAACCTTGCTTCTTCCTCCTGGAACAAATTTTTGGCAAGAGGTATCTGGAGGTATAAACAGCAGCACATGTTCATTGGATGCCTCAGTTTGTCAGGCCTGCCTGTTCCCTGTGCAGGAGCCTCTGTTCCTGTACATGTGTTCGGCTATACAAAACCAAAAATGAACATCCCTGAATAATTTGTATTTTGCTGTTTTCTTCCTCCATGGGAGATGCAGCTGCTATAGCTTCTGGAAATCTACCATGAGAGTCGTTTCTGGCATGCAGACTATCACTAGTATGAACTCTGCTTTCAAAATCACCTTAAAAGTCTAGGGGAAAGGTCTCTGCATACCACTTTCTAGATTTCTTAATTCTCTCTTAGGCTGGAGGAGGACCTGGGCCACCAGCATCACAAAGTGGAGTTTAAATAATTTTAAACATGATAGCATTTTGCTTTGGAAGAACTTTACACTCCTTCAACTGCATTATTACCAAAACACTGTATGAATGTCCTTTGAAGTTTGATTAATAGCCCTTCCAATTTTGCAGCATTGCTGATGTGAGGAATGAACATTAATCTGTAGCTCTTTAGTGGGAGTGTTTGAATGCTGTAAAGCTGACCATTTCAGTTAGGTCTGAGCATAACTTCCTTTTGTCTTTTCTAGTTAGCGTTTTTGAGTTATTCTTGTCTGGTAGTTTGTGGGTTTGCAGTGCTCTGCCTTGTAGTCTTTTGCAGGCTTGTTTGAAACATCCTGGTGCATTTATTGTGAGGCCTTGGTATGTGTAATTTAGGAGATGCTCAATCTTTTTAATAAAAGAAGAAATGTCTTTCCCCAGTACATTTAAGAGTGTGCTACATGCTTTTTTCTGCAGAGTTTACTGACACCGAGAATTCATGAAAGCTTGTGGCCTTCCAAGGGGTTTTTGTAAATATGTTTTATTTCAATTCACAGGATTTTTCTCAATTGAAGCCAAACATTTTGTGTTGTGCTTTCTCTTGGAAGAAACCGGAAGGTAATGCTAGGAGATACCACGTAATCACACCAGCAAAACACCCCTGGCAAACTCTCCTTAAATGCTTGAGTCATAAGAAAGAATTAATCAAGTAGTTGCTAACTGGATCCCAGCAGACAGCTGTCATGCCCATGGATCTTGTATAGGAGATGAGGAGAAAGAGATCTCAAACACAGACAGTGCTTACATCTGGAATTGAGCTCTGGGGCCATATTCTTCCATAATAGGCCAAACAAGCACCTTTGATGGATGTACAAAACAGGGTCTTTGAGAAAGACTGGGGCTTGGGTACGGTAAAGGTCAAATTTATTGTACTGTCCTAAAAGCCTTTATTCTTTTCTGTGCTATAGGCTGTTTCATATACTTCCTGACAGGGCAGGGACAGACAGGCAAATTCAGGTTCTGGTGTTGCTAGCCTGGCAGGCAGCTGAACTGCTCCAAATTCACATTGCTGCTACTATTGTGACAATCCTTGTCTCCATTTTGAATTGAAGAATTCAGAAAATTTCAAATAAGTTTGTCAGAAAGGACTCTTTCTGTGGTTTAGTTGTCATTAATAATAGTTACTTCTTTTCCTAAGCAAAGATCCATGTAAAAAAGTTCTACATTTAGTCTATCTCTACATTCTTAGTCAAAGGCTAGACCTGGGCAGCTTGTGATCTTGTGGTCCATCGAGTAAATACGCACTCATGAAATGCTTAAATGCCCATTTATAGAAGCTTAGACAGACTTGAATCCAGGAGAGTGTAGTCACTCTGGAGGAAGTGTTATAGTCTCTTGTCAGGCTTCAGGGAGACCAGTGACACACTACACCTGCTCTGCACTGTGGCTTTCCACCAGGCATGTTCTCAGACAACAGTAAAATACTGGTTTTGAAGTGGCACCCAAGCAGGCAAGTGGAAAGACTGATGTGCAGAAACATTACCCTTTCATCTGCTTGTAGACATGCCCAAAGCTTTTAATTTTGAAACCCAGAGGAGACTTACCAGATTTAGGACTTCCGTCAAACACAGTTTGGGTTAGCTAAGTGAATGATGGTTGCACAAATGACTCTGCTGGCTTTCTCCACTTTCTATGTGAACCCAGATAGAACAAAATGGCCTGAAATAGACCTCAGGATCTTGAGTGCACCTCCACAAGAATCTCAAAATACACGTCTCTACCCATCAGAGTCAAACAGACTCATGGTAACATCACAGAATTGTCTAGGTTGAAAAAGACCTTGAAGATTATTTGCATTTCTCCCTTTCATCTTGTCCTAAAACATTCTCAGAGGCTTTGTGATAAATTATTTCACCCCCCTAGCATGCTAATAGGAGCAGTAATCAAGGGGGATAACCTTGGTTTCAAGTAGAACCGCTGTTTAGAGATACATCACTACATACTACTGTGGCATCATATTTGCGCTGTTCGTTTATACTGGACATGAGTTAACTGGAAGGAAAAATATCTGTAATTTATCAGTGGAACAAATCAAGATTGCTTTCTTGATTTCAGTAAATAACCTAATATTCAGCAGCTGATTTTCTAGTTCAGCTACTCTGTGGTATCATACATGTACTGACAGGGATTGACGTATTGACAGATCTATCTCACTTATTTTCTTTAAAGAGCTTTAATAATTTTGTTTCAACAAACTTGCTTAGCATGTTAATCTCTGCTGCACAATACATGTCACGGACCTTTATCTCAAAAGACAGTAAATAAGAAGATATGTCTTTTAAATACAAACTAAAATCAGAGGTCAGAAAGAGCAAAGAGTTGCTAAGCTATCTAGTCTTGATTTTCTCTGACAGTGCAAAATTATTCCCTGGAAAAAACACTGTGCATGCATATTGTGTATGTGTGTCTGTATGTATGTATTTACATTTGAATACAAAATATATTCATTTCTTCTTTCTATAGAGAATATTTTGTCCTACTCTTTTTTGACAAGAGATTGGTCCGTAAAAGAGAATCTACCGTGACTTATGTTGCTAATGACTGTCAATGTTAGCAGTAAAATAGAATGAATGCATCAAAAATTAATTATTCAGCAGCACCTGCTGGTGTCTTTAGAAATACTGCAGCACATTTCTGGTAAATGTTTCTTCATTACCCTAAATATTTTGCTGCCCTAACTGTCAGTTGGGAGGTTGCAATATAAGGAAAGGAAAAAAGCATATTTTCTTTTAATAGACATACATTCTTTTTTTTTTTTTTTTTTTTTTTTTTTTTTTTTTTTTTTTTTTTAATTAGGCTTGCATCCTTCTCTAATGGAGCTCTGCCTCTCCAGGGAGCAGCACACCAACCACCGATGATCTTGGTCCCATCTGTGCACTAATAATTAGAAGCATTTTAACTCTGTGTGCAGAGGGATGAAATTACATTATTCATGAAGTGATCCCTTGCAGCTGTCTGGCATTACCTCAGCTTGCCTCATGGATTTGTCACTCATTCATTTTCAATAAGTGGCAGCTATTAGCAGCTCCATGGCCTCCTCTAATTGTCTTCGCTCATGCCCTAGAGTCAAGGAAGCACCACCAGTTTTAATAACAACTCAGTTTTAAATATCAGTTGTGATCTCTAGGCTGGTAAATTTCCTAGTTTCATTCTCTCACAGTCAAAATTTCCACTGACACCACTGAGGGCAAGTAAGGCTGCTATTCCATTAGGTGTTTTCTTGCATTATTAGAGAGCTTCTAACACAGCTAGGTTGTCGTGCTGGTTTAAATTATGGTTTGAATTTGCACAGCTATGAAATGAAACGTCTGAGCACATCAAAAAGTGAGAAAGGGCTAAAGGACATGGTTTGTCTTGCACATCAATGCAAAGCCATGAGTGAAAGTAGGTACTTTTTCTCTTAGAGTTTTCTGTGGGTTGCCAAAATATCAGGTCAGGTTGATGATGTAATCGTGGCAATAATGACATTGAGCTTTGGCTCCATGCACCTGAGGACTGAAGAGCCAAGTGGATTGAAGAGCCAAGCTGTCATGGCAAGAGACCTCATTTTGCTCCATTAGCATCCTCTTCTGTGAAAACTCAGATCTATTTCTAGTTCATATTTTCAATACAAGTTGCCCCTTACCCCAACTGGGGTGGAAAGACAATTGCTGTTCATCAGGTAAATTATGACTTGTAAACTGCTGGCTCAGCTCTCCCTCCATCTCTAGATCAGTTAATCTCTGAAAAGGGCTACCCTATCAGCATAATGTTAACATCAATTTGTATGGGAGTAAACCAGCATTATCCTCAGCAGGACATGTGTGTAATGCTATGTATTACATTGTCTTCCTGTTCTACAGATACAAAAATGAGCAATTGCTTCTGCTAGAGTAACATATTCTTTTATTGCTGGTGTCTGGAAAAAAAAAAAAAAAAAAAAAAAAAAAAAAAAGTAATAGGATGGGTGTTAGCTCTACCTTTCAGCCACACTTGACTAATCCCATGTTGACAGTTTCCCTGTGTTTGACCTTGAAGAAGCTAGAGGTCATAAAACAAGAGGAGAAGACATTCAGTTAGAGATAATAGGAAAAAATTCTGTGGTGCAGGGTCCATTTTATGGCCTTGGTGACATCTCAAAACAGAAAAATTCTACTTATCTGAGTTGTTTTCTTAAAGAATTCCAGATCTCAAGCATG
Organism: Athene cunicularia; assembly: GCF_003259725.1. NCBI lineage: Eukaryota > Metazoa > Chordata > Aves > Strigiformes > Strigidae > Athene > Athene cunicularia. The sequence goes on along the minus strand of NW_020799092.1, from coordinate 6,275,491 downwards.
AAGCAATGAAGATACTAGTTAAGGTCCTCTCTGAAATAATTTAAGTCCTACCCTAAAGTGTTTTTACCCTTGAAACTCAGCCAGACAATGAGACTAGACTGACTTCTTCCCATGTAAGCATCAAAGCTGTTACAGCGCAGTGTTTCCTGAGAAACAACTGAATGCAAGGGCCACTAATTATTAACCTTTCAGCCTGCTACAAAGCTCAGCTGCCTCTCTCTGTACCCTCTTGTTTCAGGTTGTCATTAAGAATGAATTGTGCTGACAAGGGCATCCTCATTTTGATGAGGCAAAATTTCTTCACAGAGAAATGTCATTCATTCTACAGAGATGGAAAGCAAATGTTGTCTAATGACTAAATGACTGATCAGGAAAAGTTAAAAAGGAGGGAAATGATTGTATAGGAAATAGGGTTTCTAAACAAATAAGGCAAGGAAACCCCCATATTGCTAATGCATAGCAAAATACATGAATCAGAAGAAGAAATACTGATAGAGACTCAGGTATAAATAATCCAGTGAAAAACTTCCAAGTGTTTTCTCATCCTATCTTTTCTGTAGCTGCCAGGCCTTTGCAGGATGAGATCTAAGCTCTCACTGACTTTTAACTAATTTGGGTAGGAGATGTGGGGTACTCATTTCTCTCTCTTAGTTGCACAAAAAAGATTAGGATGTAAAGGAAATGTGTGTTGAGCTTAGGGAAAAAAAGAGAATCTTGTTAGTCCAATTCTACCAGTTGTTTAGACTCAGCTCAAAATGAGCTGCTTCAAACTTACTCCTGTTTTTCCCTTTTTCTCTGCTGCTCTCCAATGTAGTTTGTGAGGCTCCAGGTCAGGCATCAGGATTGAAGCATTAGGGGGAGTTTGAGAAGACAGCGGTGACTTAAGCACTAACAGAATGGCCTGATTTTCCCCCCAGCCACTGCACCACCTCTGCTGTCCTGTTATACAGAGGGCAAACATTCCCCTGAGATTTATCATCCTGCTAATTAAGCAGCAGCTGCAACCCTCCATGTAATTTCATCTGCGAGTGTTATGTGCACTGTGTGGAGAACTGCAAATTCCCTAGTCATCAAGTTTACCAAGGTGTGAATTTGCTCCCTGTGATTCTAATATATATATATGTATATAAAAATAGCAACCAAACCCATGGAAGCCAGACACATTTACCTTTGCATTCTGGTGAACCTTAATTGTGTATGTCATACATTTTGCTTAAGGCAAATAAGTAATTATCATGCAGGGCTGAAATACCAGCAGCTGCATAAACATAGATCATGTGGTTGCGAGCAATTTTATAGTTATTGATAGGTTTCTGGATTTAATATTTGGAAGTTTTGCTACACAAAATGTGTTCCAGGTAATATGAACAGATAATATTTGGACTGTAAGTAAGCTGTTTTACCTTGATGGATATTTAAGGAACACTCCAAATTGAAACATATCCATTATAGGGTTCATTAAATGTCTGGCATTTTGTTTCTCTATCGCAATTTTCCTTTTTTTCATCATTTAGTATGTTAAGCTAAATTCATTGCTGTCATGCTCCTCAGTGACAGACATCCAAATCAGAACGACATTTTTCCAGATCCAACTTCACATATGTCTAAGCTGTGCAATGCAAGGCAATGCAGAGATAACAAAGTCATATGTGAATGATTATGGTCATACCAGTATCTTCCTGAACTAAGTGGCTGAGTCACCTGACCAAATAGCTTAGGCACAACACCACAGTAAGGTGCCTACATGTCCCTCCAGGGCCATTGCTACTGTCTCTGTACCCAAATACACAACACATCTGGGATCAGGCTCTCAAAGCTCCATCACATCCATTATCCCCCAAAATGCTGAAAAACTGGAGACGGCTTTGTAAAACAACAGCACACTGACATCAAGGCTTGAAAATTTGCATTATACTGGGAGATTTAGAAATTCCTTTGATTCAGCTGATCATGGAGAGAGCATAAGATGGTTGTGGTCTGAAACAAAAATATATTCCTTTAGATAAAATTATGGGGGAGTAAAGGGGGGTTTCACCTTTCCATATGTAGATTTCTACAGTGCAGAAATGTACTTGAGGCTGTATATCTTGAAGTTCAGGTATAGAGACAACATATTTCCAGTAAATACACCTCTAGTACATATAATAGACCTAGAACTAGAACTCCTTTTAGCCAATAGGAGAAAAAGATGTGACTTGTCTTCAGCTGATCTAAAATAGGTCAGCATACTGTGCTTTGGCAATGCCTATTTTCTTCCGCTCTCTATAAAAAGAGTCTAGCTCAAGCGTAGGTGTCTAGAACTGACAGAGGAAAATTCTGCTCACAACATACATTTTAAAATGATATGGATCACTGTTAACTGGAACAACTTGCAAAAGGAAGGGGACAGATTTTTATACCATTTGCCATCTTTAAATCAAGATCAGATACTTTTTGTTTTTTAAGATATGGTCTTGCTCAACCTGAGCTTGGAATAGGAATTATTAGGTAGGATGGTGGCTAGTCATTTGGATAGTAACATAGAGCTGTGACCATTGCAGTCCTGTCTGGCCAAAAATAATCAGTGGCCATAAAGGATGATGCAAATATAGACTAATGAAGAATCCTGACAAGTCCTTGTACTGTAGCACTGTGTTTCTTCTATGTCAAAACTTTACCCTGAAAGGGTTTGATGCCCTGAGCTTTGCTATTATTGGTATAGTTTTCAGACCATTGAAGATCATACCTGGGTATGAGGCAAAATTAATTCAGCCATCTGAAAGCTGATTGAAAGATGGGAAGCTGAAACCCCATTTTTAGTGCTTAGCAGAGATGAACTGAAGTCAGCAATGATACAATGGACCAAAAGGAAGAGGCCCACCTAACCTCTGCTAATTGAAGATAAATTGTTATTTAGAGTATCACAGCTGATTTTCTTACTGACTGGTGAGTCCAGTCACTTAAACCTGGGGCTTCTTTTGCTGGAGAATAGTACACGAAACACTCCCATTACCCCCAAAAGGAAAATTCAAGCCTGGTCTTGGGGAAAATATTGTTCTTTATTCACCTAAGGGCTGTGACAATCCATAGGTGAGCAGTTGGGGAAAAAGACTATTAAAGTAATTTCAAATAATTTAATCATCAATAACTTCAAATAATTTCACTGATAATTATAAAACTATGGAAGGTTTTATGGATGTCTGGATCTCCATGTACAATAAGCTAGTTAGAAATTGTGCAAATTTGACAGTATACCAGATTGAAACTAGGCAGCTTTACTTTGGTGTCCTCATACACATGCGGAAGTCAGTGTAATCCAAAGTAAATTGTTTTTCAGGATTTTTCTGCTTTTAAAACCTAAATTATGCTAGGAAAACAAGAAAAAAAGACCATAAGTTTTAAATATTATCTTCACTAGGCAAAGTATTCCCTGCATGCACTTTAATCCAATAATAAGAAAATAAATTCTAAGTCAGTAGACATGTCAATAAAAATCTCAGCTGTTAAATCTTAACCAACTGATGAACTTAATATCTTGCTAGAAAACAAATTAAAAAATACAGCTTATATTTTCTTAAACTTCTTTCTACAGTTTGCAGTCAATTTATATGTCTGTATGTAATACCCTGGAATACAGAGGTAAAAATGTACTTCCATAGTGTTTAGTTCACTTCGGGAAAGTTGATAATGCCTCCTGATCAATAGCAATTCACCGTTTCAACTAAGTGTAAATGTCACACCTGGATGGTAAACCCTGTGAGGAGTTCAAGCCCGCAAGTTGCTACCTTCCATGAATTCACTTTTCTTCAAAGGTGCAGAAAAAAAAAATCATTAACGTGACCGTGCAACCACAAGATAAATTCTGTAGGAGATGAGTTAACTGGTAACAAATTTAAACTCCGTGTTGTTAAATTATTTCTTGAACGAAGACCATTTGTCAAATAAAAAGTCCTTCTGAACCCTGCTCTTATACACCTCAGCCCTACCCCATGTACCATGCTCAGTTTATGCTGGCAATTGCTGTGGGGGTGGCACAGGAAAATGATCAGGCCTAGCAACTGGAATATTTTGGTAAGGCTAGGGAGAGTCTCAGGTTCTTTTAGACTGACAGGGCATGTTATTGCAGTTTTAGGTGTAATTACATCTATCATGAAAGGGGAGAAGGTAGTTGCTGCTTCGTAACAGATGTGAGCTTCAGTAATTGCTGTAGCATCTTAGATGACTCTTCAATGTCTCAGTCAGAGGTCACTGGAACTAATGCTCCAGTCCCAAAATATTAGAGTGTACTCTGGTGGCTGAATACTCACTTTGTAAGCGCAGCTGACAAAGCATTTAACATTGGTGTTACTTTACTACATGGGCTGAGGGCTTGCACTTGAGTTCGCAAAATGTTTGCTTATTCTTACTTGGACACTGGTCCTTGTCTGACACAACTGCCCAGGTGAAGTGCTAAGGCTTGGACAACCGACCCAAGCCAGAGGTGACCTATAGATGAATCCTCTATATTTTATAACTGAAAACCACTGTGCTAGTAGGTAATGTACTAAGTTATAGCAACCCACCTATGCTGATGTAAAAAGTGCTAAAGCACTGAAATACTGAAGTCTGAACAACAGGCCCCAAGCTGAAGCTGCTAACTTGGTATGAAATCATTAACAAAGTATGTAAACTCGCTAGTGAAAGATGGAGCTTAGACAAAATATAATCAGTAGGGATTGGGAATGTATCCAACTTCCCTTGTTTAGCCTTGTTCAAGGCTGAGAACCCAAGTATCTGGCCTTGTTAGAAACTCCCTTGTTTTCTCCTCACCCCGAGCCCTGGCTAGGCTTTGGGTGGAATCCAAAGGGAAAATGAAACCAAAAATTTTCTGCTCAAAACAAAGGTGCCAGCTATTCTGGATGGTCGATCTCTGGTATATAAGGCTGGGCCCGTTTGCAGCAACTTTGGAAGCCTTACCTACAGGTGGACACACCGCGTAGGTTTTCCCACTTGCTGGGACAGGCTCTCCAAACCCTCGCTGTAACCGGGGCTCCCCAGCTACTGCGGGTCTGGGTGATGGTAATATATGCAAGTGGTGAGGTATTTTTCTTAATCTCTATTCTCTCTCTCGTGTAGTAAAGATTTGATGCATTACCCTGTATTCTTTTGTTTGTTGCTTTACGTGCATTATTCTGCTTTTTCTTACTGCATGCATCTTTCTGTATTACACTGGTACATTGGTTATCACTAGTAAAATATGCCTACTCTTTTCACTCTGTTGTCTGAGTTTAATTGATATCCTTAATCAGCAAAACACCAGGGTGTGACAGGGAGGACTTGGGATTCTCTCAACCACACTCAGAACTCCTTTGGCATAGTACATGTATGTTTAAAGCCAGGTGCTGGTGCCAGTGAATTGAAGGTGGGAGTAGAAGGAAAGAGAGCCTAGGAACAAAAAAGAAAACTTGTGTTTCTTTGGAACCATCCAAAGGCTATTAATCAACTGCATAATTAACAAGTCTTCAGAATTAATGAAGATTTACTGATATTTTTTTTTTCTTGTAAACATCAGAGCTTGTATATTTGGAAGAAGGAAGTTTGACAAAACTAAAAGAATATGTCATTGGGGTGAAGCACAAGGAGTTAAGCTTTTAACACTGCCTCCTCTCCCAGGCCTACCAGTGAGGAGTCCAGTCTGTCAGAAAATGCAGGAAGATGTAGCCTTTGGTACGCTTTCAGAAATGTTGCCTTATGCTATTGCCACCAAGAGGCTGCAGCGAGAAGAGCACTCATGAGTATCTGAAGCAGTGTGTAAATCAAAGCTGGGGTTTAAAAGGCAGCTCGTCCGAGGGGTTAACCCATATCCTAGGATTTTCCACATGATACACGGCTTGGGAGAGAAACACAAGATTGGTGCAAAGGGAATTCTAAGTGTCACAATTATATACCGACTGCAGCTATTATTTTGTTAAATATGAAAACAAAACTGAAATGTCAACATATATGTGTGCAGGTCTTACCTGGCACCAGTTTTCACTCTGATCCTTTCATATGCACTAAGTGAAAGGCAGAATTAGTAAAAGTGTTTAGCAGATCCCTCTTGGTGTTGTACTGCAATAGTAAGACACACGTTGTAGTATCACAAGATATTTATTGGAGATCAGTGAGCCACTGTGCCTCAGACTATGAACTCTTAGGTTTGAGTTATTAAAGGGTTATACTGGGCAATGTTATTTTACATTCTGACCATTCATCCTCCAGCATTGCTCAGAATAAATGCCCTCTTCTTAAACTCTTTGGTTAAAATGACAAGCAAAATTATTAATCATAATGATAAAAAGCTAGGTTTCTGTACAAAAATGCTGGTAATAGTTGTCAGAGCAATAATCTTTTAACTAAACATTTTCTTAATCGCTTATCTTCCACCATTGTGTAAACACATTTGATAGTCTCAGTTTCATTCAATATGTCCAAGTGCACAGGTTTTCTTTGTGGAATCATAAAAACAGGCGGTTGCTGCGGAAGATTTAAAAGCTAATAGGTTCCATATGTCCGAAGTGCAGCCTGGCTTCTGCATGTCTGTTAATAGGCACCGACTTCCCTTCAGCATCAAGTCCGGGCTGCTCAAGCGGTGTGGTGACATAGAGAGGGAGGCAGATGGGGACTGAGGATCGTAGTGCAGCATAACAGATTGACCTTTCCTCTAGAGTGTGAGAAAATGCACAAATGCCACCTGGGATGCCAAATAGGTCCATGTGTTGCAAATACCGTGCCTTCATTTAACAAGTTTTGGGTCTGGCATCCTGATTGTGTGTTGGGGTGCATGAGAGCATTTGCTAGCAAAGAATGCTGGAGCAGCTCCAAGAAGTCTGGGGATTTCTTTCCAATCTAGTTAATTTATGCAAAATTTCATTGGGACTTTTTCAATGGGCGCTTGTCAGAACTGTCCAGTGTTTCGCGTCATGTTTTAAAAACAGCATTCAAGCTCTGGTATAGCATTTAGACAATATTCATTCTCCCTATGGATCAATCTGAAAGTTAAAAGTGGATGTCTAATTTATTGAAAAGAGAGGAATTTTGTTATGATTTTCTAAGCTATAAATCTAATGGGATGAAAGTTTTGTTTCAGTCACTTTTGAAGGAGTGTCAGACATTATGGCCTCTGTGTCTTCCTATTGGAAATTGTTTTGAACCTGTGGCTGCTCTCCTGAATTTGTGAGGAGAACAAGAAGGATGGAGTTTTGCCAAATTTCAGCTATACAGATCAATAGTATATGTTTGGTGCTGTTCTGTAGGATTATTTTTTCCATCCTGTGGATTGCTTTATTAGTGTGATGGATGCAGTTTGACACTTCAGGTGAAGGAACCTGCAAATAGCTGCCAATTCTCTCTTCTGAAGCATTTGTGTAATTTGGAAGCTGCTGCAATGACTGATGTACACACCATGCAATGGAACAATATCTTCCTTGTTATTGACTCGCAAGACCACTGGCATTTTGTTGGTATCTAGAGTGGTTGTCATTTAATGTCTGTATTTTCTAGTTACCAAAAGTTACAATGTATGGCATCTGACTTGTATCAAGTTTTATCCAAGGGACGCTTTATGTGGGAAGAACACGCTAGCAAACTTTAGTCCATTTTGTGAAAGCATAGGGTCAACTTAAGGTAGGGTTTTTAAAGGTTGCTAAAGGAATGGGACGTTGAAATTCAGTAGGACTTGGATGTCAGATTCCAGTAGGTTCATTTGAAATTCCTACTCCATTAGCTTGGCAAGAGGTAATGGGCTTCTGTTTACTGTAATACTGAGTCTTACTGGCAGTTGTATCACTGGGAAGGCCCCAGTTCAAGACAGAAGCAAGCATATGCTTGACTGCACAAGAGTAGCCATTTTCAGTTCATGAACTAACCATGTATGAAAGAGATTTCCCAATAGAAACGCTTTCTTTAATGGGGTTTTGGTTTAGGACTTCTTGGCAAGACTGCAAAATATGAATATCGTTTAACTTATGGAGGTGTCATAAGGCTTATTTAATGAAGAACAAAGACCTAATGTGTTAGAAAAACCTGCAGAAGAATTCTAGTTTTGGAGTTTGTTTTCTATATGATCAAAGTATGCTGTATAAATAGCAGGTTTTCTGTAGATCCTATTATTTTTATTAACTTTGGGTTTGGGTTTTTTGGTCATATCTTTAGAAATAGTTCTACCCAAAATAACACTGCTAGGTAAATTTTTCATATTTTTTCTAAAATCATTAAAATCAGAGCAGTCTGAATGTTTTAAATATTTAAAAAACCCAAAATGCAGTGGCAGAGAACAACTGTCCACCTTTTTCTTGTTATACAAGAAACAGTGCACCCAATGAACTCATGGTGCTGCCAGTTTAAAATAAATAAAGTATATTTTTCAGAGCTTGCTGACTACTGACCTTACTGTTGCAGAATATTGGGAGGCAAGCAGCTATTAAACACACAGTCACAGCATTATCCTAAATGATCAGCTACTTGAATTTGGCAATATGTAGTAGTGACAGCCCCCTTCCTTATATGCCTTCCTGTTAAATAGGGGATACTGGGCTATCCAGGCACTTCACTGGACCTAGCACAGGAATTTCACTTGCTGGAATAAAGCAGAAACAAGCAGAACAGATAAATAATTGAGGTATGGACATCTGAAACTTGTGACAACCAGGGCCAGTCCTCTGTCCTCCCTTGCTTCCTCACTCTCCAGGTCTCCTGTGCAACTTCTGCTTGGAATTCAGGCACAGATGCTCCAAGCAATTTAGTATTTACCAAACTCTGGATGCCTAAACTCCTTTGATGCAGTGGGTGTCAAGTATACTTATATACTATACCTGTATCTGTAAAGCAAGCACTGTCTTACCTTACCAGTTTATGCAGGTAAATGTTTTTAACACTCCAAAAACACTGAGACATTCTGTAATAGCAGAGAGATAAATACATTATAAGAGGTAGCTGTGTAATAGACTGGTCTATTAAAAACCCATTAAGTGAACTGTCTGATGATGTTAGCTGCCTACCTCCACTGAAGTTGAACTGATGATCTGGGTCCTTTATCTTCATGTTTTCAATTACCATCTCAGCATCAAGTTGTCATGTCTCACTGGATCCTGCACATTACATCACTTTCAAAGAGGTGTCTCCACTTGTGTTCTGTGCAAGGAGAAAAATGGCAAACCCATGTATTTTCTATACAGTTCTTTGGCTAGATTCACATATACTGAACATGTCACTGCATATTACTAGGAGGCAGGATAATTGGATGGTGTAAGAATTAGAGTCATCAAGATAGAGAATAGGAAAGTCAACGTACAGTATTCATATGCCTCAGCACCAGCCATATCATTCAGGGGGAGCCAGAATTTGGCCCAGATCTTCCCCTTTAAAAAATAATTTAAAAAAAAAAAAAAAAAAAAGTTATAGACTTGTCTGTGTTATATCCAGTTATAACAATATCAAATCAGATCAGCATGGATTTAAGCCAAAAATCTGGTTGGTTATTCTTCTGACACAGAATTGAGTATTCAAACAGTTACAAATCTTAAATTCACACATTTATGTACCTAATAGTCTTACTCATAAGAAAAGCAAGAAGTAAAACAAGCCTAATTTGCCTTTCCTTCAGAGCAGATGCTCCTTCAGATTTATGTACTGAATTATTCATATCACTGTAAGTTGAGCGCTATCCACTAAAATTTCCTTAGTGGACAACATACTGCACATATTAAACTACCTCACTTCGTAACAGCTGAATATCTGGTCTGAAGTCTCTTGGGATTTCTGCAACTTCTCTATTTTTGTAGCAAGACTACAAATTATTTTTTTTTCTCATTCAGTTTGAAATTCAGTATTACATTCATATTGGTTATAAGCCCTCGTTAGATGTTAGGGGATCTGTACATTTTTTTTAAGAGCAATTTGCTCTATTTTTGAGATCTAATATTAATAAATGGTGGTTCTAAAGCTTTAGGTGTGTGGTATTCTGGTTTATAATTTAGGATTCCTCACTGATGCATTACATAAAAAATTCTCGTCCAGGGCACTGTATAGGCAGGTAACATGTGAAATAAAGATGCACTTCCATAAATCCAAACATTGAAAGCAATAACCTCACACCAATCCACTTTTAGATTTTGTTATGAATTGTGTCATCTATAGTTTGAGTATTCTGTAATGTATGGTTATTGTATATTTTACTTATGTAGCTTATGAAATCATTCACCATTTATATAGCACCTTCAATTTGCCATCTCAGAGCAAAGCACATTCACTGTACAGACATACTCTTGCATTTTGTAATGTAGCATTCTGGGTCAGTTGGATAATTCTAAATATGTCTACATATAACTAAATGTACAGTCACCAAGGACCTGAAAAACATTCAAACTGCTGAAATGCTGCAGTGCCCTCTGTGTAATCAGGTATCAAAATTCACCTCTGAATTCCATGTCATAAGAACTTCAGCATTCTTAATGTGCCCTTTCTTAGACACATGCTGAAGGAAACACAGATCTGTCACTGCAATGGTTTTAGATGAGGTACTATGTAACGGTTTTACAAATTATTGTTTGTATTTCTATAAAAATGGTTATGAGTGTTAACAGACAATGAGTCCAGGGTCTCTCCGACACCCATGTTTTGTCAGTGTAAGGCTGTTCTCCCTGCAATACTGAGTGAGCCAGATGCTGAGTTGAGGCGATTTCTGTGAGTGTGGGTATGCATTCTAGAGATAGTAAATGCTTTATAGGATAAATTGTTTTTACTGTGTTTGAAAGCTACGGCAAGTAGGCTTGAAATTGTTATTTTCCTACCTGAATGCTCCAGTAATTTGAAATTATACCTGCTAAAGGTCCTGCAGTAACAAATTGTTATATAATTTCTGTATATAAAATTGTCACACATTTAAAGTCAGTTGTAGCAGGAATGTCCTAGGATTAGATGAAAGTGCTTAAATGCCTCATATAGATACTGTCCTACTTGCTGCAATGACAAGTTGATAAAAATCAGTAAATACAGTTTTGTGTACAAGAATTATCTGTTCCAGCAGCACTGTAAAGCTTTCGTTTCAATTTTGCTACCTTACTTCAGACCACAATGTTGCAAAATTGAGTTTACTTGTCCTGAAAATGTTTCTGTGTTTTCTTTTTTCTGTCTGCCTGTCTTTCTGTTTTTTGTCTCTCAGCAGCATGGCTGAATAATTTCAAAGTGTAAGCCCTGTTTTGGAGATAATGAGTGGCTGATTTTTCAAACCCTAGTTGTTAGCAAGCTTGAGAGGCTCAAACACACCCTGCAGAGGATAAATAGCCAGAATTAAGGATGGGGATACAAGGCCAGCCCTGTACCTGTGCTATAAGGCAAAATAGCGTTTCTGTTGCTAGCACTGTCAACACACTGTCCTTCATCTTAATTCACTCTTCTTTTAAATCATTGTGGTGCTTTTGCTTAATATAATTTTTTTATTTGAGAAAAATATGATTTCCCATTTGACAGTCCCTTGCAAAGGCACCAGTGTCTTAATGTGCTTGTATTAGGCATGCAACTTCTGCAATGTTCCAGTGGGAACAGTGCTTTATAATTTATGGATGTGCTTTCTGAAATAATGCCTCAAAATTACACTCTGTTTTATTAAATCTTTTTTAATTGGCATCTCAGGGGCTTTGCAGGAGTCAGGCTGTAGATTTTCCACTTGGTATCGGATTAAACTTTTTTTTTTTTTTTTTTGGTATTAACTACTTCATGCAGAGAAAAGAACTCTCTTTGACAACAGTCCCTGCATGAAGATTCTTAATTAAATTGTACTCAGCATGTTGTAAAAATTGCAACATTTTTGAGACATGAGGTACACAGATAATGTATTTTATGGCATTTTACATGACAGCTTTGCATTTCAGCAGGATCCCATGGCACTTCCTTTGCCTTCAACACAAAATACAGCTAAAGGAAATGACCTAAAAATTGCATATACTTTGTCTTCTGCTAAGTTTTAATTGCTTAACTTTCTTAAAGGTTGTTAAATAGGCCTCTTACCATTGATGTTAGGGTAGATACATTTATTCAGGTGTACAAAATAGATTTAGGATACCAATAATTTCCAAGCTCATACCCACATATCCATTGAAGCATGACTCCAGCTGCTTAATTAAAATAGTAAAACCCCCCACCTTTTCAAATGGGAAAGGAAAGAAAAAAATTGAAACCAAGTCCCACTTATCAGACACATTTTGGATTTTTGACCAGGTCTATTAATTATGCTTTTTACCCAGAAGTACCTTTGTTCTCCTATGTGAGTGTGTATACACACATCAGTAAAAAAAAACTGGTGACAGAAGAGAAAGGAGATTTTAGGACTATTCCTCATCCCAGAATATAATGCCTCCAGGCTCTTCCCATTTCAGCTGACTTCACCACTTGCATTTTTGTGTGAAAATATTGAATCCCCACAATTCAACAAGCACCTTTTCCTCTTAGCTTCTTCCTGTCCTCACTGGTTTTATGGCAGATGCACTAGGTGTTGGTGAGACCCTGTGTGTTGGTGGGGTTGTCAGGGGCCTGCTGGTGGTGAACACATGCAGGTGCCACTTAGTACGTGCAGGAGCCTTGTGCATCCAGGTACATCTGGGTATGCTCTGATTTTGTTTTCAGTCTGCTGAGGTGCTGCAGTCATTTGGCCAGAGTCATCATTTGGTTAATGCCATTTTCTCTATTATTCAGGTGCTCACATCTCCCTTCCTGAGGGGTGTTCACTGATCCTGGACCACTCTTGGATGCAGAGCATGGGGAGAAACAAGGTTCCCCTTTGCCAGTAAAACTCAGTTTTGGCTATTATGAGGCTTTTGCAATACTTTTTCCTCCTTTGGCCAAGCTTGTTTGTTCTCCATTTCAGACGACTCCAGTATATATGGGTGTCTCTCTTCCACAATCTTTTAAAATAAAAGAGAAACCACAGCTTGCTAAGTGCAGCGCAGCTTGCTTTAAGGACTTTTTAAAAAAAGTAAAAAATAAATAAAAAATTAAGGAAATAAGGGGAAAGAAAGAGCAACGGGGAGTAATGTGTGAGGGCAGACAACACCACTCTGATTAATGCTGATGGTTTTGAAAGCAATATAATCAGTTTTATTCAAATGACTCCCAGTGTTATCTGGATGGAAGTGCATACTGTAGCCTGCAGGGTGTCTCCTCTTCTATTATCCCCTTCTGCAAAGAAATGCTTCAGCTCTCTGGAACATGCAGCAATGAAATACGCCACTCAGCCAGGGTGACTGCTTTCTTTCCTGGCCAGAAGAACTCTGTATCTGCCTGCTGGGCTGACAGCGAGCACAGCCTGGACATGAAATGCATACAAGTGAGAAAGAGTTTCCCAGAATAGATGTTCCCCCTTCCTTTCTCCATGAGGAAAGGCTGTGAGCTGAAATGCTGCACACTTTTTTTCTTGTAGACATCAGTTAGAGTCCAGGTTTCCAGTGGTGGCCAAGCTGCCAGAAGTCCCTCATCCACCCTTGCCCATCCACACTCTTCCCTTGCCCAGGTGGTAATCTGGTCTCATCCTCTCATTCTCCATGTGGTCCCTTCACCTCTCCCAAGGCACCTTTTCCTGGGGTGCCATGGCAAGGCCAGCCCTGAAACAATCACAGTGAAAGCATCACTCTTCTCTCTCTGGGAATCTTCTGTTCTGAACTTAGATCCCTCACCTCTGTGTGCACAACACAGCCCTGTAACCAGAGGCAGAAGTGTGCCATGTGGGGCAGGAAAAAGGTGTTGGCACACTTCTAATAGAAATAAATAAAATGTCATATCCTCCTTGTTTTGGGGGAATGTGAGAAGGGTATTTACTGGGCTGCAGAGGAGAGCAGTTTGCAAGAACTAGGTTAGTGTCTCTTCTCATGCACTTTCCTCCCTTGTCCCTAAACTTCCCATGTGAGCCCCTGTGGGGGAAATCACAAGTCACAGTTTTGAAAGCTTCTTCTACACTCTTGAGCCCACACCACCCAGGGGAACTGTGGGAGGGAAGACTAACAGCGACTCCTTCAGAGGTTCCTGGGACACGCTGTGCTGGTGCGGGGGATGTTATCTGCGCTTTCCCTTTCTCTCATCTGAGTGATGCTGCTGTAAGCCTCTCAGGCAGACGTGTGGGTCTGGCACCTCCTTCAGGGACTGTGGTGGATGGGAAACGATCCCTGCTAAGACAGGGCAGACCTGCAGCAGTGCATTCAGGTGAGTCTTCCCACCTGAGAGGAAGGCTGACTCGCATGAGCTGCAAACAAAGTAGCGACATGATCCAACATAACGACATGCAATTCTCAGCAGAGCACAGCCTGTTACGAAGTCTTGCTTTTCAGGAAGTGCCTGTGAATTCAGCCCTTGTAAGAAACCCCTGTCTGAGATCCTTGCAAAGTAAGGCCTCTGCTTATCCCTAGCACATGTACATGGAGCATCCCTGTATGTAGATGTCTCCCCTGCAGTGTGATTTGTGGGGCACTCTGACAGAAGACATCCAAGTGAGGTCATGACCTGCAGCTGCCATGAAAGAAAATAACTGTATTAGCTACAAATACCAAAGAAAGTCATGTTCATAGTCAGGCCATGATGTCTTACTATGTGTCATAACATGTGCAGCCCGAGTGGGTTTCCTAAACAGAATTGAAAAGTGGGGCACAAGAAGCTCACCCCAGCTTTGAGTTAAGATCACATCTGCCCTGCCAATCTGCCTATCCCTGTACTTCTTGTGGTAACTCATTAGGAGTGAAATCAGACAGTGGCAGATGCGTGTTTTTACAGATATGAACCGTTATGATATGACATACATGTGCCTACAGGACTAAACAATATTACAAGAAATACAGATAATTTTAAACTGGAAAAATCTCTTACTTTTTGTTGCCTACTCCTGTAGTTGACAGGCTTTCATTTCTCTGTCTGTCCTGCTATGACAGAACTAACTATAACAGAAATACCTATTATTTATCCCTGTGGAGAAGATTTCATGCCAGTATAGCATACCTGGATGCAACTTGATCACATAGCCTCAAGGGAACCTGAAACAAACCCCAGCCAGCTACTATTTGCAATGCCTCTGTATAAACCAGAAATAAATTATGTCTGTTTTAACTTCCTCAGAAGGGGATACGTTCCCCAGCCTTCAATATTCAGGTCTCTGATCAATCACTAAAATAGTCTGGCATAGATATTTGATAGAGAAAAATAAATCTGCAACACTCACAGAAGAGTTCTCTAGGCTGTTGAGAAAGCCTTACCCCTACACATAAAAAACACTCCCCCAACCCCCACACTGTAATTGCTGATTTTCAAATGAAAGCTCTCCATTAACAAACACAGAGATGCAGATATGCCCCATTACTGCTTCTCTGTAGTAAACTCTTTAAAAAAAAAGCCATTAGGACCTTTATAAATTCAAACAATCTGTAAGAACAGCTCTCTTAATTATTTCTGAAAAACTTTTCTCTGCAGTATATAAGCGTGCATGGGAGGTAGTTCCTAAAGAAAACCTCTATAATCTCAGGAATTTGCTGGAAAAATCCAACCAATGCTTTCAGCATAAGATTTAATTGGTCATTTTCATTTATTGTAAAGAATAGGACAGAAATACAACCTTTATAACCAAAAAGAGGAGCAAAATAGCAGATTTGCTAGCTCCCAAGCTTCATTATATGAATGTCTTGCTCTTTAAAGTCTCTGTCTTCATTTGCAGTAGCTATGTATTGGTATAACTGCTCATCTTGGACAGTTTCCAAGCACAGCCCTGCTCAGAACTCAAGGAGATGGCCTGGATCCTTTACTTGTGTAAATCTGTGTTACCCCATATAACTGTCAACAGGACAAAGCCTGGATCTGGTCCTGATCCAGCTGGGTTTTGATTGGGTTTTTTGTCTAATGCAACTAGTGTGAGAGAGAAGCATGGGAGTGCTTCAGTTTTCAAACCAGCATTACCTTTACAAAGTGGGTATCCATGTTCACAGCGCACATTTGGTCCTGTTCGGGATATGGAACTGGAGGCTCTGGGTTGCCTTCTGACTCACTGTTTTTCTTGTGTATTAACAAGTTAATTTTGCTGATTTGAGTAGGGCCACTCTGGTTACTGTGCACAGAAAGGTTGATTCACCTCACCTAAGGACCTGTCCCAGGGAACTGGTTTTAGACAAAGGGAAGGAGACTTATATTCCCATCAGTCAAAGAAAGGAAAGTTTCCACTGATCAGGAATGTTAAAGAGCCGCCAATCTCACTTGAGGCTTAACCTGACAATTGATGTTCCCTCAAGCACCCATCCACATACACTTCAATTTAAATTTCAGATTAATTTTAGAGCCACTTGTTCATTAATATAATAATTAATTTTGCTGTTAGCTATTTTCATTTCCTAGAAGAATAATCAGATATCTCTTCCCTACTAAATCAAACCTACCTGCAGTATATCCGAATGACTAAGACCGTCTATTGATTTTCCCAGGCATTAAATAGCTAAATCTTCCTTGGAAGGGAGGACAGTGTGTTACCGGCACTGGTGAACAGATGAGAGAGAAATGTATTTTCTTTAGGGAAACATACAGAGGATGAAATATCTCCTATCCAAGTATGCCACAGTTTATCTCTATGCTTTGCATTTATTGCTAATGAACACTACTAATTAACTGTACTAAAATACCTCTCAGGGGAGTGCTACATATCTGAAGTGTGATACTGTCAAGTGGATCATTTCAGGATACTTGGAGCTGCTGTCTCTCAGCACCTCACATGAAAGCACTGGGCTGGAAAGCAACATGAAGTGCACTGTGGCAAAAGATCCTCCAGCCAGGGACTGTGCCATAGCAACATTACTGTTGTGATATGCCGACACAGAGCAAAGCCACTCTGAAAATTATAGTTCTGTCATACTAGCCTTGACATGAGTAGTGAAGAAGGATCTCAGGTCTCTTTTTTTTTCAGGACCAACTCCTCTATTCACATCTTTGAATTGCCTTTACTGGGCAATTTACTTTTGTAGGGACCTGAAATTCAATTAAGACATGGCGGTGGAAATAAAGAGAAACTTCTAGAAAACACTCTAAATAACATTAGAGCTCTGTCATGCAGTACAGTGATGTCTGTGTGGCTACCTGGAAGAAACTCAATTATCCTGATTTTTGTCCTCAGGATGCAAGAGAGATGCAGTGAGATTTGCTCAGGAAAGAGAAGTTATCATATGGGAAATCATGACACACCATCCATTGAGATGAAGATAGAAGGTTGAAGCCAGAACATATTTTGATGACTACAGTCATCATAATAAAAGGCATGTGAAGGTGACCTGCGGGCTTCTCCCTGATGAGAGTGTTTCGAGTATTGAAGAGTGGTTATTAAGCTCTCCTTCAGTAACTTTCAACTTCTGTCTGGAGTAAAGAAAAAGACTTCCCTACGACCAGTTACAGAAAATACTCTGTCTACTCATGCTGGTGTCAGGCTTATGCTGGGCAGAGGAAAGACACCTGAGAAAGGGTTGTGTCCCACCAGAGCCATAAGAAGCAGCTGGGCAGAGCCAGGGACAGGACCATGCCCTTGTGCCCACCGTTGGGTGACCATTACCCAACCAGCACTCTGCCGACAGGTAAGTGAAGCCTGCATATGATCGGGTAGGGGGAAAAGAGGAAAATACCTCTGCTCTTTTACTGAGCACTGCAGTGGCTCCTTAAGACTTGCCTGAACTCCCCTTCTGTGGAAGAGAGCCAAGCACCACACTATCGACTTCACAGTATTTAATGTACTTCTTCTCACAATGTTTTTTTAGGAGGGTTAGGATTTTCCCTTGGGAAACCGTCTGTTCTCTGATATAAAGGTAACCAAAGGCAGGAGAGGGAGCTGATTAGGTGGTGGACTAACCAGGTGAGTGGCTCCACACACAAACTTGTTTTATAAATAAGTCCAGGCATTTAGCCCAAAATAATTAAGTCCCTTGCAAACAGAATTTCACACCAAAATGGCATCTCCAGACAGATATGTGGCTAAATCTCAAACAGACCTGAGAGCTGCTTCTGGTTTTGCAACAGGGCCAGGTTTACCGGGGAGCCAAGGGGACATAGTGATACAAGGGCCCAGTACAGCACAGCTGCCTGGCACTTCTGCCCATCTGGAGGCCTCAATAATTGGTGAAGGTGCAGAAGAACATTGACTCCACGGTGTACCCACAGTGAGCATGGGGTAGTCCTGTGGTGTTGGTGTTGCAGTGGGGCAGTGCCATCTTCCACCCCTGTCCAAGTGGGAGAGGGGAAGTTGGGGGTCTGCCACCCTCCCTCCTGCCCTCTCCTCAGGCAGCCTCAGGGCTGGTCCCTAGCTGTATCTCTAGCTACTTGGGTGAGCCCCGGTTTAGTACTCCCACCTCACCAAGGTTTTTCCAGATCTCAGGATAAAAGCAGGCCTTTGTTTATTGCTTGCTAAGGCTTTGACATTCTTTGCCTTTCCCCATTGCTTTAACTTGAACTCTTTGATAATGTTAACCCCCAATCAACTTTGCAGATGAATGAACTTATACTGTAGAGTGAGACCAGAAAGGCTTTGGCAAAGCCTGTTTTTGAACGTTCCTTATAAAAGCTGCAGAGAACACAGGCTGTTGAAGAAACTAAGTGTTTCTCTTTGGTGTTCGATACTGAAGTAATGCCACACGTTATGCTAATTCTTTTGATGCAGTAACATAAGTGAAAGCAAGTACTATAGTCACCTGCCATAGTGTCAAAAAAGCAAGACAGCAGCTAGGGCAAGCTAAGTGCGGTTTTGTATGGTCTAGATACTAATGAGCTGATTTTTAACCACCCCAGCCAATTTGAATTGATTGCATATGCTGGCGTCCAGTGATCCTGAAAAGTCAGAGCATAGGCTTGTGCATATTCATTGCTAGCTCATCTCTAAGGGTATAATTCCATGTAGATGTATGGGCATGTGTATCTATACATTTGTGGCATGGGTGAAAGGTCTTTTCCATACTTCTGTATTTGAGAGAATGCTTCCAAGGACAACATGGGGTGCCCTCATATCTGAAGCTTATTCCCACTCATCTTCACCTTCAAGATTATCAGACTTGGCCATTAAAATGAGACAAACATTCAGCACTGAACTCTTAGTTATCTATCAATATCAAATAATCTGCAACAAAAACCAGCATAAATTCCAAATCATATCCTCCAGGATTGTCACCAAATGAGATAAAAGAACTTATCGACACCAATGTCATGTAGATAAACAGACACTCCTTTATCAACGGCTGGGTGTGTAGGGGAGTTGTCTCACAAGCAACGCACACTTAAGTAACACGCTGATTATATAGGATACAGTAATACATATTAATCAAGTTCTCATACATGAACATGATAATTCCTGTAACTCATTTTCTTATTCCCACCTCTTTACAGTCATGCCCACTTGAGTCCTGAAATGAGTCGGGGGGCTGCTTGTGTGACCACCATGGACCACTGACCTAAAAGAAAGACCCTCCAATGCCCTTGACCTAAGGACTTTGGTTCACATTGCAATTCTAACATGCTTCGAGGCCCTTTCACAATGTAACTTTTAGAACACCTGGTCTACAGGGCAATAAATTGTCCTTACCGAACAGTCTAACAATGGTACTTCATCATGAGTCTTATTCTCCAAATAGAAATCTGGTTAATGATTATTACCGGCCTACATGGCCTTAGTCTGTGACTTTACAAAGGACTTTGTAGCAGCATAACTGGTTGTATGGTTACTTTAAACTAAATACAATATCTCTATGACTACTTAAAACATTACACCATTATGTTTTATAAAAACTGATATTCCTAAAATTCCATTTAATTGATTAGTCCTAATCATTCCTTATTGAAATCACCAAAAAAAATCAACTCCAATTAACAGCAAATCAGTAACAAACAGTAACAGAATTATTAATGGAAGTTCAATGTAAAAGTTCATTTTTGATAGTTCTTTTTTCTTTTTTTCTGATTTTAGATGTTTCAGCCAGTCAGGGAAGGAGGAAAAAAAGCCAAGTTAGAAGAGATAATCTGCCACCCAAATAATGATCAGCAAATAGCTGAATAAAGGTTTCTGCTAGTTAAAAAATTGTTAGGTTGATTAACTGACATAGAATTGTATGTAATGGATGTGTTTGCAAACATCAATTTGGCTACTGAAAATATTCAACCATTAAAAATTAAGCCAGCCTAATAATGAGGAAGCATGAAAATTTCAGTGATGTTGGCCCTTAATTTTCCTAACCTTGATCTCACTTTACCCTCTTTAGTCATTTTTGGCATTTGTCTCTATGCTCAGTATAACAAGTGCAGTGCTGCTGTGTACGTTTAGACTGATAACATGTGTCTGAAATAGAAAAGTCAGCAAACAGAAGGTCCTGTTATTTACTGGTGGAGATGCTGGGTACTGAGTGTGTTTTCTCTCCACATCTGTCAAAATTTTTCTGCTCAGTTATAATCAGATCTTCTTATTTCTGCTTTCTCTCCTTTCCCCACATATTAAGAGTGAGGATCCTGTTGCTTACAGGCTAGTTTTGGACCTTGGTGTGGGTTCAGAGCAGGGGAGCAAAGGCTGTGAGCCTTCCCCAGGATGCCAAGGAAGTCTCTCCCCCTGGGCAGTGGTAGGAAGCAGGAGGTGCTTCTTACGCAGGGAAAGGCATAGAACCTCTTTTTGGGACTGCCTATTTTTGGAAGCATTTAAATCAGCTGGTGCCACCTTTTGTCCCTACAGGGTTCCCTGCTTATCTAAGTGCCAGGTCTCCAGGCCAGGTCTCCACTGGTGGCTGGTTGCATGCAGGAGGGACTGCAGTCTCCAGAATGCTGGAGGGAGAGTAAATGAGATGTGTGGCCCAGGGAACAGGAGATACTGGTGAGAAAAGACAAGGGAGGAAAATTTGATTCCAAACAAGAAGATAATAGGAAACACTGTATTAATGTCAAGTGCCTATCTTTCATGCTGCTACCCTTCTGGTCTGCATCTGGCCCTTAAGTACAATTAATGTCTATTTTATTTTTTCTCTGAAGAAAAAACATTCAGCCTCAACCTAGCACAATTAAGATTCAGGGCAGCTAAGTGGACAGGATGTAAGGAGGGGGAGCCATAGCTTCTTTGTGTGCATATTTCTGTCAGATTCAGTAACAGGTGTAACGATAAAAACCTGTTTCACCTTATGAAACCTCGTGAACAAACCATTCTATCTCCTGTTACATCTGTAACTGCAATTGCACAGCTCCTAGGAATCCTCTTTATTAAGATTTTGTGGTAGACTATGGATTGCATGGTAGGGTATGCTTCCCGCTTAAACTAAGTGGTGTACTTGTGATTTATAAAAAAGTAATAAATGATTATGCTGCATGTCTTAGGTAAAAATATCAAACCTGCAAACCTGATACAACAGGGGCTGGACAGGAGAAGATGTACTTAAATTTGCTTGGTAGAATATTATGCTCCAAAGAAGATAAAAAGCTGGGATAAATTGGCTTCCCTGACTGTGATGATGTTCAGAAATTTCATTGTTCTCTTTTGTAAAGAGATCTAGATACAGGAGTACTACGAAGATACATCAAAGGTTTTTCACTTAAGTTGTTGCAGCTTCAGAAATTCCCCAGGTTGGTAATTCATATCTAATTAATTGGATTCTAAATCTCTTTAATCATTACTTAGAGAATTTGGCCAGGATCGCCAACAGCGTTTTATTTCTATTAGTGGCAAGAAGCAGATATTGCTCTCAGCCCTTCCACACACACATGTGCAGCCACAGCGCTGTGGCTGTGCAATGCTTGTGTGGCAAGTCCCAGCCCTGTTATGTTACTTGGGGTCTTGCTCTCCATCACTTTGAAAGGTTAGCCTCCAGAAGTGCCCTTGGGCTCCTCCCCCCTCAAATGGGGTAACACATTTTACTATGTCTAGTGGCAAGGTTGGGCATGGGGAGGTATTTAGTGCTCAAAGAGGCACCTCCCAGCAGCGTCCTGTGCTTGTATGTCACAGTTCACTGTCTGGGAAGAAGTAAATCTGGTTTTAAAGGTAGCTTTGGAGCACACCTCAAAATAAAATTGGGCATATCTGTTATAAATTCAGGCTGCTGTTCTATTATAGCCTTGGTCATGCATGAGTGAAAGCTGATCTCTATATTTGTACTAACACATTATCCTCCTTGTCATCATGGTTAATAATTTTGTATGTAATTCCTTTATATTCTTATAGACATTTTGTTGTAATCTAGGTGAACAGTGTGTAACATCACCATTTTAATCCACTGCATATATTTTAATCAATTATCTGATGGCAGTTTGATAGCAGGGCAGAAGAAAATAGGATTGGATCACCACAATTAGTGGGGAAAATGTCTCAGTGACATTCATATGAATTATTCAGTTTACTTAATAATCCACAAAGTTACAATCCTTTTATTATGACAAAGCAAATGCATTAGAGACTAAGGAAAAGATGTTATATCTGAAATGTGAAGCTTTATTAATATTATTGCTTTCCATCAACATTCTTTAAAATCCATCCTGACTCTTTAAGAAATCTTAACACTTCATCTTTCCCCATCCTTCCCTCAGGAGAGCTACTTCCACAGTACATTTTTATACACTATAAAATAGGTTTTCCAAACACAGGATAAGCTTTCCAGGTCAAACTTCAGCTTCCCTTGCATATATATTTTTCATTCTTGTCTGAGGATAAACAGGCTTATGTATCATTGTACTGCAGGGGAAGAGTTATTTATTCAGTGGTTCATAGACTTGCCAGTATCAGAATGACCCAACACTGCATTTACGTCTCTATCATGGTGATAACATTGTGCAATATAGTGGATATGGAATACAGTTTGTCAGTGTTTTTATGTTCTTATAGGCCATACTCAAGGCAAAATCTCTTGCTGAGTGATTTCCTTTTGATATATAAAAGATTAATTTTGTGACACTTGTATATAACAAGCACTAGATTAAACTAGAGCGCCGTTGTATTCAATCTCAACCACGGGATCTGCATAAGGCTTTTATTCATTATGTTTTTTACTGGAAGGAAGATAAATTAAAATTTGGTACATTTCTTTTTCTTTTTAAGAAAACATTTATTTTTAAGCATCTTGTGGCTTAGCAAGTTTCCATCAACCTTCTGAGCTCCCATTATAAGTGTTGTATATACTTTCAGTCTAATTACAAAATTAAATGCATTAGTTCAAGCTATGTCTTTATTCTTGTGTCCATATACTGATTAACCATTTTGTTATTTTGGGGTTTTATGAAGATTTTTTTTTCTACCACCCACGATACCTTAAAAATGCGACTCCTGTTTTCAGGTAAAGAGACTCGGTTTCATTTTCTAATACATCAGTCTAACATAAGTCTTTACTTACTGCATTTAAAAGGAGAAAAACAAAGAATCTCCATCTTCTACCAACTTGGGAGAAGCTCTGTTGTTGGTAGGAGGTTTGTTATGTCACTTCACTATCAGGAGATATTCAGCCACTGTGCATGTGTTATTGCAACCAACTCACGGGAACAGATTACTTTGCCAGTCTGTATTGTTCTCACATTGAAACATGCAACAAAACCGATTATGGCAGAGACATACTCAGGTGTTCATAGATGCATACATCTAAGCAGTTAAAGCATCACCATATTTCCAACTTAACTACTTTTTAGCTTAATAAAAAAAAATATCTTTCTTGGTTTCATAACATCTTTTTGTTGACGTCTTCCATACTTTCCTACCTTGTACTTTTCTCTGGTTTTACCATTCCTTCCCTTCCACTGTCTTACAAGGAAAGAGACTAAGAAAAGCCCAGGCTGAGGTGGGAGTAGTCAGTGACTTCTTCAGAAGCTTAAGTACCTTCATCCATACAGCCCCATTCACAGCCTTAAATCCACTCACTTCTGGGAATAAACACGTCGGCCCTCTCGTAAGTATAAACAACTAAGCCCAGCAGTCTGGGTGAAAAAATGAAACAAGAAGCTACAATGGCAGAGAGACTTCAGGTGTCAGAAGTCAAATAATTGAAGAATGTGCTGTTATAATTAAAAACTACTGAGAAAACTGCTCAATGACTCACAGTTCCTAGACCCACCAGAGCACACCTGTAAAATGATTCTCTGTGCAATAAATCCTGTCCAGTTGAGATGCCATACATTTTTGCTTAGTTTATAGTGATTGAACACTTTTTCCTAAAGCTCTGTACCCTGTGGTTTCCTCACAGAAAATTACTTTTTCTGCAGTCCATCAAGCAGCTGAAATGGTTTGTAATAGCCCCCATTGATAGCAGCTATTAAGGCATTACTCATTTCTTTTCCTCTTCAGTACTTCAGTAAACAGCACAGCTATTGACTTCATGTAGACAGCAGTTTTAGGGAAATAGAGATGCTTCCAGATAGTTTCCTTGCAGTGTTTATTTCCTGACCATAGGAGGTTAGTCTCAGATTGCTGAAGGACAGTACCGTGATATAAAATCTTCATGCTTCAGATGTCAAAATAAGCACCCTCAATACAAGTAGATGACTAGATAACATATCACAAGTATGTACCTCAGTGAGTTTCAGTTTCAATGTGTGTAAATGTTTGACTCCTGAACTTAAAATATATCCCTGCAGCTGCATTCTCTGTAAACGGTTTTGTCAGTCCCATTTTAGACTTCATATCTGAGCTGGCCAGAAATTAAAAGAGCCTGGTAAAAAGCAGGTGGTAGGAAGATTTAGGCACTTGACAGCTGATGCAGATAGAAGAAAAAGAGGCTCAGGGGATGTTGGGAATATACTTACACTTACAAGAGATCAAGGAGAACAAACAGTCAGTGGTTCAGGTTCTCCACCAGCTACTTCAGTTTTAAGCCAAAAAAGTCTGGATCCAATATTTAGTTTGAGAAAGCAAGAAAATATCTACCTTGACGCTTTCGCAATGCAAGCATCTCAATGTTTTCTTGGCAATAGGCTCTTGGCTTATCCAGTTCATTTCCAGTTCTCAAAGTACTTGCAGCTGCTGAGGATTATTGCAGATGCTGTAACAAATTGATAAACACTGTGGATTAAGTCCCCCAGTGGGAAGGTTCAGGTTGCTTGGCTTATTTATTGAATAAGCTGTTGCCTATAGCAGCTGCAGACTTACACACTAATTGCATTCAGATTTTAATTGTACTGAGTCTCCTTAATTGTTAGTCAGATGGAGTAATTATAAATGCAAAAATATGGAGTATATGCAGAATGTGTCTACAATTCCTTATTCTTACTCTTATTTCTTAGGAACCGTATGAAAAAAAAAAAAGGGGGCACAGTGATTTAAAGGCCATTTCAAAATATGAGAGCTTTGCTTCTGAGCATTCACTGACTCTGAAGCAATAAAAAGCCATGCCAGATTTTCATTATTCAGTCGGCAATGTTTTTGCACAAGGAATTCCTTTTGTTCTGATTTTGGCTTCTTGAACAAGAGTAGCCATGCACAGGAACTCAGTTTTGAAGCTGAAGATGGTACAATGCTCTTTTCTTGACATTTGTCCCTTGCAGGAAATTACATCTTTCAAACAGGTCAAGCTGCACTTCAGAATATAAACAGGTCTTTATCTCAAAACAGGACAGTCCCCCTCCTGCCAGCTTCTTAATTTCCCAGTGTAGCAAATGCCTTCCCATACAGGGTTTTTCCTGGCTGGTTTTCAATTCGTCTTCTTCGGCTACTCAACTGTTTGTGTAATGGAGAGAAAGAGGCCTTCAGTCATTAATGAGGGAAACCACTCCATAAATAAAACAGCCAAGGTTTAGTCTTCTGAAAAAAAGCAGAGAAGGCAGTTGTTAACCAAAGTCAGACATGGAAAGTACTTTGTATGTTGAAAAAGCCAAAGTACTGTAATCATTTCACCCAAGAAGAGGACAAAGCAAAATACCTGATTAACTGCAGTTTTGCATGAAAATTTACTTCAGGAAGGCAAGAAGAAGAAGGGCAATAGATTGAACTAAAACCACAGAGGAAAAGCTGATTTTCTGTGTGTTATTAGCAAAGTGAGAATTAATCCATCCTCGTCACTTTAAATCTTGGGCATTTTTTCTGAAGAAAGTGCAATGATTTTGGAATTCTAATGTATGACTGTTATTTGTTGTTGGATTATGCTATTCTGACACAAGAAATTTCTTCACAGGTGTAACTTTCTGTTCAAAAGAAATAAATGCAATTATTTAATTTTCTGTCATCCATCATGCTCCGACTATTTCTCAGATACCTTCATATTCAGCTCATTTTTCTGCAAAACACGGGGGAAAGCATAGCCATGGCTTGGCCGTCACAGGGGGAAAAATATGCTATATGTACCCAAGCTCAAGTCACAGGCTTCAGTGGTGCCACTCATGTTTTCTACTGAAATTTAGACTTATTTATACCTGAAGGAGAGCCACACATTTAGTCAAATGAAGAAATAAAGACACAGAGAAAGAACTATGAGAATTCCACAGGGATGCATTAGATTAACTTTCATCATTAGTCTGGAAAATTATGCTTGTGTTGCTTTTCCTAGGGGCACAGAAAGAAACTCCAACTTGAAAATAGGTCAATGGGTATGTCAGATAGGTTTTTTATGATTGGGTTATATGTGTCAGACGGCAACAGGTAAAAGTGCAGTTTATTTCTCTCTTGATGCAAGATAATAGGGATTTGCAAGGGCATTGTTTTCATAACATTGCAGCACCTACAGCTCAGCACAGCACTCCTTAATTTGGGATCACTTGTTCTGTCCCTCGTTAAACTAGATGCCTCTGCAGTCCAACCTTATGTATGACATGTTTTGCTCTTTTTATAGATCATGTAGGACACAAAAGTAAAGGGCCTTCTGAATGAGAGGGATTGATTGGAAATGTGTTATCTTACCTATCTGAGTTGTGATGTGGCTGGTTCATGCAGAATGGTCAAGGTCCCATTTGCTGATAGCAGTAAGCTGACCTTGCTTCTTCAGGGAAACTGCTCACAGAGATTTCTAAACACAGAGGAAAATTAGCAACTTTCTAGTCTATGGTGACTGTACTCTAGCTTGTCTAGAACTGTTACAGCATCTAAAACCAGTTATCAGAGTTTTCCATAATGAGATGGATGTAGATTTCTCCTCTCTCACTTTCCCACTGATCTAGGAACTTATCTCTCCCGCCTCTGAAAGAGAAGAGCAGAAGGCAGAGAGCTGGCATCCTACATGGAGTCATACAGTCAGGCACCACATGTTTCTCTCATTACATGACCTGATATAGGGAGTGTTTGGGTTTTTTTAAGCAAATAATAAGTTGTCCTAACCTAGCTGATCCTTTTGTATGGCATAAACTGCAGACTTTCCGACCTATAGATGAAAATAATCTTATCTCCTAGGCAAGAGGACCTTGTTGCACTGCAACAAATTTCAGTTAAATTGAAATGTATCTTTCAGAAGCCATCACATCACGATTTAAGGATTGAGTGAGGATGGATATTTCCTCCCAGTTGGTGTTTGTACTAGTTTGCCTTACAAAAGAATTGCTACTTCCATTTATATTTTAGCTTCTGGCAACTGGTTAATTTTACAACCTGTGTTCATCTAAAGAGCTTTTAAAATTAGCTGTTCCCTCTACAGGTTCATACAGACATTGATTGTGGACACTTGTACGGAAGGACTAGGCCTCCTCTGTCTATTAGCTGGTGAGAGGGTAGGTGAGTGTGTAGGAGAACAGATGCAGAGCTAGGAATGAGTCAGTGTTAGAACACTTCAAGGCCCCATGCTTCTCCTGTTGACTGCCCTCAGAGAGCCAAGTCATGGACAGACTTGCAGAGGTCAGAAGTAGTGTGCACGTCTGTGGTTTTCCAATACACTTTTTAGCCTTCAGCGCAAGATATTCTTGTATTTAGCAAAGAACAAGCTGTCACAGGCCATTTAAATTTTGTGAATTTAAAGCAAGGGGAATGAAAAAAATTGGAGGACAGAACCACCATGTGCTCCAGACTTGAGCTGGTGGCTTTGTTCAGGGAAACTTTTATAGGTGTAGTATTGAAGATAGGCTTGGACCTTAGAAAACATGTATCCAGAAGTGAAGGACAATGTTCATTAAGATCAGCTTTGATTTGACTGGAGTTTCTCTGGTTTAATGCTGATCCATCTTACCTGTCTTCTGAGTGTGATAAATGGCAGTAATATTTCCTTCCCACCAGCTTCCAATATAACAGTTAAGATTGGTTGAACCACTGAACAATTCATTTGATGAATTTCATACTGGCTTTGAACGATTTATCTCTGAAAGTTGCTTTTCACTTTCCATATAGCTCCGTGAGATAAATGGTAGAGGAGTTCCTGACAAATCTATTGGGAGTAAAAATAATTACTGTTAGCAAACAACCTTCAAAGAAACATATGTTCATCCGTTTTAGTCCTGCCTCTGTTGTATATCTAAAATTAGAGTGTATTTTCACTGGAGAAGAACCTACACTGTTAAATCAGTGGACTGTAACAAGATGGTGCTGGCCAAGAAAATGTAGTTTATAAAAGGTGGACACCTCTGGCTCTTCTGAAGATAATTGGTTTGGCTGTTTGAGACAAGTCATGAGACTCTTCTGGGAAGAAACATGAAATGCCTGTTTGAATAGTTTAAGAATGATCCTCCCTTCCATGGAATCATCAGTTTTCATCTTACATTAATGGTTTTAAAACTTGCCTTAACAAAGGGGGTAGCTCAGAGAATTACTATGTGTTTCCCTACAACTGCATGAAACATAATGGAGAGAAACTTAGTGTCTCCATCTCCACAGAATCAGATCAATGTTTCAATCCTCCTAGCAAGACAGATGGTTTCCACAGCAAAGGAATATTTTTGGGTGGTGGTAAAGAATAGAAATGTTTTCAACAATGATGAGAATATTCTCCACTTGGAAACAGCAATGTGGGAAAGACAGAGAACAGTCTATTTTATTCCCATCAATGTGGCATGTTTTGCATGTCCTGGTAGTTCATTTATTCCAGTTCCAGATTAAAAACAAACAGTGGGATTTTCAAGTCAATTGTTAGTGCTTTCTATCCTACATATCCTCCTTGTAGTGTGTGGAAATGATAGTTTCTCTGCTTCTTTCATGTCTCTTCAGATTACTCCTCTCATAAATTGGTGTTACTCTTCTTCTCTGCCAATGTTGCCAATTACTTATCTACTTACTCAGATGACTGACTCAACAGATAATGCCATCCCACCTGGGAACATGTGTAATAAGTCTGATGTCCCAAAATGTATAAATCTGTGTATATAAATACACTGTCAGGTGGGTAATCAGAGACTACAGAGTATAGGACTCACCTGTCCTTAGGATGAGATATATGTCCTGCTATACGAAACATGTACAGCAGATGGAGTAGGCAATGCAAAAGCCTATGAGGGGATGGTCAGACATGTATGGAGGCAGGCATTTATATACCTGGGAAACACTGATGACAGAAAATTCTGTGCCAAGAACTGGAGGCACATTGGTGCCTAAAATGAGACTTCACCTAAAACTACATAGACATCCCACTCTAGAGTCTTACTGCAAATCCTATAGCAATGCCATTGTAAATAGTGGAACAGATTTCAGATTTTCTGGGATCCAGCCCAGGTAACGTGCCCATATTGTTTACCTACATTGTTTCCTTCCCGTCCGCTTTAAGTTTGGTCTTGTTTACGCAGTGACAGGCAGCCCTTTTTTTCATGCTTTCATTTCAAGATTAAAGCCATTCATTTATGCCCATAAATCAATTTAATACAGAACTGATGTTTAATCTTCAGATTTAATGCAGGGTTTCCTCATATCCCAGCGAATTCCTCCTAGTTTCACTTCTGGAAAGGAATATTGTTTCTTTTAAGAATCTGAACTAATTAATACAAGCAGACAGATGATATCATGTTGTGTCAAGAAACAGTAGAGCAATTCCTGAGAAAACATTTTTTTCCAATTTATTTAGGTGCTTGGCTTCTTTTCCCATGTTTCCTCTCATTTCTTTAGCAAAACAGCTAATACCAAGCTTGTTACAAGACTCTTCATCTTCTCAGGAGAAGTACTGAGAGCATATGGACATAGGCCTTGTTTGCTTTCACCTAGAGAAAGCATTTTTCCCATAAATGGGTTGCTTTCCTAGTTGGGATCTGTCACTCTCTCTCCTAATGACTCAGTTATAAATGTACCACCTTTCATGAGACTACCCTTGATAGCCAAACACTACGGATTGTAGGTTTTGGGAACTTAATGCTGTTTCCATGAAGGCCATACAGTTGGCTTCAATGACAGCTGGTCCTGCTTTTGTGAAAGCATTGCCTCTGCGTTATCTTAAATCTCTTTGAGACATCACCTAACATTTGAATGTATATGGTTCTATTTGTGAAATGAATATGCCACTAATTTCCCATTCTTCCACTATGCCATGCTGTGGTAGAGTCAGATTTCTGTACCTCTTGCATCCAGATCACCAGACAAGACAATGCAAGCTGTGCTCAAGACAGAGGTATTGGAATATTTTATTTTGATCTGGAAAGGTGGAAGTCTAGAACACAGTTCCGGATAACAAGTTTTCCCCAGAATTTTCAAACCAATGTATTTGCAGGGAGTTAATTAAAATTTTCAATGAGCAATCATGTAAGAAATCTCCCGTAAGCTAGAGTTATGTTCATTTAGTGCTGGAGCACAAATAATCTGACTCTATGATTAATCACAGCCCTGCAGTGCATCCTGAATGTCTCATTTTAAAATAAATTCATAATAGAAACAAAATCTAATTTCATACACATCCAGACATGTAATTCCAATATGAAATTGAATGTGCAGATATTGTATTAAAGAACACAAAATTAACTGGTATAACTGTCCTTTACTGTTCATGCTTTTCTCACAGGTTGCAAACTCTGAAGCAAATTAGGACCTGAAAGACAAACTCCTCTTATCATCCCTTAAACACAAGATTATCCTTTTTTTCATGTATAGTAAAAATCATGTCATTAACTACTTACTCCCACCCACAGAAGAGTAAGAAAAATTATTCAGGGATTTTAATTTTAGGCTAGTCAAGAATAAGATATAAGAAACATTTCTTGATCTATAGGATTATTTTATAATATGGTGGCTAAAACAAAGTCTCTTCTAGGAAGTGTTTTACTGCTGTCTGCAAAGAATTTATTTTCAGCAAAAGGAAATGAGTACAGATGCAGTAGCACTGCCAGGGTTACTACTTAATGATTTAAATTCTCTTTAACCCTAGTGATGCCAACTTCTTCACTTGATGGTCTGCAGATTGAAGCAAACATGCAAGAGAACTACAGAACAAATGAAGTCAGATTTCCTACAGGTCTATATGCTACATCCTTGCTTCCAGCACTGCCACAACCATCTCAGCTAATCATTCCTGTTTCCTCTTGAGTCCACACTGTACTGCTTCAATAACATGCAGTTAAAATCTGTCCTTAACGTACACCACTTATTGCTTCTTGGTACGCAGGAGGAACTCCTGCGGTTTTGGCAGATATTGTTCAGCAATAACCAAGGACAGCAGCTGCTATAGACAGAGTCAGACTCTTTTCAACAGCTTCACAGTCAAGAGGAGGTAGATTATCAAACAGTTTTAGCAAAGATGACGGGATGAGCATTGTTTGTGCACTTTCTCTGTCAAATTGGTCACTTAAAAAAAAAAAAGCAAACATTACTTAGTTATAAATGCTCATTAACAGTCAGCTGGAACTACATATGCTTAATGAGTTAGTGACCTGCCATCATGAAATAACTCTTTGGGCCAAGACCTTGCACCAGTGTCTGTTTACAGAGCAATCTGTTGTTTACCAGATTTATAACTAGGAGTACTCTTGTGGCATGAGACATCATTCAGACTGCATGACACAAGAAGTCCCCATCAAAATATTTGTCAAAGACATGGCTGAGGACTTCTTTTTGCCCTTAGTGCGTGGTTACTTCTGTCTCTTCCTATACCTATGTCCCATTTACACTGCCTGTGTGAGGTATGGCGGTATGTTCTTCTTGGGAGTGAATGAACTACAAAGGGTAAAGTATAAAGAAGCTTCACTGTGTTGTTCAAATGTTTCTTAGCCCAGTAGGAAGGCCTTGCTGTAATTATCTGACCCAACATAGTTTTCTGTGGCAAAGATGTCCCTGTCTGGACTGTCCTCCAAGTTCCCGTTCTGGTCAGCAAAGAAATATTAGCATTTCCAGGGCACAATTATCTGTCTGTTGCTGACTTCTAAATTAAGTGAGCTGCATCCTTAAATGCCTATGTCTTTCCATGGAGAAATTCAGCTGAGAACAACTATGTCAGACCTCCTTTGTACATACCTTGGAGACTAGCTTCTTGTTATCACAGAGTGAGCTTAGCGAGCAAGCTCATAGGTCCCCTTGGGTGGACACTAAAGTTGGGTAACTCCCGGCTGTTTGTTCCTGTGTTTTCAGAAGCATTTGCAAACTGTCTTGTCTGCTTTTCATATATACTTTGGTTTCTTCTTACCTTGGCCCTACTTTAGCTAAAAATTATATTTAGGTAACTGATTTATGTCAAATAAATGCATCCTTTCCCAGACATTGAAAAAAATTGCAAGAGAATGAAGGACAGGATTATCCTTTGGGTTACTAAAGACTGAACACTGTAAAGCATTAAAAATATAACAAGGACTTATAAGCAGTTGCAGGCTCCTTTTTATATTCCTTTATTTTCTCTCCACTTGATTATTTTGTTAGGGTTTTATTCTGTGTCTTACAAAATCAATATGACATCTAGTTAAATTACACAGTGCTCTATAAGGAGTTGGGAAGAGAGCTAGGACTGCAAATCGCTCACCCTGATATTATCAAAGCAAACTTCCACCTCCCAAATTCAACTTTACCTGTCTGTGAAAAGACATCACATGTTGCTATTAACCACTGCTTTGAAGAGAAGAATACCTGATCCTTCAGTAATGGCTTTTGACTCTAGATTGCACAGGAGGTCTGTACCAATAGCCCTGCTTGACCAACAGGGAAGGCCATGGTCACCCAGGAATTGCCAAGTCAAGATCTGAACTCAGAAGTCCTGAATATTAGTCCAATACAAAGTCCACAGCCTGAAAAATGTCAAAACACTGCCTATATGAAATTTTCTATTACTTTTCTTAGGGATAAAACACAAGAAAATTTAAATGTATTCTTTTGTAATCTATTCCAGCTCAGTGGATTTCCAGCTAAAGTATTTGTCTCTTCAAGCAACACTTCTTTCTTTGCAGGAGACACACATGAAATAGAACTTTCCTCAACTTCTCTGATGCTCACTGGATGCCTCACAGCACAAACAATGAGGTTCACTGTTGATGTAGAAATCTGCTGTGTGGGCAGCCAGGGAATATTTCTAAGGGGCAAAATATATGTCTCAGAAAACCAGTAAGCTTTAGTGTAGGGAGTAGCTATGGCAAGACAATGTGTGCAAAATCTCAGCCTTCACAATTTCTGCAGGTGGGCTCAAGTGGGAAAAAATCGATTGTCGTTCACACCTGATATCATTAGCTGAGCTCCTGCTTTCTAAGAGAAATTTATTTGGCTCATTTGTTAATGTTATCAATAAATGGCATTAGTCAAATACAAGTTAGTTGAGAAGACAGCTTTGCACAAGTACAGGGCTGAAGTTAAGCATTTGGGTAGAAATAATACAAGATAATAGATACATTTTCATCTGATGAAAATATGTTCCAAAATTCATGGTATATCACTAATCCATTAGACAGCTGTCTGTCACAGCTACGCTGGTGCATGGCTAGTCATCTCTTGGTCCCTATGCTGCCGTAGTGTGAGCCAGGTGATAACTCTGAAGCCCTCTATATATGGTGGTGGAAGCTGTGCTGTGATTTAAGTGCAGTGTCGAGACACCTAAGAAACTGGCTGGTCTTGCAGATGTAGAGCTGATACACTGCTCTGCGCTGAGACAGCTCCTGGGGGCGAGCAGTGCACATGCCACGAACGCCTGTCACTGAAAATGATTTATTCTCTTTCTGGAGAGGAGAGATAGGCCTGCCCTGGATTAAAGGAGGACACTGTTCATTAATAAAATCTTTGGGGATTTGGATGCACTCTCCTCAGATCAGAGCAGACCTGCTAAGCATGTTAACAGTATCAAGGATAGTAAGATGCTTTTGACAAAAATAACAACATGTCTGTTAGAATTAGAATTATGTTTATCCAAAGAGTAGCAAAATGGTTTTACAGGGAGAAATATAATATCAATGTCCCCCCAAAATGTGGCAGTCTTTGGCTTACTTCAGTTTGCCAGATCCCGCTTCCTTCTTTCAAATAGCAAATGGAGCAGAAATCATTGCTATGTTAGTACTACTGCTCAGATAGGTGAATCAAAAAATGGTAACTATAAACAAAGATTTTCAGTTCCTTTGTTCAAAATAGGCAGTGGGGATTGCCCTTTGGAGCTTTCCCTCTGCAAATTGAAAATTTTAATGCTGCCTCAAATTAAAATAGTGAGTTCTGCTCTGCTTTGGGAAGAAAGTAGCATTTGTGCCTCTCAGGGTCCCCAAGAAAAATTGCTTAGGTAGGCTGTACATTATTTTGCAGTAACTAGGGCTGATATTGACATAACAGAAGCCTAAGAAACATGACTCACCACAAGTATACTGACTTTGGAATAACTTCTCCCAACTTTTTCACATTTTTTTCCCCAGTTTTCTACCTACTAAATCCCTGTGTTTCACTCTAAACACCTCTAAGCCTTTGAGTACAGCTTCAGGGTCCAACCTGGAAGGTAGCTCAGGATAAACTGAGCTTATATGTAAATTCACAGCCCAGCTGCGTCAACATTAACTTATCCAAACAGGCAAACCCCTAGTCAGAGCTCCGTTACAGATGCAGCAAATGACAGGCTTCATTTCAAATCTCTATCAGGCCACCAAGCTCTGGCTTCTAACTCCCCCAGCCCAGTCTGACTGGCCAGGTGGCAGAAGTTCAGGGGGCGTTGCATCCCCAGATTTCCTTATCAGAAAAATTAATCTCCCCAACGAATTGGCTCATCACTTCTACGTATAAAAGCTTCTTTTCATCCACTTTGTTTTTAGTTCATACTGCAATATCCAAATTGCAGCAAAACCTTTGATTAATAGAGCAAAGAAGCATTGAAGATATCATTCCCTTCAGCAGTAGTAAGATAATATATATATACAGGACTACAGGGTGCCAGAATGATTGTTTCTGCATACCTGGTTCTGAAGCATTGCTGCTTGCACAACTAGTTGTTTCAGTCCTTATGTGTTTTAAGTCCTTATGTACTTTAAAAATGTCTTTGTTCAAAATAATCAGTTAAGGGTATATGTAGTATGGTTTTATATGTTTTAGTTATAGGATGTATATACAATTATTCACCATGAGGTTCTTGTTCTCCTTCTACAGCCTTTGAGATGTAACATACTCATAGCATAACTAATGGCTTCATTAACACAATCTAGCCATGCATACTTCTTTGTTACAGGGTTATTTATTTTGTTAGGCCCTAAAACTAGTCCCTCTCATAGTTGTATTCCTTTAGTGATGAGTAATCAGCCACTCAGAATGTCTATTTATAGCCCTGGGACTGCTGACTTCATCCTGTGCCTGCAGGATTCTCAAAACCTCTCCTACCCTCTTGTGAGAGTTCACTCCACACATTCTTATTTTAGGATCATTGGTGGTTCAGCCTACACGGTAATAGACACTTAGAAAAATTTATATAATCCTTTGTTAAGTGTTTGTTATTCATACCTGTGGCAGTACCTCTAGTATGTTATCAATATTGTTTTACAACAATACATAATGTACAGACAGTCTTCCAAAGTGGCTGATAAAACTAGAAAACTCTTACCAACCTGTCACCTGCTTTTCTTCAGCTGCTAGCCGGCCTTCTTGTTGCAATGCTTCTCCTGTGTCCATCCACACACTCAATTCTGAGAAGTGATCTTGCAGAACTGCTGGATTATGCTTCAAGTTTCTGCACTTCTCTCCTTTCATGTCAGTCATTCTGGATTTCCTCTTTTTGCTTATGTATTTTTTGCATGCTATCCCACTTTTCATTTTCCACATCACACCTTTTTTGTTTGTTTGTTTGTTTTTCCCTCATTTTCTTTTCCCTTTTGAGCAACTATCTTGGTTACTAAAATAGAAATTTAGTTTGGAGACTAGTATCCTTGCTGCTGATTGTGTAACTGGGATATTTGTTTCCTAAGACTGGCATCTTCATTGTTCTCTCACATATTTGTTTCTGCATAAGGTAAAATAAAAGGTTGTAATGAGCAGATGAAGGTGTAGTGGTGAGATGTGGGCAAGCTGCCAATATGTCCTGCTCAGGAATAAATATTTTTTGATTCAATTTAGTTCACTTTGTAATCAGTCTGAATAGGCAAATAAGTATTTCCCCTCTGGGCTCATGGTCAAGAAGATGAAAGTCATTAAAATATCTCTATGCAGTGCTTTTGAAGAAAAAATGTTACTGTAGGATGATGTTTTCCATATTTCCACAGTCTGTATGAAAAATTATAAGCTGACAATATCCTGATGAATATTAAGTGCCTCACCTGAATATAAATTTTCATTTTCTTCTGACAAACCCCAATGGTAATTTCATCTGCTTTTGCAAATGACCTGATCAGTACCAAACAATTCTTCATTTGAGCAAATCCTCCAGAGCTTTACTCCATATGACTATAACCTTAGTCAGCAATTCATAGCTGGTATTATAGACTGATGGCAAACTGAAAGGTATCCCCAAACTCACTGTCAGACCAGGGCAGCTTGTTTCAGTCAGTGTCTGCAACACTGTGCAAATTGTATTACAGGTGGGATAGAGTTGTGATGCCCAGTTAGTTGCTCTGAGGGCACCACTGCCCTCCCAAAAGCCTCTCCAAGGTGAGAACTGGGAAGGAAGGAGTCCTTTTCAGCCATCAAGGTACCTCAGAATGCTCTGACACCGAGAAATTATATTACTGTAGGAGGAGTGCATCTCTGATTGCTTTCAATTCCCTTCACAAGACTGAGCAACTCACACTGTCATTGCAGGTGCTTCTCTTCTGATGTGCCTTGAAAGAAAGCCATCCAAGTTCAGAGGGCAGGTATGTACACTAGCTCAAAAGGGAAAAAGAGATATTCATCTTTTCATAACCATTTATCTACCAGTTAACATACCAGTTTTACAGCTGCACATGGGGGCTGACTGGGGGGTTGTTTGACTCAAATGTTCCCCATAGTTTTTGCTTGGGCAGTGGACAGATAAAGAAGAGGAGAAAAAGGACTCTATTTTCTCTTCATTTGAAAAATGGCCCTTCTCACAATGTCAGTTTACAGAATCATTATTCTTTCACTCAAAACTACTACTGTGATACAATTTTCCCCCAAAATGAAAAACTCTGACCTAGCT
Organism: Athene cunicularia; assembly: GCF_003259725.1. NCBI lineage: Eukaryota > Metazoa > Chordata > Aves > Strigiformes > Strigidae > Athene > Athene cunicularia. The sequence goes on along the minus strand of NW_020799092.1, from coordinate 6,238,160 downwards.
AAATTTTTGCTATAAAAATAAATGTTCATATCTCCATTGCTGGTGTTTTATTTATCGTAGTTGGTCTGACAACCACAACAGGAAATGGTCCCCTCTATAATTGTGACTTCACTCTTTTTTAAAATGGAGGAAAATGCCACTGTACTTTAGTTAATGAGACTAATATGACTGTGGCCATAGATACAGTTAAATTGCCTGTATTGTTCCTCTCATTCTTCACTATAATGTCACCATCACTGACACTTACAAAATTTTACATAATGAGCAGCTACCTGAAACAGTTGTATAAATAGACATTTTAACTATGGCAGGGCTAATTCCTCCCTGCTGTAATTCCTTTGCTTACAGTGACATGTCCAGCAGTGATTTTGCATGAATAATACCACATCTGACATTTGTGCTCACAAATGCTCCATCTACATACAGAGATGATGTTTCAATTAGACATTTCTAGCAGGCCAACCAAACAGAAGTACATGAGAACAGACAGAGTAAATTATCCATGTTGTTAGGTCCAGCTGCTGGAGGTCTCAGTGGAGGACTTAATCTGCATGCATTTTGGTAATGTTAATGGGAATCACACACTTATCTTCCCTCATGTCATCGACATTGTACTCCCCTATGGCCAGAACTGAGCAGATCTCAGAATTTTTATCTTCATTGCACTTTGTAAGCCCTCTGAGCATGTTGCCTGCCACAAGTATTCCTCTTGCTCACCTCTGTTTGCTCTCCCTTTTCCTTATAGATCTCCTAAACCTTCTGCCAGTTTTACACCCTCTGCCATTTATATATCACATTGCACAAGGCAGCTCCAACTGCAATTGGAATCCAACAGTTTAACCCACTGCACACGTACTAACTTCAAAAAGATAAAGATACTAACTTCAAAAAGTACCATTAAGTAGACAAAACAGTCACATGAGAGGCAGAGATTGATGGCAAATTCAGATTTTCTGCTCTTTAATGTAATCTATTTATCTGATTAGGCTAGTTCTTCCTCATAGGTATAGTTTTCCGCAGGTCATTCTCCTTCACCAGATATTTCTGTTTCACGTCTGTTTTCATGTTCTTTCTTCTTTCTGCACATATCCTTTGCCAGTAATGCTTTCATCCAGTTGTTATTCTAATACCTTTTTTCTTTGTTTTCTATACCTTTCTCTAAAGCCTCCATTATGATCATGATGCTTTCTTCAGTTCTATGAGTCAAAATATCCTTCCCTCACTTGTAGTCTTCATTATGGCTCAGTACTAAGAAAAAGTAGGTAGGCAGATACATATAATACCTTTAAAAACCTCATCCAATGGAGCTAGGATTGTCTGGTGACCTGCGGGATAGCTGAGCACGCACACGACCAATGTGACCAAGCAATGCCCATTTATTACAACTAAGAAAGCCCTTTTATAATGTTCTCCCACACACGTGAGTAACATGCAGTACAAGTCCTCAAGACTGGACAGTTAACTTAGCCCACGCTTTAAACCTTCTTATGACTGGATAAAAGGTGCCACATCAGCCTTGCCAGGCTTCCTGCCTTGTGTAACTTTCTCTTCCATCCAAACCCCTTCGGGTGTTGTTTGTCTCGTTGAGTTTCTCCCCCCTCATTCAGGGTTACGTCCTTATCGCATTCTTGCTCAGGCTGAGGCTCTTATCAGTCTTGTTCTCACGCAGGATTGATCACATGTCCATTCTCTTGCAGAAAGTCCTCTTGAATCCTGACAACCTTTCCCCTGCTGGAACTCAGCACTGATACATTTTGGGGAACTGGAGCTTGGGTCAATTTCCTTCTGGCTGGGAGAAACATCTACCCTATCAGTAGGCTTCTCTTTTGCCTGAACACAAAAGCTACGGTGATGGCAACTGGGGGCAGCTAACTAAGACCAAGAAAAAGGTTTGGGGTTGGGTTTTAATAGTTATGCTGTGTTTTAAGGAGCAATGTGGCAGTTCCAAAATTCTTGGCTAGCCAAATCAACGATGAAGTCAAAAGAAAATAACAAAGACATGGGATACTTACAGTAAAAGTCACAAAGATTGATCAACACACATTAGCTTTATCCTCTCATGTGAAGGTGTGTCTTGGCAAAATGTCTGTCAAATAATTGTTTTAAAACACTGCTGCCAATACATTTTGGTTGCTGCAGTGGTTGTTCTGTACTTCTCACATTTGGGTATACTAGAGAAGGGAATGGGAACATCATGATGGGCAGAGGGCGAAGACTGAAATAGATGGAACTAAGCTCCTGAACGGGCACTGGAGGCTGTCCTTTCCCCATCCTCAGGCTAAATTTTATTTATGGTCTGGACTAAATACTTCTATCAAGTGCATAAAACCTTCATTAATGCACCTTCTGGCATCCTTATGGGGTAACTACTTGGGGAATGGAGACTGTTGCACCTGAATTTTTTATAGGTTGGTTTTGTTTTGTTTTGTTTTGTTTTTGTTTGTTTGGTTTGCTTTTTTGTTTTTGGTTTGTTTTTTTTTTTCCATTTTCTTGGTATACAATTCCTACTAAAATACCCACCTGTTTAAAGATTGCATCTCTCTCTCTCTCTTAGTGGAAATTCTTCTGCCAAACTTCGCTAAACAAGCTTCTGAAGGTCAGGAGACATTTGATCTAGAGACATTGGAAATGCTAAAGTACCATTTCTTAAGCAGCAAATCTGATTAGAAAACAAAACACAAATACACCCAAGAAGAACTGTATAGTTTAAGAGATTATTAATGGACTTGAACATCTCAATCAGTGGCTCAAGCTCAGCGCAGGTTAATAAGAAGGGACGTTCTACTCTTCAGTCAGTGCCTAAATACATATAATCTCTTCTCTAGGGCTGTTGTTAAGAGACTTCACTCAGTGAAGGCACCTAGGCACTATGCTCTTTAAGACTCCACACTTTTTTAATGCTACTTCAAGAAATCTACTGTGTAAACCCTGTCTGTGACTTTGTCTGCTGTTACTTCATTACACCTTAGTTAATTTAATTTAAGCAAGTTCAACTATCCTGTGACAGCATCCCATGTCCCCTGAGTTTGTGAAAAAGCACCACTGGGATCTTACAACCACGGAGAGAATTAGAAACACCCATGGATTTCTCTGGGACTGGAGCTGAACTCTAAAAGGACAAAAGGAACAACAATGTCACCGTGTTGGTTTAGGCCCTGCTGGGACCGGAGACCACGTTGCCGTTGCCCCTCCCCCACCCTCAGCCAGTCAGGCTGGCAGTGAGGCACAAACCCGGGTTAAAATAAGAAGAAATTTAATACAACAGAGTGATAAGCAATCTGAACAACAACAGTGGCAATTATAGCAACAATAAACAGCAATAACAGTGAACAAGACAAAAGATATACAGAGAAATACCGCAATGGATACAGACAGCCATGTGCTCCCCGCGATCAAAGCCACAAAGGAAAAAGCTTCCCGTGCTCCCGCGCCCGGACCTGACGTCAGCATGGTATGAATAACCCGCCTGGAGATCCCTTCCCCCTTCTCTGCTGGGTAAACTTAACCCTATCCTAGCTGAACCAAGACATAATCCACCCCTTTATTCTATACCATCTGCGTCATGTCCAGCTGCCATTTAGCAATTAACAATAACAAAGTAATAATTTACAAAGTCACAGCATAATTCATGGCATGTTCTCACCCAGAATCAAGTCCCCCTGTGGTA
>NW_020799092.1:6226664-6234443 GCF_003259725.1 Athene cunicularia | reverse complement strand
GTTTTACCCTTACGTTGCCAGTTGTTCTGCTTCCATTGCTGCAGCCATTTCCACAGGGTATTCGCCACTGCCCACGAGTCGGTGTAGAGGTAGAGCCTCGGCCACTTTTCCCGCTCAGCAATGTCCAAAGCAAGCTGGACGGCTTTCACCTCTGCAAACTGGCTCGATTCCCCCTGTCCCTCAGCAGCTTCGGTGACCCGTCGTGTGGGACTCCATACAGCAGCTTTCCCCCGTCGATGTTTTCCCACGATGCGACAAGACCCATCAGTGAACAGGGCATATCGCTTCTCCTCATCCAGCAGCTCGTTATATGGTGGGGCCTCCTTAGCACGTGTCACCTCCTGTTCTGGTGACATCCCGGAATCTTTGCTCTCTGGCCAGTTCGTAATCACCTCTAGTATCCCTGGGCGGCTGGGGTTCCCTATTTGAGCCCGTTGTGTTATCAACGCAACCCATTTACTCCACGTGGCATCGGTTGCGTGATGCGTGGATGAGGCCTTTCCTTTGGACATCCACCCCAGCACCAGCAGTCGGGGTGCCAGGAGGAGCTGTGTTTCAGTGCTGACCACTTCTGAGGCAGCCCGAACTCCTTCGTACGCTGCCAGTATCTCCTTCTCAGTTGGTCTATAATTAGCTTCAGAATCTTTGTATCCCCAGCTCCAAAAGCCTAGAGGTCGGCCTCGAGTTTCCCTAGGTGCTCTCTGTCAGCGGCTCCAGGTAGGGCCATTCTCCCCGGCTGCAGTGTAGAGCATGTTCTTAACCTCCTGCCCTTCCCGTACTAACCCAGGACACTGCTTGGGCAATCTCTCGTTTAATCTGTTCAAAGGATTGTTGTTGCTCAGGGCCCCATTCAAAATCGTTCTTCTTATGGGTTACGTGGTAGAGAGGGCTCACAATCAGGCTGTAGTTTGGGATGTGCATCCTCCAGAACCCCCTGGCGCCCAGGAAAGACTGAGTCTCCTTTTCAGAGGTTGGTGGGGCCATGGCTGTGATCTTGTTTATCACCTCCATTGGGATGTGGAGACGCCCATCTTGCCATTTTATTCCTAGGAATTGAATTTCCCTTGCAAGCCCCTTAAATTTCTTTTGCTTGATGGCAAAGCCGGCCTTCAGGAGGATTTCAATTATCTTCTTCCCCTTCTCAAAGACTTCCTCGGCTGTGTCCCCCCATACAATGATGTCATCAATATACTGCAGTTGTTCTGGAGCCCCACCTCTCTCCAGTGCAGTATGGACCAGTCCATGGCAAGTGGTGGAGCTGTGGTTCCACCCCTGGGGCAATCGATTCCAGGTGTACTGGATGCCTCTCCAAGTGAACGCAAACTGTGGCCTGCACTCTGGCGCTATCGGAATGGAGAAGAATGAGTTAGCAGTGTCAACCATGGCGTACCACTTGGCTGCCTTCGACTCCAGTTCATACTGGACCTCTAGCACATCCAGCACTGCAGCACTCATTGCTGGCGTAACTTCATTCAGGCCAGTGTTAGAGTGTGGGTGTCTGTCCACCAGGACACTATTGCCAATGCTTTCGAGTGTGCTTCTGGTGCACTCTTCAGGAACTTTTGCCACATCAGGTGTGTGCAAGGGGCCTGATCTGGGTCCATGGGTGACTGCTCATTATTCAGATCACCATAGATCATCTCAAACACAGCCAGTTCCCTGAGGTTCTGGATGCCTTTCTCAATGATGGTTCCTTTTCTTAGCTGACATAGGATATCATCCTTGTAGGGTCACCTCTCTTACACTGAGCAGGAGTCGCTTCCAAAGGCTGAGGGTTTGAGCCTGTTTCCCTATTTCCCTATCAATGCCAGCATCCTTGGCCAAAGATCCCAGCTGCTTGGCCTCTCTCCCCTCCATCTCAAAAGCACTGGCTCCATTGTCCCAGCATCGGAGCAGCCAGGTGCAAATCTGCTCGCCTCCCAGGTGGCCGAAATCTCTCTGCATATCTCGCAACTCAGTCGGGGATAGAGATCAGACGATCACCTCTGGGCCTTCCTCCTGTTCCCGTGCTGGGCCTGGCTCATCTCCATCCCCCAGTTTGCAAACTGACTTTCTGGTATATTTGATTTTCTTTATCGGGGCAACTGATACCGGCACTGGCTGTCTCTCTGGCTCAGCTGCTGTGCTGGTGGAGGTGACTGATACTGGTTTTGCCTGTTCCCCTGGCCCAGCTGCTGTACCAGTAAGTTCATTCTCAGGTCCTGCAGGCCTTTCTCCCCCTTGAGGGCAGTGGGTGGTATTAAAGAGGACACGGTAGGCATGGGCAAGTCCCCAACACATTACAGCAAGTTGTGTCTCCTGGGTTTTGCCAGCTTGGTAACACACCCTTTCTAAGCACTCCAGCAGCTTCTCAGGGCTCTGCATTTGCTCAGGAGTGAAATTCCAAAACATTGGGGGTGCCCACCGACTCAGGCCTTTGCCCATCTTTTCCCACACCCCTTGCCACTCACTATTATCTGACCTCAGGGCAGGTTTCCGCGTGCTGCTGTTGTTAGAGAAGAGCTGCATGGCCCAAAACAAGATCTGGCAGACACCCAGAAAACATTGTGCCGCAAATACATTGGCCTGAATGCCCCAAGGATAACTGAAAATCCCCAAAACCGAGAGGATCTCTTCCCCTGGCTCACCCATAGAGGGAGTGAGACCCTTAACAAAAGCTCAGGCAGCAAATAGGTACCGTCCTGCCCCCACAAACAGCGATACAAACATTATAAGCAGTCAGTAGTCAGTACATCAAATTAAGACCCTTTATACATTTTCCACCAATAACAAACACCAGCACTGGGATCATACACTGGATATAAGGGTTAATCCAGCCCCACCACGCAAGCAAATGGTCCAGCATTGCAAACATTTTCTTATCAAACAGTACAAATACAAACAAAAAAATTACATCCAACAGATTGTTCTAACACACTCTGGTCAGGGTCTGTCCCTTTTTGATTCTTATTTCAACCTTCTTGTGCCCCACATTGGTGGGCCAAAAAAGGCTGTATTGGTTTAGGCCCTGCTGGGACCAGAGACCATGTTGCTGTTGTCTCTCCCCCACCCTCGGACACAAGTAGGGCACAAACCTTGGGTTAAAATAAGAAGAAATTTAATACAACAGTGTAATAAACAATCTGAACAACAACAGTAGCAATGATAACAACAATAAACAGTAATAACAATAAACAAGACAAAAGATATACAGAGAAATATTGCAATGGATACAGACAGCCCCATGCTTCCCGCGACCAAAGCCACAAAGGAAAAAGTTCCCACACTGCCATGCTGGATCTAACATCAGCATGGTATGAATAACCCGGCTGGAGATCCCTCCCCCATCTCTGATGGGGAAACTTAACCCTATCCTAGCTGAACCAGGACAGTCACCAACAGAGAAGAAAACACATGTAGCTTCCCTTCCCAGAGTTGTGCAGAGATTGGCCCAAATTCCAAAAACCCTAATTTCTCACCAGGGACAGTGTTTACAAAGCACTGCAGTACCATTTGTCCTAAGTTGTGTGAGTACATACCTGTCACGGCTAGGGATGTTGTTAGGTAAAGTGATCAGACAGAACTGCTGGAGATGTTAATGGAGCTGGCTAGATAGAATCATAGAATCATAGAATGGTTGGGTTAGAAGGGACCTTAAAGAGGGGGGTTCCAACCCCCCTGCCAAGGGCAGGAACACCTCCCACTAGACCAAGTTTCTCAAAGCCCTGTCCAACCTTCCCTTGAACACTTCCAGGGAGGGGACAGCCACAGCTTCTCTGGGAAACATGTTCCAGTGCCTCAACACCCTCACAGTAAATAATTTCTTCTTTATATCTAATCTAATTCTACACTCTTCCAGTTTAAAACTGTTACTCCTCATCCTATCACTACTCTCCCTGATAAAGAATCCCTCCCCATAATTGAAGACATTTTTTCTGCTAAAAAATACCACCTCATCAAAACCCAAGCAGTCTACAGAAAGATATATTTTAGAGCATAGATGTCCTCAGAATGTAAGAGAGTGACTGATCTACTTAACATGAAGATTTGGACCATTTTTTATGGAGCCGTAGAAGAGAGTTTTCTTTATTCAATGTTCATGTGAATATAACACCTGACCCAGCTGTTGGCAAGTGACTGATTGAAGTTTGCTTTTTTTTAGAGAAAAATTTGTAATTGTTCATTTTTTGGAAAAGATATTGAAAAAACACCAGGGTAAGATTTTTTTTTGTTTGTTTTACTAATAGCTTGGTCACAAAATTGTTTTACAAATAAAGTTTGTTTTCTCTGTAGCCCTTACTGTTACCCAGAATTCAGTTGCTAGATTCTTCCATGGGAGAAAGGTTGGAAGATTTGAAAGATTTCTACTGGAGATAAGATCCTCCTCAGTTAATGTTTGGTAAGTCAAACCATGCAATCCTTCATTACTTTCACACATTTCAATAGTAATTCTACATGGAAGGGGATTGCAGAAAGGAATGTGTAATTATGATGTTTCAGGTTGAAGAAGTTGCATGTCCTGGTCTGGTTTGTAGTCTTTCTAATAGTTTTCAACATAGTATATGCGTAAAGAACATCGTATGTGTTCTGTGGGAAGAGAACTAAGTCAATTTGGACTGAGCACCCAAGGGACTGAACTGCCTGAGACAGCTGATTATATGGGATGGTCTCCAAATAAAAGAAGAACAGATGTATATTATGGTGGACCAGATGAATACATAAGGGCCCTTCTTTTGATTTCAATAGGCTCTGGAAGACACCTTTGATTTGGAAATCTGCCTAGTACAGTTGATCAGTCAGCTTTTCAAAAAGGTTTTATTGTATTTCAGAGAAGCAGGAAAAAAACAAAGCCCTCTGAAAACAAACAAAAAAAGTTAATAGCAGAATAACTTTCCAGAGGTAGGAATCTGGATTTCTGAGTCTGATCTCACTGTGGTGCCTTTTGCTCTCTTATGCCAGAAGCAGTAACTAAGATACCTGCATTTGTACTTTTCAAGATTTAACTCTTTTTTTCTTTATTTTTTTCTTTTCCAAATATACCCGTTTGCCCAAATATGAAACATTTTTCTCTTAGCTCCCTGTAAGTGCTGACTAGGGCAATTATCCCAAGCTTGCATTGATGTGTGGTTTCACTTGTAAGGAGACTAATCTAAGCCTGCCAGACTCTACATCTAGAAGCATTTATAGCTGTCAAATCTAATGAAAATCAAGCGACTGATCTTCTAGGTAGCAGCTGCAGCATCTTCCAGAAACTAATTTAACATGAGACCTGTGGCAAATCCATAGAAATAATGTTGCTTAGATGCTCATTTTACTCACCATTTTTTCTTTGGTTTGTTTAAACACAATGGGCATAATCAGATTGTAGAAGTAGATGCGAGAAGAGAATTTGTCCCAACAGGTGTAACACTATTCAGAAGGAGCTGGAATGGATTGGACATTCAGAGAATCTCATCTATTTTGAGGATTTTGTGCTCCTCCCATCCCCCAGTTGCAAATACTTTCCCGAGAGTGTTTTGGCTGTTTATCTCATGCATAACAGATGCTGCAAACAGTTGTACCATTAGTAGATTGTGGATTCAGTGCTTCTGTAACTTCTGAAAAGATCACAGTAAAAATATCTTGTTATTTGTCTTGTCATGCAGCCATTCTCATGTTTTAATTTATTAATATATCCAATATAGCAAATAATCTGTCAGGTTGCAGATACATTTAAGACTTTCTTGTCATTTGGTCTGAGCTGGCTCCTGTGTGTGCCAGAGCGTAGGTGGTCAACTATAAATCCAAGGTGGAGGCACGGCTAAACTATTTTTCTCCTTTCCTCTGCTGATGAGAAATCTGGAGGTCTCCCAGCTAGCACACGTGCTGGTATCTAGAGAAGCCCACAGCCTGCGTGCAGGAAATTGGTCTGAAGTCTGTAAGAGACTTTCACCTACTCTGAACCTGCTCATATATAAATAGGCTGGGGGACTTAGCTGGGGTTTTGGACACGTCTCCAAGACCTCCAGACATGCTATAATTGTCTTGTATGTCTTTGAGTCTTACACCTCTCATCACCTCACTCACATGAGAAAGAGTACAAGGGTTTTTATCTTTCAGAGGTGTTGAGTGAAGGGAAAGAGAAAGTCAGCAGAAGGAGAGATGTAGCAGCTATTAAGGGCCTGAATTGCTGTTCTCTAATAAGCTCCTGGCTGTGATGTGCCTACACAGCAGCAGGAAGTATCAGTCAGCAAAGATCAGCTTTTTTTTTATGTCTTTACTACCAGTATTAATAGCTCAATAGCACATAATGGCAAGGGAGTGGTGGAAGAACTACTGGAAGTGGGAGGAGAAGAAATGCTTGTTGAGGGGAAATTACTCTCTTAGAACAAGAGAGAAGTGCCCATTTCTCCCAGTTAGCTGGAAGGCTCCCTGCTGATATGCCTGACAAAGTCTGGGACTATTGACCAGGGCTGTATCTATACAGATATATGAGGCTAGACCAGAGCTCAACTTGTCTCATGGCTGTAACCCGCACCAATGCAGAGCAGACCTGATTCAGCAGTACATTCATGGCAGAGCTAAGGTCCCTTTACACAGGCTTGTCCTCATCTTTCCCTGAGAGCAGACAAGGCTTGAGGGAAGAGGCCCTGATATTCCCCCAGGATACATGCCAGATCACTTGGGGCAAGCTGGTTTGCTGTTCCTTGCGCTGCTCAACACCTAAGACTGAGACTGAGTTGCAAAGTTTAAGTATGTACTATAACAGAGCTACCAGCATTAAGTAGTCATAACAAATCTTGTCAGCCAGCTAAAAGGGCACCTTCGAAACAGAGAGAGAACTTAATTTGCTCAATTTCAGAAAACAAACACATGTTTATGAACAACTAGATTCTAGACTGACTAGATTTGGTATTTATACGATTTGGTATTTATATTCTTATCTAAAACCAGGATTTTCACATTCCAAAGCTCAAAATTGAGAGATTAGGAACTTCATTTAACCCTAATGTTTGCCATGCCTTAATTTATACATTTATAAAAGAAGGAATATCTGTTACCCTGTTTGTTGCTTGTCAGTAGAAATATGTCTTAATGGTAGAACTGGCCTCTGTTCACTACGCAAATAAATAAATACCATAAATCTAATTTAGAATTAGAAATTAATTAAAATCAATCAAAATGTTATCTACTCATTTAAAATCAAACAATGGCACAATGCCCAGCAAAAAAATGTACACCTCTAGACTTATGTCTCAAAAATTAATATGCATTAAGATGCATGATACAGGCTGGCCTGCATTGTTTTTCTGCTGCACTTCTCTTTCACATTTCATCAAAAGAGCAACAAAAGTAATTGAAAAATAGCTTGAAGATTTTAATATATCTTCATCAAATGGAAGTGATGTAGTCACTGCTTATTGTGCCGTCTGATAATGAGGGCAGACATCTGATGCTAAATCTTTCACTATCAGCAGGATAAATCACTGTACCAGCTTAAAGAAAAAAATTAAACCTAATAACTGTGTAAGATGTTCGCACAAATCATAAATATTCATTCGAAGATCTCTCTGATTTTAAGAATAAAAGAAATTCCAGGTTACATTTACATATATTCATGTCATATATTCATATATCCATTTCTACATTCTAAAGTCATATCTTACATACATGTGTGTGACTTCTTCATACACATTTAAAGAAGTCACACACATAACTATTTCGTTTTATATTCAGCAATCAAGAACTTTTGCAAAGTGGTATTCTTATAGCTGGTAACATTTAATATTTTTATTTTTATCCCACTCTGCCCCCCCCCCC
>NW_020799092.1:6192281-6226614 GCF_003259725.1 Athene cunicularia | reverse complement strand
CTGCCCCCCCCCCCCTTTATTTTCCCATCAGTCAGACTTAGTAATGAAAAATCCACATTCTGCCATCCATGCATAAACATATTGCTCCCACTAAACTCAGTGTTATTTCCTATTTTTTGAACATGAAACACAATACTGAACCTAGAGTTACATTCATGCGAGAAAGCAAGAAACATTTTTTAGTTAAGTACATGGATTTGAGGCAAAATGCTGGATACATCTGAAACCTCAGAGAAATATGAGTCTGTTGATATTTATATATGCTATCTGTATTTTATTTTATTTTAAGGATCATTTTAGGAATTTGACTGTAATCCAATGTGCAGAAATAAAAAACATGTTCTTTCTCTTCCATTAACTTTTCTTTTTTATACCTCAGCCAGCTACTTTTTCTTCTTTTTGTATAATAGTAACAGGATGGTACAAGTAAAAGAAATAATGATCTGAAAATGCAGGAAATTAAGGGTGATTTTGTAAAAAGCAGCTGGAATTCTAGATCTGTAATGGTGGCAGTAATTTGCTTGATTTTGCGTTTAACCTGTCAGTCTTCAGAAGCATTCATGTTTCTTTGGAGAAAAATAAAATAGCTCATGAAGTTATTACTAAGATGACAGTATGAGAGAATTTTGAAAAAGTTTGCCAATTAAAGTGCATTTGAGGAAATAATGCACTCAATAAAGATGCTGCTGTTGTGTGTGAAAGTTACTGAAGCTGGCTAGCCCTGATGCAGTGTGTAACGTAGTGAGTCAAAAAGTAAGATTAAAAAAAACCCCTAACAGATCATGACATTACACCTTAAATCACAGACTTTAATATATATTACGGCAAGATAACTCTGAAAACAGAGACACAGCCAATGTGAAATATTAAGCCTCAGGACTTCATGATATCTAGAAGGCCTTAATATGGATCCACGAATTTAAAAATTGATGTGGATGTTGGCTCAGCAGTCTTTAAAGGTTTTCATTCTAGTTAATCTGGATTGGATTCTGATTTTTTATTTATGTAAAACAAGGGTAACTATTTCAGCTAAGTTCCATCATAGTTTTTGTGATGTGATCACATATAATATATGATTCCTCAATTATATTCTAAAAGTTACAAAGATCTTGGAGGCCTTAGTCAACATTTTGGGGGCTGAAAATGATTATTCATTAGTGGTGATGGGGAAGAAACCTCCACTTAGCATCAATTAGCTTCTGGGATTTTCTGGTACTCTCATAGAACACCAGCTGGATTTGGGGTGGCTATTCTTTTGTTGCTTATTTAGGTGGAAATATCACATTTAAAGTCCAACTCAGAAAAATTTGATCTTGCACTGGCAGTTATCCCATCAATATCTTAACTCCATTTATTTTACTGGGTTTATATTTACATTATCTTGCTATCCACAGAACACTATATATATCAAGACAACATTCATCAGATGAAAATACCTGCTTTGGATTTACACGAATGAGGGTTGTGTTTCAACAGTGGTCCTACTACTCAATTCTGAAATACAGAACCAAAGAACAATCCAGGTAGGAAGGAAACTCAGGAAAGCATCTATTTCCACCCCTGCTCAGCACGACTAAAGTGACAAGTTAGGTCAGTTTGCTCAGGGTCTTGCCCACTCTAGCGTTGAATCATTTCATGGATGGAGATTTCACAGCCTCTCTGGGAAATCTATTACAGTGTTTGACCACTCCCATGGTGAAAAAGTTTTCCTAATATCTAACTGGAATCTCCTTTGTTGCAGCTTGTGTTTGTTGCCACACATCCTGTTGCTGTGCACCTCTTGAGAAAAGTCTGGCTCCACCTTCTCTACAAGCACCCAGTAGGTAGTTGCAGACAGCATTAAGCGCTTTCTTTGACCTCCAGGCTGAACAGACCCAGCTCTCCCAGCCTCTCCTTGTACATCATGTGGTCCAGCTCCAGCCTGCTTGGTGGTCCTCTGCTGGACTTATCCTAGTTTGTCAATACCTCTTTTGTACCAGGGGACCAAAAACTGGGCACGGTACTCCAGATGCAGTTTCAGAAGTGCTCCACAGAGGAGAATAATCAATTTCTTTAGCCTGCTGGCTACACTCCTTCATATGCAGCCCAACATGCAGTTCCTCACTGCAAGGGTGCACTTCTGACTTGTATTCGTATCTGAGTAAAGACCATATCCAGGCTTGTCTGCCGCATTACATTCAAGAGCAATTCACTGTATATGTTTTGTACCAATATATGTTCACCCCACCAACGCTACAAATGATCTGGACAGAAAACAGCTCTCTTTGCAAGTCCTGTATCTTCAGCAGTGTGTCTGAACACATTGCCCAGCTTGAGAACAATGCCTTTGAGACCTTGTTTGGATTGTCTTGGTGACATGTAGAGAAGATCTGTGTGACTCTTAAGGGAGGGCTGTCCATAGACTTCCAATATCAAGGAAAGAGACTCCATACCCTCTAAGCAGATAAGGAGGGAAAATATAAATTATTTTTCTTCTCTTTGGAGTGAAAAAGCTGCAGTAACTTGAATGAACAAAATAGCTACTGCAATCAGTGTTTTTATATATGTATATATTCTATAAACATACATTAATAAATGGAAGAATCTAGTAACTAGACAAAAGTGGTTAAGCGATTTGATTTAATCAACATCCCTACTCAATTTTGAACATCTGTTAGAGAACAAGGGCTTTTAAACCTGCAGATTACAACCATGTTCATATCAACTCAGGGAGGAGTTAAACTGGCCTAAAATCAGCTTGTTTTCCAGTTTCATGATCGTTGGATACTCCTAGCATAGACAGCGCACACTCAGAAGCACAGGCACACTGTTGCAAATCCTAGTTTGTCCACTGTGTTAGCCCAGCAGAATCCTGGTCACACCTGGGATATCTGAGCGCGACAGGGATTTAGCCCTTGGACCTGGGCAATTGGCAGCCCACTACCCACAGTGTTCTGCTGCTCACATCTGTAGATATTCCCCCTCTTTGTCCTTGCTTTGTGCAAGTGTTATGATGGAAATAAAACCCCACAGAGACTGGAATCCATTCAGTCTTCTGCACTGTATGTTGCAAGTCTTGGTTGTTGTAACAGTTACTCTTAGGGTGATGGTGTGTATGGAAAATTCAGATAAATTGAAGATTTTCAAGCCATTTATAATCCAGCACCTCCCAGAAAGGTGGTAAAAGAAACAATTTATTCATGCTTATTGACATTTGGAAAATTCCTTTTCTAGTTTAGCAGTAAGACACAGGTATGAGTGGCAGTGGTTATCTACCATGAAAGTAATGGTTGAAGTGACTTCTCTGTTCTTTTGAACAAAGACTTCAACCCAGACTAGATGGAAAAATACGCTTGTGTGCAATAGGCTGTTGAGATACGACCGGGTACAACTGGATGAAACTGTATGGTGTGTTAGACTCATGGTTAGACTACAGAATCTATGGAGCTATTTGTACCTTTAAGTCTATAAAACAAAATTCTTATTTCAGATGATGGGAGGAAAGAGTTATGAGTTGTGCTCTATGTCAGCAAAATGTCTCGGCAGCTGTAAAATGTCTGTTTTGAAAGCAGCCTTTAGAACCACAAGAAGGTTTTTTTTTCCCTCCACCCACTAAGACTAAAACACTGCATCACAGACAATGACTGATTTGGTTTTCCCTTGTTCTGAGCCACATCCTGACTGCCACAGAAGATGAATGTGCAGTGGGAATTCTTTACTTACAGTGGGAATTCTTTACTTAAAAAATATTTTCCTGTATAAAACATCTATGCATAAATAGTTCGTATAACACATGGACTCATTGAAAAACTTTCATAAAAGCAGAGAAGAAATATGAAAGTTTACAGAATATTGCACAGCCACTGCAGGACACGAAAGCAGAAAATCAGCACTAAACGCGTTTCACTTATCCAGTCTGGGTCTGGCCTGTGTTTCTATTCCTGTTTGCATCACAAATGATGGAAAGCCAAGTAACTTTTGCTTGGATTTTGGAATTCTTTTGTCTGTCCAGGAGTGTCTTACAGTTCTGGGGACAATTGGGCTGTACTGGCTGTGGCTGGGAAGGAGTTAACTTCATGGTGCTATGTTTCTTCTCTACCACCTTCTGATTTTCCTGTAGCATTTTACAGCTCATGTCTCATAACTTGTGTCTGACAGACCTTAAAGGACCTTAAAATAAGGGACCTTAAGATAAGCTAGGAATTAAAATCAGCTAGGCAGTGCAGTTCTGCTGTGTGGGAAGGCAGAGGTGGAGGGGGCCATCTCGACCTGGGTGCTGTGGGCCTCATATCTCTGCTATGGGGAAGCATCTGCAGGAGTGGATGGGACTGAAACACATGTTTGTAAGTTGGGGTGGTGGGTGCTGCCAACCACATGTGTCTCGGGCATGAGGAAACAACCCCAACCCTTCACCATGTCATAGAATCATAGAATCATACAATGCAAAAGATAACAAGGCCTTGATAACCTGACATGCCACGTCTGTGTTTATCCCAGACTCCTCTCGGCTGCTGTGGAGGTGGCCCTTCTTAAGAACAGGATGTTTCTTCTGACCTTTCCACTGCAGATAGGAACCAAGCAGCAACCTGAGGTCTGTACTGCTGATATGGGTCCTGCAGCCAAGCCACTATCAGATCTCCATGTCAATGTCCTGAATGGTACCGCCTCACTGATAGGGTGCAGACCTGGAGCCCATGGGTCGGCCTCCTTAGGTCAGGGAGAGCTAATGCCAAGGTTGGCACCTTTTGATCACTGCTTTACTTCCTCCTGGGAGAAGAGAGGTTCTTGCAGAGTTGTCATAGTGGGCTGACTGAAGTGGTATAGCAAAACCAGAGGTTCATGGTCCTAGCTGCCAGACTTATGCTTGCAACACCTCAGCTGGCTCTTGGCCGCCACAAGGACATGAGGAAATGAGACATGGTGCAATGGGGTTATCCTGTGTAAGGCCCTCTGCAAACTCTGTGTGGAGCTCAGGGACCTGGAGGCCTCCGTTCCTTGGTAGTCAAGGTTAGCTCCCTCCTGAATTTGCATGACCCCAATGTTTCCAGGCAGTTCCCTCAAACACAACTGCATTGTCTCTTACCTCAGGACCACCCTGCTCATTTGGGTTGAACCCACCAGAGACCTGGCACAGAGTGCAATGGCCTGCAGGCTTGGCACTGTCTCACTGTGTATGGACACAAGTGCTCGTCTTCCCCTTGGTACTGTTCCACTAGTTGTGGCCTACAAGCCTTCCCAGGGGTAGTCATGGTTGTCTGGACTGCTGTTTTCCCCAGCTGTTGGGTGCAAACTGACAGGATAGCATTCACCATCAGACTTGTTTGCTTTTATTTTGCTGTGTGCAGAGATGGTACACAGGGTGTAGATCTTTGAAGGACATACATCTCAAAACGCTTTTTTGCTGGAATTTATCTGGCTCCCTGTAAAATACTTTAGCTTATTGTATGTGCGCTTCAAAATATTAGACAATTACTGTGCAGTTATGCTAACAGATCAAAACAAGGTGGAACCATTTCAAGTCACTAGTGAAGTTACTAGCAACATTTGAAGTGCTAGTGCACTAGAAATAACATGGTGGCTCATTAGTTTCTCTCGTTTAATCCTATTCCATTAAGTCTCTATGTTAGCTATGACAATAAAGATAAGCAGAAAACAAACCAGGTCTCCAAGGATTCTCCTCTCACACTGAGAACCTGAGAATGTCCCCAGGCAATCCCACCCTGACATCTAAGCACTTGCCAGGGAGAGCGCTTACCTGGCTGAGCCCTCTTGCATGTATACAGCAACAATTTTTTTACCTCAGTGAAGGTTATATTCTCGTTTGCTTTTCTCTTTTACCAGCCCATCCCTCATTCACACCTTTGTTACTTGTATGCTCACACTTTGAAGGTACCAGCGTGTGTAGCTGCAGGGCAGGACCTGGGGCAATAGTGGTAACCTTACAGCCATGGCATTTGCCTGCCAGCTCTCCAAAGGGCACAGCTCTGCTGGCAGCAATGGGTTGATTAGTTGAATCACCAGTGGATCTGGCATAAATTATCCTCAGGCAATGATTTTCTGGGAGAGGGAGAGTAAAAGAAGGTCAAGGAACTTTATAATCCAACATGCCATAAATGCAACATGACTCTGCACTTATAGTTGACTGACTTCACAGTATACCTAAATGCATACATAGCGACTACAGATAGCAATGCCTATGAAATCAGAGACTTCTGAAATCAGAGTTGTTAAATCATAGTACTTGATTAGTATTGAACTATGGGACAATGAAGGGAGGTTTCTCTGCAAGAGTCTAGGCACTGCAAGAAAGCCTACCAGGTAGAGCACTGCTGTTGGAAGTGTAACGCAATGCAATGCCCATCCCAGTGAAGCAGTTTTGGATAAGTCACACAACCTGATAGCTGAGACCAGCTCAGAGTGCACCAATGGACAGTTACTACAGCTTAGCTGAGTCTTGATGTGTTGTGGACAGCTCTACATCCACCCTACAACTGAGGGTATTTTAGAACCACATAGAAGCCCAGGGTTAGGTTCCTAAATGGTTGACATCTAGGTGCCAAGGTGCCCTAATTTCCCAATCAGTCTGAGCACTCATGCTGTATTTAACATTTGGCAGGCTGTCTCTGTTAAATAGTCATTGACCATAAACTTAAAAGAGACACTTCGGCTGTAACATTAATATAAGTAGAGATGTCATTCTGCAGTATGGGAAAGCAATGGTTGGATGGAGTGATCCCTACAGAAGTGATGCTATGGATCATTGTGGAGAGAAGTTGGAGCTGTGAAAGTGACTACACAGCTCCAGTGTAACAGTGGATTTCCTGGCTGAGACTGTATTGGAGATCAGTCCTGCACACTTTGTAACAGCAGCAGTGTTTGATGTTCTGCACTGAACTAGTCTTGAAAGTTGTCACTCCTTCATCACTGTTGCAGAACCTGTATATAAATTTTACACAGATGCATAGGGACAATATTTATGGACATAGCTTTTACTAATTTCAGGTGACCAATGTATCTGTTTGATAATTAGAGCAACAAAACTTCGTGACTGGAGGTGTCAGTTTTGCCTCTCCATTCATTAGTCAGTAGGTCAAAAGTGAAATATTTCATGTCTTTAGGGCATTTCAAAAAATGAGAAAACTGGTGCTTGATAGTGCTAGTTAAAAGCATTCAGAACCCTGTGGATATACATCCAAATTCTGACTCATGTAACCAACACATAAGACTTCATTTGCCTGTTTTCCACAATGTCACTATTTCTTTTAGTACATGCTGCCTGAGATGTGTTTGGAGGGGAACAGTATTGTGATTGGCCTCAGCTGAGAAATCTTCAGTTGAAGGAGCTGTACATGGTACTGTCTTTTATCAAGTAGAGAAAAGAATGGTGTGGCTGTAGCGGAGGTGGCAGGGCAGGTACAAAACTGCCTAATTTTTTGCATCATTTAAAACAACAGAAAGAAGTCACTCAGACAAGGATAAAGATGGGAGAAGGTAAGTTGGATATGGAGGCAAAAGGAGCTGGCCTGAAGCAAACCAGGCATGCAGTGTCCAGCTACGAAGCTTCATTTTCCTCAAACCAGAGAGAGGCTCCAAACTCCAAATTTAACATTGTTTTCCTGATAGCAGCTATCAGCTTTCCTGAAAACTGCTGTTCAAATGTGCACTCCATCTGCACCGACAGCAGGGCCGGAGACCAGGACAAGGACAACCTGCTGTTGGGAGAGGCTCCTCAGAGCCAGTGGCAGAAATCTAGGCAAGAGATACAGGAATCCTTCAGTATCAGCTTGCCATGCCTGTGTTCATCTGGTTCAAAATTCAACTGCTGTAGTCTACACTCTGTTGTAATACCAATGCAGGAAAAAATTAAAGTCAGATGGAAGATTTGGTATAGCATTCTTTAAACCAGTGCTCTCTTTGTATAATGTAGCTATAATAATGTGCTTTTTATGCTAACGTAGTTACTCTAGTTTTTCTAATAACTTAATAAGAAGGTTTTTTTTCCCTGCAAGATGCTGAATACTCTCTTTTTCCTTAAGTTATTGCAATTCAGGATACTGCACCCTTGTAGGGGTGGGCCCTATTTTTCATGTCCAGGGAGCATCTGAAGAATACTAATTTCAGTTTGATTCCCTGGATTAACATTATGCATGCTGAAAAGAGAAAGCTAGTATAAAAAGTGATTGAGATTAATTAAGAGAATCAGAATTTTCTTTGCTACTGTATTGCTTCTGTTTTACACCTTGGCCATTTCATCTGTGAATGATTCATTAAAGTCCAAGTGATTAGATTAGGCAAATGTGCTGACTCAAAACTTAATAGGAATGGAGGAAGAAATGAAAGGGAAAAGGCATAGCAAATACGCAATGCATTTTGCAATAAGCTTTTTTTTTGCTAGGTCAAGGTAATACAATTTTATTAGCTTGCACTAAATGCATATGATGGAATGATGACTGTAAAATAAAACTTAGAAATCTCTGTATTCAGGCTAGTAGAGATGTTCAGAATAATACAGAAACAGGAATTATAATGCTTCCAAACATACTTTGTATAGCTGAAGTAACCAAAGTGAAATATGTTGACAAAGGATAGATATTTATGGGATTTAGACCCTAAAATATGAAGTGATGGCTAGGTCTTCAGACAGAGGAAGAGAAAAATGGTAAACTCGCCACCAAAAGATCTCCCAACTTCTGCCTGAGCATCAGTATCCATGTGTTTCTCATATTCTCACTGACTCAATTAACTCCTGGAAAGACTCCCCCATCTCCTCTCATTCATAAGTGATATCTCTATAGAGCATATTTGTCATGATTTTCATCCTCACCTGGCCCTGTCTAACCGGAATTTGGAGTCTGCTGATGGCACAGGGCACATTTTGCAGGCAGTAGCTGTTGAAGGGCAACTTTATAGGAAACACAGATGAGAAGACCTAGGCTTGCTGACTTCACTTCTCTGACTGGTAGGCTGACAATAGTGCAAAGAAAAGAAAAGGGGGAAATAATGAATCTTATAATGCTGACTTTTCTGGAGATTGCATTAGAAAGAATCAAGTGCAGAAGCTAGTAACTGTCTTGACTCCTTGTGAGTTATCTTGATTGCCCAGGTGTTTCCTGGAAGACCATCTCTGATCATTAACTTCTTACCATGGATCATAGGAGGTACATCTGGTAATTAGGTCCCATGACCAAACCTAAGTTATCATAAATAATAAAAAAGAATATGGACCTTTGTAAAACTGGGAAATTCCTGAAGGACTGTTTTATTTTAAAACAAGATTTGCATGCAGGTTCTCAAGTTGAGTCGAAGACATTGAAGGGCCTCTGCTAAATATATTGTAGGAGGTTTTCAATAGGAATAGTGAAGCCACTGGATGTTTGAGGAAAAGATGTAAAAATTAGTAAATTAATTTGTGGCCATTGAAGGGGAAATAGAAAATATTAAACTTTCCAAAATTTTTTGTTTCAAGCCTATTTATTTTATTCTGATGCTTTCACATTTCTTAAGGTCACTTTAAACAAAAGTGGAGCTTTCAGTATGAAAAACATGAATGATGATTTCCACAGATCCAAATTTTTCCAAAGAGTATATTTCAAAACAGGTAATTCATTGAGAACTGCCTCTTTCCTGCAAGTGACTTTTATTTTGATGAATACACATATTCTGTAGAAAGATTTAAAAAAAACTTCAACCACTTCTATTCATGAAACATGCAGCATTCAAGCCAATGTTAAATATCTATATTAAATTTGTGATTTTTGTTATCTGTACTCTTCTTATGGAGACATATGACAGCTTTAAAAATGAATGTGTCTTTAAGTGCCTCTTTTTAAGATGGCTCAGGCTGAAATTCTAAAATGTTCAAAAAACTAGTTCCTTAATATCACAAAATTTGAACATTTGCAATTGATTTGCACTTTTCAAAATTCAGGCTGTTGTGTATTTGGTGAAACAACCCCAAACCCATTTCATTCACATAAAATGTGACAATTTTTTTGTATTCATAAAAAGTATTTCAAGATGTAGCTGTTTCCTTGGAAGCTAAAACAGTTTCCAACAATGCGCAGCTTATAGAATAATCATATTATACATATTTTAAGGCAATACATAATGGTCATTCTTGTAATTTTCCACAATTAATACAGTTTGACTGTCACCTCATTACTTTATCTGGAGAGCTAATAAATGACAAATGACATGCATTTTTCATGACTCTGCATTTCAGTTATTTATCAAGTTACTTCTAGTATTTCAGTTGCCTTTGTCAACTACCTGGAAAAATCAATATCTGATAGGACTTGATGGCGTGTAACAAAGTATATAAGCGTGAAGTTTGTATTGCTTGGTCTCAATTTGTCACTTCAAACCATCTGACTTAGAAGTGACCCTTAAATCCTCTTGTCATTTCACTGTTATCTGATTTTCAGGAACGAAAGATTTAAGCAAACATGTCCAACCCCAGTGAGGCAGAACTCATTCACAGGTTTAAGGGGATTTCCTTTACCACCAGATCTTCTCCAGAACTTTTAAAATCCTTGGATACTTTTGATGCTAGAGAAGATGATGTCCTTTTGGTTTCCTATCCTAAATCTGGTAAGTTCTACTTTTAGATGTTAATTGCAAGAAGTCTCATTGTTTTGTTTCATGTTTAAACTACTTGGGAAATGTCTGTGTACAAGAAACAGAGAAGGATGTTTTAGTATGTGAATATATTATTCTGTCTGTACGTGTTCAAATTACAAAAAATATGGGTCATTTTTCTAAATCTTGATTCTTTAATTGAAAATAATCTCAGCTGTTTTCAGATGGGAAAGCAAATAAATATGTATTTCTTGTAAGCAAGATCTGTACTTGAAGGATTTTCCTGAGGACTTTCTACATTCAATTATGAACAAGTCAAGAGTTGTATTAAGTTATTCATATGGCTCTTGGCTGTAGATTTATTAATTTCTTATTCACTCTCCTCCCACCTCACTCTCACACACCAAAGAATACTTCCCAAATATACAGACTCAAGTTACCATAAGAAAAAAAGCCAAACAGCTTATTCTAAAATTAATGGTAAAAATAATATAACCACTTCTCAGCTGACAAGCAGTTTGTCTCATGAGATTATTTTGACACCAATACTAACAATTCTCAGAGATCACTTTGTACTTCAGCCACAGCCCTAATTTTTCCAGTTAGAAAATTGGAGCCAACACAATTACTCAGTTATGTAAAGTTTCTTGAATCTGGGGGATTAGAAGTATCACTTGTGCACTGGCAAGCTGTTTCAATATGCAAAATGCATGTTCCACATATGTTCTTATTTTCTCAGTAATAAATCTTTTTTTTTTTCTTTTTTCTTTTGTTTTCTTTTTTTCCTTAAAATTACTTTTCTGCAGGCACACACTGGCTTGCAGGAGTTATAACAAAGCTTTACAATACTCAAGTTATACTAACATCTCCCATTGAATTTGGAGACATATCCAGACTGGAGGAACTGAATAAACTCTCATCAAAGAGAATCATCCCAACACACTTAGACTACAACATGTTACCTCCAAATTTTAAGAATAAAAAATGCAAGGTAAGGCAAAACATAAAAGTAGTATATGTTAAGTGTCTATTAAGAATCTATTTTGTCTAGTTGTTCCTTAATAATTTTCAAATGATTTTTCATTTTCAGAAGTGGGTTGCTGTGAATTTTGGAGACACAGCTGACCAACAGTCAAAGGCAGTGTGAGCAGAGACTTTGGTTGGGTTCTGCTCCTGCCCAACTGCTCCCACAGGGTGATTTGTGTATCAGGCAAGACACAAAATACAACATCAACATCTTTCAATCAGAAATATATTATTAGTGATAGGGGGGCATTCTCATGGCCCCATTTCTTAGTGGCTGGAACACTCAGAAAATAGATATCTTGGGCACTTAACAGCTGTTCTGGGGGTGAAGAAACTCTGCCTCTCCTACTGGGAAAACAGATAATTGAAATGTGGGAGGTAGATTCAGATCACAGTTTTTGAGTTCCTCCCATGTTAATGTGGGAAGTCTTTAAAAAAATCAGCTATGGGCTTTAGATTTCAGGTTAGAAGTTCACAATTGCAGGATTACTCAGATCCAGACTTTTGGTACAAGGCTAATTTGAATTGAAAGGCCAAAATTTATGTTTTGCAGCTGTCCTGTGAATGTTAATTAGTAAATGGTTTCATAAGTTAGATTTATGAGGTAGTATACTTACTCATGAGTTAAAATGAACACTGCCTATTTCATAAAACGTAAACATTACCCAGCTGCAGGAAACACACCTCTGTCTACATGGAATTGTTTACTAATGACTCCTGTCTAAGCAGGGATAAATACATTTCTATCTTAATGGCATGGTTACTGACAGAGGAATCCTAAAGGAAAGGGTTTTGATGCTGCAAACTGCCTGTGAAAATGCTGCATTTACGTACAGAGCTCCTCTAAAATAAAGGAAGGGTATTATCATTAATAACTATATCATCTTCATTTACAGATGATCTATATCAGCAGAAATCCAAAAGATACTGCAGTTTCCATGTATCATTACTACAGAGATAACCCAAACCTTCCCACTATAGACACCTGGACTGCTTTCTTTGACTTGTTCTTAAAAGGAGATGGTAAGGATAAATGTTATGTTTTCTTCTCGCAGTTTACATTATTATGCACAGAAAAAATTAAGAAATGTGAACTGGGTGAAAACATCTTATTGAACTCCTTATTCACATGGCTTTAGCTAGGGTTTTCTATCAGGATAAATTCTAATGTCAAACAACAAGAGCAAATAATAGGATGCTATCTTCAGCCCTGCAAGGACACATTTTGGTAAGTGGTTGCATTTTTTCAGCACAACTGCTCTTTGCAGGTTTTTGCTGCTCTCTGACATATCTGTTAAAAAACATATTCTCCCAGACAAGCTACTGATTTAATCTCTTCCCACAAACACTCTGAAAGCCCTGTCAATTTGTTGATTCTGTTGTGGATTTGCCTGTATGAAAACATTTCCAACCTTGTCTTGTGAATGACAGTAACAGACTGCTTCCCACCAAGACCCCATGTATATACATTCATGCATATACAGCTCCTCCCAAGCGGACATAAGGGCAGCTCTGCTCACCGCAGCCAGCTCCTGCCCTCAGTGAGCAGGCCAGTGGGGCAGGAGCTCTGTTTGAAGGTGCTCAGCCAGCTCTATGTGTCTCACTGCCATACTGAAGGGCAAGCAGTGGGGTGCAGGGGAGACCATCCTTGGGCTGCATGAAGAGCTGTGCTTGCAGGTGTAGTGCCTTCTCCAGTCTTGAAGACAGCCTTCAGTGGCTCTTCAAAGGGACTTTGGATGCTTTCATAAAGCCCTCCTGCACACACTCTGCCTGATGTGTTGTCTTAGTAGCGGGGTCCAAAGACCAAGGACAAGAGTGAGATTTTTATGAGTGGCAATGGTGGCATGGAAGCTGACAACAGGAACATGCTATCCACTCCCATTTTTAGTGTTTTATTACTCCTTTCAGGACATGTGTTCCTGCTATACAACCACAGTGATGATAACAGCAACAATAATAGATAAGCTTGAAAACTTCGAAAGAAAAGTGCCATTGCAGTCATCATGGGCTTACATCAAAGCTCCAGACATCAGTTTTTTTATTGGCTTCTATTTTGGATCACATCTTGTGTGCCTAGTTCAGAGCAGCTCTAAGGCATGTGCTTTAGTGATTGACAGATCTTGCCTTGTTCAGTATCAACTCTGAACACACAATAGTGAAAACAAGAGGATTATATTAAATTTTAAATGTTTAATTTAAATTCAAATTATATTAAATTTTATATCACATTTATCTATAAATTGTTATCCACCTTCTATTTTCTGTGTTCTTATGC
The DNA here is from genome assembly GCF_003259725.1 of Athene cunicularia. Classification (NCBI taxonomy): domain Eukaryota; kingdom Metazoa; phylum Chordata; class Aves; order Strigiformes; family Strigidae; genus Athene; species Athene cunicularia. The sequence continues at coordinate 6,212,756 of NW_020799092.1, read as the reverse complement.
ATGGCATAAGAAGATAACTATGCTGGTTACAACAGAAATTTATGTTAGAGGTAATACTGTCATCTTTGCTCCTAAGAGCCTGTAGTACCTATACAGAGTTAATCTCAGTTCAAAACAACGGTGGGGTCACACATCACAACTGTGATGCTGTCCCTGGAGTCTCGGGCTGTATATGCTGTACCCCTGAAGCCAACAGGGCTGTTCTATGCAATCATTGGCCCCATCCCCAGTGTGGTCGACCAGGAGAGCAGAGTCTAACTGAACACTGTGGAGCACACATGCCTTGCAGTCAGACAGTGCTTTGTGTGCAGGAGATGGCTACAGGCTAGAGCATTCAGCAAAACACTTAACTACATCTCAAGGTTGGCAACAAAAATGATGCCCATTTATCTGGTAGCTGTCATAAAGCAGTTACAGTTCTGGAGAATGCTGGCTGTTATTGCTCTGTCCAGGCCTCTTCTCATTATCCTACAGGAGTCTTTCAACTCAGCTTTCAATGCAGTCCATCTTGCCTTTCAACCAGAAGGGTCAGAATTTTGTTTTTAAAAGAAAGCTGGAATTTTGCTCTCCTCCCATGGTTCACCAAAAGAAGCATTCAGGCAAAACAAGTACTGAGTCAACTATAAAACCATAAGTTATCTGTGTTGTTGGCTGAATGATGTATTTGCATAATAAGTTCTTTACATAATTTTATTTGACTTTTAAAAACAATACAGATCCCTCTCTGCTGGGACAAAACAGAGCTAACAACAGTGTACTTCATTTGACAGACTCCTTATTCAATTTCCTAGTGAAGTGATCATATTTCTAGCTGTGACCACAGACATGCAGACAGTTGCTGAGATACTCAGATCTTGTTAGGGCAGTACATTTACCTTCATTACTGGCCTTTGCTTAGATGTGGAGACTGTTTCCACTACAGAATCATATCTCAGAACAGTATCTTCATCTCTGATACAAAATCAAATTCCAACAAGAATGATAACCTCTCTGAATTGTAAGTTTGAGTGACTTCATAAAAAGAATTGAATCTGGTTTAGAGGAATATACGGTATGTATTATGAAGGGCTCATTCCCCTAAATGTGTGAAGTAACATCAGAGTTATTTATGAATAAAGTCTGTATGAAACTCTTTTACATGGGTTTTCTTTTCAGTTGTCTGCGGATCCTGGTTTGATCATTTCCTAAGTTGGGAGGAACATGCAAATGACAAAAACATCCTGTTTTTGTTCTATGAAGACATGAAGAAGGTAAATCTGCTCTCTGCTCTTTTTTCAGAATGCATTAATTGTAAATTAACATTATTAAAATGTCAAAAACCAAATTATAATGAAAAATGAGAAAGAAGCAAAATGTGAATGTATGTCTCTGGGCATATTTTATATTTGCATAGAATTTATATTAATGAGCTAACTCTGACTGCACAAGTTACATAAATATCAAATCCTGTGAGAGTTGCATTTCATAGATGCAGGAGTGGGATGCATGTGACATGTTTTTCCCCTGGCTACAGGAAGAACTTTAAGTTCCTTTTTCTTGGTCCTACAGAAAGACTAACCAAGAACATCTGTGGAGGGCCACCCCTTAACCTGCTTTGCCTGACATTTCAGGTGAAATTTTCAAAAAGTGACATAAGACAACAGAACTACTCATGGTCAGCAGGACTTGTGCTCCCTGTAAAGAAAAAAATTAAAGGCTGAGGGGATAAGGAAAAGGTTTTTATGAAAGGAAATTATTACACATAAAACTCCAACATAGCTTTCAGAGAATGAATTTTGGGGTGAATAGAAAACACTTTATAGTGTTTCCATTAAAATAGTTTGGTTCATTTTTAGTGAAATAAAAAATTCCACTACAAGGAATATAAACAAGCTCTTTGGGATCCTGAGTCATTTGTTGGCTCTCTAGATATAGCACCTCCAATGAAATAAGCTACTTACACAGAAGCTGAGCTTTGAGTGTTTCTCTATTCCCAGTGAAATAATTCTGAGAAACAGGAGAACACCTTGCTTGAACTAGGAGTAAAATTTGCAGTGTAACTATATTTGATATCACAGACAGTATTTACTCATTTCTGTCAGTATATCTAAGAGGGCAATCAGGTTTATTGTACCTGTCATCTACACAGTCTAACAACACATTTAGCTTTGTTTGAAAGCAAACAAATGTGTGAGAAACTTGAAATGTAATAAAAAGGATCATTTTCGTATCAACTAAAAATCTGATATTCAGCTCAGAAATATATAATCTTTATTTTTCTTGCACCTCAGGATCTTCCTAAGATTGTAAAGGAAATTAGTCTGTTCTTGGGTTTAAATGTTAGTGATAATGATATCCAAGACATCTGCAGGAAGTCCTCCTTCTCAGAGATGAAAAGCGACACAGAGAACAACGATCCCAGTCACACCGTTTGTGCACTGACATCCAACAGGAAGCTGGTTTTCCGAAAAGGTAAATTCTCTAGGCTTAACACAGCAGAAGGAGTAGGAATCCAGTCAGAGGCCACAGTCCAGGTCTTTCCTGGGCTGGAGTAACGCTTTGGGTCAGCCCCAGGAAGCCTCTATCAACAGGATCCTTTAATTGAAAGCCATCTTAAAAATCACTTACTTTCTAAGTTCTCTGGGTGAAAATGCTCACTTACACTAGAGAAGCACAGAGGAATCTGAACAACAGTCTGACTAATGTTGTTCCATGGGAGCTTTTGAGCTAAAAGGAAAGGTTCACAAAGCATTACTCTTTATTGGTCTTTTTTTATCTAAGAGTTGACCCCCTCAGTCTTTACAACATGTCCCCTTGATATCACCTGTGAAGGTCACTTAGTTTACTAGAATGAGAAAGAGCAAGATACATTCCTTCCGAAGGAGATGGCTAGTAGCCTTTATCCTCCGTACCACCTCTTATCTTATTGAAATGTTCCTGAAAAGAATATGCTGACAATGACAACAATGTAAGAATGGATGACTCAATCACCTCATAGCCTCATAGGGAGCCATCAAACATTGGCCAAGCTGGAATCCACAGTAAAATCTTCAGCAGTGCTTAGTTCAGGTGTGATCTTAAAGTACCTGCAGGAGCTGCCTTCTTGCTCCTGACATTTCAGGTTTTCTTGTATTTGGACAATAAGTAAATCAAAAACATCATGTTTAGATGGATTTTGATTATTTTTATTTAGTTAATTTTTGAACAATAATTGACATCTTAAAACTAAGTTTGTTTCAATTAATAAACAGGAAAATGGTATATTTTGCTAATTCAAAATGTTTTTACCAATGAGCTGAAGCAAATGCTAAAATATAATTTGTTAGTAAAAGTCAAACAAACAAAAACTCAGATGGGAGTCCCGACTGACTGGAAATTGGCCAATGTGACGCCCATCTATAAGAAGGGCCAGAAGGATGATCCGGGAAATTACAGGCCTGTCGGCTTGACGTCAGTGCCCAGGAAGCTGATGGAGCAGCTCATCCTAAACACCATCACACAACACGTGTGGGACAACCAGATGATCAGGCCCAGTCAGCATGGGTTTGTGAAAGGCAGGTCCTGCTTGACAAACCTGATCTTCTATGACAGGGCAACCTGCTTATTGGATGAGGGAAAGGCTGTGGATGTAATTTACCTTGACTTTAGCAAGGCTTTTGACACCATTTCCCACAGCATTCTCCTGGCAAAAATGACTGCTCGAGGTTTGGAGAATCACACACTTCGCTGGATAAAAGAGTGGCTGGACGACCGGGCCCAGGGAGTTGTGGTGAATGGAGTTAAATCCAGTTGGCGGATGGTCATGAGTGGTGCCCCCCAGGGCTTGGTTTTGGGGCCACTCCTGTTTAACAACTTTATTGATGATCTAGACGAGGGGATCGAGTGCACCCTCAGTCAGTTTGCAGATGACACCAAGTTGGGTGGGAGTGTTGATCTGCTCGAGGGTAGGGAGGCTCTGCAGAGAGACCTGGACAGGCTGGAGCCATGGGCTGAGGCCAACTGGAGGAGTTTCAATAAGGCCAAATGCCGGGGGCTGCCCTTGGGCCACAACAACCCCCAGCAGCGCTACAGGCTTGGGGAGGAGTGGCTGGAGAGCTGCCAGTCAGAGAGGGACCTGGGGGGGTTGATTGACAGCCGGCTGAACAGGAGCCAGCAGTGTGCCCAGGTGGCCAAGAAGGCCAATGGCATCCTGGCTTGTGTCAGCAATAGCGTGGCCAGCAGGGACAGGGAAGGGATCTTACCCCTGTACTCAGCACTGGTGAGGCCGCCCCTCGATTCCTGTGTTCAGTTTTGGGCCCCTCGCTACAAAAAGGACATTGAATGACTCGAGCGTGTCCAGAGAAGGGCAACGGAGCTGGTGCAGGGTCTGGAGCACAGGTCGTAGGAGGAGCAGCTGAGGGAACTGGGGGTGTTTAGTCTGGAGAAGAGGAGGCTGAGGGGAGACCTCATCGCCCTCTACAGCTCCCTGAAAGGAGGGTGCAGAGAGCTGGGGATGAGTCTCTTTAGCCTAGTAGAAAGTGACAGGACAAGAGGGATTGGCATCAAGTTGCACCAGGGAAAGTTCATACTAGATATTAGGAAGCATTTATTTACAGACGGGGTTGTTAGATGTTGGAGTGGGCTGCCCAGGAGGTGGTGGAGTCCCCATCCCTGGAGGTGTTCAAGAGTTGGGTCGATTTGGAGCTTAGGGATATGCTGTAGGTGGGAACTGTGCTAGGTGAACAGTCGGACTAGATGATCTTCAGGGTCCTTTCCAACCTAGATGATTCTGTGATTCTGTAATATGCTTTTCTAAGTCAGTGAACTTTGACTGAGCCATGTTGAAAAATTTGAAAATCTCAACAATTTCACTTACAAGTAGTTGCTATGCAAATCCCAGGATTTTACCTAGTTTCAATCAGCTTACACAAGATTTAGATGTGTACATTATTCTTCAGGCTCTCTTTTCTTGTCCTTGCTGTCAGGAATGCTGTTTTAGTCAGCACTTTTGGGATGTAGGATTTTTAGAGGATGCACATGAGAGGAAACTGTAAGCATTGTCTCACTAAAATATATGAGTTTAAGAAACAATTTCCTCTTTGCTCAAACTGGATAACGGTTGAAACACTACTGAACACAAGTATGCATGGTCACCCAGAAGTAGTTAACTGCCCACTTAAGTTGTGGGACATCTCATCCACAGAAAGCCCTAGAGATTAGGAGCAGGTGTGAGGGTAGGATTCACCTATCAGGTCACTCAGGGATCCTTTTACAGGAGTCTTCTTTAGTCAGTGGAAAGATATAGCTGCTTTTGGGGCACCATTAATTTTATGAGTTTTAGATGTTGACTAGGATGAGATGAATTTCAGTAAAGAATTAACCATTTCTTTCCACTATCTGTGAAAGAACCCAGGCAGAGATCTTTAACTGCATATTATCTAAGGTGTGGCAAAATGCCTCTCTGCTGAGGTGACCAAGAGCTCTAATTCCATCTAGGAAACCTGCTGGTCTTCATGTACCACTTAGTGTTGTTGGCATTAACCAAGTCTGAGGGCTTATGGATGATTATCCAGCTGCTTCCATCAGTGTCACCAGACCAATAAAACAATTACTCATGATCATAACCCACTGCAGAAACTATGGTTAATACCATATTAATAATTTGTGCCAAATGCAACTTTAACAAAACTGGGCTGCCTTTACATAATTTTCTGCACTATATATTGCAAGCTTCACTGCTCTTTTTCTGCTGTGCTCTCCTAGGTGCTGTTGGTGATTGGAAGAACCATTTCACTCCAAAACAGAATCGAAGGTTTGAGGAGATATTTAACGAGAAAATGAAACTCAGCAAAATGGCAAAAAGTCTCATCTATGAATTTTGACCCCACATGAGGAACAGCACCCTGTTATCATCAAACACAGATAGAGCAACTAGTGGGGAATTCTGAATGAGGGCTCCTGTTCAGTTTACAATCCTCCCAATAGAAAGTATTGCAAACATGAGATTTTGAGGATGGGAAAATTCTGACACAATTCCAGAACTGGACTCAGTTTTCAGCAGGCAGATATATATGCTTTTACAGAATCAGCTGTCAGACCCATTTTTCTGCGACAAAAACTATCATTTATTTATTTTTTGCTCTAGAGAGGTATGAATGGACTTAGATCTGATTTAGGAATTTCACTTAAGATGTTAAAAAAAACCCAACCACAAACCCATAAGAATCTGAATATATAAAAAGTCTAAAAACACATCATGAGAAAATGACTGAAGATTTGACCTCAGACTTGCTCCTGCCCTGGTCTAACATGATTTGTAAAATGCCTATCTCATCAGACTTTGTTACAGATACTGAAGTTGAAAACCGCAGCTGTACATTTGAAGAGCTGCAGTGAAGTTTGTTTGGAAAAGGTTTTGGTTTTGTTTGGGTTTTTTTTTTTTATAAAATGTAGTTCTTCAGTGTAATTTATTTCTGGGTTAGGTGCAGTACAGTGTTTGTATTTTAAATGCAACTGATATAGATCCACATAAATTCCTGCACCATATGTTGGGGAACTATAAATGTGGGTTTTTTTCCATTTGACTTTCTTCCTTCAAAATGCTTGTTTCCAGTGTTTTGATGAAAGCCATTTTAATTCAAGGTCCTTGTACAATAGAATTAAACAGTTCCACTGTGGCAAACAAACTGCTACTTGGAGACAGTTTAATCTGAACATGACTTACTTAACATACCCTGATAAGACAGATTTTCCAAGAATCAGCAGTCTGTGTTCACATCTTAGGGACTGTTCTAGGAACCTAGTGAAGGTTTATTCTGTGATGTTTTTCGTCCTCACCTTCAATTTACTTTGCAGACTGGCTTTAAGGATTCTTTCTCTCCAAACCAGTTCTCCCCAACCATACAATTTCAAGGCAACAGCAGGCAGAAAAAACAGCAAAAGCTGATTGAAAAGAAACTCATGCAGATAATCATCGTTACTCCGTTTTGACTCCTGTGTGCTCTGAAGGCACACATCTGTAAGGCAAGCTTATCCTCTGGGTGTAGTGTTTTTGAAAAATTGAGGTATGGCCTTATTTATAGTGAATATTACTTGTCTCTCTAGCCACACATTTCACACTTGCCACACAGCCCTTTCATTTCATACCTTGCTTGTGCAAGCTGACATCAGTACCTACTGATTTTGTACCTACATGAATGATAGAAAAGTTACATGTTGAAGAAAACAGAGAAAAGCCTGTTCAACTTCAGTTCCTTGCCATTTACCAATTCAACACAATTTAAGGGAGACGCTGCCCTGAGCACTGTTTTCTGCAAATGACGCACTTGGAAACCAGAAGTCTGTGTTGCCTTGATCTTTTGACACAAAATCACTCACTGTCCCTCTCAAATGCCACAAACCACTGTTGCCCTCCTCTCGGGTGTCATTCTTCCACCAGTGGTAAATGGCAAGAGATCAACTAATGAAGATGCTTGACTTTTTTTAGCCCTTTGAGTACGGAAAAAAGCCAAAGGGTCCTTGGGCAAACAAAGTTTGTGTGTTTATTAACCGTGTTAAGACGACTGCTGTAAGCAGTGTTTATATGTATATTCACAGTATGAAACTGTGCATGAAGTGACAGGGTGAAGATGTGCCATGTGGATCAATGAGGGGTTTAAAACATCCAGTCCTGAACTGGCTGAAGATATAGCATTAAAATATAAGGTAGCAAGTGTTTTGCCAGCTGTCTGACTTCTAGCATTGCACTGCAGAGTTAAATGGACTTTTAAAATAAAGTTCCTCTCAGTTACATTTTGTACTTACACAGCACTTCTAATCTCCAAATGCTTTCAGTACAGCTTTACTCAAGCTTTACACAATGCAGCCACACCTGAGGTAGAGTGCAGCAACTGGTTGGCAGTCATAGCCTGAGAAAGAAAGCAGCTTTGCTAGTAGAAGTACACAGTAACAGCTCCATCCTAGGCGCTGGAACAGCCCCATGCAGCTGCAGTGTAGCAGAACTTGCCTCTGTCAGAGGTCCAGAAATCTAGACTGGGCACTGCTGCTGAAGGACAGGGGTATGTGATGGTAGCTACTGGCAACCAAAGTCTCCCAGCAATTGCTACACCTAGTGTTTCCTTCATCCTCTTTAATCTTTCTCTCCTCACTGTGCTGCTACTCCCTCTCCCCTTCTAGGACTGTAGCAGAGGGATTCAAAATGAATTTTTCAAAGAATTGTCAATCTGGCTCCACAAGTCATTTTGGCAGGTCATGGGGATGTTCAGAAATTTCCAAACTTCCACAGTATTATGTTGTAAAAATATCTTTCACCTGTCTTTTTTCTATGGCAGTTAAAACTTTTGGGAAGAGAGAAATTTCAGCCCTACAAAATATAAAAATACTGTTCCAAAATGTACCTAAACCACAACAATACCAGGTTTGGAAGAAATAAAGCCCTGTGCAATCTCTATTACATGTAAATAGTTACAATACTGCTTTCTTATTTACATAATATAGTCCACCTTCCTGAGTAAGGGCTCTTCTCAAGATTGATTAGAGGGGACAGCATTAAACATTTATGTCATCAGAGCTGAGATATGAGGCTCCTACTTGCTCCTGTTGAAGTTAACCTGCTTTGCTTGTTACCCAGGTGTTTGGATCAGATGAAAAAGAGAGCAAAAGCATTTGGTGGGCCAGAACTCTTATGAGAATAATGTGAGTTTAAGGCCTTGCTTCAAGGAAGTTTTCCCTGAAAACACCACAAAACTATCTCCTAAAGTAGCTCTCAGAAGAAAAGGTGCTCATCCTAGGTTAAGAAGGTAAACATCCCAGCAACCTGACTTTAAGTCACATTAGTTCTGATACAATGAGTTTGATGCCTAAAGCAGTTTCTTGGAGGAAAACAATGACTTGGTGAAAAAAAATCTCTCAAGTAGCTTCAGGAATGCCTTATAGAACATGAAGTGAGTCTGGAAAAATGATGGGAGACAAGCCGGTGGAGAAAGGCATCTGAGCCAGTTCTGGCAATATTTGAAGCCAGAAGTCATAGGAAACTAGAGAAGACTCAGGGCAGGAGATCAACTGGTGGGTTTCTGCACTGGGTCTAAATACAGCAGATATGCCAAGGGGATCAAGGTAAGGGTTTACTTGTAACCATCTGTCAGCTGGAAAAGTAAATGTGAAGGACCAGAAGGAATTTCCATGGGGCTCACTTCATGATCAGCTGATGAGAGAGGAAAGACAGTCACAGACCACAAAGAGCAAAGGACGCTCCTGCTGCAAACACCCAGTGGGAATGGGACAGAAGGAATCAAGCCTGGCAGAAAGGGCTGAGCATGGGAGTGAAGACAATCACTGAAAGACCATGTTCAAAAAGGGGCAAAAGGACTGAGTGGCCATATCGCTCTTTTACCAGTTCCAGCCTCATAGGTGATCACAATCCACCTTCTTCCAAACGATCAGCAATCACAAGAGACAACTCTGCAGCACCTTGTCTATTGACTTGGATAGGAAACACTCTTCCCTTTTTCCCAAATCTTTTTACCTGTCCTGCATACCACAGAGGATAAACTGTATGAAAGGACAGTGAAAAACAGTGGGTGTACACAGTGAGACATTGCACTCTCTGGGGTCCCACAGAAGAGACTTCTGCTGGGCCAAGTAGAGAGGAGCAGTAGCACCTTGCGGCTCCAACAGGGAGTGAGCAGGGGCAACCAACAGTGGCTTGAATAAAAATCCCAGTGACAGAAAAGCATGAAGTCACAAATTACACACATTGCCATGCCTCCTCTCAGCCTCTTTCCAAACTGGACCCGCAGGCAAATGCTGAGTGGAGAAACAGCCATCTCAGAAACAACTGCAACCCCATGGCACCAGAGACTTGTCCACTCTGGTGCCAGCTCTGCAGCCATCCAGGCTTGCTATTAGTAAAAAGGGAAGCAGCACTGATTCTGAAAGGAAATGTTTGCTCTTCACTGACATCTATTGACTGCAGTGTTTTAACTGCAAAGCTCCACACAAGAAATAAATGTTCATTTTCGTAGGATGTGTGGGGCTCAAAAGCAGAAGCGGACTCTGAAGGGAATCAGGCACAGATTTGAGGGGCACAGGGCTGTCTCTGGGTACCCAGGGACAGTCCTGATACACAGCCTGCTTATGAAGTCCTCCATTTCTGGCTGTCAGTGTCTGCAAGGATGTACCCAGGAATGATCAATCCACACAGAATCTACTAGGAACCACAGTAGAGACAGATGATGGCATTCACATGTAGGCAAATACTGATGCTCAGGAGTAATAAATGCAGATTTTTCCTTTTCTGTCTACAAGGCCTTTCACTAAAACAAAAGATAACCATGGTTCTCTGTCATTTGTGATGTTGGTGAACCACTTAGACCTAACCCAACAGCCAGGTAGGTATCACTGTGCTGCTCAAACTGCAGTTAGCTGCCTAGCTACTTAAGAGGGATGAGGAATTAATCAGTCTACAGAATTACCTACTGGCTAAATTAAGTATTTACCTACATTACAATAGGAAAAAAAGAAAAAAAAAACCAAAAACATAGAGCAGTACTTTATTGGCAGGTCAATGAAATACAATATAAAGGTAGCTCATATATCTCTGTGCTATCCAAGCTCAGACACCAATAACTGAAGCAGCCACAACTTGAATTTCCCTGCTTTTCCCCAGGGACATCAGTACAGATGCACTGCAAGACACAGGTCCTGTTAGCTTGTTGTTCTCTATGCTGCCATGCCCTGCCCACAGATTTACCCCTGAACCCCCCCCAAAATCTCTTGGCTTCCATTATAAATCAAACCTGTGCTTTCTTTAAACAAACTGTCATGGTTTAACCCCACCACAAAGCTGCTTGCTCACTCCCCCCGTGTCAGGATAAGGGGGAGAACTGGAAGAGTAAAAGTGAAAAAACTTGTGGGTTGAGATAAAGACAGTTTAACAGGTAAAGCAAAAGCTGCACACACAAGCAAAGCAAAGCAAGGAATTCATTCACTATTTTCCATCGCAGGAAGGTGTTCTGCCATCTCCAGGAAAGCAGGGCTCCATCATGCATAAACACCATCACTCTGAACATCCCCCCCTTCCTTCTTCCCCTCAGCTTTATATGCTGAGCATGATGTAATCTGATCAGCTGGGGTCAGCTGTCCCAGCTGTGTCCCCTCCCAACTTCTTGTGCACCCCCACCTTACTTGCTGGTGGGGTGGTCTGAGGAGCAGAAAAGGCCTTGAGGCTGTGTAAGCACTGCTCAGCAATAATGAAAACATCTCTGTTATCAACACTGTTTTCAACACAAATCTAAAACGTAGCCCCATACTAGCTACTATGAAGAAAATTAACTCTATCACAGCAAAAACCAGCACACAAACAAATAAACTTGGGGAGCCTTGATCTTGCAAGCTGCAAGGTGTTCAACGACATGATGGTAAAAACCTGGCAGTGTATGAAGCAAACAAGAGCAAGAAGCAAAAAGCAGCATGGCTTGCAGACAGACAAGTTTTTTCACAATGGGAGTGCACAAAGACACAAGGATGTTGATATACTGATGCTGCGAGTCATCAGAACTATTGCCCATAAAACCTGTTCATACTTCAATCTGGTGCAAGTGTAGGTCCAGCTCCTTCAAGAGAGCACATGGCAGCATTCACAGAATTAAATGATCCAAAGGCAGATCATGACAAATATTTTGAAGAAATCTTTAAGTTCATTAAGTCAAATGAATGGGGTGTTTTATATTTGTCTAGATCAGGTTACTTTATCCCATTCCCAAGGTTTCTGGACCAGGCCTCACCTAATCAATCACAACACACCAGCTGAGCATCACTGATCAGAAGGATCAGTGACTGGTGATGCATTCCCTTTCAACTTAAGACTGTGTTGCTGTGTACAAGATGTGACCAGTTAAAAAAATAAAAAAAGTCAAACTCTTACATGGACTGTACAAGCAGTAAAAAGTTGTGCAGCTACAGTCTTCATTAAAAGCTACATTCCCAGAGAGACTGTCTCTACGTTCAACTTTAATACAAGAGTGGCCGTACAAGATCAGATATATGTCAGTTTAATCCAGAAACCTTCCTGCAAGAGTATGTGAACAAACAGAACAAGCATGTGATATTTTCCTGAATATTTTCCCAACCTCCAATCACATTTTGTTCAAGAACTTCCTAAGCAATTTACTAGTATCTATGACTGATAGATGCCAGTTCAGCTGATGTCATCACACTCTTACACAGCTCTGTGTGCACTTTTGACCTCTTTTCAATGATTTAAGGTTAGATGATTAATTCCTATTGCTAATAGCAATGACGTGTCCTGCTCCTCACTGTGTCAGAGCTACACATTGACATTTTAGAATGAACCACTGATACACAGTGTGAAAGAAGGATTAAAATGCACTTCGGTATTTCCCATTCAAGAAACAGGATGAAGAAACCAAGGTTTAGAACCAGAGGAACCGTATCAGGTGTCAGACTTATGGAACACATGGCCAAAGGCTGTTTTAAGTGTGCTGAGGTTTACTAAATGTCTGTAAGCCATGTCCAGGCTTTGGAAATCCATGAGCTACAAATATTTTGAGGCCACAGGAAAACTGGAAATCAGTTCTAACTACAACATTGTAAATTTATATTCCTCAGGCTTTTGGTCACTGCTAGTTTCCTCAATGGTCTTTCCCTAGTTCCCTATCTCTCAGTTTTACAGACATCTAACACAACTACCTTCTGTCATCCTTCTTCCAAAATGAAGAATTCTTACTTGGCTATTGCCCACATTGAACCTGATTCTTTCATCATCCATTTTATACTCCCACAAACATTTGAGTGCTACAACCTTTTTAACATGAAAGAAAAAAACCCCACAGTAGTCTAGATACATGCAAATCAGTGATTTATACAGTAGAATAGTAAAATTCACACTTTTTGTTCTATACACTTTTCATATTAATTCCCAAAATTCAGTTTGCCTTTTTAACTGCCAGCACACACTTAAAACCAATAGATATTTTTCAGGATTATAACTGCTCAGTAGAAATGGAATTTTTTATATATATGACATTAGGATTGTTCTTCCATTAAGCTCATCTTATATATAACCAGTTTCATCAGCCCTGCTCTTTACTAACCTGAATAATCTGGTATCATTGCCTCCACATTGGCCATTGCTCATTCCCTTTTAATTGTTTATAAAACCAGTATCAAAAATCCTTGCATCTCCAAAAATAAAATAATGGCAATCCTTTTAGAGGAAGTGGTCTGTAATGCTAGAGGTGTAGAAGACAGCTATAAAATGGGACTGCTCCCAAACATTTCTCTTTCCTACAATATCTCTAGCAGTGGGAAAGCTCTATTAAACCAGAGTCACATACATAAATGTATCTAGGATCCAAAATGGGGACAGACAAATCCATCTGAGAATGAGAAACAAACCTACCATCCAAGGATTTTCAGACAAGTGCATTACTGACAAGTTTGTCTAATTTACTTATGCAACAGGTTCGTGCATAATGGAGTGGTTTTATTCTGTTGGACATACCTTATTATTGCTTTTATAATGCTGACATTTAGGATAATTAGTCCTGCTGGGTGTAATTAGACTCATTTGAAGTTATTTCTGGAAACAGGAAATAGTGTTTTAAGATAATACTAATAAAAATGTAATTAAAAAACCCCACCTTCCCACATGGGCTCTAGAAAAGCTAGTTAACTAATGTGTGCTCAGAAAACACCAAGTATTATAAAATATCTCTGACCTCAAGAAGCTGTGTTTTATATGATTCATACTGATTTGATATTAACTAAGGTCAGAACACGTTGGATCACCCTACAGGAAATAACACAGAATTGGAGAGAAACATATACTGAATAGAAAAAAGATAAGAATAAATTAATGGAGCCAGAAGTAGGTGAAAGGTTAATCCCTACTCTCGTGCCAAAGTTGACAAATGTAATGACAATGTTACTGTCTATCTTTCTCCCCTCTCCTTCACACTCATGGCAAGAGCCACTAAACAGCCAAAACCAGTAGAGAGAAAGGCCTAAACAAGACAGAAATTCTGTCCAAGAACATCCTGCCAAGTAATACTCAGTATGTTCTGCTCAATTTGCATTATCCTTCTATAGAAATAGAGCTGGCTCTGACAGATCAGAAAATAGAGAAATAAACTCTGCCTTTTCACAAACACAGGCATAAAGCACACAGCCTCTGAAACCAGCCATTTGAAAACATGGAGCATAGGCAAGTGAAGAAGTTTAAGAGCGTATAACCACACATGAAACATTTGCCTCTAAGATGAAGATGTTGACTATCTGACTCTGTGCACATGATTACTTTGGGTATTAAATTTGTCCACTTTCATCAGGTGTACTTCGTTTGCATGGCACATGAACTTGGAAGTGTATGATTTACAGTATACAAATTCGGCACAGATCACCCCATAACCATTCTCTACTTGAAAGACTACAGAAAACTTTATTTCAAATTTCAAGTAATCGGCTATTTTCTCACAATAGCTTAGTAGAAATTATTACATAGTTTACTTTTTTCAGTTTCACAGTTATGACAAAACAGCCCACATTATCCAAGATCTTTTTTGGAATATACTAAGCAATTTAAAGTAAAAAAGTGCTTACACAACCAGAAAAGATTATTCAAAAATTAGTCCACTATAAGAAAAATGAACACTGAAATCCAGTCTGAGTGAACTACACTCCTCTAATGAAAGGCAGTCACGGTGACAGGACATGTACTGAAATGAGACACTGGCAAAAGATACTGTACTTTTGACACTTGCCCAGGACCTGGGATTTCCCCTTTATCCTCACTATCTCTGCCTCTATGACCCCTCAGTCTTTCATGGTTGAGGATCTTCTGTAAAATCAAGAGGACTAATTAAGACATGCTACTCTAGTTTACAGTTAGGCTTTCACTTGCAGTATGGGCAGTACAAATCTGAACCTTTCAGGCAGTGGATCATGCATCTTCAAAATACTCAAACAAGCTTTATTTTGCAAATAGTCCCTACAGCTCTTCTATTCTTCATATTCTTCCTGTATGACCAATGTAATATTATACCATGTTTTTCTAAACAAGAATTTGTCAAAGTGAAAACATTTATGTATCAGGTACCATTTCTTTCTGCTCATTACCAACACTCATACAAAAGTTTTTCTACATTTATTTTTTGATACATTGTCATGGTTTAACTCCAGCCAGCAACTAAGCACCATGCAGCCACTCGCTTATGCCTCCACCCTCTCAGTGGGACGGGCAAGAGGATTGGGAAAAAAAAAAAAGTAAAACTTGCAGGCTGAGATAAGAACAGTTTAATAACTAAAATAATATATAAACATAATATAGTAATAATTATAGTAAAGAAAAGGAATATAACAAAGAGAAGTAAAAGCCAAGACAAGTGATGCACAATGCAATTGCTCACCACCTGCTGATTGATGCATGAGCAGTGATTCACCCCTCCTCACCAACTTCCCCCAGTTTCTATGCTGAGCACAACATTCTGTGGTATAGAATATCCCTCTGGCTAGTTCAGGTGAGCTGTCCTGGCCATGCTCCTTCCCAGCATCTTGTGTAGCTGCCCGCTGGCAGCACATGGGAAACTGAAATTTTAGGATAAACAGTACTTACCAACAACTACAACACTGGTGTGTTAACATTATTCCCACACTGAATCAAAACCACAGCACTGTACCAGCTGCTAGGAAGAAAATTAACTTTATCCCAGGCAAAACCAGGATGTACATGTAGAAGCTTTGGGTAATGACCCAGTGTATATGCAGCACATTCAGCAAGCAGCTGAAACATTAGAAGAGTTTTGAATTCAAACAGTAAGCTACAAACAGTACTGCCAACTCATATTTCTTGTTTTGCGGAGAAATCACTCTATAACTTTTGGAGTTATAAAGTGGGTATGTTTATTCAGCGCTGGGCGCATGAGGGATCGCTCCACCACAAGCATGCGCATCGTTTGCAGCTCCCGTCCGGCTTATATGTTACAAAATAGTCCTGGGGAGGGGTCGTAAAGAGGAAGTACCTCTTCTTCCTCTCTGATGAACTTTTCACCCTGTCGCTCTGCGCAGCCTCAGTTGTTCTCTGGCTTTCTTCCAGGCCAGTTTATACTGGTGGTTTGGGTAGTCTGTTCTTCAAGGACTAGGGGGGACTTCTCTTTGGGCTAGGAGTTAATTGCCTAGCAACGTTATCAGTACTTGGTATGTCTTTTTCGAACAGTCCCATACGCCTCCCCTTGTTTTTGCGCAGGCCTTGCACTATCAATCTAAGATTGTTTAGACTCCCCATCTCATTCCCCCCTTTTCTTCTTACTTAGTAAATTCTTTTACTACTTATTTATCTACTTCTTAATCTATTTCCCTTGCCCTATAATATGTTAGTACTAGTCTAAAAATTAGTTTATTGCTTAAAGCTCGGATTGTGATATAAAGCGTCATACATAGCTTGCAAGCGTTTTGTAAGTCTCCAGATCCATACATATATAGCTACAGTAAGGATCAACAAAATTGCTACAGATATTAATAAAGCAACCACTGGGTGAAGGGCTGCGTTTAAGATTCCAGTAGTTGTCGGCGACCATCCGAATAGCATATCCCAGCAATTATGTTTCCCTTCCTGCTCAACCATCTTTAAGACCTTTTTATCCTTTCCCCGTCATGAAAGGTTGTGTGTAAAGTTTCTTGCCCTTTTTTCCTTAACTTCTTCCAGTATCCGGTGTAAGTCTGGGTGTTTTAATAGGCTTTCTATATGACTGACATTTAAGCCTATGGGGACAGGAAGTACCTTTACCCTGAGGCTGCTTTTCAAGAGGGAATGTGTAACCACCGGGGCAGAATAAGTGAAATCACAACCCAGAATGATGGTGAAATTACAAATACAATAATTTAGATGCTGTATCAATTTCTTCTCTCGCCCATCTATGGTTATTGTGTCACACAGTGTCCTTAAACATGCACATCCCTTTCTGGTATAGACAACAATGGTGCTCAAATCTACGCTGGGGCGTGCTTCAAAGTGGCAAATCTTTTGGTCAGTACCTAAGCAGGTATTCTGGGTTATTAAGATATTGCTTTCACATATAAATCCCTGTTGTTCTTTTATGATACAGGGTTTGAGATCTACTGCTTGCCATTCATTACCAGTATTCATAGCCAAGGTCTTATTTTCAAAGGGGTACAGCAGAGTCCCATTGTAATTTACTCCAAGACTTACAATAGGGTGTATGGTGATTAATTTTGTATCATATATTGTTAACACAAAAGTCGTTACTGTATGCGTGTCAGGCCTATAGGTGAAGTTGACCATGTTCCACCATGACTGTAACTTTTTCTCTGTCTTTGTGGCACTATCCCAAATTATTTTTTGAATTTCAGTGGGAAGTGTACCCTCCTCTCCTTCCCTTATTGCAGATTCTGCTACTGTTTGCATCCATAACTTTGCATGTATGTAACTTAGAGCTATGGCGATATCACCTTGTAACGCTCCTAAGGTTTCAGCAGTAAGTGTGTGGTCCTTTGTTTCTTTTTGCTCCCAATCTAGCACTACTTTTGACATTGCCCGTTGATGTACCCCTAATGCTGATAGTGAAGACCTCAATGGCCGTTGCAATTTTGATATATCCCTTGCAGTAGCTGCTAATTTGTTTGTTATTACTTCTGAATCTATTGAATTTAAGACTTCCAATTCAGTTCCTAATACTCCGGTTAGGTCCCTCTGTGGTCTTTTCTGGTAGGCATTTCCCTTTTTCCTTAGCCAAGTTGTCCATCCTTCGTCTGAGGTTCGTAAGAAGGGGGAACAACGTGGCTCTATATTAGAAATGTTAACTTGCATCTGTAATTCTACCTTTTTTAGAGACCATTTTGGATTGATCAGCACTTGCTGTCGGTCTATGTGTCTGATCATGTACGGGCCAACCTCATATACGTTGGGTGTAAGATTTACAGTGATTGGTGTGGTTGTCACTATGGTAGTCACCATGTTAAACTTAAAGGATAACCCTAGTTTATCCTTGGCCCAGAGACATCTCACAGAAACAGCAAGTTGAGTCAAAGTAAAATTATACCAGCATTCTAGATCTTTTGGATCACATATATGACCAATACTTGACACGATATATTTGGGATTTAAGATCTTGATCTCAGATACTGTAATCTGACGCACTGACCAATGGGTGATTTCATTCATTACTCGACACCCTACTCTAATCTCTTGCCCTACCATTCCCCATAATTGTGGTACTCCATTGATGTCTTTCCATTCATTTTTTGTATACACTTCTGTTCCCCACATCACTACAGTAGCTAAAGTTAAGGCTGAGTTAGTATTGGTTATACCCATGCTTCCAGTATACCCAATGTACGCCTAGGACCATGGCCATTCAGTGAACCTTTGACCGGTTATCTGGGGAAAGGAGATTATTAGACTTATCATGAGAAGCGTAGTCTTCTCGGCTGAGCTTGTGTAACCTTCCATGGGGATTTGTGGGCCTTCTTTATTCAGGTGTGATGAATCCAGGCTGAGTATTCTTTAATCTTGATGGCCGTAAACGTTGTGAGTAGCACTTGAAACGGCCCTTCCCATTGTGGTTCCAACGTCTTTTCTGTAAGAGACTTAACATACACATAGTCTCCAGGCTGGTTGTTATGTACAGGCTCATTTAACTCTCTACCCCGAGTTCCAAATACATGTTTCCCAATTTCATTGTTTACTTAATGCTATCATGTATGAAGTCATAGTTTCTCCCCAACTTGCATTGATGTTCCTTTCTGTACCGCGTAAGGTCTGCCATATAACATTTCAAAAGGGCTCAACCCTTCCCTGGCCCTCCGTTTTGCTCGTATGCACAAAAGTGCCAGAGGGAGAGCCTGGAGCCAGGTCAGGTTTGACTTCTGCCCGAGCTTCACTATTTGCTGCTTAATTAAATGGTTCATCTTTTCTACTTGGCCACTAGATTGGGGACGATAAAGAATGTGAAGTTGCCAGTCTATACCCAGATGGCAACTGATTTGATGAACTACTTTCGAGATAAAGTGTGGTCCTCTGTCTGAGGATATAGTTGCTGGGACTCCAAAGCGTGGAATTATTTCTTGTACTAATATTTTTGTCACTTCCTGGGCTTTGGAAGATCTAGTGGGGAATGCTTCTGGCCAGCCTGAAAAGGTATCCATTAATACCAGTAAATATTGATACCCCCCTTTTCTTGGAAGTTCTGAAAAATCAATTTGCCACTGTTGTTCTGGCCCATTTATTTTTCCAATCTAGTCTACTTCTAGAATGGGGGTATTCTTAGGATTAGTCTGGAGGTAAAGGTTACACTGTTGAGTCACCTGTCTTACTATGGTATACAGATTTCTAGCTCTAATACTCTTGACCAAATATCGGTATAGGGCCTCCGCTCCCCAGTGCCCTTTCCTGTGTTCCTCCCGTACCAGGTGTCTAGCTAAACAAGAGGGAATTACTACCTTCCCTTGGGGAGTGATGGCCCAACCTTCTTCATTATATGATCCTTCCAGGTCTGTAATTAACTTTTGATCCTCTTTAGTATAATTAGGCTTACCTTCTGGGATGATTTGCCCATCAGGAACTAAAACTCCCTCTATTTTTACCTCTCTTTTGGCTGCTTGTTTTGCCTCTCTGTCCGCCAGTTCATTTCCTTTTTCCAAATCCGAGTTCACCTTTTGGTGGGCCTTAACATGCATGATTGCCACTTTTCTTGGAAGTTGTACAGCTTCTAGCAGTTCCAGAATTTCCTTCCTATGTTTGATGTGTGTCCCTTGTGAGTTCAACAGTCCTCTTTCCTTCCAAATTGCTCCATGAGCACGGACTACCCCAAAGGCATACTTTGAGTCTGTGTAAATATTCACAGTCTTGCCTTGGACTAATCCTAAAGCACGAGTCAGTGCGATTATCTCTGCCTTTTGTGCAGAGGTATTCGCAGGCAGTGGTCCTGATTCCAGTATTTCTTGGGTGGTAGTAACAGCATACCCAGCATACCTTTTGCCACTCAGGACATAGCTGCTCCCATCTGTAAACCAGTTCTCAGCATCTTCCAGAGGGGCATCCTTCAGGTCTGTGCAGCTTAAGTATGTTGCCTCGATGGTCTCTAGGCAATCATGTTGCACTGGTTCTCCTGTATTTCCACTCAGGAAAGAAGCTGGGTTAATAATGTTAGTTACTACAATCTTCACATCATCCTGTTCTACTAATTCTGCTTGATATTTTAAGAACCATGGGGCAAAAGCCAATGTCCCCCTTTAATTTCCAATACTGCAGACACTGTGTGAGATACAAATACAGTCATTTTCTGGCTTAAAGTGAATTTTCGTGCCTTTTGTATGTTTAAGATCACTGCTGCAATCGCTCATAGGCATCCAGGCCAACCTTTAGCAGTTGTATCTAGTTGCTTGGAGAAATAGGCGACTGCCCAACGATACGGGCCTAGGTCTTGTGCCAGTATTCCCAATGCAATTCCCTGTTTCTCATGTGAAAAGAGAAAGAATGGCTTA
>NW_020799092.1:6187833-6192231 GCF_003259725.1 Athene cunicularia | reverse complement strand
TGACCTGAAGCAAGATCCTGCAGGTGATGGTAATTACCAGTACCCTGCCCAAAATGCAAACTGCCTCTTATATACCAGTCATGGGTAGTTTGCCCCAAAAGATCTTACTTTCCCGTGGATTCCCAAAGCCAAAACCAAATGGGTACACCCCCTCCTCGGGACTGAGCCGTGCGCCAGACGTCTCTGTGCGTCTTACAGCAGCCCGTTACCCTTGTAAACATACCTCTGTCCGCGAGCCAGATGGTCCTTGTCTGCTCCCGCAGTGGACAGCTGCGAGTGGAGTTCCTCTGAGAAGAGCTCGGGGTGCACCTAGGACGTCCACCCGTCAGCAGTGTCCCGGCAGCCGAGCAGAGATAGGTCCCATCTAGGGTGCCAAGATGTTTTGCGGAGAAATCACTGTATAACTTTTGGGGTTATAAAGTGGGTATGTTTATTCAGCGCTGGGCGCATGGGGGATCGCTCCACCACAAGCATGCGCATCGTTTGCAGCTCCCGTCCGGCTTATATGTTACAAAATAGTGCATATTCATAAAACGCCTATACATATACATAGTCTACCCCCACCTCCCCTCGCTTCTCATGGTAATCAGGTCTCCTCCTCTTGCGCCTGCGTGATGAGCTCTCCAAGCTCTGGGCTGGGGTCGCAATCTCCTGGGGAGGGGTCGTAAAGAGGAAGTACCTCTTCTTCCTCGCTGATGAACTTTTCACCCTGTCGCTCTGCGCAGCCTCAGTTGTTCTCTGGCTTTCTTCCAGGCCAGTTTATACTGGTGGTTTGGGTAGTCTGTTCTTCAAGGACTAGGGGGGACTTCTCTTTGGGCTAGGAGATAATCGCCTAGCAACGTTATCAGTATTTGGTATGTCTTTTTCGAACAGTCCCATACGCCTCCCCTTGTTTTTCGCAGGCCTTGCACCATCAATCTAAGATTGTTTAGACTCCCCGTCTCATTTGTATTATAATTGCATTTAGTTAGATTTTTGCTTTCTCTAATGTAAAAGGAATGGGAACTAAGTTATTCACAGTGTTTAAAAGCTATCCACAGGAAACTGTTCTGGAAATCAAAGTCAGCAAGTTATTGGATGATGACAAGGTCAAGTAACAAAAAACTTGGCCAATCCTATATGACATCATTGAACCTGAACTGTTCATTCAATCTGGACTTCTGAAGCTTTACCACATACTCTATACAACTAAAATAATTAACCTACCTATACCAAAGTCTGTAGTTCTGCACAAAATATGGCTCTCCTGTTATCAAAGTCAATGGGATTTATCCAGTGCAGAACTCTAATTCATCACTGAAAGGCAATACTTAAATGAGAGCTTAGAGCTGATTAGTACAGTAAGCTATTCACCTGTTTAACCTTGCTACTGTAGATAGGTGGTAAGAGACTTTCAGTTTAAAGTTTTGCTTTGTATAGGAAAGTAAACACAAGGTTAACCAAGGGCAATATATCAGCTGATACTATATTGGGAGTGTCTATTTAGCAGAGAAACAAAATAAAATGACAAGCTATTATCATTCACTACAGCAGTAACTGCCTGTGTACCACAGGTATTTTTTATTTTTTAGCATAATCCAAGGCAGAATTCGATTTGCTGATAAATACTAGGATTGAAACTGATGTGTATTTTTACTGTCAGTTCTACAAATTTTTACAGATAGGGAGTTCTTTAAATCGTGACATGGCAAACACTGTACTTTCTATAAATACAAACATACATATAAACCAGCTTTAAATTCTGTGGTGGTTTAGGCCCTGCTGGGACCGGAGAGCATATTGCTGTTGCCCCTCCCCCACCCGCAGCCGGTGGGGCTGTCAGTGAGGCACAAACCTGGGTTAAAATAAGAAGAAATTTAATACAACAGTGTGATAAACAATCTGAACAACAACAGTGGCAATGATAGCAACAATAAACAGCAATAACAGTGAACTAGACAAATGATATACAGAGAAATACTGTAAAATGGTCACGGAGCAGTTACCCAACACCAAAAAGCCGAAGAGAAAGTAAAATCAAGGTTTCCCGCCCCTGGACCTGAAGTCAGCATGGTATGAATAACCGGGCTGGAGATCCCTTCCCCCTCTCTCTCTGCTCGGGAAACTTAACCCTATCCTAGTTGAACCAGGACAAATTCACATGCTAAAAATAGTCTGAATATATATATTTTATATAAACCTACAATCAACAATTATGTTTTGTGGTGGTTTTCTTTAAATAACAGTTACTTTCCCATACAATAAACATTAAAGACCTTATATTTTCTACTCATCAGCAGTTGTAATAAAGCCTTCCGAGAAAGAAACTTGAGTTTCTGCAAAGATCTCAAAGTTAATGGGAAATCTGGCAAAGCATTTGGGTATATTAATTTAAGCACTTGAATAAAATCTAGAATAAACAGATTCAAAGAAGCACAATTCCAAATGTAATTTAATTTTTTATGAGCTTAAAACACATGCTTAAGTGCTTTTATTAACTAATACTAATGTAACTGGTTTTACAGTAACCAAGCCGTCTTTTAAACATATAGAAAGAAATTTGATAGTTATTTTACACCTGAGCTCTCTGGAACATGCTAAAACTCTTTCTTACTAGGGACAAATCATGTAAAAAGCAAGCACACAACTACAACGTCATGTTGACATTTAATAGAGTAAATGTAAAACAAATGAGCAAAACTAACAGAATATTTTTTTTGGAAGTCTGAATTACAATTCCTCAAGTCACGAAAAATCACTGATCCCTGAAAATATTCAGATTATGAAATAAAGACACATCATTCTGGTAGGACAGGTGTAATGATCAAGAATAGATTTACAGGACACTACCTTCTGTAGCATTCCTTCCATCACACTTAAATGGCTTTTAAACTAATCATGAATATGATCATGATTATCAGCATAAGATCATGGGGACTTAAATTAGAGAGAAATATCTTTTTAACTCTACTGCAATGTAAAACTTGAAAGATAAGCCATCCTTTGGAATACAGACTTACTGAGAGAGAAAGAAGAAAAGCAGGACCGACCAACTGTGTTACTCTTTTTCATTAATCCCTTATTTCCTCTCCTGCTGTTCTCATTTCCCCCCCCATTTCCTTTCCTGCAGAACTCATTTCTTCCATTTGCTTCCTTGCAGAGTTCACTTTTTCTAACAACATGAATATGTGTTCTGCAAACTCCCGGACAGCTCCACAGCCACCACTGCTTTTACAAATATAACCAGCAGACTTCTGAGCAACTGTACAGGCATCAGCAGGTACACCACTCATGCCCGCTTTCCTCAGGCATTCCACATCCGACTCTTCATTTCCTATTGAGAAAGATGACAAACAAGGAAAAATATCACATAGGGAAAAAACTGAGCAAACTCAGTATTTTTCCATCTACATGTTAATCTACTTTTTAGAATTTGTATTCTTGCCCCAATTTTCATCTCAACAGCACTTTGCATGTGTGACACAGTTCTCAGAAAAATCTTAGTGATACATGTAAACACTGATCACACTTCACACAATCTTCAGGCAAGAGAGTAGTGAAGTAATTTGAGCAACTGAATAAGCATTTGCAGGACTATACACTTAAGCTGTCACCAAAATAAAGTTTTGTATAGAATCATATGGCTTTCAGTTTTGCTTCTGTCCATTTCTTGTTCCAGAGTACAATCTATACAATATCCACCTGAAATGAACTACAATCAGTTCAAATTTGTGAGCTGTACTGTATGCTTGTGTAGTATCAAAAGCTTTCCTAAATCTCCTTATAACAACCAGCTAAAACTTCCCTTACCAAATCTGACTCCCAATTCATCAATGTGTAATAAACTATGGTAACTAATTTGCTAAGTTAAGCAAGGCGGGTGCTGTAATAAAGTATAGTAACTGATCTGCTAGGCTGGGCAAGGTGGGTAGGTACACTTGAACGATCTGTAAAAGTTAAACAATTAAATGTAAAGTGTGCCATTCAGATTGGAAGAAAGTAACCATGTCTCAGAAACCCCACCTAGCATTCAGTTGGAACAATGTAACCTTGTCTCAGAAACCCCACCTAGAGCTGACATGTAACTGCTGTTTGAAGAAAAGCCAGCCAAAAGGATGAGATCATGAGACTTTTAAAAGATCCAATAGGAGAAAAGCGCGCCAAGAGACCAAGGCTTCGAGACTTTCAAAAGACCCAATAGGAGGAGGACATGCACCCAAGCAACTCAAATGACCCAATGGAAAAGAGCAGGACAACTCTCTGACAGGAGGAGATTGGTTAAAAACAATGGCACGAATATAAAAAACGCTGCTTTTTGGAACTCGGGGTGCGCGTGGTAGAGCTGCGGCTCTCCATGCACCCAGCGCTGCTTTGCCTATTGCTTCCCACCCTAAATTGATTGAACCCAAATAAAAATAT
>NW_020799092.1:6175995-6187783 GCF_003259725.1 Athene cunicularia | reverse complement strand
TGTGTATAAGAGACAGCATATATGTTACTGATAAAGTGCAGCACAAAGACCAGGAGGTTTTTAATGAAAGATTCCATGTCACAGCAAGTATGGAAATAGGCTCCCACAGGCAACAAGACAACAGTTACAAACTTCCTCTCCTTTTTGCCTCACAGAAAATTAGGCTGAGGGAGTTCTGAAAAAAAATCTGCTCCATTTCACTGCCACAAGGCAGCATCAGCTGCAAAGTATGTCATGAGTATCTTGTCTAACCCATCATAAATAAAGTCCTAAGGTAGAGACTCCAAAAACATAACTGGAGAACTCTGCTTTGGGTATAGCTACCTTTGTCTAACCCATGCCTATCTATACCTGCAACAGAACTGAGTTAAGACCCTCTGAAGGCAGTCTAAACCTCCAATTAGTTCTTACCCCCAAAAATTTCTTCTATCTGTATCAAAGGCACAGACAGAATATAGCCAGGAGGCTCATTTTACATATACGCAAAGACTCTGATCAGCAGAATTTAGTAGTAGTAATAAAAATCAATAATAATAATAATGATGAAAGTAGCCACATTACAATCTGTGTTGCTGCAGTTTTTTATTTAACACTGAATTCCTACAAACTTCAAAGCACATAAGTTATGGTTAAAACAACTACACAGACAAAAGTGTTTGGGGTTTGATTTCCCCTCTTTGCAACAATCATGGGTGATCTAGGATGAACCACTTAATTTGCCTGGCTCTTTCTTCCTCTTCTGTAGCCAAGATGTAACAACATATCCCTGCTTGTCAAAGATGACTTCTAATGAGGTGCCTAGACTACACAGAGAACAATAAGCTCGGTGCTAGCAAAACATCATAAAACTTTTTTCTGCTGCATTTTTCCAGGACCAAAAGAGAAAGAAGCTACAGCTACCGTGAGTGAAATTGAGAACTTTCTCAGAACACTTTATTTTCCTCTAAGGGACTGGAGAACAACATTTGCCCCAACCTCAAACAGATGTATTATGCTGCCCGATCACAAATACTCTGAAGAAACTTCAACTTACATGCTGCAGGGTTTTAGAATCTTTTAATGTTCAAGTTGCATCAGACATAAAGCCTCACACTTCAGAACAACACTTACCTGGATTCCTCTTTTCTTTAGTAGATTTATACCAACAATATCTCTATAATCGTAGGAGACCATTTCCTTCTGATCTTCTGTCACATAAATGCGACCATTTGTCAGGCATCCATCAATACTGCAAACCAATAGCTTCACCTCTTTTAATGGGTCTTTGCCGAAATATCCAAAGCTAAACAAAGAAGCTATCATTTTAGGATGGAAGTTTTTGCACAACCCAAACCCAAATATTTCAAATACAGTTGTGATCTACAGACAAAAGAATCAGCTTTGACATTCTTTTTTCTAATGTCTTTCATCATTGTCACTCTCAAACTAGATTCTCCCTCTTCAAAGAAAAAAAAAACCCCAGAACTATTCAAAAGACAGCTCAGTAATGGTGTCTATTTAAAAATTAGTATGAGATTTATATCCTTAGCATAAGAGGTTATGTTCTGTAGCATTTAACTGGGGCAAAACTAAAATGGATGAAAAAGGCACACAAAATATATTCCATGCCCACCCATTATTTCCTTAGAGAGCAATATAGCAGTTGCAAAGAAAAGGCAGCTGGCAAATTGTAATCAGCTCATGCCTTCTACATGAAGACTCTCAGTCATGGGCATCAATAAAAGTGGTCCAGATTATGGAAGCCTAGGATAATTCAGCTGGAAAAGCCAGAGATGATGCTAAAACATTGCTGTTGTATAGTGGAGTTTACAGTTTTCCCCAAGATGAACTTTAAAATAAAACAAAAAAACAAACACCAAAACATATAGCAAAGGTAATTCAGATTATTTCAACATAGAAAAAAAAATGATGGGCAGAAATTAAGTTGCCCAATTATCCTTGGCCTTGATTACTTACATTACATACATCATGAATTCACATGACCATACTTTAAAACAATAAGCAATATCAAAGAAATAAAGGAATAGTGTTTTACCTCAATACTCTCTGCTCTGCAATAGGCCAATCAATGTCTATATCAATATCCACACTGTGCTCTGCACGCATTTCATAGTAGGCCATCTTACCACCCTAAATAAAATAGAATCCATCACAATTTTATGCCTGGGTTAATAAAAATACAAGTCTGTACAATTTAGAACCACATAATGAAAGCTAAGTGTCTGGTTACACAGCTTATATGAAAGTAACACATCAGTAATGATGTTTTTGCAAGTGACACAGAACCAAGCATATGAAACAACTTTTTATGCACAATGGTTAATAAGTATTTTAATGTCACAGCTAGACACAGCAAGAAAGATGTTATGCATTATAGTCATTATGTCACACTGATTTCATTAGGTCTTTTAATACAGTAAAAAAGCAGTACCTTCAGCATTCACTTCATAAAAGTATGCTTATTTTTTGTATGCTCTCTACACAGACATTTAATTTCAGTTGGAAAAATATCCACCAGACCCCAGTATAATTAAAAACCTTAAAAGTTCTGGTCCTCAGAGAGTTAGTGGCCCAACCTTTATAAAATGTAGAATTCTCACAGTTGTACTATCCAAATCAATACTTGCAAGTTCACACAGCACTAGCTGGCACTGCATGTGTGTACAAACTATAGAAACCTAAAGCTAGTATCTCTGCATTACTGAGGTATCTGGACTAGAGAGAAGGAAGAACCTGGTATTCCTGATGTAGCTAGTAATGTATTCCTGTTCAAAACATGGAAATAGCTATGTTGGGCTTTTTTTTCAGTTCTGCTGACAAATACTGTAAAGGATCCGTAAGATAGAGAACTTGTCTTGCATGAGAAAATTAAGGGACTATACTTGTAGATAAACAAAACGAAAGCTGAAGTAAATAAATTTGTTCTGCATTACTGTACTGGGACATAAATATCAGGAAAAGGAAAAAAAGGCTGAGTTACAGTATAAACTTAGCATAAGAATAAAGCGACCAAGAATACAAGCTTATAGATTACAGGAGAAGCCTACGAAACTGCACAAAGGTCAGTTTCATACCCTCAGTAACACTAAAATGAACTACAAGATATGCATTTACATCCTGGCAACTGATGTAGAAGTCAATATTGTACTATTTTAGGCTTATAGCTATGTACTGCTCTATTATTTGTATAAATTTGTTTGCTGTAGAGAATGCTGTTACTGTAACTACCCTAGCTACAGCTAGCCCTGTTAAGTTTTAAATAATAAGCACACTGTCCTGAGGTCAAAGCGCCGTTACTTCATACTTGCCTTCATAATAAATGAATCACAGAATCATCTAGGTTGGAAAAGACCTTGAAGATCATCCAGTCCAACCATTAACCTCACACTGACCGTTCTCAACTACACCATACCCCTCAGCACTATGTCAACCCTACTCTTGAGCACCTCCAGGGATGGGGACTCCACCACCTCCCCGGGCAGCACATTCCAATGCTCAGCAACCCCTTCTGTAAATAAATGCTTCCTAATATCCAGTCTAAACCTTCCCTGGTGCAACCTGAGGCCATTCCCTCTTCTCCTATCACTTATTACTTGGTTAAAGAGACTCATCCTCAGTTCTCTGCAACCTCCTTTCAGGTAGCTGCAGAGGGTGATGAGGTCTCCCCTCAGCCTCCTCTTCTCCAGACTAAACACCCCCAGTTCCCTCAGCCGCTCCTCGTATCACCTGTGCTCCAGACCCTGCACCAGCTTCGTTGCCCTTCTCTGGACACGCTCGAGTCATTCAATGTCCTTTTTGGAGTGAGGGGCCCAAAACTGAACACAGGAATCGAGGTGCGGCCTCACCAGTGCCGAGTACAGGGGTAAGATCCCTTCCCTGTCCCTGCTGGCCACGCTATTGCTGACACAAGCCAGGATGCCATTGGCCTTCTTGGCCACCTGAGCACACTGCTGGCTCCTGTTCAGCCAGCTGTCAATCAACACCCCCAGGTCCCTCTCTGACTGGCAGCTCTCCAGCCACTCCTTCCCAAGCCTGTAGATCTGCTGGGGGTTGTTGTGGCCCAAGGACAGCCCCCGGCATTTGGCCTTATTGAAACTCCTCCAGTTGGCCTCAGCCCATGGCTCCAGCCTGTCCAGGTCTCTCTGCAGAGCCTCCCTACCCTCGAGCAGATCAACACTCCCACCCAACTTGGTGTCATCTGCAAACTTACCAAGGGTGCACTCAATCCCCTCAATCCAGATCATCAATAAAGATGTTAAACAGGAGTGGCCCCAAAACACAGCCCTGGCGGACACCACTCATGACCAGCCACCAACTGGATTTAACTCTGTTCACCACAACTCTTTGGGCCCGGCCATCCAGTCAGTTTTTAACCCAGCAAAGCATGTGTCCATTCAAGCCACGAGCAGTCATTTTTGCCAGGAGAATGCTGTGGGAAATGGCGTCAAAGGCCTTACTAAAGTCAAGGTAGACAACATCCACAGCCTTTCCCTCATCCAATAAGCAGGTCATCCTGTCGTAGAAGATCAGGTTTGTCAAGCAGGACCTGCCTTTCACAAACACATGCTGACTGGGCCTGATCATCTGGTTGTCCCTCATGTGTTGTGTGATGGTACTCAGGATGAGCTGCTCCATCAGTTTCCCTGGCACTGACATTAAGCTGATGGGCCTGTAATTTCCCAGATCATCCTTCCAACCCCTCTTATAGATGGGCGTCACATTGGCCAATTTCCAATCTGTCAGGACTTCCCCAGTCAGCCAGGACTGCTCATAAATGATGGAAAGCAACTTGGTGAGCACCCCAGCCAGCTCCTTCAGCACCCTCGGGTGTATCCCATCTGGTCCCATAGACTTGTGTGTGTCTGTATGATGCAGCAGGTCACTGACTATCTCCTCCTGGATTGTGTGGGGGTTTTTCTCCCAGTCTCTGTCTTCTGGCTGAGGAAGCTGGATTCCCTCAATACAACTAGTCTTGTTATTAAAAACTGAGGCAAAGGCGGCATTAAGCACCTCAGCCTTTTCCTCATCACTTGTTATCATATTTCCTCCTGTGTCTATGAGGGGATGGAGGCTCTCTCTGGTCTTTCTTTTGCTGCTCAGACTTATAGAAACATTTCTTGCTGTCCTTGATTGCTGAAGCCAGATTAATTTCCAGCTGGGCTTTAGACCTCCTGATTTCCACCCTGCACAGACTCACAGCATCTTTGTAATCACTGTGAGTGGCTAGTCCCTTCTTCCAAAGGCTGTAAACTTCTCCTTTTCTCCCTGAGTTGCAGCCAAAGCTCCCTGTTCAGCCAGGGTGTTTTTTCTGTGTCGCCAGCTTCTCTTACAGCATATGGGGACTGCCTGCTCCTGAGCCATTAACACTTCCTTCTTAAAGAGTGCCCGGTCTTCCTGGACCCCTATACCCTTCAGGAGAGTCTCCCAGGGGATTCTTTCAAGCAGGTGCCTAAGCAAGACGAAGTCATCCCTTTAGAAGTCCAGGATGGCAGCTCTGCTCCCCCCTCTTCTGGCCTCTCTAAGAACAGAGAACTCTGTTTCATGATCACTGTGCCCTAGTCAGCCTCCAACCGCCGCATGATCCACCAGTCCTTCTCTGTTCACAGAGAAGAGATCCAGCAAATGGAGATCCATTCTTTGAATTTAAAAGCCTCTATAATAAAAGTAAAAATGTATTATTCTAAAGAGCATGAAAAACAGAAGCACTAACCTGCAAGTAGCCTTTCTCAATCAAATGTCTCTTGGCAAAATAAAATGAGCCATTTTCATACAGCTCCCCAGCCCAATCTTGCCTCCGGTACCGTTTTGCTGGATTCAGGTTTTGGGGCTCCGTCATTTTGCTTCCTGTTAATAGAGAAAAATGACAGAAAAAGTTTTCCAGAATCCCTGTTCAGAGTCACTTAACTTTCTTTAAATAGTTTTCTGTTGAAAAATTAAAGACACAATTTAGTCACCAGCTTCTTTCAATAGATATTGCCTCTTGTTGCTTAGCTCTATAAAGAATCACTGAATTGCTTCTCTTTCTTGGAACTGTGGATAACAAACTGGAGGACTGCTCTGCATTTCTAGCAAAGGAAACTTGCCTTCCCAACTTAAAAAAAAACCCTGAGAGGTCACCAGCTCCAGAACTGGTTACTAAAAGTAGTAGAGGGGGGGGATATTTTTCTAGACTGTCCTTCCCAATGTGAAAGAAATATTATATTCTTTCTGTACTGTACTCTATCTCCTAGTACATGATAGGAAGAGGCTTAACTTGAAGTAAAGATAAATGAAAAAAAAAAAAAAAAAAATTCAGCTACCTACACCTAAAACCAGGAATGCCCTGAATGAACTCATAGCTGGGAGGACCAACCTGAAATCCAGAAGGTGAAAAAAGAGCACATGTAAAGAAATTTTGCCTGTGAAAACGTCTTGCCACTTCCCAAAAATATTTCATATTTGAGGATACACATTATAATAACTTTTCGTAAGTGGTAAATCAGTGTCCACAAGTAAAAAAACAAGTGTCTCTGAACAAATGTGATCCCATAAGATCCCATATTGTTAACAATGCCAGAGTGCAGGCAGTAGAAACTGAACCAGGGACCTGAGACTTCTGTCCTTACACCCTCACATGCACAAAGCAGCTAAAATTCACCAGGTCTCATGATCTAGTAACCATGAAAAAGTTGGAGGGCATTCTCAAACACATAAAACATCATGAGGCCTTAGTACATATACACACCTTGTATTTCAGAAATACACTAGAGCTTTGTGCTCAATGAAGTAATTATTTCCAGTCAGACACACCTTTCTCTTTTGGGGTGCATCAATATTAAGCCTTAATGAAGAAGGGACAGAAATACACGGGAAAAGATATAAAATTCTTTTAACACAACCAGTGCATTAAAGCCATCTGGGGAAAAACCAACCAAGCAACCAACAAAAAAAACAAACAAAAAGAACAATACTAAACTGTATAATGCTCCTGTGAGTCACTGTCACCTGAAACACAACATTCCTGAAAGGGCACTTGCTTTTACCCTTAAGCCGCTAATGCTTGCACAATGTGTTGCTTGTTCTCTACACATATACTTCTTGCAACTGAATAATTCTTTATCTCTCACCACATTACAAGATTTTAGGTGTCATTTTATACTAAAGAATCATTTGCTCTTTTAGGTAGGTCTTGAGGCTTTTTTATATTAATACATACCTTAATATCAATCAAGGTAATATTAATTAATACCTATAGAGACTAGGTGGCCCACAATTACTTCAGAAAGCCACATGGTATATCCAAATCAAACTTAAGTCTTTCACAGATGTCCATTCTAGCATCTTAAAATGTGAAATGGACTTACACTGGTTGCCTGAAAGTGTAATCCATAGAATCCCAAACTGCCATGATCTTGATACTCCTCTTATCCTTTACAAGCTAACTGTGTCATGTTATTTCTCCTCTTATGAAGGATGAGAAAGTTCAAGTTATGTTTATTCTAAAAAAGGCCCAAGTTCTATTACAATTTATCTCTAATAGCAAACTTCATTTATTTCATCTCACATGCTCTTTCACAGCATGATGCTTTCTGAATGCATAAAAATTATCTTCATCTGAAGGAATTTATATCTCAACAGAATAATTGTAATGTCCAAGTAACAATATCCATTTAAAAAAATATAACAATGTGACAGTATCTGAACTAACCATTTCTAGAAAAAGCAGCAAACGCTTCTGCTTTAATCACAGAAACAAAACCAACATAGATAATGTGCAAAATACTTCTTTGTACAAGGACAAAAGGTACTTCTATAGCTACAAGGTATAATCTTTATTTGTAAGTGAAGACTTCAGCCTTTGGTCATCTTGGCAACTGTAGCCAAGAGGCACATTTTCTCTGGGAAAAACAAGCCATATTCTTCTGTATTAGCTAATTAACAGGAGTTCAGTCCTCATGACTCAAAGGCAGTTTTCAATTTGACAGAAGTTGGCAGCCAAATTAGCAGGCTGAAACAAACTAATCTCCAGGCTACGAGGCTGCCATCTCATTCTCACTAAGACTTTACCTCACATTACTTGTCATTCATTAGCTACTGAACAGCAGGAACAAACACTTCCCTACATACACATGAATACCCACCAAGCAGAAGTTAACATGCAAAGTTTTGGGGAGCTATATTTTGAGCCTAGACAAGTTAATAATGTTTTAATTTTCAATACCTTATCACTTCTACAGAACAATTACAGAAAGGGGGAGCAACGACCAGTAATATCAAAACAGGACTACTTAAAAGGAATTTCTAAGCAATCTCACACCTCTCCAAGAACTCAGTCCCTGCCTCTGAAATCACTTCCTAATGTACATACCATCGTTATGAAAAAAAACCTTTTGAAAAAAATGTTATTAAGTATAACTTTAACCAGAAACAGCTAAGTATTACCTCCTTTTTTTACCTCACTCCATCTAAACTGATGCCGTCTCACAACAGAGAAGACAGAATCAAACCCCTCCTTCTGGATCAGATCTGCCACTTTTATGAGATCACTGGGATGTAAACAGGGAGATGTTGCTTGAATATTTCCTACAATATCAACCTCTGAAGAAAAACAAAGAAACATTTATGAAACACTGAATATTTTGAATACACACAAGTACAAAGTGTGGTATGAGTGGATGCCACAAAAGAAAAAAAAAAAGGAGAATCTTTCTAGCTTTTATTTACTAAAGGCTTTACTTTTTTTCTAATAAGTGCATCATCCTTCTGGGGTTACAACATAAAAGCCTCAGCATACTTCATTACTGATTTACCATGATGATGATTAAGAAACTCTCGGATAGCTTCTAGAGAAGTTGAGGAGTCTTGAGAAACTTCAGGGCTTCTGCGATGAACTTGAGCACCAAACTGCTTTGCAACCTTCTCAATTTCATCATGGTCTGTAGAAACCCATACACTGTTGGCAGACAGTGACAGAAATTAATATAAAGAATAAATCCCAGCATTGTTGACTTGTCTGCCATAATCTAACCTGAACAACACCCTGGCTTATGTAGGTACTACACCTTGCAATGAAAGGAACTAGTTCTTTTATTTCTGTTAGTAAAACTATCCCTGTCAGTCCAACAAGCAACTTTTAACAATAGAGATAAAATACACACATTCACTAGATTGTAAAATCTCAAGCTTGGGTTGCTTTTCAGGTTAATACTGTAGGGTGCTTGATCCACCTTCCATGTATGAAGCTAAGTAACATAAAAATTCAGAACTGTTACCAGAAAACTCCAATGTCAGCACGTCACAATTTTTTTAGACATGCTAACAGGTCAAGGAATTGTGAATGGGTCAAATGAGGCATTTAAAATCATTTAAGAGTTCAGACACAAGGCTGACAACAAGTAAAACTGCCACACAAGATGAGCTTATTCTGAAAATGTTTTAAAATGCATGAGGCTCCATACAATCCCAGAGAAAGAGCTGCTCAAGTTACAATCACATATGTTTTGGCACAGAAAACATTCAATACTGGTAAGGCAAGATTGTGATTGTTCAGGGATAATAAACATTTACAAAAGGAAGGGCTAAATCTGAATATTGTGTGATGATAAACACCGGTTGAGCACTGTGAAGCCACTGCTGCCACCATTTTGCCAAAAAAAAAAGCATGCGAGATAAAAACTATGATAAATAACCCTTCTTTCAGAAACACTGGCATTCTCAATGCACTGTACTTAGCAATTGGTGCTTTAGTTTTTTTTCATCCAAAGACATCATGGGATAGTCAGAATAGAAATATGTATAACAGTGACAGCAATGTCAAGTCACACCCACGTGAACATATGCAGAATAGATATTTTCCATAAACTGCTTCAGGCTGGTTAGCTTAAATGTACACTCCCCATTCCACTAACAGAGTTTCATTGTGTAACATGTACCCTGTCAGCACAGCTGTTGCAAAGGTGACTAGAAAACCTAGCCCACTTCCATCTAATGCACCTGTTATGCCTCAAAGTTAGGCTACATAACCCTAATTGGCTCCCTGTTGGGCAAATTCAGATGCCAAATAGAAAATGAGAAGGTCATGCAAACCACCATACTCACCACAGGTCATTAAGCAACATGCCTTAAGTAATTAACAGTAATCTAGGTCGGAAATGTTTTTGACTGCTTCTTTATTAAGAATAAAGCCGCCAGCTATGCTTCCTTTGTTTTTTGGATATAGTAAAAAAGATTTCCCAAAATAGATAATGGTACAGCAACTATGAGATACAGAAGACTCGTGCTTACTTTCAGTTCTTAATCTAGCTGGGGTCCATTTCTGCTGGGATCCATTTCTGCTTGACTACATTGAGTGCCTGCTCTGAACAGAACACAGTAGGTTTGCACTGGGAACCCGGACCTAGGTATGGTACATACCACATGCATCCTAATCACGCACTGGTTTTAATTAAATTTATCAGTATGTGTGTAGAAAATTCTCAGTTTTGTTCCGGCAGAAAAAAGAAATTTGTAATGCCCATAACAACATACACTAACACTAACAACATAGTTGTTCCAATCTAACTAATTGCTAGGGAAGTTTCATGCACTTCGCCACAAACAGCCTCTGTTGTGTCACATGGGCACACACAATTATTTCCTTCCACTCCACATTTATGAGACTGCTCCTGACATGCAGTGTCCAGCTGTGGGCTCCCCAATACAAGAAATTAAAACTGGAGCAAGCCCGGCAGAGAGTCAGCACAACTGGGGCCTGGAAGCACATGCATGCCAGGAGACACCAAAAAAGCCGCCTCGATTCAGTCTTATGAAAAGAAAGCAAGGGGACAACTTCATTGTTGTCTTCAAGCACCTGGTGGGCAGGGAGAGGGAATAGAGAAACTTTGCCTGGACGACCACAGCAAGAGGTCACAGACTGCTAGAACACAAGCGCCAGATAATCACAGAACAATTTTTCAACCATGAGGGCTATCAATCACTGAACCAGTGCCCAGAAGGGCTGTGGGTTCTCCATCCTTAGCGACATCCAAGCTCTGCTGCACATAGTCCGAAGCAAGCCTAGCCGGCCCATCTTTGCCCAGCAGGTGGGACCCGACGACCACCAACGGAAGTCATCCTGTGATTCAGCGATTTGCAGATCACCTACAGCCTACCACTTTCATTTAGCGCAGCCATCTCAATAAAGTAAAAATGCTTACTGGCAAACATCAACTGGTGGCTCCAGATCACGAACCAAAACAACTTTAACTTCAAATTACTGTAATCAAATTACTTTGATTCCTTCCTTCCTTCCTTCGCAGTTCACCCTCACCAGGCAGGGACAGGGAAGTTAGCTGACGGCAGGCTGCAGCGCGCTCGCCCTGCCCGATCCATAAGCTGGCGCCACCTGGACTGCACCCCCTCGCCGTCGGGGAGAATCTCCTACAGCACCCCCGCCTCATTCACGGAAAGGAGCAGCCCCGACCGGGCGCCTCACTCCCACGGCCTGCCACTAGCACTTCACCCAGGACGCCGGCGCCAAGCCTCGGGGCTGCCGGGGAAAAGCCGGCTGGGAAGGGCGGGAGCTCGGCCCCGAGAGGCCATTTCCGGGCGGGCCGCTCCCGGTGCCGGTGCCGGTGCCGGGCACCCCCTGCTGCCCCCGGCCGCAGGGCGGGGGGGAGCGGGGTAGAAGGCGCATGCGCACCTGTGGAAGACGCCGGCGTCGATGGCGGCGCGCAGCACCCAGCCGATGAGCGGCACCCCCGCCAGCAGCTTGATGTTCTTCAGCGGGATGCCCTTGCTGCCGCCGCGACACGCCCCCTGCCCCGCGCAC
>NW_020799092.1:6157703-6175945 GCF_003259725.1 Athene cunicularia | reverse complement strand
CCGCGCTGCGCGCGCAACCCGCGCAAGGGGGTGGAGGCCAGGGCCGGGAGGGGAGGGGTGGGCCGGGAGCAGGCGCCCGCGGCCAGTGCGCCTCCGTCTGGGGGAAGCGGGGCAGGGGCGCCCGTTCTCCTGCCCCTGCCTAGGACGGGGCACTCCGCAAAGCGCTGTGCTGGGCAGCGGGAGGGCAGGCAGCACCCAGCTCTCCTCACCCAATGCCCGTGCCCGCGGCACGAGTGTTGAAACAAAGAGCTTCGCTCCCCAGTCAGGATTGAATATGACTGCTCAGCCCGGATACATTATTCGCAGCGCTGGGGATCGCTTCGCCACGAGTGCCACCCTTACGAGCAAAACACTCTGACTAATCTACACAAAAAGCATACATATGCATTAGATTTCTTAGAAAAGGCAGTCTTATGCTAATAAGTTCTCAGAATTCATTTACAGAGTCTGAGCATGCGTAGTAAAATAGAGTGAGGGTCTTCTCCCCTCTTAGGGGTCCCCACAGCCTTTCTTACACTGTCCCTTAGTGAACTTTTATGTTTCTAGTGTCCATACGTGGTTATAGAGTTACTTCATCCGTCCTTCAGCTCCTGTTTGTTCCAGCTTAAAACACTTACCTTGATACTGGCGTCTTCTTAGGCACTTATTTTCTTTAGGCTCCTGCTATTAAGGATGTACTCAGGGAGTTTTTCAGACTGTCCAAGGTCTGTCTTATCTTTACTAGGCAAGGAGTTAAAGGTTTCAAAATATCTTACAAGTGGGTAACGGGGTGACAACTACAGAGGGTAATTAGGAAAAAGTATAAATGAAATTATGTACATTGCAGTAAAATACAGGAAAAATACAGGAAACAATAAAAGCCAGTAAACTACAAATGATGTCTAACATTAAAACTAAATGTCTTATATTACAGATCCCTGTACGTTAGCAATTTCAAGCATACTTGTGACAACCTCCCTTCAATGTGGCCCATTATTTTATGCCCATTAAAAAAAAAAAAAAAAAAAAAAAAAAAAAAAAAAACTACGTTTCCTGTCGGCACCCACGACGTGGCTTCGAGGTGGTTAGCTGTGGCACTGGAAAGACCTGGCAGCTGGGAGCTAAGCATGCACTGCGGCCCATATCGGCAGAGCTGCACAAGCACCAGGCGACCGGATTCAGTAGTTCTTCGTCAGCCACCAGCATAAATCCTCAAATTTCAGCGGTTTCTCTTGCGTCATGCCCTTACCGCCTGAGGAGTCCCGGCAGAGGGCAGAGTAGTCACACCGGAGCGTTTTCACGTGGGAACGGAAATCTTCACTCCTCGTTCTGTTTTCCACTTTCTAAAAGATGTATTAAGGCATAAAAACACCCGATGTTAAGTTATACGAATTTACTTATAGAAACTGGATGGATAAAATAAAGCAATATGCTACCCGTATAAGGTGGCATGAGAATTTGTTTTTTAAAGTAATTTGGAAACTGGAAAGTGGAGCCTGTTGAACCGCATCATAAAGTCACTCCTGGAGACTCAGAATCTCTGTCCGTAATAGAAATGTATTATGCAGCTCACTGAAGTTGTCTGCAGGTTAAGTTGTGTTGTGGAGCAGGAGGACCTTATCTACCACTGCCAAAGGAAACACTCATAGTTATATTCTGCTGTAGGCAGGCATTTAGGAAGAATGTTTATTCATTGGGGGATTTGATTTTTCTTTCTGAAGTGTACACCTGATCAAAGAAACCCAGCAGAGGTAGGCAGCTTGCTTTTTTACTATGCAGATCAAGACAGCACCTTTCAGGCCTTTTATTTTTAGATGAGATTGAAACAAGTAGCCATATGCTGCTAAGTACTGTATTTCCTGCAGGCCACTTTCCATGCACTTAATTTTGAAATTTTTATATCTCTAGAGTTTCAAGCCTTTGTCACGTGCAAGTTCTTACCTGTTTAGCCCTATGCTTCTGTCAGAGGCTGCTGTGCCCACAACAGACCAGGTTCAGCAAAACATGTGCCTGAACATGGTCATCTACAGTGCAAAGTCTGGTGGTCTGACTGAGAGCTGCCAACTCTGCTGTACAGGCAGAAATCTCCAGGAGGATCTAAAGTGCTGTTGGTGCTAACTTTGTAACCTGGCACAGCTAGCTTGCTAGATCCTACCTGTCAACCCCTTCAAACATAGGTGTAACAAAAAAGAATGACTGCCACATTTCTGAACAAACACAACAGCTACATGGGGTACTTCTGCTGCAAACAAAGGTCCTTTTTGTTGAGAAGATAGAAGTCCTACTGAGGGCAGTTTTATGGACTGACTTTTGCTGTAAATCATACTATTTTGTGCAGTTCTCTGAGAAATTCCTTTAAAGTAGCCAGAGATGGCGCCTGTCTAGCATGTTATGTTACAAAGAAAATATACAAGGCTTTAACAACTGAAGAATGAGAAATCATATGCTGCATTATGTCTCTTTCAGAATTTCCTACCTAAATGTTATAATATTCAAAATACCTACCTGTTAAGTAAGCAATGGGTTAAAAACATCTGTATTTTGGTTCATCACATTGTGAAAATTGAATGATTTATTAATAATATTTCAGCTACATAATTCAGAAATATTGACCTGTCCAGGCAATCTAGAGATTCATATGATAGCAAAGCTTTTCCTGACCTTTACTGAATCTTCTTTTCTGTAGTATAAGTCCATTAACTCCCGTCTTCTCCAAAACAGTCTAGAGAATAGATTATTTCCTATCTTTGTTCAGCAGGCATATGCATACTTGAAAACAGGCACCATCTATTCTTCTCTGGACTTCTTATAACAGAACCAGATCTGTCCCCACCTTAAAATATTTTAATGTAAACCACATTCCTCTAGTTTATTTACATGAAAGCTATGTGAGACCTTGTCAAGAGTTTTACTAAGCTGAGGATATATGGTATGCACTTCATCTTCCTCTAGTCATAGGCCTGGTTTTCCAAATTGAAATTCTGTTTATTTGACTTGTTCTGTGTAAGTTATTATTGACTGCTATTAATTGCTTTGTTTTCTTTTATGTGCTTACCAAAGCTTGTTGGTTATTTATTCCAGCATTTTTTTCCCAGGATCAAGTGTTCAACTAGTAGTTCAAATGCATCTGTATCAAAATTTCAGTTCAGATCAAGAGTGAATTTCTGAACTGACTCTCAAAGCACCTAAACTGTTACTGAGTCCCACTACTTGCTAAAGCAGACATAGTGCATGGTTCCCAGGCTCTTCCTTTCCCCCTGTTTTTAACATAGGGGGCATTTTATCCTTTCTGGTCTCGGTAACTCTACCTGTTTCTGAGATTTCGTCAGCCAGCTACCAAGGATGAAACTCAGCTCTGAGCTAGTTTGAGTACTCACCTAAATACATATTGACTCATTTCTTCCATATTTATACTGATGTCTTGCTCCTGAAGGGACTGTGTGGGTAACAGCACTCAGTGAGATAAGAACATTTACTGTTCTATTCATAGAGCAACAGAGAACAAAACAAAGAATATAATGCTTTCCGCTTCTTTGGAACATTTACCCTGTTTTATGTAATCATGAAGTAGCCTGCAGGCACAGGTTTCCCAGTGTAGAGGCTTTACTGGCTAGTGCAGGACGCATGCCCATGTCACATAACATGGTCAAGTCTTTGACTGTGCAACCTGCCTGCCCCTAGTCTTATCGTGCCCAACTGTCCCTGAACAAGTAGGGCCAAATTGGCTTATTGCAAGGAAATACTGGTATACTAGTAAAATTACTGGGAATAAATCTATTTTAAAAACATGTTCCATGCCATATGATTCCACTGAGGATAATGAAATCTGTGAATTTCCTTTCTGGCCACCATTCAGTTTCTATAAAGTATCACATTGTAGTTTCTCTCAAGAAAGAAGTCCTTTCATTCAAGTCTGTGTGTAAGAGCAAATGAACAAAAGTGGAGGCATTCAGTAGTTCTGTGCTGAAGTGTTACTGTGATCACTGTTCAAAGGTTATAATCTACTAATAGAGAGCACTGTGAAATTTAGCCTATTAATTAGGGAAATGTTTTATTATGCAGTGTGTAACTTAATAATGTGTATCAGACATGGCTGAACAAGAAACCTCACTAGTAATGATGGTTGTGTTCTGCTTTCAAACTAACACCCTCTGAATTGCCAGTCATGAGATCGACCCTGCCCTTTCATCTTCTGAATTACCAGTCTTGAGGTCTTCTCTGCCCTTTCTGACATTCACACTGGTTGCAACACTCTTCACAGGCTTTAAGACATGAAAAGTATGTGATAGTGATTCTCTGAAGCTCACATTGGAGCTTCATGAGCAGAGCCTTGTGGTGTGTTGGTCAAAGCCAAGTGACTCAAATAAAAATGGTAAAACTGCTGTTGACCTAACTGGGCCCATTAATTACTTTTGTGTGCATGGAGTCTAATTTGGTTTATATTAGTAGGGCTTCATAAGTTACTATGCAGGTGAGTCCAGTTTCAGGGTCCTGTCTTTTTCTAGGACATGCCTAACAATGAATACTACAGAAACAGGTAAGAAAGACTCAGTGGAAGTATCTAGTGGAAACCTCAGGGATATGCTACATCTGAGTAAACTGGGAGTTATTCTTTCTAGGTCTCTCTACAGCAGAAGGAAAGATCTAGATCTCCTTTCCTGGCCCTGAGCCATGGAAACAGTGAAATCTGCACAGTTATGCTGAGTCAAACCAGTGTAAAGGAAATAAGGAATGAGCCTGGGAAAGCCTAGCAAATTACCCGTTCCTGTTATCGGAAACTTCATGCAAGTCTTGGGCTATTATAGTCTGTCCATACATGAGAGTTACATGAATAAAAGGTAACATATGTTTATGAAAAAGGCCAAGGAAGTGTTAAAGGGTCTGAGATTCCTTAAAAGCAGATAGGAGGGAGTTTTATTACTTAGAGCTTAGACTTGATCTAATGTATTACTTGGACTTGCTGCAGAAATGAAATGGAACATACTACTTCGCTGCAGCATATTGAAATGCACTGTGTTTAATTTGATGCTTGCTGGATTGATTGTGTTCCCTTTGGCAATCTCATGTACATAGAAGAAATCAGAGAGAACTGAAATATGTATATTTAAGAGTAATTTCAAACTGCTGAAGTCTTCATTATTACCAAGACTATTACATTGTTTGACAAACAGCCATTACCTGTCTATAAAATAATTGTCAATTATTGTAATAACAACACTGATTTATATTTAAATTTTGCCATAAAATAATCCAAACAACTTTGTAAATCAAGTCAATGTTGCAGACATTTACACTTACACATCATTTTTGATACCATGACCTGGATTCATCCTACTTAAATCCCGGAGTCTAAATGAGGCGGAAAGCTGGAAGCCTGAATACCTCAGTTCTTCATATAGCCAAAGTATATACTTGGAGCATCCTTTAGAAGGTACCTTTAGAGAACGCCTGAAGGCGCCTAAACTTTGGATTGCCTTCAGAGAGGGTACATCACCAGCTTTCCCGACGTAGAAAATGAGTTTTAGCAGGGCTGGTTATCCCATGATACTCACGTTTTTCAGATGCCAGATTAGTGTATCCTGATTACATGGATAAGGTTAATCTTTTAGCCAGATGTGCAAGCAGAAAAAAAATTTTCCCCTAGTTCAGAATTGCAAATACCTTTGTTATGTTGATTGTTTTTTAAATTTTCCTCTATAGTGTGATGTAGTTGTGAGCCTCCCTAAAACCTTCCTTAAATGTTCCCTTCTACTTAAGGGACTTATTACATGAATGATATTTTGTTCCTGTAGTTGATGGCTTTTCACTCTTTTTATTTCAACTTGTATGTCTTGTTACAGTGTCAGAAAATTTCATGGTCTGGCATTTTGAGTTTTTTTTTGGACTGACCCTCTATCATGCTCATGACCAGGTCATTTTTTCCTAGCCTATTTTTCTTACATCTTCCCTCCATCAACTAGCCTCTGGGAGGCTAACTGAACCCCCAAAATCTGAGATAGTTGTTGCCAGCTGGTAAAGCAAAGGAAAAAAAATCCTGTCTGGTTTTCATTCTTAGGCTGAAACTGTGAAGAAACAGAAATGAAGCTCTTTAATAAAAAGAAGGAGAAACTGAGAGGGGAAGTGATAGTAATGATCACATAAGTAAAAGATTGCTGCAGAATAAAAGAAAAATATCTTTGTCATGTTAGTGTGCTTACAACAAGAAATTACAAGCTTGAGTTACATCACAGGATATTCAGACCAGGTATTAGAAGGTAATTGAAAGGGCAATTACCCCTGCATTGCTTAGGGAGGGTGTGACATCTCCCTCACTGGCAGCTGAGGCTGACACAGTGTTAGGATTTGTTCTAGCTATCATTGGGTGACCTAAATGATCTCTTTAAGTTCCTTCCGTCTCCCTTTCTTTTTATTTTCTTAAACTTATGATTTTCAAGGAAGACAATTTAACAAAGAAAGCAGAGAAGAACCCCAAACTCACTATCTTATACAAGTCTCAGAGAAGACTGCAATAGAGAGGAGTTAAAAGAGGTGAAGGAGTGAAGGGACATGGGAATATAAGTTTTTAAAAGAAAATAATTCATCGTAACAAAACCTAGTGCTAGATCTTAGAGAAAGATAACTTTTTATCTGTTTACAAAATCTCTATGTAAGTTGATGTTATGCACTAACATTCTCTCAAATAGCTTCACTCACTCACTCACTCACTCACTCACTCACTCACTCACTCACTCACTCACTCACTCGCCCATATCACAGTGACAAGCACCTATGTGTGTGTCCCTGGCAAGGATTACTTGTGTGCAACAGATAGCAAAGTACACCATCTGTCACATGTTCAT
This sequence comes from Athene cunicularia, assembly GCF_003259725.1. Lineage (NCBI taxonomy): Eukaryota > Metazoa > Chordata > Aves > Strigiformes > Strigidae > Athene > Athene cunicularia. The sequence continues at coordinate 6,169,127 of NW_020799092.1, read as the reverse complement.
CATGTCTCTGGAGTTCTTATGGATTGACAACGGTAAACTTGTTTTTTTTTCACAGATCTTTGATAATCTTCAGGAATCAATGTTACAGGGCAGTCCTGTGTTTTAGGCTTTTGCTTACATCAGCCTCCATAAATCTTAGGCAAAGTTGCTTGGTTTGCCCCTTTTTTTCTTGTTTATTTTAAATGTATATCTGTTTCCTGCTGCCTTGTGGCCATCCTCCTGTTGTGAGAATGCAGCATCTTGTGATGAAAAGTCACCTTGTCCCGTGGTCTTAGAGTGAGCGCCTTGTGGGCTTGAGTGCAGGCCTTTTGGGCTTGACCTAAACATCCCATTATTCATTTTTACTGCTGAGAACAATGTTCTGGGAACAGTATCAAGGGAGCAGTGTTCTTCATTATCAGTACAGGGTATTCTTTTACTCCTTGTTCTGCTGTCTCATCTGGTGCTTTCACACACATATGTTTCCATTCATGTTGTGTTTATAATACTCTAAATATTTTTTTGTACAAATCTCTACAAATTTAGCAGCCAGCTCAATCATGTTATCTGTGCACTGGGTCATTAAACAGTTTATCTGACTGAGTCCATAAACATCCTCAATCTGCTGCCAGTTTGCCCACAATATATGTCAAAACTATTTATGAAATGCACGCTTATTTTACACATTAACAAATATTTTCACTTGAAGCACAGAAATGTGTATATAGTGCCTTCTTTTTGCCTGACACTGAACGTCCCTGACTGCTGCTGATGGTTTTCGTCTGCGGAGTGCAAGGCTTTGCATGTTGCTTCTTAGTAGAACAGAAATACATAATTGTGGCCTAATCAGAACAGAGCTTGCTTTATTTGTACCTGGTCTAAAGCAGTTTATACCTTCCTCTATCTAAAGCAGTAGATTTAATTATAGATTCATACAGTTCATAAGTCTGCTATGTCTTCTGAAACTGTTCCTGTAACATAGCCTGGTGTAACCCTGCGTAACTCTGAATTAGCAACGCAAAGTAGTATTCACGTGGCATTTTGGCAGCTGGTGGGAACAGTGCCATCTAGTGCCATTATTATAGCAGCAGTAACACCATGTGGTGCAAAAGCAAGTAATTGTCAACTGAGAAAATCATCATCAGAGGTGCAATAAGAACTGTTTAAATTGCCCTTCTTACTCTAACAATGATGCTGAAATGCGTTCGTGGAGAACTCAGTAAAATCACGATTTTTATTTTTACTATAGACAGATTTTCAGACAGTTATCGATGATTATTGCACAAGAAATAGCTTCTGCAGATGCCATTATGCTATTACTGCTTGCAGTTTCTAATTACTGTATTTTTTTTCTTCTTTTATGATTATATTGATTTGGAATTCCTATTCCTCACAGAGCAATGGGTATAAAGCAAATCCTAGTTTCCCTTTAAGTGAAATGAATCCCTTGTACAGGCATGCTGCACCTTTTCCTTTGAAAAACACCCTCCCTCTGTCTAGGCCTCAAGATGGATGGGAAACAAGTGGTATTGTTTGGACCAGTTCCTATTTCCAGTTTCATTGCTGGTTGATGACTCATGGAGCAAGCCCTAGATGTTACTGATTTTATTATGAACTGAAATTAAATTGTGTTTGATTTTAATATAAGTATAGAATTAAGAGATATTTTAGTAAAAATCATTTTACTTTTTTTGTATTTTGAATCTCACAACCAACTGCTACTCTAAAACCCCCTGTACAGCCCCTTACCAAGGCTGAAGGGATTGGTCATAATTGTCTAGTAGGAACGGTTAGAACCTAGGTAACAAAACACGAGGTAATTTGTAAACTGATTTATAATACATACATAGGACTAGAAGAATGCAAGTAGTTGTCAAGGTCCAGGATTAATGGGAACTGAGGGAAGTAACCGTAACAGCTTGCAAGTACCTGCCAAGAAAACGATGTCCTTAAGCAAAAGGTAATTCCGTCAGGGGGAGATCACAACCACTGACTCATGGACCACCTACCCACATTACACCCCAGACCCATTTCTAGACATTTCTAACCTTTACTGTGCAGATTCGGAAATAGGAAGAGAATATGTTAATGATTTATTAGGAATTGTATGTTTATGTATGAATACTTAATGAGTATGTATAAGTTCTATATAAGGTGTATGATTCTGGTCCCTGGTATGTGTTGTTGGTGAGAGCACTCCCCTACACGTCCGGCTGTCAATGAAGAAGTGTCTGCTTATCTGCATCAAATTGGTGTCGATAAATTCTTATTCCAGATTTTCGGTAACATAGATAGAACACACATGTGCAGCCTGAACATAATTTTACAGGCTCAGGTAAACAGTCCTCTTAATAATTTCTCTATGAGTATGTGAATTGCAGAAGACTGTACAAAAGATCAGACAGAGATCAATGTCTCCTGATAATATCTTTGTAATTCACTCTATTAGAAAATCTGCTTCCCACTCCCTAGTGCTTGCACAATGGCCAGTAGAGTCAGAAAGTTCTTGTTGCTCTTGTGCCCCCCTGTATAGCTAACTGTCTCCTCAGACCCAGAGATATTTTGGTCATATATCCGCAGGGTCACTTGCCTCAGTGCAGCTCCTGAGAGTATTACAGAGCTCAGGTCTGCATTATACAACCTCCCTGTTTCATTACAATGGAAATTTTTGGAAGATGGTTCTCACTCTAACTGATTGGTTATCAAATGATCGTTTTGGACTACCCATATGTCCCTATCCAATGTTGGGGGGAGGTTTCGATATGATCCCAAGAGTGAGATTAACGCACAAACAGGGTCAAATGCTGTATACCCAAACCAGGTTTTTATTTATTAAAAAGGTGAAGAGGGGTAGCAATAGGACAGAATGGAAGGAAAAGGAAGAAACAAAGCAAGGAAGTGGGATAGGGCTGCAAGAACAGTCACCACCATGTATCCAGTGGCATCCCGTTGGTCCTCAGTCTTCAGTTCTTCGATGGTGGCTGCACATGGATCTGGCTTTGATGGTGGATGCACAATGAGCCAGATTTTCTGCTGCCTTTTTAAGTTCATTATACCCGCTGATCAGCATATCTGCTCGCCTTGAGTTTTTTTTCTCTGGTCCAACAGGTTTTGTTGCATCTGGCTTCAAAGACAGGACGGTTTGCCTCTTATCAGTTCATTAGCAATGCATGCATGGTGTCTGGCCTACACAACAGAGCCACAAACGGCCACAGGATGGGGCCAGCTCAGCACACCTCTGCCCCTTTGAGGCTTATCTAAAGAGTCCAGACAATGCAACCGCAAGGAAGTGGGGGGGTGCATCCTTCCATACACTCCTGCTTCTCTGGGCAGCATCACCCAAACCAGTTCACAGGCTGCAGCAGCTTCTCTTGGAGGTTTGCATAGACAAAGCAAGATTTGGGACAGTCCTTTGACATTTCAGTCTCTCACACCATACAAGAGCATGAGCCACGTTTCACTCGTAATTGTTACTGGGAAAGCAAGTCATTGAATATGTATTTGTAGAGACATACAGCCATAGAGCATCTGTCATAAATTTTGATTTTTCATTAACCCTACCTGAAAGAAGTACCACGCTGATTGTGGAGTAAAGAATTGTTTTATTTTGTTAATGAAGACATAGAACATTAAAAATATCTGTAATATAAAATTATTTTAGATTAAAAAAAAAAAAAAAACAACAAACCCCAGTTTCAGTCATACAATTATAAATGATTTAACCCTGATTGGTAGTGATAAGCTTCAATCATGCAATTTTGATTGAAGTGCCTCCCAAGGGGAACAGGTGACCATTATGGCCAAGAGATGACTGAAGGGACATTAGGTGACTCATGTATTCTGGATTTTTAATTCGCTATGTCTTTAGAAAGGAGTTGGCCTAAGAAACCTCTACTTTATAGAGACAGGCATCATCTAGTCATCTGATTGTCTTCCCTCTTATGATACGCTTACCCTTGCCTTTGCAAGTTTTTTGTCTTTTTCAATAAAATCTCTGAAAACAGTTCAGGAGGCTTTTGTAATGTGGGCCTAAAACCTCAATCTGTCCTACCATGTAACCTCAAATCATATTCCAATCCACAGTCCGAGCCTGGTCCAGAGCTGGTCTTTTAAAAGTTCTACCCTTCAGTGCTACACATTGGTCTGCTTTCAACTACTTGGGCTACAACTTGCATGTACTATATGGCATGAGTTGTATACACAATTTTTTGTTCTAAGTGATCTGAAACAAAGGTCTCTGTCCAAGTGCAGGTACGAGCTTTCCTGGGAAGTCTAAGCAAATCAGACATCACTCCTATGCCTTGTCTCTAAGGAAAGGACTCTTGGAAAACATTAATAACTGTTGACAATAGAGCACTTGCAAGGACCTGTCCAGTGAATGGTGCCAATTAGTTCTCTTACCTGTTACAGTATTTTAAATGCATTACATCTCCTTTAACTGTTGCTAAATGTGAAAATTACCTAAAAATATATCTTTGACATGGAAATAAGTATTTTTCTTAATATGGATTAATTGTGCTCAGGCAGAAAGTGCAGAGTTAGCTGCAAGGGGATTAACATTCTGGAGCCAGAGCTCCTCCTGGTGTTTACTATAGCCACACTGACCTCAAGCATCCAACAGTTCTGTCGACCACTTTTGTCTTCAGGCTAAACTGCTCATGTAAATATAATTGCAGGCTAATTTTCCTCTTGTCTGTCTTCCCACTATTCCCTAATCAAGTACTCTGTTAGCTCAAGCCAAGAACTTTTGTCTTCATTGATGTTTTTCTTAATGCTCACTTACTGGTCTGGTAGCAAGCACTGTTGATAGAGAGGAGGAACTTACTCCATAGCTCCATGCAAAGATGGAAGATGCCGGAATAGACTTTGTTTTGGTACCAGTGTTGAATGCTTCAAACTATGTATGAAAACAAGGTTGTTTTAAAATGATAGCAGGATCATTATTAACAGTTACAGGCCAGGAACTTGCAGGAAGGTACAGCAGCAGTAGGCAAACTCACCTTCCTTGGGAGACTTCTTCAGCTTCTGCCTGTGCAAGATAAAGTTTATAACTTTGAGACTATTAATGCTTTAGCATTTTATTTATTGAATGAACATAATGTTTTAGCTTCTGAAATTCCAGCAACCTTAATACATGCTTCTAAAGGCCTAGAGGAGAATGTTGTTGTAGGTAAAATCATGGACATTGTATTGAACACTTTTGTTGGTGATACCTGATGATGAAACACAGAATGTTTTGATGAGGAAACTATTCTGCCATTGTTACAAACTTCATAACTTTTCATGATGAAAGCCAAAATGCATATTTTCAGAAGAGAAAGCTACTGTTCAAAATGTGCCCAGAAACTTTGGTAAATGTAGTGGGAATATTATCTATTCAGTCTATTTATCAGGATCCCATTTTATTGGGGCATAATCAAATGCATTAGGACATGAAGTAACTACATCATCCCATATATTCCCCACCTTCTTTTACTTCAATTAATTTATCTCTCTCTTTTTAGCTCAGAAAATTTCCTCAGAAAATTTGATTCTCAGGAGTATCAGGAATCTGCATCTCCTCCCAACTTCAGTGGGAGCATAGTTAACAGTGCTATCACTAATTCTTAAGGAGATTTTCAAAATATGAGGCCTAAATTAGCATTTTGCATTTTGAAGATGCTGAAACAAATGTCATAGGAATCAAGGACAAATTTTTCATGCATAAGTCTTTTCACAATTTCATCATCATTTTCATGTCAGCAAATAGGAGATGATAAGAACCCACCCAAGATTCCAGAAAAAAAGGTTTTCCACATTCTTCCTCTGTGTTTTGCTACTAAAGAGGAAATAAAAGGGAGAAAAGATTGAAATAAGAAAAAAAATGCTGTGTTTTTCATAAGTAAAAAATAAAAACATTACAAACATAGTTTGTTTTTTTTTGAATAAGTAAGACAAAAGCTTCTCAAAGCAAAATTCCAGTCAACTGTACTAGTCATGGTTTTCCTACCAGCTGGTACTGAACCAGCTTAATTAAACACTAGTTACCTGGGCTGTGTGTAAGCATTAGGCAGCATGCAGATCTGAGAAAGCTCAGAACACACCTGCTCCACAGTAGACCTGCTTGTCTTCTTTGTTCCTGAACATGACCATATTCCTCTCTCTTTCTTCCTTGGATCTCACCTTGTGAGTTACTTTAGCCAAATATCCAGTTCAAATGAAGCCACCTTGTCTTACAATAGAGTCTGCTCAATGAAAGTAAGAAGGGTGTGCAGCTGTATTTTTCTTCAAAGACACAAATGATCCTGGAGACATCCTCTAAAGTATCTCTCCTTTCTCTTCCCCTCTCTTTTTCTCACAGTTCTTTCTCTGTTCTGTGGAATAACATCATTCAGAATATTAGCTACTTTTTCCAACAACATAATATTGCCATAGCAACAGATAAAGTGAGTTTGGAAGTTTTTTACTCTAAATAAGACTTCACATACACATCATCTGCTCAGGACACAATACAATGTATGAAATGTGTATTGGGCACATTGCATTCCAGTTTCGTGAACTCATTTTTCCATTCAGGATTTTCTGAAGTGAGAAGTGGGAGTTTGACTTCCTGAAGATACTATTTCACCTTTTCAGACATAACATGTCATATATATATATGGTTCTTATCACTAGTGGCTGTTGCCTTATGTTTCAAATCTAAAACCAATTATATTCAACTGCTCTCAGGCATCCCTCAGCCACATCTAGCAGTTAGTTGCTGCAAATTGGCCCACAGAATCTGTCTCACTGTAAATAAATAAACACACTTTAGTTTGAAACGTCTGCTGCATAATGACACATCTACGGACCAGATTTGGATCTGAGTTGTACAGATGGGGTTAATGTTTAACTCCTGGAGTGATAAGCAGTACATTACTTAACACATAACACACATGCATGTACATATACTAGCTTGTTCTTCCTCTCCCTGAGATAACAGAGAGGAGGAATAAATCGGTTCATCAGAATAGCTGAATACAGGATCATGTGTGCAGTCAATTTACACACCAATTCACAAACTGAAAATTTGGCTAGAGTGATTCTGATCATATTTGTTTGATGATCTCCAGATTGCCTCAGCATGTCAGCATTTCCTGTGCAAAGTTATAAAAGAATCCATTGGTCCACTTGAAGTGAGATAGTGCTCCCTATCAAGCCCATGACTGCTACAGGGACAAGACATAAAACAGAGAACTAATATGGATGAATGTCTGTCTAATTCACTTCTACATTTCTCAGACCATTTGCTTTATTACAGCAAATATGATATAAATCTCCCTGAAGTCTTGTTAATAAATCTTACATTGTCTGCCAAGAGTCTGCCTTGAAGCATTATACACTTCAGGGTGGTGTTTTACTACTACTGTTCTAGAGGAGCTGCTATTTTCACCCCAAAGACTGTTGGGTTTTTTAAATAATTTTGTACCATATGGTATAATCTTGTTGCTGTCTTGGAAGTGGACCAAGATGTGTGCTAACAATTTATCCCACTTTTCCTTTACTTGTATGAACCCTTTGACCATGCTATCAGACTGCTGTCACAGGCTTATGAAGTATTACAGAAGTACCTTAGATATACTCTACTGAGGAGCTTCAGAAAGTGTTTTGGTAGATTCTGTGGGAGTACCATTCCTTGTGACATAATGTTTTTGCAGTCTGCTGATTGCTGGATAATTTAGGAAATTTTTATTTGTTTTCATTAATGGGATTTTGTGTCTTCTGCTAAGACATTGCCTTTCACTGCCTTGTCATTGACATGTCCTACTGTAAAGGAGTAGAGTTATTTTAAATTAATCTTAATCCTTTTGACATTTTTTTATTCCAGATTTTCCATGTGAGCATGGGATTTAACAAAGTTCTGTGTGCTGTGAAATGGACTTACCTTGCCATCTCCTGTTTTCCAACGAGGGTCGCAGATGACATCAGCAAGAATAAAATAAGGAAAGATCGGAGATCCAGCACATCAGTGTTTAGTACCCAATAAATACAGGGGCAGTTTATAACACAAAGAACAGGGCAGTGCCTCCATTACTACACTTACACTGCAGCGGTTCATTTACCCAGATGACATACATGAATACAACTGAAATACAACATAAAGCATGGCCACAATGATTTTAAGTATATTTGGGATTTGCCTTTTTTATGAAAGTGATTTTTAGTAGTTCTTTTTTGTTCCCGAAAACCTGAACAGACTTTGTTAATAAGCTTCCAGCTTTGAGATATGCAACTTCAGAGACTGGACTATGAGGATTTAGATAAAAGGCAAATGTGGGACCCGTTACAGTTGAATGCTTTTTTGAAAAGTAAGGCAACTGCACTACATATCTTGCCTGAAAAAGGAGATATGTAAGGTATGGATCTTCTTAAGGACTGAATGCATCCTCTTATGGTAGTGGCTTTCTGAGGAATATATTCTATATGGTGCAAATAACAAGAAAGAAAAGCGCAGTATTTTGTATACAGCAGATGGGAGATTTCAGGGTTAGTATAGGCAATTAATTTCATCTTTTCCTATAAAAGAGATTTCTTATAGTTTTGATGACTCATATTTCCTTATGCTATACATTTATTCCATCATAGAACATAGCAATCCTCAAGTATGACAACTGGAATTAGAATCGGAGATGGTAAGGGCTGTGGGAGAAGGACTGTGTGGGTTCTACCAGGCCTAGTAAAAAGGGTGGGGATAACTTCAACAAGATACTTGTCATATTTTTATATTTTATTATATTCTCTTGCTTTACACAATAATGTAAAGTAGATACATGGAAAAATATCTCAGACTGAAAATTTATTTCTGTACCTCAAAGAAGAAGAAAAGAAAGAGATAATAGGCTAAAATTTTTAGAAATTCTCAAGTGATTTAGGTTCATTGCCAAGTGTAGCATAGGATGCATAACAGCAGGAATCCAATTTCCTAAATCTATGTGTGAGAATTGCTTAAGCCTGTAACAATCATATAGACTCTCTCTTTCTCCATGGGGTGAGACCATCATATCCAGAGGGGAATGAGTTCCCACTATCTTAAAAACCTGTTCTAGGATGAAAAGAATTATAATCTGAAAATGTTTTATTCTCTCCAAATGCTGTATAGGGAGCCTGGGCAATGGACAGAGACATAAGGAATCAAGTATCTACCATCCTGGGTGAGGTGAGTTCTGTGTTTAGTATTTAACCCCCTTTTCAGGCATTCACAGTGAAATTAGACACCTAAACCTCTTTTTATTTCTGACTACTATGTATCTAAAAGCCAAAATTTGTAAACGGAACTAAACAATGTAGGTGTCTTGTTAAATGGGAGAAAATGAATCCGTTCATATTTTAGTCCTGTCTTGTTTGCAGAGAGGGTAAGTCTAAGTGGTAAGTTTGCTGGTTTACAAATAAGTGAAGATTTTCTGGGCAACACACAAGAATAGTCTGAATTGTCCATTGTCAGGCTAGAGGACACAAGTTAAATACAGCACAGATAAAAACAAAAATTCAACCCTTTCTTCCAGCTCCACACACACAGACTCCACAATGTCATTATACAAGTGGGTCTAACCATTTGGTGGAATTTATGTTATAGTACAAAAAAGTCTATTTTATGATATTTAGGATGAAATTCCTCTATGCTTAGGGGATGTCGAAATTGTTCTTGACAGCCTCAAAAAGCCCTGTAATATTAAAAGAACAGCTCTTAAGTTTTGTGGGGTTTTTGAAGCAAAAAGAGTGTAATACAATCATATGTATTTTGTTGCCAATGTGACAGATTAGAAAAAAACACCTTTATCAAACAGAAAATAAAAGTGGATATCTGAAAAGTTATGTTGTGTGTAGCATCTAACCTGCAACTTTGCACACAGATTCAGCCAAGATTAAGAGCTACCAAGACAAATCATAGCATTGCTTTTGGTGCCTCTGACCGCACCATTGAGCCCCTTATGCACAGTTGTCCATCAAAGATCAGAAGGTTTGTAAATCCCCATTCAAGTCCTGTGGCTTTATACACCTTTTATAGTGATGAACTTTGAGGTCTGGGGTTTTCTTGTAGTTCTCCATGTAGAGCTCTTCTCTACTTATGTTGCTCTGTTGAACTTTTGCTGTATATGTTTTCCACAACAGTTTTCCCCATAGAAACCAGGAATAATAACTTTAGAAAAAGCTGTGGAAAATATTTCAAATAATACTAAGATTCTACTGCTTCCCCTCTCCAAGCTTAATCACAATAATTATTTAAAAGGGACAGAGAAGTTATTCAAAGACTAGGCTGCATTTTCCATTACATTAGAAAATTTAAATGGAAAACAGAGTCTTTACTACTTCATTAATATTTTCTTGGTAGATCCTTTATTTTTATTTTTTTTTAGAACACTGTGCAATTAAAACAAATACTGCGAACCTTTATTTTTTTAAATAGGGTTGTGAGCACAAATAAAATTAATCTTGAAGCTGTGTCAATTGATCTTTTTATATGATGTCATGAGTTCTGACACAGCACTGTGGGGATACTGTCACTGTGACAAATTTAGAAGTAAAATAAAGACTTGATAGACCATAACACATAATTTACTCTGACCATTTGTTATATATTGCTATATTAGCATAAAGCCCCAGTATAAATGATATATGTAGGTTTAAAATAAGTCAAGGAATTTATTGCCACTTGCTCACCAAAATATCCATGAGAGTTCTTCAAAACATCTCCTTTAGTGTCAACAGTTCCAACAGAAGAACCTGCACGCATGGGTGAAATGCTGGTGATCTCAGCTCTTTACTTAAGAAATGGGAGAGCCTAGGAGTCTGCATACAGCTACCTGCCTAATGAGTGGTAGCTCATTATGGTCCAGTGACTTGATTGCTAGTGTTGGTGTGCCATGAAGTACACAAAGAGGGAGGCCTATGGTCTGGTGCACAATATGGAAATTGTCAGAGGCAGTTGCTGTCAACTGAAACCAGAGTAATTTGTTATGTGAACTCTTACCCAAGTACAGATACCCTTCCTTTCCTGTTCAGTGAGTTAAATAAATCAAGACAATTCAGGTGGAGGGTGTTCAGCTGGGAGCTATGGAAAATGAATCCATACCTTCAGTGGCTGTCGGGTTATTTCCCTCACATTGGTGAGTCCAAATTTGTTAAAACCAATTTCTATTCCTGCTATTCCTCCACCATTTAGGTTCTTTCGCATTTAGCTAGTCAAGATGATGGAAGGCCACCACAGCATGGAAATCATTGCCAGCTGAGCTGTGGATTTTGCCTGCCTTGTAGCGAGGAGCCAAAATTCAACGGTTTTGTTAAGATCCACTTAGAATTTTTTGTGCTTCCCCCCTGAAAGCCATTAGGTAAAGCAGCTTCTGTGTTTAAGCTGTCCATCTGCCACCCTCATGTACGCCTGCTCCCTCATCCCCGGGGGCAGGCTGGGGGTGCCCCTCCAGGGCCGTG
>NW_020799092.1:6099599-6157653 GCF_003259725.1 Athene cunicularia | reverse complement strand
CCCCCCATCCCAGCAAATTAAAAAGCCCAAATACACAAAATCTCTTCAGACCAGAGCAGAATGTGTTCTGACATTTAAGAGTTTTTTGGGTTTTGTAATCCTTTTAAAAAATGCTTTTCAAAACATTTTAGCTTGTCATGTAGAGAAATGAAAGCACTTCATTTAGAAACAGCAAAATAAAACATGCTGGTTGTTTCCATACTATTTTTACCTTCTTTTCCCCTTTTCTGTTTAAACAATTCAGTAGAAATAACAATAACAGAGCTGAATTACAATGAACCACATTTTCATGTTTTGGTAAAGAAAATTGTGATCATAGATGCTACTCACTTCTGTCCGAAATTACATGTATTTTCAAAAATGCCACATGACAATGTTATTTTAGATGATGATTCGATGACTTAAAGTTTTCATTTTTTATCTCCTTTAATGAAATATAGATATGTATCAGAATTCAGAAGTTTTCAATCCACAATCTTTTTTTTTCTAAAGCATTGAACATGAAAGGGAAGGGAAGTAAATGCAAGTAAAAGGTTTCAAGTGCCATGGAGGACTGTTGAGGACTATCGCAGTTGCTCAGTGTAATGCTGTGTTGATGTTTCATGTCAATGGGAGATACCAAAAGGCACTAATTTTCTCTAGATCTGAGGTTTATGCTTTCTTATCCCTACAATCATAAGGTAAGAAACATCAGAGAAAAAGAAGCGAGCTGGGTTTGCCAGGATTTTGATGAGTCCTGCCAGTGTTTGGCCTCAGCCATCCAACTATATTCTCAGTTCAGAGCTCGCTGCAATCCCTTTCATGGCATGAAAACAACTTTGACCTCAATCCACTGGAAGTCATTTTCTCTCAAGTGATTGTGGTGCAACCTCTGGATTCTGCAACGTCTGAGCAAATTTTGTCCCAAGACCCTCCATCTCTGGTACCTAATGACTGAACAGCTGTGCTCAAAACCACCCTGTGCTACCGTGTGTCCTGTGACACACCACCAAGTCCTAGATATTTGCTGTCTGTGCCCTTGAGTTGTAGGGCTCAAGTGAAACTATCATGATGCAAAATCTGAACTTTGGTGTACCTTGGTTTAATGGCACTGAAAGAAAATGAGCAAACAAACCAACCAACTGCATGTAGGCTCTCCTGGGACTTCCTTCTGTCTAAGTAAACATATACAATGTATTTTGCAGACAAAAAATACTATCGCTTGAAACAAGGGCTATTGTATTCAAAATTATATTCCTGGTATGAGCATCAAATAAATTTTGAATTTTATTTCAAGTTTTAAAAACTCTGTTTCAAAAGAAACAGATCTGTGTGATCAAAAAGTAGGATTTGTTCTGTATTTGAAGAAGAGTCTGGAAGGATCTAGGGTAAAGTAAAATATCTGAGTAGACTTCTCTTTTCTGCTTAAGATGATCGAAGACATGCAAAATTATATTGTCAAATTCAAATTATCCAAGATTAATTCAAAAGAAATCAAATGCTGAATATCTGCAAGACTGCCAAAAGTTAGACTACCTTGTCTAAATCAATTACTTCAGAATAACCATCTGCTGATAGCCTATGCACTGTAACGCACCCTTTTGAAATCTTACTACTCCAGTGAGAGAAAAAAGAAAATAAAGCAAGCAGAAGAAATCCCAGGGGACTGTAGCTTCAGGAGGCGAAAAATTGGTGTTTTTTGCTTGCCTGTCTCTTCCCAGTTTCCTGCCCCCTTCAGCGTATGAGAAAGACAAGAAGAGTTCGTGCACTTTGGAAACTCGATAGGAGGCAGCAGCTGATCTTCCCATCACCAGCCTAAAAATAATCCACTCCAGGGCTTGAAGCGGCTTCACTAAGTGGAGGAAAATCCTGCCATCGGGATGATATTGATCACATAGCACAACCGAGTGACAATTTGGGTTGGTATTTTGGTTTTGTGTTTAAAAAGGTAAGCTACAGAGTTTGATCTAACATTCAGCAACCAAACGGGGCATGTGATGACCCTCCCCCATTATCTCCCCCTAACCACCTCCTCCTCCTTCCCTTTATATCTGTGGGACAGAGCTGCTCCTTGTTCTTTCCTGGGATTACAACTCCAATCTCTTTTTCCTTTTCCTTTTCCATTCGCAGGCATTCTCAGCCTTTACCGTCCCCTCCTGCTGATGTTTTCTTTGCTGCTGTTCACAGGGTTATGTTTCTTTTTTTAAACTGTCCTGTCTTGGCATGTGAAGTCGAAGGTTTTACAGCAGGCAGTATAGCATGCTGATGTTGGAAATAGCATTGTGTTAAGAAGTTTACCATAAAAGAAAAAAGCAATGTATTAGATGTGTGAGATCACTGCAGATGTTTGTGTGAAATGCTTTTCAGTGCCAATAGCCTGTTTAGCACCAATGCTGTTGTCATTTTTTTGTTAGTTGGAGCCTGATCCAAAAACCTACTGAAGTCAATGAGATTCTTTGCCCTGATTTCAGTAATATTTGGATCGGACTGCTGGCATATGCCAGTTAGTGATGTGAATGCTGACAAGTATCAGAGGTAATTCATCACCTTAAGGCCCAAGGTAACTGGGACAGTACTTAGCAAGAAAGAGAGGTCTATTTAGAAGAGGTGTCACAGCTGAAATAGGAATAAAAAGGAAAATGAATTTGTACAGGATTATTTTTGATAAAATAGATTTTAAAGGGGCAGCACTTTTTGCCATGACCTTAATAGAACTCTTTGCAAATAATGCGTGGACTAAAGAGCACATAGATTTCTTTTAGGAAGGTAAGAAGAACAATCTGGTAGGTTTATACCTAGAAAGGAAAAAGATTCAGAGCACTCACCTGAAATCTGTGGCAAAACTCAGAGTTAGGACTTCCATTGTGCTTATCCAAAGCTATAAGTTCATAATTTGTCCTTAATTTAGAATTTTCTCTCTGAAATTCAAGAAGAAAGGACAAATTCTTGCTTTTGTAATGACTTAATTATTCAGAAGATATGAACTACCTGCTTTTGTAAAACTCTGAGTACTTTCTCCATCCTGCATCTGTATGCCAACATATATCTATCTATTTATGTGTATATATATACATGTATGTATACATATATGAGTATATAATGCATGTTATATGTAAGATCAGAAAAAAAAATCTTAACTGAGACCCAAGTATGCTCTGTAAGATAATACATTTTAATTAGAAAGTGCAGCTATTCATTTATATATTTTTAAAAATAGGCAACAGAACTCCTGAAATAAATGTTTATCAAAATATTCTTATTTCCCCCCAACAAAGTCCACCTGAGGAGTGTAATTATACTCTTTTCTTTATAGTCATAAGTATCTTGTAGAGCATGACGAAAAAAGTGATAATCCAGGTAAAATGAGATTCTTGAATATGAAGACTTTTAAGTCCACTTACAAAGACCTTAAGGTAATTAAAATGTCTTTAAATAGAAATCTTACAATTTTGCACTCAGTGGGGATGTTCCCATAATTTTCCCACTGTCTTCTTCACAGTTACTTATGGAAAATATATCTCAGGAACTTGCTTAGTGCCCTGAGAATCTCCATTTATGCTTGTTAAAATGAGATTTCTAAGTGTTTAGGTTCAATGCTACATCATATTAATGTTTACAACTTTGTCCTGTCATTTTTCTTCCCAAAAGCTTTTTCTTCTTCTTAGTGGATATTTATTCCTGATTCTCTTTGGTACTGTTTTGTGTTTATTATATTATGACTATGTCTGTATACCTTAGCCCAAAACCAGAAAGTCTGAATTTGCCAGTGATGGGGATTTTAGCATGAAAATTTAAATACTTAAAACATGGTTTTTTAGCTGTTTCATTGCAGGGTGAACCACTGTTCAGATAGTTCACATCCTCATTAAAGTAAATCATCAGGGAATCAGATTTTTAAATCATGTAAAGGAGAGCTGAAACTTGCCTTCCACTGGCACTATCATGTGCCTGCCATCCTGATTGTTCTTTCCCTTCCCCTCCTCTGTGAAGTTTTGCTCATGGCTTTAGCTTGTAACTGATTTCTCAGCAAAGGCCATTTTCAAAGGGAGAAAGAAAAAACACCTCTGAAAATTTCTGACCAGTTCTACAGTTTATTAAAGACTCAGGTGAGGAATTTGTCACTAACTTTGAAGGTCAAAGGCCCTCCAGCTACAAATGTTAAAATAAAAAATGTCCTGGTTATTTGACACTCCTATTGGGGTGCTGAATATAGTGAGTACCCTTAGAGAGCATGTGCTTGTTATTGGATGGATGTTTTTTTATCACATCACTGGATTTCCCCTGACTGAAATGCTGTTAAATCTAGTATGCTTGGCAACATTAGTATCAAGTATAACATTCCTGCTATGATTAGTAGTGAAACATGTTTTGTGATGTACTCCCTTTGGTGTAATCACCCCAGCATAATTTGGTGGCCTACTATATTTAACAGAAAGCAAAATTTTCTCTGGGAAATAAATTTTTTTAACGACTATGAATAACGTTGTCTTCTTACATGAGTATATGAGGATCTCAACAGTTATTCTGAAAGACTGATACAACCTGATGAGAAACGGTGGTCAATAACTTCAGATGATCAACTTTCAAAACAACTTGCTACCCTTTCATGTGTTGTCTCCTCAATATTTTTGTTTGGGTTATGCTTTTTATTGTTTTAATGCTGCAGTCGGACTGCTCCCATATTTTGCAGACATTGCTGTTCACTAGACAAAGATAGCTGCCTGTACAGAAGTCTTTAGCTCCAAAGATTGCAACCTGAACATGGTCTTAAAGAAAAGGTCTTGGCAATCCATATGAAGAGAAGAGGCCTTTGCTTTCCAATAACTATCACTTTGTTTGGGACCTGTAGATAAAAGATTTGCTAAGAAATTAGTGGACATTTCTCTGCTGTTATTCCCTATGGTTCACCGATCATGGATCCTTCAACTAGTCCTGCATGAGCCAACTTTGGAATTGAAGTATGGCAACTACAACTACTCAGCACCAATGTCAGGCTTGCTGTGAGCAGGGCTTCTTATCTTGGGAACAGCACAATGGTGATTAAGACTATCAGTTCTGAGACTGAACTAATATTTGCATGTCTCTTTTACTAGACTGTGTAGCCTACAGCAGCAGACTGCTGAGGATGATCTGGTTTTGCTCCTTAATTCATCTATGTACAGTTCCAGAAAGCCTAGCTTTGTGTTGCTGTCAGTGTTACCAAGGAAGGGGTCTTGGCAAGTGTAGGAAGGCAACAGCTACTATGGAATATGATAACCCCTCTGAGTTGCAGCAATAACTGCTTTTATCTCTTCTATCCCTTGACAACATAAATATCTTCAAATTTCTCCTCGTGTGGGTCTGCAGCCCAGTTTTTCGTCTTTGATCTCTCCCTGCATACTTACCTTGGCCTAAAAATCTGTCTCCTCATCTTTGGTAAGGAGAAAATCACCTTTGGCTACACTGTGGAAAACCTTGAGCCAGCTTTGTATTCTGTATTCCCATATTGCTTTGGGCTGATTCAAAGATCTTCAACATGGCTATTCATTAGACTGTTGTTCAGTGTGGTCAGCATTCTGTTTGGCAATGATCAACAGCTGGTGCTCGGGAACTATATAAAAATTCTTCAGTGAGTTGAATTACATACTTGCACAATGCTCAGCACTGAGCGAAGCAAACAGCACTTCCTCACATATGCAAGATATCTCTATTCACCTCTACAGATCTAGTTCTGACTGAAGCCCAGTATTGCCTTACTAGAAGAGTTAAAGCCAATGGAGTAGTAGTTTAATCATTCTTAAAGGAAACAAATTTGGTCAGTAATCAGTCATAAAACTGTTTCATCTTCCTTTCTAAATTCAGCTGCAGTTTTTGATGACTTATAACAGTAGGCACAACTGCAGTTCTTCATGTTTTTTTCTGAATTTGTTGTTCTTCCATTTCACGTTTTCATTTCATGAAATGAAATCTTATGGTTTTACAGAAGACAAAGGAATAGTGTATTTTCACTCTGCCTTTCATTGGTTATCTGCAGTCAAGAACTTCCAAACAGTCTTCATTTCCAGGCTCAGTTTTTGAGTGAAAATTTTCAAAACTGGGACTCATTAAAAGTCAGTATAGCTGAGGCTTTTTAACACTCTTTAAAAATTCTAGAGTTATTAAATGTATCTTTAGCCTTAACTCCCAATACTGAAATACTGTTTGAAAATGCAGCTTAGACTCTCAAATTAGTCTGAAACTTTTGAACATGGTACTTGCACTGTTTGCATCCCTAAGAGTGTGTTTATCTGTAGCTACACTGAGCTTTGCAAGCATGGGATCTGAGCATGGGCACAAGAAATTTTGCCATTATATTATCAAACTTCCTTTAGAAGAAGACTGAAGACTACACTGTTTCCTTGGATGAGCAATTGAATCTGGAAACCTGTCATGGTCCAATTCCAGTAATTTCGGTGGATCTGTGCAAGCGTTGTTGTAAAATGTCCCATACTGTATAGAGAAATCAAAGACTTGTTCTGACTTAGGGGCTTTTCTTTCTGTCCTTTGGAAATGAACACAGCTTGTTGGACCGTGAGGCCAAGGAAAATGAGCTTCTGGAGGCATGCCCTGATGCAGCAGGAAGTAATGGTTAATTTCAGCTTGGAACCAAATGGGAGTCTCGCTTACATTGTCTGTAAATGCAAAGCATCCTTTCTTACATGTCAGTAAAATTTCATCCAATATATTTCCCCTATTCTTGAAAACTACTTGACATGCTTTATGTCTGTGGTGATGGACCTGTGCATCAGTGCATCTCCAGAGCCTCCTGTGTATGGAAGTTTTCCAAGAAACAGAGCAGAGTCGTGTTTTGAGTCACATGAGCGAAACCGTGGAGGGCATATCAGATCTGAATTCTGCACCGGAAATGAATGGGAATGGAACAATGGAGTGATTTATTGCTCCTCGTGAGACACGCCAGAGAGAAAATTATTTCCTAGAGCTCTAATGTACTACAGTGTATTTTCGTATGCTACTCTTGAAGATACAGAGAACTACTAGCAGCCTGGAAAGTGTCTATGAAAGCTGGCATACATCAACACGTGCAGAACATGAGTCCTCCACTTCCAGTCACAGTTCATTTCTAGCACAGTGGTAATGGCCAAGTGGATGAAAGAAAGGAAGGGCAGAAGGAAGGACCCCTATCAGTGTGTGATAGGTATCTAGGATCCCTAGATGTGTGTCCTGAAGTGGGTGCTGCTAAAAAGGGAAGTTGTACCTGGTGAGCATTTTATGAGGCCAGATCATAAGCTACATTGGTCAACACAGCATCCTGACACTGATCAGAATACTTTGATAGATTTTAAGCCTGTGGAGGTTTAGTGAACACAGCCACTGGATGTGCTGATTCATGGTGAAGTGCTTTCTGATTTAAAAACTTGGGAATTTCTTGTCAATTACCCTGTCTATTTGGAAATGCAATCTTTTTTATTTTCTGGAGTTTTTTACAAACTAAACAACCTAGGCTCTTTGATTTTCTCTCTCATTTTAAGGAAAGACAATTAAGCTCTACCTCTTTTTTTTTGGTAAAAAGCCTTTAGCAAAAATATTGTTTAGATGACTTATACCTACTCTTGAAAATTATCATCAGTGTAATGGGCACTGTCTCTTTACATCAGTATTAAAAATATGACGAGGTTCTTACCTCAGCCTTGTCAACATACAAAGGACAGTTGATTTTAAGATGTGTTACTGGACATACTCCATCACAAAACTAGGCCTAGTAGAGATCGTTGTGAAGATTTGGATGTGATTCTTGAAAGATGCATCTTTCTTGAGAGCTTTCAGGGACTATTGTTTGAGGTGTAACATGAAATCTCTACAAACTGATGGTAAGTCATGGATATGGTAGGATGGTAGCAGATAGCAATCTCTATGCAGTTATACAGGAACATCTACTGCCTATATTCCATTTTCCTTCCAGAAAAAAATGGAAAAAAAATAATCAGTTCCCTTAGTTTCTCTTGGACACAGTTTTAATCCTTTCTCCCAGATTTATTTTTGACTAGAAGCCAAGAGCTACACTGGAAATCAATGATTCAGTGTTCATTTGAACCCAGGATCTTCCTGACTTTCAGTACCAGTCCAACTACTAGACAACAATAACATCTTATGATGTCTCAGAAAAGAGTCCTCTTGGTGGGAAAGGGAGGAAAATTCCCAGCAGAACTCCCGTGGACTTCTGACCTCTGATAAAAATGAGGAAACAACACTTACAATTTTTCAAGACATTATCATTATCATTATGTTTCTCTTAAAGGAGACATGTCAAGCTTTTACAAATTAAAAATAAACAATCTCTGTGTAGTTTTTTGAAAAGTTCCATATTTGTTTTGCTAATAACTTAGTCTGTCCAGACAAAATTAATATTAACATGTTTCTTTTGTGTTACTAGTCATATGCATTTATGAATGTATGTATTTTTATATACATATAAAATGATAGAATGATAGTGGTCATATCACTCTGTTCATTATAGAGAATGGGCCAAAATCTCCATCAAATTGTGTTCTACTGAAGATTGAGTGGGTTGCCCATCAGCTTTTGTACCACAGTAAGTACATGCATGCATTTTTGCAGGATGTTTTCCACCATATGACTCTGTGTTATACTTAACTTCTGGCAAATCTCAGACGATAAATTGCTGATATGTTTGGAAAAGGGACTGTATTTATCACATTCTTTTCAATGAAACTCCTTTACAAATTTCACTGATGTATTTCAATATGGATTATGCTTTCCAGATCTAGCAAAAAGTTAGTTAAAAGCCAAAAGGGGGTTTAGCAGAGGTTCAAAGTGCTTCTGAACTCTCTATTCTTTTGAAGATCTCTATGTTTCTGCTTTCTCTAAGGGAGTACTTGAGTAGTTTATGCTTACCTTGTTTAAACAATAGACTCAAAGAACTAATCTGAACTATTTGAGGAAAGAAAGCAAGCTGCCTTCTCCGCATTCAACTAACTTTTTTTAAACTGCTTTCATGCATTTTTTGCATGTTTATATTGTTCTGACTCCACAAAATTCATTAATGCCAGTGTTGTTGCAGAAAGATGCTTTCACCAGAGTATACATATACTTTGCTGAATTAAAGATACTCTTTACATCTCAGTATATAAAATTTGGCAAAAAAAATGTGAGCAAATGAATTCCCACAAACTATTCTACAGCACTATCTTGCTGTGTCTTAAGTTTCAGGTGAAGAAATCAGCAAGGGAACATTTTGATTACAATCTTACTTCATCTTCTTATAAAGAAGAATGAAAAAATAAATGATGCACAGGTTGATAAAAGCCAGAAGGTGGCCATAACTCTGGGTCATACTATGGCCCACACTCTGCAAGCACAAATGCATGAGTTTATCTTGGTGCACAAAGGTAATCTCATAAGAAATCATGGAAGTGCTTAGATGAGACTAGGCATGTGCATAAGGATTTGCAGGATCAAGCATAAATGCTGATTTACTGCCTATGCAATCTTCAATATAACCTACTCTGATTAAGAGTTTGGCAATTATCTGTAATAACTAGTGTATGTGACCATTGCTCTATGGGACAATAAAGAAATGCAAAATATCAGTGAATGCAAAACTGCCAAATCACAAATATCAAAGGTTCAGAGCTCGCAGTGAGAATGTAGTCCAACAAATTGTATGAACAGAGGTGTTGCATGGAGAATGTTGGCTTGTCAAAGAAGCAGTAACGCGCAGGAGTCAGCTTATGTGCATTTGAGTCTTCTTATGAGAAATGCAAATATTTTTTTTCAAAAGTTTCTTGTTCTTTCTCTATATTCTCATAGAACCTTTCAGCATAACATTTGTGTGTATAATGAACACTAGAAGACATAGCATAGTGTATTTAATAAATCATTCTTGTAATAGTAAATATAAATAATTATAAATAATATTAAGTAAATATAAATAATATTAAGTAAATATAAATAATATTAATTTAATATAAACAGAGCCTTCATTCTAATGTGCTTGTACTTGATGGAGTCCAAAAGAATTTTCAAAAAAGAGCTGAATTATTTTCTATGGGTTGTTCAGTGTATACTGCTTCTGTATCTCTTTATTTTATTTATTTTGTGTTTAGCTAGAGGGAATTCTAGCAGTCTTAGTAGTTAACTGTTCTGTTTTTTGTTTTTTTTTTTTTTTTTTTAGTTTTTTTTTTTTTTTTTGTAGTTGTCAGACATTCTGGAAGTGATGAGGCTCTCATTTTGTGGTAATGACAATGCTTCAGCCTATAACATCAGTGCTGGTGTCCTAAGAAATGTCTGCTTTGTGGATGCCCTCAACTTGGTTCCCCATGTCTTCTTGCTATTTATCACCTTCCCGATTTTGTTCATTGGTGAGTTATTCAATAGAGATGTGCAATCCTAAAAACACTTGAGCATGTATTTACATTCAGTCATGTTTATATGTGCTTGAAGGCCTGTGGTGCAAGCCATTGGATGCTTTGTATCAATTTTAACAAGGAAGAGACAGAAGGGCTTGACCCAGAGGACGTGACACCAGCCTGCTTGAAATATTGAGGAATTTTATATATAAATCTGAACTAAGCAGCATGAAAAGATGGATGAGAACCAGACAAATCAGATCTAAATGCTTTGAAACTTCTCTCTGGAGAAGTTTACTTCAGATTTGAAATTGGCAACTTGCAACCTTTGCTATTTTTAGATATGAGAAGACTTAGGGCAGTGGGTCTGAATTCCCTTCAAGTTACGTGAATTTCAGAGAATGTCCAAAATGTGCAACTTGAATCTAAGGCTAGAAGAAGTGTAGGAAGGAAACTTTTAAAACAGAATAATTACTTCTTTTGCCAACATTTGTAAACAGAAGTAGAGCAAAAGAGATAATCTTTTTTCCACAGGAATGAAAATAAGAAATGATAAATCTCTCTTGAAGAATTTAGGACAGTGAAGTGGCTCTTGCTCACACATTCTTGTAAAAAGCCCCATCTAAATTAGTACTCTATAGTTGTCTCTTTATCCCAGTTATTTGCAGTGATGAAATAAATGCAGTGATGAAATGAATGCAATCTAATACTTTTTCAGAGCTGTCAAACACATTCTAACTGATTGTAGGAGATAAAGAGACTTGAATAACCATCAGAAGGCAATAAGTATTAATAAAAATTAATATTCTCCTGACAACTGCATGAGAAATGGGATGTCAGTTCTCCCATGTTACCTTCCTGATGTCACATATATACATTTCTTCAATGAGGAAGATTTTAGTTTGGGACTATATTAAAACTAGAGATTTAAGGACTTCCATTTTGCAAAAATACTCTGAAGTGATTGAATAATAGGCTACGGGAACCTGTGGGCTCAGACACTCAGTACCTAGCAGTCAAAGGTATAACAAGATCCCATGACTGAAAACTAATTAAGTAATTAAGCAAGGAAAAAAAAAAAAAAAAAGTCTAAATAATACAAGAAAGTTCTAACAAAAGAATGACCTAAGACTGGAAAAAAAAACCCCAAACAAGTGTTATGGAAAACTCTCTCAGACACTTTGTGCTAGTGCTGGCTCTTTCTCTGGTATGAGATGCAAGTCATCCCTGAACAATTCTGCAGAAGTATCTGATAGAAACTCAATGCAAGATATGAGGGCAGAGATAATCTTTTACAACATTCTGTGTTATGCATCACACGGTAGCAGACAGCTCCAATTTTTTCACAGATATTAGCCAATTAATTTTGAAATAGTTTTGCAGCCACTGAAAATTCCCTCTATTTTCTAACAATGTTAGGAAAAAAAATGTAGTAACTTAAATTGTGTGTTATGTATGTAACTATTTGGTTTCTGTTTTGTTGCTTGATTATCAGGAAAAATAGTTATTGAACAGAGCATTAAAAGCCAACTGGAGTCCACAGCATTGACTGATTCCAAAACCAATAATAGATGATGAACTGTGTTTGTGTAGATGTGTGGGCAAAGAGGAAATAAAAATGAAAAGCAGCTTGGGACAGACAAAGATAGGAGCAAGGTCAAAGAAAGCCACATTAGATTAGGAAAATCTTTGGGAAACTGCAGAAAATGCTTAGGTGGGTTTGGAGAAGAAAGGATGTTTTGTTCCTGCAGTACTTTGCTTATTAAACAAGGATGAAATGGCAAAATCCTGACACAGTTTGAATGAAAAAACCTGGGCTCTGGTTTATGTGTTTCTGAGTTACCTGATAAGCCCTTAGGCACAATGAGATGCTGCATCCTTGTGTATCAAAAGCATATCCTGGATTTTAAACTCGGTATGTTTTGTTTTCTTTTGTTTTGTTTCTTTACTTCCCCAATATGTGCTGTGGGATTCAGCAATTCTGTCAGGGAATTCCAAGAGTTGCCTTACAATAAGTGGGACGTGTGCCTGTTTGGGTTAACTGACTCATGACAACCCTGTACCAGGGTGGGAAAGGGACAGAGGCCGAAGCAACGTGCAGGGCAAGACTTGCCATCACAAGAGGCTAACATCTGGCCAGTCCGCAGCTCGCCCCAGCACTGTCACATCCTCAGGTCCTTGGTGTCCTTCTTCTTGCCAGGTTTCTGGCCTCAGAGGGGTTCTTGTCTGAAAAGGATAGGTGCCATCTGAGGTGATGACATGGAAATAGGCTTCAAGATTAATTTGTTGTTTAAATCATCTGAGCCTTGGTGCTGTGCTGGGAGCTTTAATGTGCCAGGAATGCACAGGAGTGGGAGACTGGGCTGTGCCTGAGGAGTGGACACTGGGAAATCGACGTTCAGCATCCCCTGAGACATTGATCACAACCAGTACTGAAACAGAGATAATAAATGCTACTTGTCTGAAGTAAATGTATCTCTTTGAGGCCTCACTGGAGGATGCAACTTTTACATCAGTTGGAAACTTTGCCCACTATTGTCTGTGACTGGGAAAGACACGATGATGCCATCACTTAAGATCTGTCAGTCCCTGTTGTGTGAGCATGAGACTCAGATGTTTCTTTTGGTTTTCTCATCTTTGTTCTTGGCCAGGGACCTCTTCTCTTTGATTGCAATTGTGAGAAGTCTGTTGTCCCATTGTATACAGGATTAGATTGAAATTATGGGGAGCTGATGGCAACTCAGATGCTCCTGGGTCATCTTATTAGTAACATGAGACCGCATAGTCTTGTCGAGTTTTTGTATTGATTGTATATTATTAAGTGTGATCTATGGATTAGAACAGGAAATTGATAACCAGATCACTCACTGACTGACTGTGTGATAACCTTCCTCTTTCATTCCTATTATTTCCCAGGCTGGGGAAGCCAAAGCTCCAAAGTCCAGATTCACCACAATACCTGGCTGCACTTCCCTGGGCACAACCTGCGGTGGATCCTGACATTCACCCTCCTGTTTGTACACGTGTGTGAAATAGCAGAGGGCATAGTTTCCGATACGTAAGTGACAGTGTTTGGTGGATAGCCAAGCTAATTGCATTCATTAATGTGTAGTGTTACTGTGTGATGGACTGGCTAGTAAGGTGTAAAGAATTTTTCCCCAAATAATCTAGGGCATCATTTCATGAACTGTCTGAATTTTAATGGTATGAAGGTGAAACAGTTATTATTAGCACTTTGTTATTTTCTTCTCAAGCTATAACGGCAAGTAAATATTGACAAAAGTTAAAGCATTCACATGGGAAGAAATCCATTTGTCTCTAGGAAAGTCATATTTGTCCTCTTAAATAGATTATCAGAATACCTGGGAATGTAACAGTGGTGGAGAAAGACACCAAATTAACTCATTTATACCTTGTTTATTTTCAGGCAAATGAAATCTCGCCATCTGCATCTCTTTCTACCAGCTATAATGGGATTTGTGGCTGCCACTGTATCCATAGTCTATTACCATAATATTGAAACATCTAACTTTCCAAAGTTACTGTTGGGTAAGTCTAGGTCTGATATTTATATACTCTTACAAAACCCAGTAGTTTAGCCAAAGTCAACTTGCATAGATTGAAGAGGATGGTGAAATGTGTGAGAACGTTAAGAGAGGAATAATTCTCTGCTCTTCAAACTAGTATTATTGTAGGAGTTATTACATCTTTTGTAAGGTACACACTGAAAACTGTTTTTAAAAATGATCACGAAGGGAAAAGCATTGCATGCCTGTAATATTTCTAGCATGAGCTTTTAGGTATTTTTTCAGCAAGCTAGGATGTAGAAGATAATTAAACTATGAACTCTTTTTTCAAAATGAGCATGTTTCCATATGCTCCCTTGGGATGCATCCTGCTTTTTCAAAGAGGAAATATGATATTTGTCAAGTTAAGTGAATTTTACTTCATTTTAATAACAAAGTTCCCCCTCAGATTACTTCAGTGGACTTTTGTAATTGTGTGAAGACCCACCATTGTGGACGTCTTTGAAGAGTGATAACCCAGGAAACAAAACAGTGACTTGGGAAAAGGAAGTGCAAAGCAAATTTCTTGAACCTGGCTTCCTGACTTTGGCTGACATCATGTGTTGCCAGCCTGCAGGCTGGTGATATAGAGGCTCACCATGCCTACATTGCACTAAGCCATGGAATATTTCTGTCTGAGAGAGCTAAAACTTCTACAGCACTGTTGTGGTTCATTTATATATATATATATATTTATTTATTTATTTATTTATTTATTTTAAAATTATGTATGTGCATCTGTTCTACAGCTCTCTTTCTTTACTGGATAATGGCCTTTGTCACCAAAACAATCAAGCTTGTCAGATACTGCCAGGATGGTGTGCCTTTTTCTCAGCTGCGTTTCTGCATCACTGGAATTATGGTCATTCTCTATGGGCTGCTGATGGCTGTGGAGATCAATGTCATTCGAGTTAGGGTATGTGGTTTCTTTATCAGGATCTGACAAAAATCAGTGGTATCTCAGGGATGGAGATGGGTCTTTAGCCCCAGTAAAACTGGCTTGTGTTAAATTTAGGCCCAAGTTTAGCTTAGTGGTAAATGTCTGGTTAATTCTATGGAAATTGATGGGACCTAGCATCTCTTTAAAATGAATGTCCTTCATGTGTCCCTGGGCTCGGTATGTATGCATGCCTGTGTATATGTATACACACAGAAAGTGCATATTTACTTGTATAGATAGATATACATGCATATTTGTGCATGTAAGGGTATATGTGTGCATGTATGTAATCTGTGCTGTGTTAATGTAGATAAGCTATATATGTAGTGAATGTATAAATTAGCATATGTTCTTACCCATGATAATCTAAAATATAATTATACCCCAAAAATTCGTTTCTGTTGTTGTTCAGATAGACGCAGGTAGTGCTGGTAGGCTACAGAGCTTTGTCCACATCCCACATTACTCAATTTCTTGCCAGTTATGCTTTTAAAAGGGAAATGTTCCGATTTATATGCAAATTTATATTTAAATTCAATGTATAATTACGTTTAAATGCTTTTAATACTTTGACACTGTAGTTGTATTATATGCAATTTTTACTAAAAATTATCATTAATAAGATCATTCCTGAGAACAAGCTGTCAATTTTCTCCTCTCCAGAGGTATGTTTTTTTCATGAACCCTCAGAAAGTAAAGCCACCAGAAGATCTACAGGACCTGGGAGTGAGGTTTCTGCAGCCATTTGTCAATTTGCTCTCAAAGGCAACTTACTGGTGGATGAATACTCTTATTATATCTGCTCACAAGAAACCTGTGGACCTGAAAGCAATTGGAAAGCTTCCAATTGCAATGAGAGCACTGACAAATTATGTTTGTCTCAAAGAAGCGTATGAGGAACAAAAGGTAAACCAACAATGTTCATGTCACTGTTTGGCCTTGGAAACTATAGTGTCACTTTGAATTTTTTCTGCTTCTATGAAATCCTAGTTTTAGGAATTTTTAACTTAGGATAGTTGTTCCAAGGTGAAACTTGGCTTAGGAAGTTCCAATCCAATGGCTACTGTTTGGTTTTACGTGAATTTACAGCAGGAGAGTGTTGCCAGATTGAGAGCAACAGGAAACTAAACCCATAACAGACTTATCACTTGCTAGATTTCATTTTAAAGGCGAAATCTTTGTTTAAATCTTAGCTGCTTATGACAGCATCTTAAATTAGAAGACATTCTGTCCATAGTTTCAGCTGGAAGTACTCATCTTCACTTTTTTCTCTAGAAAGAGAAATAGCCAAAACTACACATCAAGAATAGCCAAAACACTTGTGTCTTAACAGCTTCTTAGTCACCAATCCAAAACACAGCACCGTTCAGGCTGCTATGAAAAAACATTAACTCCATCCCAGCCAGACACAGTACAAAAACCATGGTTGGGCAAACTCACTGGGTAGGGCAGGAGTTTCCAGAGAAACTTCTCGATACATTTAGGCAAAACTGTCGTGTTTCACTTGTGATTAAACCTTGTGATTTCTGCCAAAAAAGAATTATTTTGTTTTGCAGAAAGGAGGAAGGATTTGAGAGCCTGCCTCCCTGCTTTGTACATACATATCAATACTCAAGCATAAACAGAGAGAATACAGGCATTCAGAGGTCACTTTGGAAAATGTAGCATGTAGGACCAAAGTATATAAATCCTGTTCCTGCAGAAACCAGATAAATGTGTTTCTATGCAGTGTCTGGTTTAAAACTGCAGTAAGAAGGAAAGCCAGGAGGAGCAGCAATATGCTCCCAGCAACTAATGGAGCTGCACTCTACTTTCTCTGGGCTCTCTGAAATGAAACCTTGATCCGTATAATTGTTTCTATTTTAATAGATGAAGGTTGCTTCTCTTTCCTTTTGTAATTGATGTTTACAGAGAGTAGAGACTGGAGACAAAGACCCTTCTGCTTATAAGCAGAAAACTTCAGAATTATTGGAACTGAGCTTTTCATAGCAAAGGGGAAGTGCATCCCTTAGGCCAGCTCCTTGAAGAAGCATTTGGTGCCTAAATACTACTTAAAGAGACTGGAGAGTCTTAGGCACCGACATGTCCTGAGGATCTGAGTCTCTGTGCCATTCTTAATGACAGGCATGATGTCTGGATGCAAGCATTTGTCTGTGGCTTATTACATCTGCAGATACTGTGTGTTCCTGCACAAATATGCGGCTCAGGTGCCAAAAAAAGGCAAGCTAAATGTGCCATTGCTCATGTGCATGAGTGCAAACATTCAGCGTGTAGCTTCCCTAGGTGTGTGTCATACATATATGAAGACTTGCATAAATACGGTTACATGCATCTACATTTAGGTGGCTGACTTACTTCAGATTTTTTGCTTTCCATAATTGTTTAGTCTCAAGATTACCACGGCATCTAGCCCATTTATGCTAATATTCAAAACCAGGCTGTAACCGTGACATAAACTGATACTTCATAGATAAAGTAAACCAGAGGACTAAAACAAATCCAAAGAGTCAGGCAGTAAAACTTGCTGCAGTTCACTCCCAGAGAAATGTGTTGGTTTGATCGTGGTTGGGTCAGAAAACAGCCACAGAATTAGGAAAATTCTTCAGGTTGAAGCATGGTCTGCAATCTGGAAGAGATGATATGTCACTGTCTCTGCTGTCAGTGTGTATTTCACACTAATGTTCCACAGCTGGAGAGGGGAACATGGAACATCCCCAGCATTCTCTGGATTAAGTGGGGTTATCCCTGCCTGTGCCTGAAGATAGCTGATCTCAGCTGTGCTCTGTGGCCCTGCAGACAGAAGGCTTCTGTTCCTTTTCAAACCCTTCTTATCAGGCTTTGATGAAAGATGCTGAATATGACCATGAATATTCTGTATTGTAAAATGCCCTTGAGATAGCTCACATGATGTTGCTTTGCTATCCCTTCTGCATGCTATGAAAATTGAAAGCAGTTGAGGTTTTCTACCAAATAATAGCTTGAGGGAATCAAATCAGATTAGATTTGGTTACTGTTTTCTCAAAATCACTGTTTTCCAAACCTGTGTCTCCCAAGCATATAGGAGTGTAAACCAGTGGGTCTGAGACTGACTTTGTATGGCTGCTGTATTCTGCTAAAATAGGATATTGCCACTTGTGAAACCATGAAGTCTGTGAACATTAGGTTCAATCTTTTCTTGTTTTCTTTGATGTCAGTGGGCAACTCCTTAAAGCTGTATTCAACTATTTAGAGAGAATTCTTCTGACTCATATCATATGAAGGTTTGCCCACTGACATGAGACGTAAGCTAATATTTCTCAGTGACAAATCTGAATTCCCTATTCTGTTATATGTTTTTTTACATTTTTAAATTTTCATCAAGCAGTTATTATTATTATGAATACATTCACTACTCAGATTTCTTTAGTTATAAGCAATTTTTTCAAACCATTGAGTAATTTAATTTTAATATCACTTTCATGCTACATGGTATTTTATAGAATTTTAAAGCCAATTATCAGTAATTTTATTGTAATATTAAGTAATATTGAACAACACAATACAAAGATAAATAACTTTGATTGACATTCTAATTGGCTATTAGTCTTGTAGTTGCTACTGCAAAAGGCATTCCAACTCTTACAGTAAGATATAGGTCATTTGTTACTGGTTTTATAGATAGCTTGTGTGTGGCAACATAGCATAACACAGCCTATCATAAGAAAACAACATCACATACGTTCTTTCAAATTAGAAGATACTATAAAACTACAGGTAAAATAAGCTCTTTTGGTAATTAAGCTTACTTAAATATGCTGTTTGAGGTTTCTTCCTCAACAAAGTATTGCCAACAATAAATTGTAATCGGCTTTCCTTGTCTTATTATTTCCTGCCATCAGTAAATATTCTAAAAGATGGACATGATATATTTTCTTGATTTTTCTGGATAGTTTCCTATAGAAGCAGACATACCTCAGCTTATGGTATTTTTATCATACCTTTCTAAGAATCCTGGAGAAATTAGAATTGTGGATAGGAAGGCTTCTTCTGCAGAATAAACAGTAATGCATATCATACACATAGGCTTGGATCCATGACTTAAATTCATATATTCTCTTTAATACATGTTCACAGTTCCTACTATATTAATGGATATTTTTGCTGAAGATAAAGAATTCTTTAATAAGATAAATAAGTCCTTAATAATATGCAATGAAAGTCTCACAGCCAAATTTTTTGGACCAACATACTATCTGTGGCTAGTACTTGTCACATAATCCTCCCGCCAAAAAAAATGACCCTGTTTCTGTTGTTGCTTGGCTTTTGGTTTGTTTTCCATACAAGTGGTTTAGATGTTTCAAAACTCTTATTAATGCATCATATATCACATGCCCCAAAGATTTAACACATTGATATTACATTTGGTTTACCCCATCAACCAAAATCCCATGTAATTTGCCTTGACAGGTAATAGAAGGTTTTACTTTTGGATAAAGTATTTATAAATAGAAATTGCAGTTTTTAAAGTCAAGGACTGTCAGAATTTCCTGTCTTGCTATTCATGTGCCACTGTGGATCTTACCTGTTATAGCAAAAAGAAGAGGAAAGAAAGTGTGTTATACAGCTAGAAATCACAGAACAGAGCATTGCCCTTCAGCATCAGACTGAACCTGTCAGCTCCAGCACTAAGGAAACAGTCAGATTGCCATATTTACCAAGGCATGCCTTACAGGTGGCTTAATTTACCAGCAAGTGCTGTCTCACTGCCCTTATTTCAACTGTTGAGTGCCCAAGGTAGAGAAAATTACAGTGATTTAAAATGGAGGTGACAAAGACAAGATAACCTAAGCAAGTGCCACAGGTGAGAACAGCAGTCCAGCCCGGTACTTCATACAACAATTGCTACCAACTTTACCAACAAAAATAATCAAATGTAAACAAACACCAAGATGCTTAGTTGTGTAAACAGATTAAGTTCACATTCGTGTTGCTGAAACTCTTCCCTTTAGTACAGCTCCATTCCTTTTCTGTAACTGGATCTTTTTTAACATTATGTTTTAAGATTCTTTTTCTCACCTTCCAAAAGGAAAGTAAGTCCTTCCAGTCTCCTGTGACCAAGAGGAGAAGTTCTTGGTTTCAGGTGGCTTCCCAAGACACAGTGTCTTAAAGGGACTAGGAAACTACAGAAAATAATCATGTTAATAATGCTTTTCTGATGCAGAAGGCCCAGACAGAGCTTTTAATTTGATTTTTATGACATTGGCCAAACTTTCAAGCGTGGATTTACTGAAATATGTCAGTGGTCATCAGAGAGCTATAATGAGTAGTGATTGACAGATCAGCACCTAAAAAAAGGATAGGATTCAAACATACAACATACTATACCACAAGCCCTTAACACTAGGCCTCAAGAACCATTGTGGAATAGAGTTTAAGATTAGAAAAAAACCTGCACTTTTCTATCTCCTCCCTCCTCATTAGATGCTTCAGGTAATTTGAAGTCCTGATTAAGAAAGAAGAAACAACATTATTAGGTAGTTTAATTTAATTAGGTTTTTTACCAATGAAAAGTAAATAGATTTCATGTAGCGATGACAACTATGTGAATTTTGTAGTAGTACTGAAAATGGCTATTAAAATAGCAAAATCTTATTAAAGAAATAAGAATTTACCATTGCCATTTACCAAATTTACCATTATGTGAGTGCTCAGAACAGTACGTGCAATTTTTTTCCAAAAGATGGAAGATGTGTTTTCCTTATAAGTTAGTTTAGCTCCTATCAAGCTGTTAGAGTGCAGACTGTTTGTTTGAGGAGGATGATGACAGCCCCTGTAGTGCAAAACCCAATAGGCAACAAATTCAGAGCCTTTGTCTGAGAAACTCCCATGAGGCCTTTGTGCTCTTTCCCTCATCAGAAGAAGCAGTTTCATTCTTACCACTTTCTGAAATGTTACCTCTAATTTGTTCCCATGCTGCTTATTTCTGTGTACTCGCCTTCTTGGCATTGGGTATGACCAGAGACTGACCTAATCTCCAGAAGCCAGTAAGCAGTTATCTGGCCCTCCTGTACACTTGTACATTTTTGGCACCATGTGCATATTCTATCTCACTGTTGAAGTGGCATAAAAGGAAAAACAGAAAAGAGGAAAAATGATGAGGCAGCCAGGCAGGGTACAGGCTTTTCTCTGGTTAATTTGCTGTGGGCAGGGAGTTGTTATTGCTGGGCTATACTTAAAATGTCTCTGAACGCTCAGGAGGGCTTGGCTTGGGTTACAAGTTGCAGGCATCCATCCTACTTGAAGAATGACAGATGCTTTTTTAAAGTGCCAAAAGCTGCTGCCTGAAGTGCTCTGCAGGCCATGGATCTGTTATGTAAAACTCTTTCTTCTTTAGGTTAATAAGACCTCCGAAATACCAGAACCCCTCTGACTAGATACAGAGATAGCTCCCGGTTGGTGTTTTAGGGCAAGAGTTGTGATACTGCATAGATTCACAGAACTAAGGCTAGAAAGGACCCTTAGCTGATTTAATCTTACCTCCCTATGAAGCCTATTACTTTCATCTCTGAGCACAGGAATTAGTGATTGGCTGAAGTACGCCTTCCTGGAAAGCATCCAAGAGATAGGAAAAAAAAAATCCAGATAAATTAATTTAAACTATATTCTTGTAGGTGTCTGTCTGTGTTTTTTCCTTCATTCCCTTTTTCACTTCAGAAGCCTTTACTGGAATGAGTGGTTTCACACCTACTGTGAAAGTCAAGATTACCCATATGAGCAAGGCCTTGACGGGTCGGACCTTTTTCTGAGCACACATGTGACAAGGAATGTGCCAGTACGGTTAATCTGTATTTGCATTCCTGTGTTCACAGGCTCAGAAAACTGTTAGGATTTAGATGTGAGGAACCACAGTTACCAAGAGAAGGTAGAATTTGAATTTGATGTGAAGAATGTCTGAAATCTGTTGATACACTTGCTGCCTCATCTACTCCAAAATACCCTTCAGGAATCATTTTGGCATCCAGGCAGGAGTGAGGTAGAAGCTGCTGTATACAGCCTGGGAGTTATCTTCTTGGGGCATTGATACCTGTTTCTCTGTTTTCCAGAAAAAGGTAGCAGACCAGCCCAATCGGAGTCCCTCCATATGGTTAGCAATGTACAGTGCTTTTGGACGACCAATTCTTCTCAGCAGCACATTCCGTTACTTGGCTGATTTGCTGGGTTTTGCTGGGCCGTTATGCATTTCTGGCATTGTCCAGGGCTTCCAGAATACAACAAACAATACAAATACAACAGAAAAGGTAACCTCACAACATGGATCAAAAGACTTTTTTAATACATCTGGCTGCATGATTTCATATGTCTGTGATCATCATTGTATTATTTCATTGTTTCTTTCAAGCAAATTGAGTAAATTTTTGTGAGAGGCAGTCAAGTTATAAACCTGAGTAGTGGAAGTCTTTCGTATGAATGCAACACAGGTAGTGCATGTTTCCCCCAGTTGCCCAGCTGTCTGCCTCTTGGTGGAGGTGTCCCCACAGTTTTGGGGAGAAGGAACAGATTTTCTGCTCCTCTTCAACTGTGCCTCTTTATTTCAGGCAGGTTACCCGCTGTTGGTGGATGCATCCATCAAGGATGAGTCTGGAAATTCTTCGTTTCTGTTCACCTGTCCATTCGTAGTTCACTGACAGGTTTGAGGTCTCTGAAATCAGTTTTCTGCTGGGAATATGAGAGTAGTCACTCCCTGTTTGTGACTGATAATGCTGCTTATTGCGATGATGAAATGCATTGGCTTATAGAAGTTGAAAAGCATCCACTTTATTCAGTGGCATTCTTGATACTAGAGATGCACAGAAGATGCTAGTTCACAGCTCATTTCAAGTTTCACTGAGACTGAACTTTCAGAAATCACCTCTAAGCACTGAGCAAGCCTCTGACACAGAACATTTTCTATCATAAGAAAAAGAAATTATTAGTAGCTAGTGAAAAGATACAGGTAAAATGATTTTACTAGTTGACAGCAGAGAAGACATGATGAAGAAATTTTCCTACTCCTGTGTTCTGATACAGAAACATCTCCATACACTTTATGCAGTGAGTGTTTTGAATTTGAATGAGCAGATAGGTATGTAATGGAATAACATTTTTCCCCTTCAGATAAAGCATTTGACTATTGTCACTACCCAAATATCTTCGTCTTGGCTGCTCACTTCTGACATTCGTTTCCCTGACTGATGGTCTGAATTTGGCTTCTGATTCTTATTCAGCCATTACACTGAAGAATGAGACTTTAATTGTACAGCTTGTCAAGTAAAGCTCTTTATCATCCTTGAACCTCCACATGTTGGATTTGAGCCACAGAGTTAAAAGGCAAAGTGCATATTTTGCCTCTCTTTTTTTTTTTTTTTTTTTTTTTTTTTTTTTTTTTTTTTTAGCTTGAAAATTATTGTTTCTGGATCTCGAATTTAATAATCTGTTCCTTGTTTGCTTCCTTTATCTTTTATACTATTCAGTGTAGTGATTTTAGCTGTGGGTTTTTTTTAAGTTTTAATCGACATTGGCTAAAGGGAAGATTAAAATCATTGGATAACTGAAAACAAGCCAAGCGCCTGGCTTGATGACACTCTCTTGAATACATTTCAGAATACATTTGCTTTTGATTTATTGATTTTGATAAACTTTCTATTGGTTGTTCTTGCTATTATGTGTTTCTCCTTTAAATTCTCTCTAGTTTCAATTAACGTGAATTAATTGAATTTTATGCTTATTCCCCCATAATTCCTGAGAACTTTATGTACATTGATAAGGGTATCTACAAATGTTATTTTATTATTGTTAACCTCACTGTATAAACATGGGGAAGTTAGATGCAGCAGAACATTAATAAAAGAGTTTTCAAATATATTTATCTGACCAATCATACACTTAAGCAACCCTCATTTCAAGGAGTCTTGGGCTAGTGGAGTCACTTAGTCCTATTATTTCAGTGGGATTTAGGTGTCTTACAGATGTTAGACCTTTTGAAAAAATGGTTGGGTGATTATACACCCCTTCTGTGTGTCAGCTGCCTGTGGCAGAGGGAGGAGTGTGTGGTGTGGAGAGGCTGGGGTCACTGCAGTGAGGTGAGCCTGCATGGCTTGGGGCGCCTCTCTCCTGACTGCAGTTTCATGGCAGATGACAGTAATACAGAGTGATGAAGTAATCTTCAAGAGGGTAGATACATGGCTTACTTTCCAGTATTTTCCAAAATACCAAAGGAATAGCCTTTTCTTCAGTATTTTGGTACATTTATTTCCTTCTCTGCCTGAAACAGAGTAGCACAGTGAACATAACTAGAAAATGAAAACAAATAAAGTGATTTAAAGGAGCTTTCTTTTCCCTCCTGTTGAGGCATTTAAACCTCATTTTGTGTGGAATACTGGCATATATATTGTTATTTTATTCAGAATTCACAGGTGTCACAAATTGTATTTCTGGAAGGAATTGTTTCTATAATATGCAAATGCAACATAAGTAACTAATCCTATATAATAAAAAATACTTTCTTGCAGCTTTGTGGTGCAGGTTGAACTAGCATTTCTGTCCTACAAATCATCAAAATTCAATGGAGAAACTAAAGATAAGGCAGACGTGGTGATCTCATTGTCCCCTTCCTGCTAAAAACAATTAATTTTATAACTGCTAAGATCCTAATTCTTTGGAACATGAGAGGAGTATCTAGTTTAGTTTGTATCCATCTAATTTGTATCATTTGCAATGACTGAATTTCCTTGTTTCCAGTGTCTCAAGAATATACAATCCTCCTATGCTACTTCCATAATTTTTTCCTTTCTTTTTAGGTGAAGAATCCATCAAATTCATATCTTTCCTCAGAGGAATTCCTCAGGAATGTTTATGTTTTGGCAGTCCTTCTCTTCCTGGCCCTTCTCTTGCAGAGGACATTCCTGCAGGCATCCTACTATGTGACTACAGAAACTGGCATCAACCTACGAGGTGCTTTACTGGTGAGCAAAGATGTTTCCACGATCTGCCAAAAAATTCACTAATACTAACACCAGCTTTGTATTTTCATTTGTCTTGTTCTTTACCTGAAGACTCATTTAACAATTTTTTTGAGAGAAGATGTGCACTGTATTTTTATACACAAAACTGGAAGAAGTAGTATCACTGACAGCCAAACTGAAGGCAGGAATACCTTTTTCTAAAAACTAAACCCATCATACTAACATGTAGAAGTTTAACACTCACTCTGTGCATGTAAGAACATATCTTTGCAGATCACATTAGGTATATGAAGATAAGCAGTATCATTTTGGCTCTGCATCTGCTTTGTTCATTTGCTTATGAGGTTACCTCTGCTGACTGTGAAGTCACCTGCAGCATATCTTTGGCTGGGCTATGTTTTACAGAAACATTGCCCATGTATCATGAGCGGTGATTCTGACTATTTATGCCCTTTTGCACAGAGACCTGTGGGATGGGACAGGAGAACCACATCTCCAAAACTGTGTCTCTAAAACTGGCATCTATTGACCCTCTCTGAAAGTCATGTTTATGACAGCTCAGCATGTGGGTGGGTTGTAGCAGGGATCTCTGCAGACCGAACTCCACAGACAGCAGTAGCACTGTGTGCAAAACAGAAGCTGGTAAACTTACCCTAGGAATAACTTCTCAGCACAGAAGCTTCTGGGGTTTGTGCACACTGTGATTGACGTAGCTGTTCAAACGTTTTCTGCCTTCTCCCAGGATAGATGGTACAGACCTGGTGAAGAAAGAGTACCTGATTATTTTCTTGTGATTTTCTGAGTTCCACTTGCCAAAATGAGGATTCTTAGGACCATATGCAGCTGATGTAATTCATCATGGTCTGTAGGCATTTCTGATTAATTCTACAAGATCTACCTTGCTCATGGATGAAACAGGGCAAAGAGCACAGGTTATTTTAAAAAATTCCTTGAAGCTGCAGTGTTGGATGTATGGTCATCACTGAGAACTGGGCTCACAATATTTGTCTTTAAAATTCTAGTAGATATAAGCCCTGATTAAGCTTAAACCCTTCTAAGTTCCTACAAATTTGATAAAAATAGATGGCCAGGTTCTCCTGGTTCAGCCAGGATAGAGTCAAGCTTTCCCCAGCAGAGAGAGAGGGAAGGGATCTCCAGCCGGGTTATTCATACCATGCTGGCATCAGGTCCAGGTGCGGAGCCTTTTCACTTTCGCTTCTGGTGTTGGTTTTTGCCATACACGCGGCGGGTTTGCTCTGTGATCATTTAGCGTTATTTCTCTGTATATCTTTTGTCTTGTTCACTGTTATTGCTGTTTATTGTTGTGACCATTGATACTGTTGTTGTTCAGATTGTTCTATCACTCTGTTGTATTAAATTTCTTGTTATTTTAGCCGGGGTCTGTGTTTAACTTCCAGCCCGACTAGCGCGGGTTGGGGAGGGGCAACGGCAACGTGCTCTCTGATCCCAGCAAGGATTAAACCTTGCACACAGGTAAAGGAAAGAAACCCAAGGGAATACATACCCACCCTGATTAAAACTTCATAGATTGAGTTTAACTATCAGAAACAAGAATCTTTTTGACAGACAGTGTCACAGAAAAGCAGGCTCATTAAATATCTGTTAAAAACTGATCTTTGCCCAGTTTTCTAGATTTTGATATTTTGTTGTCATTTTTTTCTAGGTCTGTGTTAAGCAACAAACATTTTAAGAGGAACTGGAGTTTTAAGTCAGTTCTCTCTCTTGTGCTTTCTCTCACTCTGTCTCCATCTCTCTCTCTGTCTCAGGTGAGAGACTGGGAGAAGGGCTCTATTAGGTAAAAACTGATACTGCAGTTTGAAACATCCTGCTGCTACAGTTGGTTTAGAATTATATCATTTTCATATCTTCCATTTTATTCCCTTCCCACAGGCAATGATATATAACAAGATCCTGAGGCTTTCTACATCCAACTTGTCCATGGGAGAGATGACGCTGGGACAAATCAATAATTTGGTTGCCATAGAAACAAATCAATTAATGTGGTTCTTGTTCCTGTGCCCCAATCTGTGGGCAATGCCTGTTCAGGTAGAGCATCAAAGTAAGGGCCTGGTTTCCGAGATCCTCCAACCTGGTTGAAAAGTGTATATGTCTGTGAGAATACTACAAAATCCAGAGGGGAACCTGGACTTCACACTCATTTGCCAGGAAGACTAACAAGCAGAACCATGGCCCCTCCAAAGGCTGGGAGGCTGTCTCTGCAGTAAAGAGAGAGGATTTTTTTGAGCAGGGTTTCCATGTCATGGATGTGGTCTGTGAGTTTAAGAATTATGACCTGTCATCCTTTACTTGCTCATATTTTTACCACTGCTGACACAAGTCATTGCTTTTATTTCTGCCACATGGCAGTAGCTCTGGCATCTGACTACCTCTAAGTATTGCATTTGCAGTGTCCACTTGTAACTGCGTTTTGTGGCAGGAGCAAAAAGCAATTGAATCCTGCTCAGTGACTGACAGCAGCACTGAAAGAGTGCTGCACACAATGCTCAGAGAAGTTCTCATCTAAACAAGCTTAGTTACTGTAAACATCTGCTTCTTAACAAGGCTGGAAAAGATCTGTAGGCAGATCTGTAGGAAGAAAAGGTAAAAATTATTAGCCTGAAAGAAATCTTTAAAAGTGCTAAATAACTTAATGACCTAAGCCATGCTGATTTTCCATGAAGCTTGGACTCCTGCAGCACCTTCAGAATTTTAGCTTGGGGTGAGATTGGCATGGTCCTTACCTATAGGTGATCCTGCTGACATTAAACAAGTTTAAAAAGGAATAGAACCCACTCTTATAGTAGATCTGTTTTGCTGACATTCCTGGAACTGTATCAGTAATCTATTATAATACTCAGCAATATTACTACTTCTAGTGGATTGGGTAGGGTTTAGAGAATCATAAAATAACTTATGAAGAAAAAGACAAAAAATTTGACATGACAACAGAAATCAGAAATAATGCAGAGTTTATTTTTAAGTCACTGTTTCACATCGAGGTTTATTTGGAAGTGTTGCTGTTAATACTTTGGATGTTATTAAATGAGCATATGGTCTGATTGCTGTGCTAGTGAATAATTATTTGTATCCTAAATTCACAATTCATTTGTCTCTTTAATAAAGTGTCTGTCCCAGCCACTGTAGAAGTGTAGTGGCCTTCCTCACTGCTACTGTAAAAGGCTGGTTTGAGGAATCTCCTGATAATTTTGCTGATTCCCGGACTTCACCTTCAGGCAATCGAGAGGCAGGGAACACAGGAGTAGCTTGACCAAAGCTTTGGCTGGGAATGAGCATAGCATGACCTATGAATTTGTACTTGAGTGCACTTGGTGAATGAGCATCTGTGGCCAAGGCTACACAGGGCTCCTTCTGCTCTTAAGCTCTTAATAAAAGCAATTACCTTACACCCCTGCTCCAACAATAAAATCGAAAAGTGAATACTTACTATTTCCTTCGCAAAATATTATACAGCTGATACCAATGACACTGGTTTTGTGGTAATAAGTCTTTATGCCTGATATGCTCAATTGGCTGTTTTTGGGGAAAAAGAGGGAAGAAACTAACTTTGGTAGCTATGACCTGGATTATAACTATATCGCTCTGGAAAAAGGTGATAGGACTGTCCTGTTTTGCCTTGTGCAAAGGAGTTGACCTTCAAGGGTTATCCCAAG
Organism: Athene cunicularia; assembly: GCF_003259725.1. NCBI lineage: Eukaryota > Metazoa > Chordata > Aves > Strigiformes > Strigidae > Athene > Athene cunicularia. Next base: position 6,129,150 of record NW_020799092.1, on the reverse strand, counting down.
AAACAACAATTGTCAAGGCTGCCCCTCCTTGAGCAAAATAGCTTGTAGCAAATACTGAGCATGTATCCATCCAGTGTGATCAAATATAGCCATACCTTGCTTAAGATGGGGATGAATCTTAGAAAATATACTGTGTATCCACCAGTTACGGCCTGCTATCAAGGGCTAAAATTCATTGCAGGATCAGGCCCCCAGTAAGGGCTTCAGTTTACACCAAGTACGAATTGCTTCCTGTAACCTTGTATTATTCTGGTAAGAAAATGGCATCTAGGTATGCTATGCAAAGTTAAATAATGCTTTCAAAAATGTTGAACTCCGTTGATTCTTATTTGTGATATTGGATAATAAGAAAGCAGATTTAAAGACAGAACTAAGAGATATGTCTAAGAGATAACAAAAATGCAAAGTAGGGAACTAGTTCTGTATGGTCTGTTATCACTGAGGAGATCTCTATACCATGAAATGGGGCTTTTAATAAGAATACTAAGTAGTAGAGCTTGTATTAAACCAGAATCACAGTAGTTGCATCAGAGTCATTCTCAGGTAAACGCCTGGGGGAAGTGTTCCCAAACTCTTTGTAGGGCTAAGGTTGCATCTTGGTATTTTCCTACAGAGCTCCATGGTATTGATGCACAGGCTTAGGTTTGTGTCACTGCCAGCACGTGTGCTTCATTCTTGAGTGCCTATCTTAGATGTTCCTCTGTCTGTGGTTGCAAGAGGACCACTACAACAGAATGCAGCTGTGATTCATGACAGCCCTAAGACCTTTGAATACTTCCAGAGTGATGTGAGGAGCTCTAGTGTAAATAAGACTTGAGACTAGTAATTCTGTAAACTGTGTTGGGGCAAGCACCATCATTTTAGTGCTTCATTAGTTCTGTGGAAACCTAATCTGGAATTAGGACTACTAGGCTGTAACACAAACTACGTAGTTAATATAAAAAATAAGGGCTTCTGGGTTCATTTCCCACACTTTCCAAAAATTACCTCTTGAAGTACAGGCTCAGCTGATTTGTGTGAACCATTCAACTGTTTATTAGAAGAACAAACATTTTTTTCTTGCTCTCATTCCAACATATTGATTTTTTTCTTTTCTATTTCATTTTTTCTTCATAGATAATAATGGGTGTGATCCTACTCTATAATTTACTCGGAGTGAGTGCCTTGGTGGGTGCTGCTGTCATTGTACTGTTAGCTCCAATACAGTACTTCATAGCTACAAAGTTGGCTGAGGCTCAGAAGAGCACTCTCGTAAGTAAATTATTTCAGTGACATTTGTGACCCAGTAATGACAACTGGGAACCAGGTGTTCTGGATTCTGTTCTTGTGGTTAGTGAACATTCATTGCAGAGATTTGGGGAAGCCGTCCCTTAATTCCATCGTCACTCCCTGTCTGGTTTTCTTTGGCTTAGTGTCTCTTCCTTCCTAACATTTGTCATACAAAAGTCTGAAAAAAGTGTGTAGGTTTTAACCTGCCTTCTCTGCAGAGAGTAGTTTTCACCCAACTAGCAGTTTCATTTGAACTCAGTTCCATGAAAGGATGTTATTCCTACATTCAGGTGTTATATTTGCTGGGATGTTAGCAAACACTATAAATGACTGATAAATTATAGGAGAACAGTATTAAAGAATGTGTACAACCACCCTCTGAAATGGCTAGAGGCTTTATGCTCCCACCCCAAGTTTTGGTATTCTCTAAAAATCAGCTGGTGTTGCTGGATCAATAACTATTGTAATTTCTTCAGTGCTGCAAGTTTATCTTGCTGTCTAATTTAGTTCACCAATTAGAAATGTTTTCTTATACTTTGTCTAATTTTTAACTTTATTCTCATGATCCTTGAACTCTGAATCAAACTTTGATGTTTGTGTTGTGAAATATTTAAATATCTTTATTATCTTAATATTCATAAGCAAATTATACATAAATGTATCTAATCTTCAGCACACTTCAATCCTGTTGAGTTGTGCCAGTTTATACCAACAGAGGATTTATCTTTGCATAATTTCAGAAATAGTCTGAATTTTTCTTTTCGCTCCTTTCTGAGTTCCTCTGACTCATAACATCTTTTGGATTATGATTTTATCAAAACTTTTGATTACTGTTTTCTGGTGAGGGGCAATCAGCTAAGTATATCAACAAACATCTCACTTATTTTCATGACCAGGCTGTATGAATCCCGGAATTAATCTTGTATCAGCAATTACATACAGGTAGTCTTCCATCTATTGTTATGGATACCACTGACCTACTAATCCACCTCCCTGAGTTTCACCCTCAATTTGGATGTTTTGGGGTTTTTTTCTTTTTAGAATGGGATCACTTAATTTTTCCCTCATTATTTTAAGAATTTTAATATCTCCAAAGAACATGGAATTTTATATTGTTTTACTCGGTATGGCAACTGAAAGCCTGTACAAAATCACAGACAAAGTAATAAATCTTTAATGAACTTTAGAACAGAAGTGAAGGGAAAAGAGCATTGTCACCAAAACTGCAATTTATTATCAATCCTTGTTTTCTTTTGAAATGAAGGACTATTCTACTGAGAGATTGAAGAAAACTAATGAGATACTAAAAGGCATTAAGTTATTAAAGCTGTATGCCTGGGAGCACATATTTTGTACTAGTGTGGAAGAAACAAGAATGAAGGAACTCACCAGCCTCAAAACCTTTGCGCTTCATACATCTCTTTCCAGTAAGTAACTATGCTTTTAGCACTTGTAGCACTGGGGAATGTATCCTTTTCTTCATGTAAATATTCCTCCTGACTTCAACTAAAGCAAAATACAGCCGTGACACTTTTTTTTTTTTTCATGTGGAATGTGATTAAAATAAAAAGACATGACAAATATATAACACAGAAACTTAAAAATATAGAACAGACCTAGTTGATTTTCTTCTGCTTTTTCTGTCACCTTCATTATGAAATTACAATTATGAGCTAATTTATAGTAAGGAGGCTCCAGATAACATTAGCAGCTCTGATTACAGTGAAGATTAATTAGTGACTGAAAGAAATTGTATTTTCTGTAATGTAGAAGAGCTGAGAGGGTAATGTTTTAATTGTGTTGCATAATTCTTCATATAAATCTTTTAATCTCAGTTCACTAAAGTATACAAATGAGATAATTCCTTGGTTTATTTCTTTGTGTGTTTAAAATTTTTCTCTGTCTTGGAAGGAAATTTCTTCATGCAGAGCAATTTTCCTTTTGGAGTTTTAATTACTTGAATTGGAAATAACTGAATTCTTCTAGTGCCATACAACTAATCGTAAAATTTTAAAAACTGATTTTTAAAACTAAGAGTTTTTTCTTATTTCTACAATCTGATACCTATTTTATTTATCTTTCACAGTTTTTATGAATGCAGCCATACCAATAGCAGCTGTTCTTGCAGTAAGATACATTTTTTTTCAATTTTCCTTATAAAAAGGGAGAGAAAATAGAGGTGGGGAAAGAAAGAAAGGACACCATTGTTACTGAAGGACATATTCCTCATAAAACCAGCAGATGAGTCAATAAGCCCCTGCTAACTGTAGGATATAATGACCCTGGAAGTGCCCATTCCCAGAGCTGGTATTTCACCAGCTGTGGTTTGGATCGATAAAACCAAAAGGAAATATAAATTTTTACTGACAGAAATAATAATAATAATAAAAAAAAAATCATTGCAACTTGAAAGAAGACCCATTTTGAGCAGCTCTCATTTTGAAGGCGTTTTGGGTTGCTTTGCTTTTCTATTGTCTATCAGTGAAAATCCTTCCTGTTTCAAAGTGCTTTATAAGTCACCATTTCAGTATTCAAGGAAGGGTACTCTGCAGTTTAAGGAGAAATAAATTTTGCTTGTCCTCTGGCCAGGTTTAAATCTCAGCCTGTTGCACTAGAGGAACTATGGCATGCTGGTCAGTATGGAGTCTTCATAGACCAAATTCTGAGGGTATTACTGCCAACAGTATGAACCAGAATTGGATGAAATATGACCATAGCTCTGCATCTGTGAAAATAACCCATAAGATTTATTAGGTTCTTACTGATATTTCTGGGTTGTATGTTTCCTCTAAACCCTGAAGTCAGTTACAAAACTTTACAAAACTAAATGCTTTGATTTTACACAGATTTTTTTTTTATTCTTAAATGTGTAAATGTCTTGAAAGTTTCTTCACTTTAATAGAAGATGCCTTTCTCTTCAGTTTATTTGGATTCCCAGTAAATTGAGGTATATAGTTATTGGCCTTAGTTGAGCAAAATATTTTGCTTGCTGTCCTTGTCCATCTTTTTCAAGAGTCCTTATCCTGACATGCTCTTTTCCTGATGTGACAGACCTTTGTGACTTATGCATATACCAATGACAGGCCACTCCAGCCTGCCCAGGCCTTTGCATCGCTCTCCTTGTTTCACATCCTGGTCACACCATTGTTCCTGCTCTCCACTGTAGTTCGTTTTGCAGTCAAGGCTATCATAAGGTAAGTGGCCTTTCTAGTTTCTCCAACTCTTGAACACCTATGTTCAGTACTACAACAGGGAGGTGCTAGACAAAAAGATTGTTTCTACCTGCTCATATGGAAGAGGATTTAGAGATAGGCCTGTGATGTTCAAAAATATGAGAGAAATCAGAGTAACCATTTCTTTTCACTGCATGATACAGAGACAAAGAAATGTTCCATTCTTTTTTTAATATCAGCAAGTTTGGCAGTCCAGATTCAGAGCTGGACTGTCCTTCCTTGGGATATGCTCTTCTTCTCACAGTGTAGCCACCCACCATTGCTCTCACCTAGTACTTTTCTGGGCTCTCATGGACACAGAGGGAGATGAGAGAGACTGACGTGAAGCTATCTGACAAGACTGGCCCTGCTGATGCAGGGAAGAGCAACTGGCTTAACTCTACCTCCACAAAGGGTGCTCTGGGCTTTAAATGAGAATTTGGTGTTGTCCTGCCTCTCATTGTCTAGCACTAGCATGGACTCTTAGGAAAAAGAGTGGATGGAGGAACATTGGATACCAAAAGATGAGTTACTCAAGGGAAACACTCCTACAGGACTTCTATAGAGGAAATTGCGTTGCCCTGAATGGCAGTAAAGAGATGCAGGAGAAGCAGCATGGCAAGGCAGACATTTGTGAGTTTTATCTGTGAGGGTTAGGGATCTGCATGGCAGGACAGTGAGGAAGTTGTCATGGAGTGGAAAAGATTTTTGAAAAAAAAAATAAAAGGAATTAATAAAATATGTTGCTTCATCAGAAACTTCTATGATCCAGGCATTTATTTGTGCAAATAGCCTAACAAAACAACTTCCTTCATGCTGGGCTATAGAGTACTTAATCTCAAGGGAGCTGATTGGTAGTAAATCAAATTTCAGACTTTTTGCTGTCGCACCAGCAGTCTGTATGTAAAGTCAGGGTCATGGGGCAGTTATGTAGATGTACACTCTGCCAATATGTCCCAAGAGGCACAAACTCACATCTGACTGGCATAACATGTCAGATGCCAAGCACTAGCAGGATGTGAAGATGGAATTAATCTTCCCACCCAGAAACATAGTTCCTTCTTGCCAAGACTGGAGCATATTGGTAAGGTACTGCATTATACTGCTACCACTGCCTCTTTTTGGTGGGTAATAATAATAACAAATAACAGTCAAGGGGACTTCAGGCTCCACAGATGTCATTTGCCAGCACCATACTCACTTAAAAAAAAATAAATAGGGTTTACTTTTATTGAAGCATCAGCAGAGCCACATGAGAGATTTTCCTTAGGTTGGAAAGTATTTCTGACCAGTTGAAAACCTCGCCTCCTTTATATATCATCCCAGCCTCTACATCTGTGCACTGTTTATCATAGCTCCAATATCAAAATGGTATGTACAGTTTCCTAGCACTGCTGGCCACCCCTAAGGACAGTATTTAGAGACTATTTTTGCCAAAACAAACTTTACCCTTCAGCAAACTTATTTCCTAACATCCTTCTCCCGTGAACATCACCCAAGTGAAGAATGAAGAATATATTCTTGGCCACTTCATGGCTCTATCAACAAATACATGTGCTCACTTGTGTTATGATTAAATGCTTATACTTTGATCAGAATCTCAATTTTATGTTAAAGAGTAGTTCTAATAGCATGAAAGCTTTTGAGGGTACCTGTCATCATTCAAATGCAAAGTTGATGTCTTCTTAGGCAAATGATCAGCATAAAGTCTCATATCTTCTACAAGAAGTCAAATTTTTGCTTGATGTACTTGTGTAAGACTGGAATTCTGATGTGGGAGTTAGACGCATAAATTTTCCTTTCAAAAGAAGAAATAGGAACAGGTATACTCGCAGGAAGAAATAATGACAAGAGCAGTGCTTTCTTGGTAACCCGTATCTCTCTGGTTTGAACATGTATTGATAATTTCATACAAAGTGCTCAGACAGACCTGGAAACAAAACTGCTTTCCCATTTGCAGATTAATGTTCAAATCCCTGATCTGAAAGTCATATGTCCTTCTGCTTTCTCAGTCTCTGGCTTAGTGCACCTTAATTTTAGTTTTTGCAAAGTAACATAGCTTCACCATGACCAGTGGGTGCTTTTGTGGGTGTTTTTGTTCCCCAGAATGATAAAGAGCCAAGTGCTTACAGCATTCTGAAGGGAAGTGGGGTAGAAGAGGATCAGATCTTTCTGTGGTGAAGAATAGATTGAACCTGTGTGCTGTATTTCCCAGGGGACAGTTTTAAGATGTAGGCAAAGAAAGCTCTTGTGTGTAGGCATGAGAAATACACAGAGGAAATAAGCCTGCCAAGTTGGAAATCATTCTTGCAGAGCAATAGTGGCACTCCCATGACTAGCTCTCCTCCTCATTCCCATCTACCAGTACAATGTTTAATTATTTTCATCTCTCCTTCTTCCACATAAACAAATTTTCACTGGCCATCAGGGTGGCAGACAGTCCAATAGAAAACCAGAAGTATCCCATGAACTACTTTTGAAACATTTCTGATACATCCTGCTGGCTGGACTGCACAAAAATGGAAGTGTATTCATGGAAACCTGGGTTTAATTAACTCACTGTCCTGTTTTCTTTCAAGTGTACAGAAGCTAAATGAGTTTCTCCTGAGTGATGAGATTGGAGATGACAGCTGGAGAGGAGGGGACAGCTCTGTAGCTTATGAATCCTGTAAGAAACACACAGGACTTGTAAGTTCCTTTTTATGACATACAACCCCCATAAAAAGCCAGTGGCCTAGCTGATAGGGTGTGGGAGTTTTGGCTTTGAGGTTGACGGTAATATTGACCAGTTTTGCCTCTTCTATGTTGGGATCTCTGTGTTTCTGTGACATGAAGGGTCCCAAAATACATTTAAACATTGCTCAAGTGCCAGTAGTAATAAAAACCTCATAACACCCTGGCACATTTACTCATGGTTCAAATTCATCTTTCTTCTCAGTTTCTATAAAAGGCCTAGGTGCATTTCCTGTGGCTATGGGTTTTGTACTGTATATTGCCAGTACAATCTATCGTATGTTGGGCATCTTTTAGGTAGGACCAGTTCCTGCTCTGGGAAATTCAGAATTGGAGGTGGGAAAAACACCACCAAAATTTGTGAAATAGGAATTAATTCCAAAATGCTGTTTCTGGAGCGGTAAATTTGAGTAAAATTTAAGGGGGAAAAAAAAAAAAACACAAAAAAACAAAAACAAAACAAACAACAACCAAACAAACAAACAAAAAAACACAAACAAACAAACAAAAATGAGAAAGATGATTTGGGAAAAAATATTTTTTTCATTTTGATGTTTTTCTAAATCTAGATATTTCAACAGTTTAATACTGATTATATAATTGAAATGTGATTGAAACTTGAAGACAGGAACAGAAAGAAAGGATTAGTACAAAGTAAGTTTTATTTTGAGCTGAACTAAATTAGTTTCTGAACCCAAACCAGCATTTTTCTTGTTTTTCTGGATTAACATAATTAAGGAGATAAAACTGAAATTGTTTCAGCATTTATTTTGTTTCTCTTGTCCACCTTTTGCTTAGCCCTACAGACAGAAACAAGCAAAGTCTAAATGATGGGGAAAAGGGAAAAGTAAAGGTAGTATCTGTAAAGGTTAAATCATACAGCTCACTTATAAGGAGTTACTAAGATTATACCAATTCAGCTCAATACAGTGGTGCTTACAAATACCCCAGGTAGCTCTGAATGAGCTGGCTCCACAGTCACTGTTACACATTAGCGAGGTACCCTGCACAAGCTAATTTGATATGCTTCTCACTCCTGCAGCTGATCTGCTTCCAAGAACCAGACTGGTAACTCTGCATGTTGTTACATTTTTACTGACACAGCTTTGTTTGGAGCTACCTCAAGTGGAGCAGACTTACCTGGAGGAGGATGACAGAGCTGAAATTTGGGGTGGTTATGAATGGGAAACCAAAAATCAGATATTTCCTGTTCTTCAGTTAAGGGTGTTTTAAACATTACACTGTATGCTTCACAGTAGTGTAACTTTATTATCACACGTATTGAAAAGCACTGGTTTCATCCTGTAACATAGAACAGTGGAAAGAAGGGAAATGGATTATTTGTTTTATAGGGAACCAAATGCTGTCCTCTCTTGAGAATTCCAACTTTTCTCTCCTTTCCTCATTTCACTATGTAGCACACCAAGGCCATCAACAGGAGGCAGCCCTTGAGGTATCAGCTTGAAAGCTATGAACAGCCAACAAAGAAGCAAACACGTCCTGTGGAGACAGATGATATTGCAATCAAGGTGGTTTGACAATATCGTCTCATTCTTTCAAGGAGCAGGTCCTCCTTCCTGCAACTGTACTAGATAGTGCCCAATTGCTGCTTTTCTTCCAAAGGCAAATTGTCCATTGCAAGAACAAGCCCTTAAATAAATTAGCACTTTATCAAAAATATAAAGTTAGAATAATTTGCTTCAGATGAGTTCTTTACAGTGATTCCCTGTCTTCTCAGGAATCAAAGAGGCATCATGAGTCTAAAGGAACAAAACCTAGATAATTTGATATGCAAAAATTAATATAGATCTTTCAGACTTTCCCTTCATGCACTTCTCTTTCACTCTTAGAACCAATATCAGAACTTTTGAGTAATTTTTTGACAATTATTATGACATGTCATTTATTATGACATTATTTAAAGTCATGTTGGCCAGCTTTTCCCCACATAGGTGTTCTGTGCAAAGAATGTTTCATGGCCCTGTCAGCTCCAAAGGATGTATGCACAAAAAGGCTAGGGTCCACTGGGGAACATTTTTCTTATGTCCAGCATAAATCTTTTGAATATTAAATTTGTACTTTGGGAATGCATTCACAAGTGGACATATATCACAATATGCAGAATAATTCATTTCTTGATAAGCTATGCTATTTAGATTGTCACCTGTTAGGTCTTGTGATTATTATTCTTAGTCTTTAGAATTACATGGACAGAATGAAAGTATCTGGTAAACAGAGTTCAGCTCAAGATCATCCCTTTATTGCATTTCATACAGTATATATAGTATATATAACTTTTCTTATTCACAAACTTTTCTGAGTTTGGCAATCTTTACCAATGTAACTTGGGGGTTTTTGTGTATGAGTATACCTTACCATGTCTATTAATCACAGATTTATTTTAGTAATGTATTTTAAATCCAAACTAGACATTCTATTTTTTCCCCTCATGTATTTATATATCTGACAAGTGGTAATTGTTTTGTAGGTGACCAATGGATACTTTTCATGGGGAAGTGGTTTAGCTACATTGTCCAACATAAACATTAGAATCCCAACAGGTAGGATAAAAGCACACTTTAAACATTAAATATATAATATCAAACTGTAACTAATTCTATTTCTTGAAAAGCACAAAACTACACATTTAGAATTTTGTAAGAAAAATTGGTTAAAAATGTATACAAGGTCATGAACTGTATAGTCTTATAGCTATATCATTAACCTAAAATACTATAAATAAACAAAAAATCACATGTTTTTTATATACCTATATAGTTTATATAGTTTTATAATAGTAGGAACAAAGTCAAGAGTAAGAATAAATATGAAAAAGAAGGTTGCAAAAAAAATCATTATTGTTTTTAATAGACATATTAAAAAAAGAAAGGAGAACTCCAGACTCATTCAAACCAAAGGTCCGTCTACAGTATTTTATTTCCAGCAGTGGCTACCAGTGAGTGCACAGGGACATAACACTCATGTCTTATACTTCTTTTGCCATTCTTCAACATTATAGTCATCTTCCAGTTCACAACTATTTTCATCTCAGAAATTCCTTGAGCCTCATGCAGTTTGTCTGTCAAGAAATTCTCAAGGATTTTCTCTTTCAATGAAATTCATTGTCCAGATGAGTTCCTTAATTCCTTGCACCCTCAGTGTCTTTTGGCTAGGAGCTCCACAGATTTACAAAACATTGATTTGTTTTGGAAGACTTACACAGCAAGTGTGAAAAGTAGCAACTATGATTTTCTATTATTATTGTTGTTGTTGATGTTGTTAATGCTGTAAATTTCCTAACACTATCTGTTGGTATTTCATGTTATTAAGTAGTCTTATATTTTATTTTTATATCCAAACAAGTGCTTAGTTTTAAAATAGCTTATTACTTTAGGCTGACACATTTTTGATGTCACATAGTTACTAAGTAATCCCAAAGACCGTATCATTTGTTTCATTGTAGTATTGGATGTCCCATACCTGGATGAACACTCCTTTGTACTAGCCCAATGCCATGTACAACACCAGCAGAAGTTCTTTGCTCCAAGGAGTTCACAATCTAAGGCCATGAGTTCACAGGCTAGGTCAGCCAGTCTAAGAGTTTACCTCCTTTGAAAGGAATAAGACCCTTAGCTCCCCAGCTGGTAAGAAGCTTACCTGGCAAATGCACTAACTGGCCAGTTAGTGAGTTCAGTTAGTTTACAGGAAGATCTGAGAAGCACCATTGCCACTACAGAGTAGGACTGATGGTGGGAAATTGGTGGTAGGGGCAGGAGAACTACAGCAAAGAAGAAAAAAGTAATGGATCTTTCAGTTGCAGTAACTTGTTAGATTGGCACAAATTTTCATGGAACTCCGGACTGAATAATTACTCCCCACTTTATATTATTTGACCCTAAATAACTTCCATAAAGTAACACAGTCCCATGCACTGTAATATAGTATTATGTCAAAGCAATAGTCTCGTTCCTTTGGAGATTAGTGTGTACTTACAGTATCCATTAATGTATACTTCCACAGATGAATACATGCAATATTGCCCATTTACGTAGTGGGTACTAACAAATTTAATCAACTAGTTCAAGTGATGTAGAGCTGGATCTGGCTGGGCCTTGTGGACTTGAGTAGAACCAGTTTTTTCTTTTTTGAAAATGTGTTTGTTATTATTGTTATCATAGGTCAGATGACAATGATTGTGGGTCAAGTTGGCTGTGGCAAGTCATCACTTCTCCTTGCTATACTGGGAGAGATGCAGACGCTGGAGGGAAAAGTTCACTGGAGCAAGTATGTTTCATACAGCTACTAATTGCGGTATTCATTTAAGAAGGAGGTATATGGGATTTGATGTGAGAAATGTAAACTTCACGTCTCAGATCTGCATGTTGAATGATTATCATCACCCAGATCCTCTCTGGAAGGCATCACCTGCAAACTTATGAAGGGTTTTCATTGCTGTTTTATCATGGTTCAGAGCAGGCAGAGCAGAGTCCCTTAGGAGGGGAAAGAGGCTAGCCTGGCAATTAATATCTAATATATTAGCCTTAGCAAATGACCTGAATAGAAAGCTTATACTATTCCAAAAAGGCTTCAGTACTCACTATAATTGAAGCCAGCTTTGTTATGCTACTACTGCACACAGCAGTGAAAGCATGACAGGCTGGATCTTCTTCAGTCAAGGGGTACCAGCATACAGGAAAGGCTGTATTTCCCACTCAGTGATGCTACTGCTAGTAGAAAAAAACATGACATAATAACATGTGAGCAAGGCTTTTCCCTTTCCCTGGTATCTGCCAAGCCTTGCTATGGAAGTCAGTGTTACTCTTCACATTAATATGCTCAGAAAGCAGCCTGAGTACACTGAATACCTAAAAAGAATAAAGACTGTGAAGAAGCTGTTGCTGAAGAGGGAACTGCCAGTGAGGTCAAGCCTTGGGATCCACATGGATTCAGCCCCAGTGAATGAGAACTTCCTACAGAAACTAAGTGGGGCAGCAGCGACTCTTCCAGTTTAGGCTGGCCAGAGGCTGTAGAAAGGATGTTCTGTAACCCCAAGATCATTCTTTGATTTTAAAGATCGGTTCTGTTTCCTTAAAAGGAAAATACTACTAAGCCAAAATCTTCTTAAATAGCTTTTTGAGGAGAAAGGGTGAATTTTGTCAGAGGCACCAATATTTTGTTGCCCCATCCCTTGACTAGTAACCTCCTTTGTCACCTTTTTCTTACAGCAATGTTGCAAGCTGGATATTTTTGCGTTTCCTGTGCTAGTGTGTGTGGCTTTTTTTCTTCTCTAGCCATATTTCAATGCTATTCTAAATGTATAATCTCACTGGAGTAGGAGGTACAATTGGAGCCAAGGCAAGACTTTGTTTTAATTATATGAGAGTTTAAGCTTTGAAGGAAGAAGGATATGGCACTTACCACAGTTAATTTCTTTGAGACACATAATGAAAATTTTGACATCACAATCAGGCATTTTTTTTCTGAGTAATTTAAGAAAAGTCAAGGAATTAGTAGAGTGAACCTTGACATTATTCTGACAATTGTTTTCAAAGATATGAGAAAACTGAAATTTGTCCTAGAGAAAGATATGGAATCTTAGGAAGATTAGAGAAAACAAGAAATCTTAGAAAAATACTAGAGAAAGTTTATGAAATACTATTTAAGTTTCACATTGTTCAAGAGAGATTAAGATCATATTGTCAGTTGATTTGCAGTCTGTACATAACCAGGCAACTCAGGTTTTAGCAAGCATCCCAGGCCTTACTGACTTTTTTTCATTGCAAATTATAATTTGGTACTGTGATATAGCTGATGCAAACATGGTTATGTTTTGCTGATAATTTCAGACTGCCTGACAGACAGATGAATGCAGAAGGATACTTCAGGTATTTAACTAAGTGGATCCTATATTTTACAAAACCATAATAAAGGTCTTATTTGTTCTCTTATATCCATTTCCATGTGATTCCACATGCATGACTAACGCAGCTACTGATCCAGGGATGAAATGCAGGCTAGGTGAATTCCTCATCAAATTCAGGAATAACAACACAGTAATAATAACGATGGATAAGATTTCAGCCCCATTACTGGGGTAATCCTGCAATGCATCACTGTGGAAGCTCATCATGAGGTCTGAATACCCTGTTGCTGTTGTAGTTGACTGCAGTGAGAACTGTACTGCCAGGGTTGTCACTGGTTTGGGACCTGAGGGAAAGAAAGCATGTTAATGTATCTTTCTGTAAGAGATCTTGGCCAGGGTAAATCTTATGGGCCAGATCTCAGTTCTTCCCACTTATATGAGACATGCCTCAGATACTTTACAAACCTTAGACAGAGAGCTGGCTTTTTGTTTTCCCAGTGATCAGTCAGCTAGAGAGACTTCTTAAACACTGAAGCATGAGGCTATCCAGATGCAGCGATTCATCTCAGCCTATTTCAGATCTGAGTTATTAACTGCTAAGTCTATAATGGACAAATGTGGGGAATATGCAAAGACATGTATTCCCTTCATCCATACCAAGCCAAACAATCAGAACCATCTTCTCAGACCAACAAGCAAAGAAGAGTAGCTAAGTGAAAGCCCTTCATTTTCATTTGGTATATATTTTCTGTACATTGAACTGGTTTCTGTGCAAACAGGTTGATGTGCACTAAGTGAAAAGCACAGGAAACACAAGAATTACAACATAGATCCTCCCAAATGGCCTGTTCTGCCCTCAAGCTATGGAAGGGTTCAAGAAAAATTAGGAAAAGTCAGTGCTGCCCTCAGAAGGATTGCAAAGTACAACTGCTTACCAAAAGGTTGCAATCACAGTAGTTCATAGAAAACACTGAAGGGCATTATGGACACTGAAGGGATAAATGATCAGAGAGATAAAGTAGCCAAAGTCAGCATGAATATTAGTGCTGCTGTGCTTCTATGGGTGGTTGCAGGGATAGGAACAAATTCCTCCAAACTGCTGGATAGAATTTGAGTAGATGGTGGGTCCTTGTCTTGCCTCAAATCTCTTACCTATATTAGCAAAGGAAATGCTTCATTTCTCCCTTACAGTGATATCCTAGAGATTTTGTATCCCTCCCCCCTCACCCCCCCACCCCCCTTTTCATTTTGTAGGCTGAAGGAGTCTGGGCCTGGTTAGAGAAGCTTTAGTCTATTTTAAAACATCCAGAGTTAGCATAAAAGTTGTCCAAACTTCAACAAGGTTTCTTTTTAATTTTTCCTTCAAACTTTGATTTAAATACATTTCTGACAGATCATTTTATATATTCAAAATCTTATAAAAATATCTAATCAATCTAATCAGTTTGATCTTTTCTACCATTTCAGACTTGAACTTAACATACCCCGTTTTAGGGAATATGTGTATTTTATAGTACAGAATAAAAATCAGTATAAATAGACACATTTCAATAAATAAAGAAATTAGAGCAAAGATTACTAATCCCAGTGGGCAAATAAAATACTCTCTTTAGAAATCTCAGGAGCTTCAGTTTCAGCCCACTCCCATGCCCTCCAATTGCATCACTCTTTCAGATTCAGTAGGGTTATAAAGTATAAAACCAAATACTTTAATCCCCTTATTTGTGAAGGTCCCAGCTCAGCAAAGGTATTTTATGTGTTTATTCATGAGATTATTAATGGGTTCTCACAGAAACTTCACTCAGAATTTGAAAGAATTAAAGTGTATTTGCCAAGCTAAGCACGGAATGAAATTTCTAACAAAGGAAGAAGAGTTTAAGAAATTGAGATCCTAAAATTAGTCTTTGCTCATTCAGATATTCTATATGATTATAAACACAAGCACATTAAATCTGGTATTGAATCGCAAGAGGTCTCGCAAGGCTTTTGTACTGTTTTTGTTAAACAGTACTTCAAAGGCCATTCCCAAACTTATACATGAACGCATTATCCCTATCTCTACTGTTGCAATGCTCTGCTGATAAAAGTTTGGGTTATTTAATAGAGGGTATTTAGGCTTTCTTCTTTTTTGTTTGGTTTGACCTAATTTCTAATCTCTTTTTAATCTCTCATTAAACTCCATATTTTGCTTTCTTGTAACTTTTTCCACTGTAGAGAAGACTGGAAGCTTCTGCTGAATAAAGGACCAACTCTGGTGAAGTGATGTCTGTTTTGAGCCTCAGTTTATGGCTCTCTGACCCTTCTGAGATAATCCACAGGGTTTATTCACTTCTGTTGCAACATCTCTGGTGATAGGTGCATGAAGGAAACACACTTTAGGAGGCATGAATTAACAAAGTTCTTAGAAAGATGATGTGAAGCACAGAAAGCAACATGACTCAGTTCTAGCATTTTGGGAAGATGTTTAACATGTAAGTCTGGCATTATGAGGGGCCTGCTATTAGAATTTTTATGCCCTTTGCCAGACTTGGATCATCTGCTTATGAGTGTAGCTGCAGTTACTCGTATCCCAGCAGGCAAGCAGATGTTTCTGTCTCAGCAGTAAAATATGTCATCTGGAGGATTTGTAGGCTTGGGCGGGGAAGATATTTTTATCTGGGTTTTTTTAAAGTCAGGCGAATAACATATTAATGTCATTTTTCTATTCCCTTCTAATGCCCATTTGCATTTACCTAGCATAAACTTACTCTTCTAGGTTTTGCACTTTGCAGGGATGTGTTGCCATGCCTGGACTTGAGCACCATCGCTGGTCCAGAACTGCTTTGGCTGCCATTCCATAAGTCAGTTAACAAACAGAGGGAACTGCAAAATCTTTCCTGTCATTACTGACATTGCATGTTCTCCAAAACGTATTTCATGGATATAATCCTTAAGAAGTGGAGGTTGACAAGAAAAGCCTGTGTGTTGTGGTGCCATGCATGGCTTGATGCAGTCTCACTGCTATAAACAGGTTGAAAATCAGTTCTGATTCAAAAGTGTGTTTGCAAAATCATATCTGCAAAACTAATCTTTGCTCTGGGAGAAATTTGACATTAGAGTAGTTACCAACTTTTGCAAGTCATTGATGGAACTGTGTGGAGAAGCTTATTGCTTGTCAACCTTTTATATGCCTGGGCAATATTAATAATTTCATTTTTGATAGGTTTTACAATACATTTTTAATTTTTAATACATTTTCTAAGAACATAGATTGCCTGTTTAGCCACTATGCACTATATATATGAAACTGTTGTATTTAGAAAAGTTATATATTTTTAACTAGACTTTGTTTATTTTCTGTTTAAGAACAAAAAAAACCAAGAAAACCAAAAAATCCCAAAGTGATGTTGACTTCTTAAAATGTGCACTTAACTCCAGCTTTCCCATATATAAAGCACAAAATGTTATTTCCTGCTTACTAAATGTCATTTACCATAACTTACAGTGTAAATGAAAGTGAACCTTCTTTTGAAGCATCCAGAAGGTATTATTTCTGTTTTTAGTGTATCATAATATACTCATTCATTTCTTCAGAGCTTCCTCAAACCCTCATCTTTATACCCTTCAGCCATCTCTGTGTTTTCTTACCATGTCCATAATAATTTACTGTAGGATTAACTGATGTACTGTGTTAAATCCAGTGGATCCCAATCTTCTCAAGCCATTGTACCACTACCTCAGTCCAGTCTGAAAGATGTTCAGTGCTCCCAGTTCCCATTTGATATCACTGGGTGTTTAGTGTGCTCCATATCTTGCAAGACAGGGACTCTAGATATAAGACATCATTACATGTACCCTCCCATGTGTTTGCATGTTTTCTGATCAGCATTGCTTTTCATGTTTCTTGCAACACAGCTTGATGGCTGTGTGATGGAGCAAGGCACAAGCATGTGAAGGGAGCTGGCATTTCTCCAACTGAAATCAAGCAGTGACTCCACCCCTGGCTTCAGGGAAAGGGCCTGCAGGTTTAAAAGAAGGACAAGCTGTACTAAAACCACGTCATAAATGATAGAGAAGTAGTGGCACACATAGCTGTGGTTGGGAGCCACACCATGATTTACTACCTGATAATCCTGAGGACGTATTTCATATTAGTGCATACTGAACTGCTAAAACTCCTAAAATTTTGGGAATACTATTGACTGCTTCTAACCAGCTATTTCTCATACTATAGCACCCTCTCTCTCAACAGCAAATCCTAGATGCTTACATACAAAGTTATATCAAATGTTTGGTTGAACCAACGACATCAAAGAAACTGAGAAGGAAGATAAGTGTTCTGATCCACAAGCTGGTACCAGTTCACATCTCCTTCCTCGCATATCTTGGGCACCTCAGAAAAATGTCTGAAAATACAGGACCTTTTTTTGCTGCTGTACATAGGCAAAGCAGCCAAAAGTGAACAACATTCATATCCCTATTGTACACATCATTAGGTATTTAGACACATAAGTATGACTAATAAATACTTTGGAGACTGCAGTGATTCCTCCCCAGTCTGTATTAAACTGCCCTCTTTTCCAATATCATGTCGGTCTACTGAGGATCTAATAGACTTAAAGGAAAAAAGCATTCACTGAGAAAAATGTATTTTGTGTGTAGGGCCACATGAAATAATCTAAAACTTCAGAAAGCAACAAGTGTACTGATGCCATTTAAACAGTGCCTTTTCACTAGCTGTTTTGATGTTAGAGAAAAAAATACTAAATAACTATTTCTGTGAGGATTTAATAATTTTTATTACTTATAATTTGCCCTTGGATTGAAATTACAGTTGCTAGATTGAGGTAGGTATCAGACATTTACAGCAGAATAGATTACAACCTAGAGTGTAGATTTTGCCATCAAGGGAGAGTGGGTGCTGTTCTAACAAAAGCATCTAATTTAAAATTCTTTCCTTCACCTTTGTAACAGTTGCCTTGCCTATGTGTTTCCCTGTATTTTTATAAATGCACATTCAAAAAATTAATTTTTTAAAATCTGATCCTCGGACATTTCATAATGTGGGTGCTTTGGTTTTTACTAATTCTCTTTATCTTCTACATAGAAACAGATACTCAGTGGCTTATGCAGCCCAGAAGCCGTGGCTGCTGAATGCAACTGTGGAGGAGAACATTATCTTTGGGAGCCCGTTTAATAAACAGAGGTAAATATCAACCCCCTTGCAAAAACACTTGGCAGCTTCTTTCAATGAGGTTTTTGGCTTCTCCTTCTGAAGGAAGTTTGTAGACTCTGAAAAAAGTCAAGGCACGTTAACCCTGGGGTGGATTTAGCTAACCTAACTTCAGCCATCTCAAAGGAAGGTTTCTGTTTTAAATCAGCTTTTCAAGGCTACCCCTCCAGCCAGAGTGCTAAGATGTTTGTGAGAAATCACACAGCAGCAGTTGACTCCCATGAAATACAGCAGAAGCCATATGTGTAGTTTTCAAGCAGCTAAAGTTAGGTGGGATTAATCCGTTCTTTGGAGAATACTGACATCTTTTCATTTTGTTTAATGGAGCCTGAGGTTGCCAAAGGACTCTGGAAATAGGGATTCTAGATGTGCTCCTACTGAGTTTATGTGCTAATTTTGCTGTGATCAAATTACTGGAGAAGCCACTCTACCAAAAGCACTTCATGTATGAAGTTGGGTTGCCTCAAGGAAGTAACCTTAATTCTTCCTTTAGAAATACAGGAGAAGGGAATGTGAAGGTTGATGTGTACAGCTTCAGTTGTACCTATCCAGCACTTGCTTCTCCTGTCCTTCTAAAAGGCCAGCTAACAAATACAGTGGAAAAAGTGACCTGACTTAAGGAAAGCAAATGGCTGGTGTTTTCAAAGGCAACAGTCTCTTTGTTTTAAGTTATTAAAAACATATCCTATTCCTCTCAGTGTGTGCTTTTTTAAGATGTATGACTCCATTCCCACTTAATAAAACTTAGCAATGACCAAAAATCTCAAAATCCAGATAATCATAATCTAAAATTTCAGGGACCAGATTCTTCAGCTACTGCATCCATCAGCATAACTTCACTCATATCAAAGGGGCAAGGCTGAATTACACCACTTGAATAGTCTGATCCCAGCAGATCATCTGTGATACCCCACAGACCTAAAAATCTCAACAACAAATTTCAAGGTTTTGCATGTGGTTTCCTGGTTCTGGCAAGATCAGAAGCACTGTAAGGATCTTTTGTCCTGTAATATCCCACTGAAGTAAATGAAGAGGCACCAAAAGGGGGAACAATAATATCTTGTTGGAAAATGGCTTCAAATACTCCAGAGTCCATCAAAACAGCTCAATGATAGGGAGGAATGTATTCAATAATTTGCGTAATTAAATCTTTAAAAAGTAGGCTTGCCAATAAAGATCTCTAATAAATATGTCTGTTTACAGTGCTTAGTTTACAATGCTCCATGATTAGTTGCTGTGTAATCATTCTGCCCTACTTATTTTTGCAATTATCCAACCATTATAGCTTAATAGCTATAATGCTAGCCATAATAGTTTAGCAGTGAATCCAACTGAAGGTTTTTGTGTTAGCAAAGTGGCTGGTTAAATATTTGCAATTACTTTATTGTTTTAACAGGTACAAAGCTGTTACAGATGCATGCTCTCTGCAGCCTGACATTGACTTACTACCATTTGGTGATCAGACTGAAATTGGAGAAAGGGTAAATGATATGAATCCTTTTATGTCTGCTTAGCCTATGTATTATGAAGGCACGCTCTGATGTCACTCAGACAGATCTAGTCTGTATTGGGCTGTCAGACTGGTAAATAATTGTAATTCACCAGGGGTTACTGCAAAAAAATTTGAAATTTTTTTCCTTCTTCAGCTGTTTCTCAAATGAGATTTTTTGATTAAAGTCTCCTATATTTTGCTTGCAGAATTTGATGCTAGTATTGGTTGCATTTTTCAGTCTAAGAATCCTACTGTGCTTAGAGAAGCTCTGGATAATTTACATTTACCCATGATTAGTTGATGAATAGCAATTTTTCTTCTGATAGTATATGAGGATTATGCTTGTTTATCAACAGGATTAGCATTTTAACAAAGTTTTTTTATTGGAACTCTGTATAATTGTAAAAAATCATATTTCCAAAGTCTTATCATAATGTTTACTCAAAGATGCACATTTCTGATCCATTATACTCATTAGGGCATTAATTTAAGTGGCGGCCAACGACAGAGAATCTGTGTAGCTCGAGCACTCTATCAGAACACCAACATTGTCTTCTTGGTAAGATTTTTCTTTTTCACATGGAGCATGGAAAATTAGTAATAAAACTGTCATTCCTTGAAGACTATAGGGATTTGTATTCAACTCCAAATCCAAATTATAGAGATGGGAAATAAACATCCACCAGAGGCAGCATAAAAACATACTGGGAGACCGATAGAGGTGAGATTTCCTACAGAGATTAACAGTGGAAGAGTAGAACAGATTGACTGACTTCTGCTTGCTGTCAGTGGTGACCTACTATCAACATAATCCCACTGAAATCAGCAGGACTTCTGATCGGGAAAAGCACCTTGTGAGCAACGAACAAACTGAGGGTTCAGTGCTCTCCTGCAGAGTGCTGTGGGTTTGGACAAACATTCCCTTCTCTGTTACTAGTTTCAAAGCATGTCAGGAATTTCAGAAGGCTACTGTTCATGAAGGGGCTGTTTGAGCCTCTTCAGAATTAACCAAGGACTTCTGTTCTTAGAGAAAAAGTGTTTGCATATTAATATCCTTATCTGAATGTTGTCTTGTTGCTAGCCACACTCACTCAAAGTGAAGACCAAGCACACCTGCAGTTTAGTTTGGATGAAATCAGAACAGCTCCTAACTCTGTTTTACTTTCCCATGCCAGCTTCCCATCAAAATTAGGACCAAGTTTGGCTCTGGATCCTGGCATTTTCAAATTTGGATGGGAAATTTCAGTTCTGGTGTTCTTGATCAAGATTATTCCACACTGTCAGTGTGGCACCAGCACTGCACATATCTAGCCACAAAAAAAATTGACTGAGTCCATTGCTATGAACTGAAGAGCAACATATACTACCTCGCTGTTTTGTAGTACAGCCCTCTGACTAGATCTTAGTCATAAGAGACAGATGAAATGTTAATAATGGCAGATGCTTTCTACTTTTAAAAAATTCTTGAAAGAAATAAAACTAATATTTGTATTCTGTTCTAATATTTTTAAATTTGATTTGATTGCAGGATGACCCATTCTCTGCACTGGATATTCATTTAAGTGATCATTTAATGCAGGAAGGCATTTTGAAGTTTCTGCAAGAAGACAAGAGGACCCTTGTTCTGGTGACACATAAGTTACAATATCTACCACATGCTGATTGGGTAAGAGAAGAGATATCACGATGCAGATTTGCTAATAAAAAATATACACTTGAAGTTAGCACCATAATGCTTAATCAGATCACTACTTTTCTCTGTAATAGGTTCCCTCCTTAATTCCATGTGTCATGTGGCTGCCACTTTACATAATATGGATTTTATAGTAGAAGGAACAATTTTATTTTTACATTGTTTTTGATTTTTTTGTGGGTTTTTTTTGGATTTTTTTTTTTCATTTAAAGCCACCAGAGAATTATAACTTAATTGCAGACATGACTATTACTTACTATGTCTTGTCCATGCTTTTTACAAGTACAGGTAAGCATGGCTTATAGAAGTCTCAGTTTATGAGCTGTGTCGACAAACTTGAGAAATTATTAATAAAATATGGAATAAAATTAACACAGAAATTTGTATAACGGTAATCTCACCAATACTGAGAAATGTCTTGTAGGGTCCAGGCAGTGTCTATGTTTCTGAGTAGACCTGTTGGATTCTTTCTCCCCTAGATCATAGCAATGAAGGATGGAATGGTGCTTAGAGAAGGGACACTAAAGGATATCCAAAACAAGGATATTGAGCTGTATGAACACTGGAAAACTCTAATGAATCGCCAAGATCAAGAATTGGAAAAGGTAAATAGGAGCATTTGGGCAAGGATGACCTTTCTGAAAGAAATATTTTAAAGTTGGTTTCTAAAAACCCAAACCATTCAGAAAACAAGTTTTAAACTTCCCTTAATTAGGGAAAAAACACATGAACTGTAAGAAACTTTAAGGACCAGAATAGATTGTCTAGGAAGTGTGTGGTGTATCTGCCATGGGTGGTTTGTAAGGATACATTAGGCAAACATCCTTCTGAAATGTGGTACATGAGTGATCCTTTGCTGAGGCAAGGGATGGGCTTTTATTCAGCTATTGCCATGAAAATTTAGGATTCTTTAAATAATTCTTTTGACATTTTTATCATTCCAGAAGAGAGGGAATGAAAGAGTGAAAGAAAGAGAGAGGGAAGGAAGTGGATAAAGCAAGCTTTTCTGAAAAATAAATCCTAAAATACTGTGCTTTTGCATTCTGTGGGCTAAATGATCCAAATAATATCTCTCCGGGGTTACTGTTGGTGCTATCACAGTGGCAGACAGCTAAACTCTCAAATTACTAATTAAGTTTCCTTATCACAGGATATGGAAGCTGACCAGACTACTCTTGAGAGAAAAACCCTTAGAAGGGCCATGTACCCTAGAGAATCCAAGTCACAACTGGAAGATGAAGATGAAGGTATGTTTTATAATTTTGCTTTATTTACTCTGTTACCACACTTCATTGCCTTTCCACTTGAATAGCTGGTAGTTCTTAGCAACAAAGTATGAAGACACTGATGACACTTGGTAATAGCAGTGGAAAGTCCAATACTTCGACATGTTTACAATATGCTTGTTTAAGAGAGTCTCCATTGATTTCTCTAAACATTGTACAGAGATAAGGATGTACTAAAACAAATTAATTTCTTTGCTAACTCATACTGCCTGGAGGTATTGAGGGGTGAGATAGAAGTAAAACAACAGTAAGAATTGTAGTTAAAGCAAATTGAGGTAGCTTTGCCTAGTCATTGGCACAATAGTGTTAGATCACATGTAGCTTTATTCCTCATGAGATATCTGTGAATGGTTTGTTCTGGGATTTTGAAATATCATCATGTGATCAAACTTGTAGTTATTTTCAATTCCTATTTGAATATGGAGCTAACCTGCTATTTTTCTAGCTGAGACTATTTATGGGAGAAGTTTTAGGTTTTGTTCTCAAGCTTGGCTTCTTGTTTCCCCCAGGTCTTGATGCTTTTAGAAGTGCAGATTGAGATTCACATCACTTTTAAAGTGGGGTAGGGGACAGAATGGTTGGATATTGGCAGTTGACAACAAGACCCATCAAAAACTTTCCTGGGATGCTAGACAGGCCTAAAGGGAGTAGTCACCCTGGCAAGCAGTAAATTTGTGCCAGGAAAGAGAAGAAGTGAACTGCAGGCTTCACCTTAGCTCAACAGGAGCACAAATTGCAGGAATTATCATGGTGATGTTGGCTGGAGCCACCACAGAATGCACACTGGCTACTAACAGGCTCTTTACGGCTGCCTTCTGTTTCACCTTGCAATGCTCATGATGGATTGTCATCTTAAATTATAGGTCTGTAGGTCCTGGATTGCTCCATTTTTATGAGATTCCCAATCACTGTACAATAGGCAGAGTTGGACCTCAAAGCCCATGAGATTGAAATATTATGTTGGCTTCATACTTTGACAGAACTGAGCAGAACACCTCTTACTACGTGCAGTCATCAGTACACTTTATCAGTTAAAATCTTGGAGGAGATTAAATTGAGGTCATTCCCAATCTCCTCCTTTTGGTCTGTGCAAGAAAGTCTCGCTAAAAACCTTTATCTTCTTTGTGGGATAACAGAAAACAGGGAAAAGAGGTGTGCCCAAGTATTCCACAGAATGCCTTCAAAAAGCAGACATCATTCAGATCAAAAACCACATATCAGTAACTTCAGGACAGAAATATAACCTGACAGTGCATTCTAGGTTATCCATATGTGACCTAGGGAATGTACACAAAGTCTCTGTATCCCAAAAAGTGTAGAATTTAAACTTACAAAAAATCACTTACTAACTCATTTTTAATGTTCAAAACCAGAAATCAATTCATTCGGGGCTGTCAAGAGCAGGTCAACATTTCTCCTCCCCAGGTGTAGCCTGCAAGGCTGTGAGATGCATATTCTTATTACCTGGAAAAAAAAAAATATTTAAATCATGTTTATGCACCTACAAAATATATATTTCCCATAACGGAAGTCTACCACCAATTAGATTTTAGTGTAACGTGGACAATTACCATTTTATCATAGACAAAATTTTAGTACTCTTGAATGAAGGGAAAATTGAACTTTTTCATGTGACAGATGACAGAGCCTCGGGAAGGAGAGCTTTGGAGATCTTTCTGGAATCTTCCATGTGATCCAAAGTGCTCTGCTGATTATGTAATAAAAGCAGCTGATGAGATTGGGAAAGGCCTACTCTACTACAAATAGTCAGTACTGAAGTCCTGCTTTACAACATTTTATTAACAAAACTGGAAAAAGTCAGACTAGCAGTATGAAGTTCCTCAAAGAGCACAGAGGAAGTCTATGAAAATATGTCTGAAGTGTCTGCTGGTTTAAATGACAAACTGAATTTTGCTGTTAAAATTAAAATTAAAAAATAATAATTAAAAAAAAAAAACCAAAAACACAAACCCAGCAAAACCAGGTATAATTCTTAGTACTGAATCCAAGCTAACTTGATCAAATGTCTGAGTCACAGAGGAAGAAGAGGAAGAAGATGAAGATGATAATATGTCAACTGTCTTGAGGCTCAGGACAAAGATGCCATGGAAAACCTGCTGGAGATATCTAACCTCTGGAGGATTTTTCTTGCTCTTTCTGATGATTTTCTCAAAGTTGCTGAAACACTCAGTAATAGTAGCCATAGATTACTGGCTTGCTACGTGGACATCCATGGACAACGCAAATGAAGTCAGGAATGTTGACGATGTTAAGAGCACAAACAAGGTGGGCCATATCTTGGAGCTTGGCAGGGGAAAAAAAAAAAAAAAAAGAATGTTTTATAGTAATTATTTGCTGTTCATATAGAAGCCAGATATATTGGAAAGACAGAGATATAGTGAAACTGATCATTATATTGGGTTGATTAATTGGGCCCAAGGAGTTGTGGTGAAAGGAGTTAAATCCAGCTGGCGGCCGGTCATGAGTGGTGTCTGCCAGGGCTCGGTTTTGGGGCCACTCCTGTTTAACATCTTTATTGATGATCTAGACAAGGGGATTGCATGCACCCTCAATCAGTTTGCAGATGACACCAAGTTGGGTGGGAGTGTTGATCTGCTCGAGGGCAGGGAGGCTCTGCAGAGAGACCTGGACAGGCTGGAGCCATGGGCTGAGGCCAACTGCAGGAGTTTCAATAAGGCCAAACGCCGGGGGCTGCCCTTGGGCCACAACAACCCCCAGCAGCGCTACAGGCTTGGGGAGGAGTGGCTGGAGAGCTGCCAGTCAGAGAGGGACCTGGGGGGGTTGATTGACAGCCAGCTGAAGAGGAGCCAGCAGTGTGCCCAGGGGGCCAAGAAGGCCAATGGCATCCTGGCTTGTGTCAGCAATAGCGTGGCCAGCAGGGACAGGGAAGGGATCTGACCCCTGTACTCGGCACTGGTGAGGCTGCCCCTCGATTCCTGTGTTCAGTTTTGGGCCCCTCACTCCACAAAGGACATTGAATGACTCGAGCGTGTCCAGAGAAGGGCAACGAAGCTGGTGCAGGGTCTGGAGCACAGGTCGTATGAGGAATGGCTGAGGGAACTGGGGGTGTTTAGTCTGGGGAAGAGGAGGCTGAGGGGAGACCTCATCGCCCTCTACAGCTCCCTGAAAGGAGGGTGCAGAGAGCTGGATTTGAGCCTCTTTAGCCTAGTAGAAAGCGGCATGACAAGAGGTAATGGCCTCAATTTGTGCCAGCTAAGGTTTAGACTGGATATTAGGAAGCATTTATTTACAGAACAGGTTGTTGGGCGTTGGAATGTGCTGCCCAGGGCAGTGGTGGAGTCCCCATCCTTGGAGGTGTTCAAGAGTCGGGTTGAAATAATGCTGAGGGATATGGTGGAGTTGATAATGGTCAGTGTGAGGCTAATGGTTGGACTAGATGATTTTCAAGGTCTTTTTTTTCCAACCTAGATGATTCTGTGATTCCATGAAATTTTTATGCTAAAACATTATAATTCAGATTTTATCAGTCTTTTCAAACATGCAAAACTGAAACAGACGCATGTTTGAGGTTAGAAAAATTTTTGGCCTTTCAAAGGAAGGAATGTCATACTAAACTTTTCCATCTGGATTTTTAAACACCTAAGTCAATGACCCCATTTTCATCAGTACTGGCTGTCCAGTAATGTCCTGCCAGAAAAAAAAAAAAAAAAAAAAAAAAAAAAAAAAAAAAAAAATCTTCAAATGTACTACTTAAATACAATAGGCTTACATCTGTAAATTTGACTTGTATACAAATATCTCAGTGGAATACATTTAGTGAAATTTCAGAAGGTTTAAATGTGTTATAGGCCTGGCAGATTAGTTTAGGATTTCCTCTGGAAATTTTAGTGGTGCTTGAACTTAGTAAAGTGGAACTTTCCAACATCTCTCAAAGGTCTTAATTCTTGAGATTTTCTACTTTGGTTGTCTGAGTTTCTTGACTAAAAATCTGCATACTTTTGTATTTTTCCAGTTAGTATATCTTCACAGTTCTATCACTTCAAGATCGTGAAGGGTACTCATCACTATGTTGAGGGATCTTAGAACTGCCATATCTTCTAATTATGTGAACTTAATGAATTGCAGTTCCATCATAGTTCTTTTATTTCCCAAAGATTATATTACTATAATTATGTAATATAAGTGATATGACATACTAGCTGATTGGTAGCAGGTACTTTGGGAACTTCCCAGTAGAAAAGAGAAATGGGTGTTTATTTCTAGAATTTATGTATTTGTCATTTTATTAGACTTATCATGTAGCTGTCTTCAGCATCCTCTCTGGAGCAGGGATTGTCCTTTGCCTCATCACATCTCTGACTGTGGAGTGGATGGGCCTCACAGCAGCCAAGAACCTACACCATAATCTCCTAAACAAGATCATCCTTGGACCAATCAGGTACAACAAAAAATAACATTCCTCCTGAAAAGCTATATGAACAAAACCTGTCCTCTTTGTAACTGGAGGGTACTCTTGTGAAAAGCTCTTGTATTTTCCCTGTTTCCTTCAAGACCTCAAAAAGTGAAAATAACTAGTGAGGTAATCAAGGTGAAAAACATCCATATCAAAACATGTGAAATTTTGTCCCTTTTTTTATCTGGCTGAAATCTGTCCGATAGCTGTCACCACCTTCAAAGCTGGAGTGTCAAGGATAACTTTGAGTGCAGTTCTAGCTCCAGAGCACCCTGATCCCACTCTGACTAGTAGGTATGGTGTCAAAAAATGTAGACACCAGACTTCTTCTGATGGCTGGGGACAGGTTCTGTGCACAATAACCACAGTCTCTCACAGGCAGCAAGATGGCCAAAAGGGTGCCTACGTAACAAACACAGTTATCATGGTGCTTTCTTGAATCAGCTGAGTCCTGGTGTCCAGTACTATGTAGGAGGCTGAGTAGCAACCAGGGACAGGCTGTGATCTTTGGAAGGGATCTTAAGTCTTGAGGGAGCATAGATAAAAGAGCAGGAGGCAAGATGGTATGTTTTTGGAAGAGGAGACTTAAAAGTTTTTTGGCGGGGAAATGCCAAGAGAAGTATCTAGAGGGTCAGGATGTGGACATTATGATCTGTTACGTTATTCATATTTACTGCTTGGTTTTAGAAAATAGCTGGACACAGCTGTGTGTTCTGTCTGACTGGACTTTTTACCCAAAACTGGAATTTCTTTTCAGGTAACATTTTGTTTTTAATTTGTTCCACAGATTCTTCGATATGACTCCATTGGGGCTAATTCTAAATCGCTTCTCTGCTGATACAAATATCATTGATCAGGTAGACCTATCAATATACTCTGACTTATTAAATCTTGGCTTTGTAAATTTTCACTTTGCTACTGAATAAGATGATGCATTAAAATATTTGGTAGAGAAAGGCATCAAAACCAGGCTCCGAGGATGATAATAAACAAACTCACATTTGTAGTAAGGAGGGCAGGTAGCCATTAGAACAAATGTGGTGGGAGATGGTGGTTTTTAATTTAGTCATATGCAGACTGGTTCCTTCTGTTGGAAGATCTGGATTAGCAAAACACCAGATTTTGGGCTCAAACTGGAAACAGGGTAGAATATAATGACTTTAACTACATGGGAGTACACATGACAAATAGATGTTCCACCCTGCTCATATGAATGAGCAATAATCTGGAATGTAAGGGTGATGGGAACATGGAAGGAAAATTAAAAGGCTATGAAAAATAGGATTCTGTTTCTCTAAATATTTGGGATATGAACAACAGTTATCTCTTTCTTGCCTGTTATATAAATGAGGTTGAAATTGCTCCTATTCCCCCATGATCTTTGAAACAGTGACTTTTAGAAAAAAACTTACTGTCTCATTTGTTAACCTCTGGACATTTGAGTAGTAGACCCACAGAAACATAAAGGTCCCTTAAATAAGGAGAATATCAGTGAGTGCACAGTGGTATCATTCCACTTTCCCTATGGTCCTCTATAGGAAAAAGCATATAGTGGTACTGCTCGTGATTTTCACCTTATGTATGGGTTTTGTTTCACTCTAGCATATTCCTCCTACACTGGAGTCTCTTACCCGGTCCACCTTACTCTGCCTATCAGCCATTGGAATGATTTCCTATGCCACTCCATGGTTCCTTGTTGCCCTCGTGCCTCTTGGTATAGCATTTTATTTCATCCAGAAATACTTCAGAGTTGCGTCCAAGTATGTATTAAAAATCTGTTCTGAAAATTTCTTCTAAAAAAATTGTACATAAGAATCGTGATGAAATGTGAGCTTATAGGAGCTAGTATGATGGGAAAATTGCCGTGGAGTCCTGCTTTTGATCCTGAGGTATGAGTTTGAGACATATATTGGAGGATGTTTCCAGCTGACCTGACTACAAATGGGGTATTTGGGGAAGTAACATTAGTTGCATCACTTTTGTACACTGTTGGCTCAATTCGGATAAGCATGAAGTTTTTTAATCAACTGAGCCAGCTCTTCTTTGACCTTTTGAGGGTTAGTAGAGAATGGAAAATAACTTCCTGGCTTAACGTCAGTCACTGCTTTTTTTTTCATATTGGGAAAAACTCCACAGAAAGTCATTTACACTGTACAGCAACATTCCATATTCAGAACAGTTCGGCTGGTTATAAAGAGTACAATTTTTCAGCAAAAAGAGTGTCATGATTTCTTAGAGTCGTGCTTCTAGTGCTAAATTCTTCATATAATTTAGTAAAACATCTTAAGCAAGCCACTTAAGCAAGCCACTCAGTCATGCGCTTCTTTTTTTTTTTTTTTTTTTTCCCCTGCCAAGC
>NW_020799092.1:6068377-6099549 GCF_003259725.1 Athene cunicularia | reverse complement strand
TTTTTTTTTTTTTTTTTTTTTTTTTTCCTTTTCTTTTTTTTTTTTTTTTTATATCAGCCATATTTCTGGCTGGATTTACTCCACTTTCTGATACTTAAATATGCCCATCAAGCTGCCTGCTGACCTGCAGGAAGGCCAGAACAACCTATGATCATTAGCAACTGTCACTTCTGGCCCTGTCTCTGCAGTTGCCAGTGCCATTGTATATTCAATGGTAAAGCATTAGCTGCTGGTTTTCAGTAACCCTTTAAGAGACATGATGATTTTCAACTGAGCATACCAGTACAGCTGGCTTCACAGATAATACCCTTACTTACATAGCCTGAGAAAGAATTGTGTCAATTATTCCCCTTAATGAAGCATGATGGGCACAGAGCAATATATCAATAATTTAGCTTCACTTTACCCTAATTTTCATCTGCTTTCCTCAGAATATCCAAGGAGATTTATTCGTAAGAAAACTCTATATTCAGAATTCACAGAAAAAAAAAAAAAGTGTTTAATTCTGAAATAATTTACTTACATTCTCTGAGATTTTTCAGAAACCTTGTTCTTTCCCCACTAGGTTTCCAAACTAAAGCTGTATGTGGCAGTACACCAGTCTCAAGGTGGCTGAGGAATCTAGGAGACCTGGTTTTCATTGTTAAATCCATTGTGGTCTTCTGAGTGTCACCCTGTCTTCTACACATAGCAGTGCACAGTTTAAACTTATTACTTAAAATACAGAAGAGTGGGCAAAATCTGATATATTAGACCCCAGGGGACTGCTACAGTTTCTCTCTGTATTTTATATGTGAAAGTAAAGTCTCCATCCATCTCCAAACCTGGTTATCCCACATGCTATACTGATAGCCATACCATGCAAGCTAGCAAGAGGTTGATCTCCTCTGTAAGTCAGCACACACATACACATGCACCCATTGGCTCTGCAAGTCCATAAGTACTTCATTCATTTTATTCCCTTACAGTTTTCTGAGGAAATGTGTATCAGCAAGTGTTTTTCTTAAAATCTGCTTAAATTAAACTCTTTTAAATCACTTATGAAGCATTCAGGGTTGACTTGTGTTATTTTAATCCACAATAGAAATTAATAAATCAAATTTATTTGTAGAAATAATAGTTTTGGGAAGTGTAGGATGAAGGAATAGCTTCAGCCAGTATTTATAACTTACTTACATGAAGTATTTTCCAGGCATATAAGCTTCATTAATTTTTAGAAATGCAAATATTTACAGTATTCCTTGCCACACTTTGACCCTTTGTTGTATTTTCCATTACATCTCTCAAAAACTTATGTGAATTTTCCATCATAAATTTGAAAGAGAGCGTATTTATCATCAAAACGTAAACAGCAAATTCAGTTCTGTATACTGTAACATTCAGCATCATGGAGCAGTTATTTCTCCTGGCCTATCTAGTACAGTGTGCAAACATAGTAGGATTTTAATAAAGATTTTAAATATCTAGTGGTCTGGCCTCTCTTCTGTTTATACAACTGGCTGCTATGCCAATAGCAGTGTTACAGAAAGATGTATTTGTCTCTGTGGTTTGGAAAACATTCCTGTTTCAGGAGACTGGAGGTTTTTAGACCTAAATATCATTGCTCCATGCAGGTCTTGAAAATACCATCGCTGAATAATTGAGGAAATTTCTCATTCATATTATTTCTTTGTCAGAGATGTTTCTATTTCAACCAATGTGATAACGTTAGCACTACAAATGGAAGGTCTGCTATAGTCTGTTATATTCTACATTCAGCATATTGTGGAACTTACAGATTCTCAAAATGAGGCAAGGTTTATATTCAGAGGCACCCTATTTGTTAGGCTAGCCGATACAGTTGCAATAAAATAGATAAACTTGCAGATACACGAACACTATTTTATACCTGATGGAAGATCCACAAATAACAGTTTAAAATCAACTGTTCTGAATTTAATGATATTAATTATATTAATAAATTAGAATGTTTGAAATGTGACATTCCCACGTCAGTGTCTTTCTACACTATAGAAATACTATTTTTCGTGATCCTGAAAAGAATATGTGCAATACATAAAATGTCTGTTCTTGTCTGTTATGCAGTCAAATTCTACGGAGGTGTTTACATTGTAAGGGCTGTCTGTTGTTTTTCATACTCCCAGGGACCTCCAGGAACTTGACGACAGCACCCAGCTACCTTTACTCTGTCACTTCTCTGAGACAGCTGAAGGCCTCACCACCATTAGAGCATTCAGGTTAGTAAAACAAATGATTGGAGGGAGGCTTGGGTTTTGGTCTGGCACATGGAGCTTACTTGAAGTATGTCTGAGGGAAGATTGTTGAATTGGTGGACTTTAAATGTTGTCTCAGAATAGGGAAGAGATTTTGGTTTTGTGTTGCTTTGCCATGCCTTTAAACACTTGTGTATATTTTCAGTTACACAAAAATTTATCTATTGGTTTTCTGCTGAATTAAAGATGATTAATTTTTTAGGATATGATATTTAAACTTTCAGTGTCTCTAGTTTAACCATGCCTTAGTTGGACAGCAGGGAGCTCTCCTTTGTCAGGCAGG
This sequence comes from Athene cunicularia, assembly GCF_003259725.1. Classification (NCBI taxonomy): domain Eukaryota; kingdom Metazoa; phylum Chordata; class Aves; order Strigiformes; family Strigidae; genus Athene; species Athene cunicularia. Next base: position 6,096,993 of record NW_020799092.1, on the reverse strand, counting down.
CACAGGCACTACTCTTTCAAACCTCCTTGCTCTATCCTATAAGCTGTGCTATCCAAGTGCCCCTAAATCATTTCTGTATTTAACACACTCCTCAAGCAGAGAAACATCATTACAGCAGTCTCCAACTGAGAGTCAGTATGAAATTTGAGAGACTTGCCAAGAAAACTACAACAGTAACCTTGTCAACCAAAACTGAAAAATAAATTCCAGAAGATTAAAAGAATTTTTCCAAATTTCCATGCTTATATTTTTTTTCTCTACTTACTACATGAAATATAGACCAAATTCTCCTTGTATATTCACTACAGTATAGCTAGCACGACTGTTAAAGTGCCAGCTTGAAGTTGCTCCCCAGTAAGCGTAACTTGCACTCATTCTGTACAATGTAGAATTTTGAACCAGTGCAGATATCATTGCAATGCTGTTTACACATCTATCTGATCAGCTTAAGACTGTTTCATGAGTTCAAGCTAGCTTTAGGGCCTAGGCTATTAGTACGGAGTGCTATGGTAAGGACTGTGGCAGAAAAAGCAAAAATGTTGAGTGGAAGACATGTGAGCCAGTGGTCAACAGGAAATGCTTTAACAAGCTTATATTCAACAAGAAATATTCTAACAAGCTTTAACAGCCAGAATGATGTATTGAAACACTGTCATAAATAAGACCTGAGACTGATGTATGCTGAATGCATCTTGAGAGGTTGAAAGTGGCCTTTCATCACATTTATCTCCTGAGAAAGAGGAGCTTAGCACTTCTAAGGAGTGGTTCAACTCTTCTTTACCTTACAAAAAGTCAATGTGGTCTTGGATGAGAGAGCAAAAGGCAGTCCTAGGGAAGGAGTAGGCATCATAACCATCACTTGAATTTTCCATGATCTCTGGTGCTAATCAAAGCCATTTCATTTCCCTGTCTGTTCTCCACTGTCAACCAAACCTGAAGTCTCCAGTGTTTTCTGTCAGCAAGCTCGTATTTACTAATAGTCCTGTTAGTCATCCTCTGCAGTTTGAGTTCAGTATGTTCCAGGATAAAATAGAGCAGCTTGTCACATAATCAGAAAGCGATTTCAGTGACCTTTGCTGTTTGTCATCTGACAGGATAAAAGTCTAAAAGTGCTCAGAAGATCAGCTGGACGTGGATGAAAAGATACAGATTGAGCATGTCAGATTTTCCATTAGGAAAATGGGAGTTTTGCTGTCAGAAAGGCAGATGAGCAAAATAGTCAGTGCATATCTGCTCCTTCCTGTGTCATTACTGTTACCATTTGCTGTTTGGGGGAGATTACCTGACATATTTACAAGCTGTACAGAAGGAAATAAAGTATCAGTGGGAAAAGGTAAAAAAAAAAAAAAAAAAAAAAAAAAAAAAAAAAAAAAGAACAGGGTTTACAGGTGCTTTACAGCAGGGCCCTGAGACTTCAGAATGGAAGAGCTTGCCATGATAAAACAGATGATAAACTGCTGAGTGAAGTTCAGCTAGTTTATTCAAGTGAGGGAGACAATAGATTATGAAAAAAAAAAATGGTTTCCATTTGACTGCAGGACATACCTAAAGTACTGCAAGGCACCATGAATTTACTACACTTAGACCAACAGAGATTTCCCTCTGCCCTCCAAAAGCGTACCTGGGCTTTTAGGCTCTCTGGCATCCTTGCACTGTTTTTCAAATCTGACTGGCATTACGTGGGCGAGAGGGAAACAAGTGATAGTGGAGGTAACGACACTAATTTCTGTAACTTGGAAATGATCTGTATCTCTCCCTCATAGTTTTTCCAAGTTGCTTAGGCAAGGTGTGACTGGCTGAGAAAACAGCTGAGAGGTGAGAGGACCAGAGGGCAACAGCAGCCACAGCCCACAGCAATAAAAGCAGATATGCTCTGGGAAGTATAACTCAGCCCTCGCACACTAGCATTGCAGTCTCTTTGAGGGGATAGGCTCTGATCTAAAATCTAGTTCAATATAATTGCTTGTCTAAAAAATTCCCCTTCATTGTAACCAATGCCTGGTTAAGGAAAGCCCTGGCAGCAGGTATGGGTCCTTAGGGAAGAGTTTTTAACACAAAATATACAAAAGCAGAAGAGCAAAAAGTTTTGGTTTGGAAGGAGGGGAGGGAGAGAAGAGTTTAATGCTTCATCCTTTTGTGTATGAGTGTGTAATATGTTGTAATATAACAATTTTGCTCTTGGCAGGCATGAAGCCAGATTTAAACAACGTATGCTGGAACTAACAGACACGAACAACATTGCCTATTTATTTCTATCGGCTGCCAACAGATGGCTGGAGGTCAGGACGGTACGTTCAGTTTCATCCCAGCCATGGTTTTGAAACCTTGGAAGCAAACAGAGACTTCGTCTCATGCAGAGAAGATAATGATGAGAATTAATCTCACAATGAGATTATACACACTGTTCCTTAAAATAGATCGGGATTGTTTATGTTAAACCCATAGGGGTTTTTCAGCTTTCTTGGCCAGGAGTAAGAAAATACAAGTCTCCCTCATCTTTTGCTGTTTTGATGTCTAGCATCTGAAGAGAGTGCAAAAACAAACATTTACATAATTTGAAACAAGGCTTTCTCTACTACTGTGTGGCATCTGCAGAACTGCTCCTGCAAGAACTACTTTCAAAGCAGAGCACAGCTTTCTAGTAGTTTCATGAACTATGCCATCATTCTGCCAGGGCTGTTTTAAGCACTGCTGAGCTTCCAGGTCCTGAGGTATCTCTCCAGCACCAGTTTTAATCCCATAGCTGTAATTTAAGACCCTATTGCAGCTGTGAGGCCATACTGTTTGTGATTTTAGTGTTCAGTATCACAAAAGGTGGCAGAACTAGACTCCAACAGAAAACCAAATGACAGTAGGGCACAATGCAGATACTGCCGGTGAGACAGGCTCCTGGCTTTTATGGGGGCTCTCCAGGGACAGTACATCAGGAACTTTCCTGATCAGCAAGGTGAGAAGAGGCAAGCAAATTACTGTGATTTCCTTATTCATCTGACACTAAAGGAGCAGTGAATAAACAGAGCAGTGACCTGCTTCTGCTAGACGCAAATAGTAATGGACATGATTAATCCTCATATCAAAGGCTGTATGCTCACCTTCTTTTCCTGGTATGCTGGCTGTGCTCCATTTCTTATGATGGCAAAGCTTGCTCTTGTACATGAAGCTTTTGGCTTCCTACAGCATCCAAGATCAACTCTACTTGCTTCCAAATCAAGACATATAAATAATAGAGCAATAGCCAGTCCTGGAATAAGCTGTGGCAATGCCTGTTAATGTCTTATGGTCTTAGCCTTGCTTACGTGCATAATGAATTTGATACGAGAATATGCATTGCTTCATCATAGAATTATAAATAATGTGGTCTTGCCAAGGAATAGTTCATTTAGCTCAGCCTACTGGCACAGGGGTACTGAGCACTCAAAAGTCTGTAGGATTTAATAGCGACTGTGAAGTTCTGTCTCAACTGCTGATGGAGACTCAAGAACATTGTGCTTCTACTTCCCTGTAGATGTTGAGTCTGTCATCTACTCATCATACTTTTTACAGACAGATGAACTAGGAAGCCCTCATTTCAAATCTTAGAAGGAAAGATTCCAGGCAGGATATTATCAGAGAGGAGGAGAAAAAATGGATGGAAAATGCTAACTCTGTAATCCAAAGTAAACATAATGCAGGGAGCAGTGGGAGAGTGGAAATACCAGCAGTCTCGTGGATCAGGCACCTTGACAACTACATGACATCATATGTGGCATTCACTTCAAAACTGAGGTACACATCAAGAAGATGGGTTCAAGCTCCTGCAAAGGTTGTTAGAAGTCAGATCTTTCTAATACAGCTTACACAGCAATTTCTGTAAAGCAAGTCATCACCATGCAACAGAGCTGAGAACCTTTAGGTATCTACCACAGAATAACTCTGAAACTCAAAGTGCTGTGGCCAGAGCAAGGCTCATTGCAGCACCACAACTACACAGCTCTACTGCTTTCAGAGTCCACACTGCCAGCACCCACATGGTGATTCACTGCAGGCTGTGAGCATATAGCAGGCTTAGGGATGCCTTCACCGTGCATGGTGTCCCATTGCATGACATAAACACTGTCTGTCAGTCTGCCCACTTTGCCAATAAAACATGTGCATGACCTGTATAAATTCTACCAAAATTCTTCATGGATTTTGTGAAGTCACTGATACTTCTCTTTTGGGGGGCGCAAACCCATGTCTGAGAAGATCTGAAGGAGAGTGGAGAGAGTAGAACTGATTTGTTTTAGTGGTAGGAATTAGGGGTGTCATTATTATGCCATTCTTATGATTTTATATTTTTTTATGTGCTCATTCAATTTTTTTTTATACCCCCTCTTTTTGGAGTGAATTAAGGACTAGGCATCAGTATAGAAATAATCCTCAGTAAAGTGGACCTGCTGTGCAATTAAATAAATTTTCTTGTTGCTGCATTTTAATGTTGTCTAGAATCTTTCTCTCCCCATCTCTCTCATTCCAGGATTACCTTGGTGCTTGTATAGTTCTGACTGCAGCTGTCACTTCCATCACTGAAGGGCCTAACTCGGGGTTTGTGGGGCTGGGTCTCCTGTACGCTCTGACGGTATGTATCAAGGCAAAGCATAAGAACTTTCAGACCAATGTATTAATTTTACAGTATTTTTTAAAATATACATGGTTATCTTCCAGCCTTCTTAATCTTGAAAAAAACAATCTTGCAAATAATGGATTTGAGCCAAAGCTGAGAGAGTTCAGGGCAACTTGGACTTGCTTCAGGTTTTATGAGCCAATTAAAAAACCACAACCATTCCCAGGCCCTGCATGCTCTCAAGCAGAGCAGGAAAATTAAAAATGCGTAAGAAGACCTGCTGTGCACTCTGTTTTGCACAACACAATGTTGGTTCTGCCTGTATATAGCAAAACCTGCCAGAAAATACTGTTCCACAGACTGTCATAACCTCAGCAATCTTTAACCAAAGACCAAATAAAATAATTGATGAAGAACCAAAAATACCAGTTCTGCCTTTGGAGGGAAACTACTCAGATGCCCAATATTGTCCATGTAATTCTGAATGGATCTGGGGATTGGGACCTTTGGGGCTGGTGGGCATGAAATCATCATGACAGGGAGCAGTAGAAAAGCAGAGGAGATGGGGTTACGAACAACAAGATTTTGGTGGCATGCTGGCATTTTGACACTATACTTAGCACTGAACTATTTGAGCTGAATCATGGAGAAGGAACAGTGTTTTAGTGTACTAAGCTATAAGAGAAGCTGAGAGTGCATCATGAGCACAGAGTGAGTACAATCAACAATAGAGAGTAGAAATATCACTGAATTAACCATGAGAGTGGGGATAAAAGCATGATGAGGATAGTGGCAGGAAGAATTTCTGAAATCATGGCTGGCACAGCAGAAATCTGGCTGCTTTATGGCACTGGTCTGAGGGAGGGATATGGGTATGGGTCTAATACTGAGATCTGGCTTTGCATGTAAATGCTGGCGAGCCCATGGTTACAACAGAAAGCCCTCAGCCGCTGCCTTAGGGTGGCCTTAGATCCCCTTTGTGCTGCTGTTGCAGCAGTGTAAGAATCTGCCAGCAACTGGGAATCAGTCCCACTGCTTCAGCTGCACTCCGAAAACATTCCTGATAATCCTGCTTCATTAGCAGAGATCTGGAAGCACCAGGATGTCTGCATCATCTTTGCCTTCTTTGTATTTAGTCTCTGTTTGCAAGCAGATCATTAGTGTAAATTTAGCCATGTGCTGAAGTCTGGCATATCAGAGGAAAAAATGCTGCAGTCACCAAGTGATTACCTGTCTCTCTCTCCTGCCCCACAGTGACACTGATGAAATTTAGAATGCAGTTGGATCATTACCTATGTGCCTTGACACAGGTTTTTCTATCATTTCTCTTTGTAGCTAAGAGAGGGCTTATGTTTGGACCCAAATGAGAGCAAACTGTTTGTACCAACACTGTGTTTACAGTAGACATCCATAAGCTTATTCTCTCCCCTTGTACAAACACTGCCAACTCCCTTGCACAACAGTGATGAAGGTTGAAATAATGGATAGAGCCTTTCAGATGCCAGGCTCTGTTATGAAATCTGCCAGGTCTGTGATTGCAGCCTGCTATTCCTCAAGCAGCAGTTCTGCAGTGTTTATCTTACCTGCAAATCCATTTCTGTAACTTCCTGACTCAAAAGCTGGACACTGAATGAGCAGGTTTCTAAACAATGAAGAAAATAATACCCCCTTAAGTAACTCTATTTAAGGATAAATCAAGCAACTAAATCCTCTAAACTGACAACAAATGTTATTGCTGAATCTCAGTGAAAATTATATACTGTATGCCTATTGGACCAGTTTTAGGTTAGTGAAAAAGAAGTGGGGCTGGGTGATTTATTCATAATAAAGTTCTCACTTGGCAGATTCAGCAATTTCCCACAAACAAACGGCAAAACCTTTCTCTGAATATATTTCTGTACGAGTTGTTTTCACTGTGTTAAATTTCTAGACCTTTAATCAGGTATGTAAAGTATCTCAATTTTTGAAGGTGATTGGCAATCAACTGTTCCTAATAAGATCAGGGTTTTTTTTCATGAGCACCTAAGTACAGACAGGCACATTTAGGAAATGTTTAGGAAATTCCTTTACAATTTTCAGCTTTAAATAATCAGTCCTGACTAGAGATCAGTTTGTCTAAGTCACTGGGCATTGTTAGACAACTAATTATCAACTATTATCTACTACAGGTAGTACCTTCACTATTGATCAAATCCTTTTCATGATAGATGGGAATAAAAACCAAGAAGGAAATACCACTGAGCTGATAATACGTTTTTTTGTCGTACATTTCTATGCTAAAAAACCTCACATTTTCCACAGAGAGAAATTATCTAAATATGCACACAGAAACAGAAATTAAATTCCCATCAAATCTTTTCAATATATTTGCAAAGTGAACTTTCTTAATCCTTAGTTACAGTCTTTGAAAGATTAGAAAATTTCATATTTCCAAACAGCACTTCAAATTTTTATTCATTTTCTGTTTGTGTGCTTAAAGATGCCTTTCAGTACTGATTACTAGATGCTGAGAACAAGAGATTCCCTTAATCAGCCACATCTTCAGACAGTAGGTACAACCTTTCCATAGTGCTCCTTCAAAAAACAAGGATGAGAATACTGAACACTAAATTACTATGTCAGGGTTGTTTGTGTTGGAGTACAACTGGCTTATTAGGTAGTTGATGCTGCTGCACTGAGTCTTGAACTGTTGTAAAGTCAGTAACAAACCCACTGTGCTGAGTTAGGACAAAGACTTTTACAAATTTATCCAACCTTTATTTGCAAACAGGTAGGTGAATAGACAGAAGGCTGAACCCTGTCCTTGCTTTCATTTTGTGATGCAGATAACCAACTATCTGAACTGGGTGGTGAGGAATCTGGCTGATCTGGAGGTGCAGATGGGTGCAGTAAAGAAAGTCCACAGCTTCCTGAACATGGAGTCAGAAAACTATGATGGCTACTTGGGTATTGCACTCTAATCTTTTGGGGTTTTAATGTAGTAATTGTGAAAGCATGCAAAATGTATACACATCTTTGGTGGCCAAAATCTGTTCTCATTGCCGTGTTAGAACTCCCTCTGATCTAAGTGACAAGGACAGCCAAAAGCGGCTATGAGATATGTAGCCCATACCAGTCAACATAAAAAACCCCAAAAAACTACCAAATGCCAAGGAGACAGAGCATGGCCCTATACAATCAGAAAGTACCAGGGCACAGTTATAGGTGGGATGAACAAAACATCCATGTAGCTATTTAGAAAATAAAAATATGGATAAAAATTGGAAATGCACCATCAGTCACATGCTTCAAAATCTCTCATCTTTGCAGCAAATGGGGACTCCAAGACTGGGTGACACTGGCAATCAGACCTCACCAACTCTTTCCTGAACTGCACATTGGTGTTCATACTCCACATATTTCAAATTGGCTTTGACTGGTATTTTAGAAGTGTTTGAAATGTGAGACCAAAAAGGCTCACAGGTCAGCAAGTTTCCCTGGAAAGACAAGCCCATTAGTCTGGAGACAAAACCTGCCTGTGTATTTACAAATCAGGATGAAATATGAGTTGTGATAATGTCAACAGCTCGTATTGCACAGCAGTAACAACATCCTTCCTTGGGCTGCCCTTCCTGTGCCAGTTACTGACCAAAGAGCATGTTAACACTGCACTGACACTACATTCTTCTCTGCTCATTTAGCTTCTCCCCATTTTGTCGCCAAGAGCCATTTCAGCATCTACCCTCTCTTCTTACGTGTTGAGATCTGGAAGCTAAGTGCTAATGCACCTGCCGGGCAGTTCCTAGCTCCCTCTTGGCAGGGAAATGGGAGTCCATTTCTGGAGTGGCTTCAGGAAAGTGCCCAGGCAGGAGAGAGGGGGAAAGGGGAATGTCATAAAGGGTGACCCTCTGATTGACTTTGTTTTGGTTTGGTTTGGAATTTCAGATCCCTCTCAAGTCCCCAAAGACTGGCCCCAGGAAGGAGAAATCAAGATTGAAAATTTATGTGTTCGATATGAAAACAACCTGAAACCTGTTCTTAAGCACGTTAAGGCATATATCAAACCAGGACAAAAGGTACCAAGTTAAGCAATTACCTATTGTCCTCATTCCTTATTGTGTTTTCTAAGATGGCAGAAGAGCAAGAATAGCAACTTGTAGTGACAGCTATATACCTTGATCGTCCTCTCTGAGATCCCTGGACATGAGTCGAGAAACTTACACTGATGACATCTTATTTTAAGCTGGGATCAGTTTTCCCTCTGAGCGTCCCACTTCTTTCCAAGTCCATCTCCCTTGCATAGAGTGAACCTAGGCGGCCAAATGAGGTTAGATGAACACCAGACTGGAACTGGGTAAAAATGTAAGAATATCTCACATTTCAGCATATAGTGACATTGGAGTCTAGATCAAAATGCTGAAGTTTCAAAAATTTCCTGGGGCAGCTCCTTATGATGCTGAAAAGCAGAAAAGGGGAGTGTGCTTGCTGTGCTTGTCTGCCACCGGCCATTGGGAAGACCTTTCTACTCACCACTAGGGTGATCCAGTCCTGCTTTCCCAAAATCAGTTGCTAGTCTGATTTACAGCTTTCCTCTCTAAGTAACATCTTGCGTTCTTTTGCAGGTTGGGATCTGTGGTCGTACTGGCAGCGGCAAGTCATCCCTGTCTTTGGCATTCTTCAGAATGGTGGACATATTTGATGGTTAGTTTTCACTGGAGTATGTTGTCTGTCCTGACCTGCTTCCCCCTTATTTCTTCAGAAGAAGTGAGGAGACTTTTTGATAGTTTATATGGCTCTCAGGCTCAGAAGATACTTGATTAGAATGAGGCTTGTTATGCCTGATCCTTCAAAGTACAGTGTCCTATTGTGAGTAGCGCTTTGTTCTTCCAGGGAATGTTACACACAGATTATACTCCTAATTTTTAAAATTTTTTATGTGTATGGTCTGACAAAACAATATGCCATTTTTGAGATAGTCAGAAAAAATATGCAATCCTTTGGAGCCTCTAAATTTCTCTGAAAGAATAACTGCATTATCTTATAATAGCTGTCAAAATACTAGCAGAATAGAAACTAGATCTCCACAAGTCCATTCCCTTGATATTTATTTTTATTTTATTGTGGTTTCCCACAACTACAGCAGAAATTGACTGAAGGTTTTGGAAATATTTTGCTGGTTTCACTCCTGCAGCATTTCACTCTCCCAGCTAATTGGCGTGGACTGGTATGCAGCAATATGCATCCTGGCATTTATAACAGATATACGTGTGTGTTGTTGCAGGAATATGGAAACCTACTGGAAAGTCATCTTTTTGTTTCAAAGATTTCCATGTTTCTAATTTAGCCATTGCATAAGGAACATTTGCTAGGAAAACCCCTGTAGGATGTGGGAAGACAAGTAAATCTGATGCAGCTAATATTTGCTTTAGTTGTGGTTCTATGCCTATACGTATCTATGGTAAATAGGTTTCTGATTCATGACTGGGGTTCCTGGGTATATAAAGACTGCAAACAATAATAATTATGTTTATGGTCAACTTTAAGCTTCCTTCTACTTTAATCTTCTTTCTGTATCTTTTCTTTGCCTGTTCCTTCTGTATCCCTGATTTTTCCCAATGGGAATGCCTAAGTCTTTTCTAATCAAGATCTGTTTATCCTTTGTGCGCATCCCTCTCTCTCTCAGCTAGACCCATATTTGGCCTTTATGCTGGTCCACTTCTGGGTGGAGCCCTGGCTCTAATAAAAGTTACAGGAACTCTTCAAGAGCCAAGATTTCATTCATGTTGTCCATCTTGGCCCGTTATGTCTCTGTTATGTCTTTAAATTTGTACATGTTCTGTTTTATTCCCCTGTTCTCACTTCCTTCTTTTTTCTTTAGTGTTTCCTTTCTCTTCCCTCTGTTCAAACTACCTCTCATTCCTCTTCTGTCTTGTTTGGTCACCCTCATTACTTTCCCACTTTCTCAACTCCTAATTTACTTTTTTCCTTAGGTCTCCTCATTTGCTCTTTTCTTTTCCTTGAGCACCATGGCTTCTATCAAAAATGCATTCCCCTATTCCCAAAGCATGTCATATTAATTTATTCCACCTCATCTCCTGCTAACCTTCTCTCATGTCTTCATTTGTGAAGAAAAGGAATTGCTTAAGTTTATGCAACCACTAATATCTCATGCTGAAGTTTTATGATCTGATTCAGGCTTTATGAAAGTCTGAAAATAATTGGGCTTTGCACATTACAAACTAAATCCTGGTTTCTCTCACCAGCTAATAAAAGTGTAAGACTATTGGTAGTCCAGTTAGGTGGGGATTAAGTCTTTCATTGGAATTGGGCCAATCAGAGGAACCTATAAAATGCAGTATCATGACAACTGGGAATGACAGAAGATGCATATGTGAACAGCTTTGAACATCTGTGTATTTGCCAGTTCACAGTTAGATTCTTGCTCTTGGGAGAGATAATTGATGAACTTAATGTTAGGTACTTCGCAGGGAAGAACGCAACTGCCCAGTGAAGTAACCCACAGGGAAACTGCAGAAGTGAGCCTGATGAAAATACCCTTTATGATACCCTCATTCAGTTTGCCCTGTCCCATCCCTTCCCCATAACCTGGAGGAAGTTTCTGTGTTCAGGGAAAGCCAGTGGAGTCAGTAGTTCCTCGCTTTTGTTTGAGGATTCAAGGGAAGAGAGCAGCCAACCAAGTTTCTTTTACACATTTCCCCCATCTCCCTTGCCTGAATACCAGCAGTTGCCACACCCAGCACATCATAAATCAGACTTTCAGATGAGATCCATATGCTTTTGACCTGAACTAGTGACTAGAAAAGGAAAAATCCCCTTACTTTACCAAGTATCCCAGCTGTTGCAGCAACTTCTTATTGGGGAATGAACACTAGGGTAAGGAGTGATTAATGTGACTGCTTCCAGCAATCTTATGCTAGCAGAACAGTATGTGGCTAATTCACAACCAAATACTGAAATAAAACTGAGCTGTAGGAACCAGCATGAATGGTATTAAAATGCCTTGGAGTAGGACATCCTTTTTGTTTTTCTAATCTGCCTCTTGTTAAAAAGTTAATGCTACTCCATTCCTTCTAGAGTTCAAAGGATAGTTTTGGCTCCTGATGTATGGACTGCAGACACATACATATATATAATGTAAAAGAAATTGTGCACAGTCTCAAATTAAATATCTTCTGTAACTGTTGAAGTCAAGGGGAACAGAGAAAGGCACAGGATGTGGCTAATTGCATAAATTGCTCTTGTTTTCACTTTGTTTGACTGTAAAGCTCAGGTTGCCCCATAATAAATTATTCTTCTGGTGCTATCATTAATCACATAGCATGGAAGCCATATATTTCTTTTAAGGGAGGGGGCAGGGGAGAAAAATAAAGAGAGTAAGGCAACAGTGTCACTAATAAGCTGGGTTCACTCTGGCTTGTGTTACTACATACATTCACCTTCCAAGTGTTTATATGACAGTGCTGAGAGACTCATCATGTTTATATGACAAGCTGCCTCATCATGTGGAGTCCAGCCCAAACTAGCTGTTTTATCTTTCTGTCTGCTACTTGCAGATCACACACTTTGTGCAATTCCTTCATATGTCTTCTGCATGTTATTTTAAACAGGGAGAATAGTGATTGATGGAATAGACATCAGCAAATTGCCTCTTCATACTCTCCGTTCCCGACTCTCCATTATTCTCCAGGATCCAATATTGTTCAGTGGTTCCATCCGGTAGGTGTAAGTCACTGGGGGGTGACAAGCAGCACTGCATGGCATGTTTGTGATGGGCACTGTGGAACAGGAAGGGATGGAAAAGGGCAGGAACCTTCCTAGCTCAGTCAAATCTATCTACACAGTCTGTCCAAGGAAAGTCAAGTAACATGCACAATACCAAAATATTCCTTTGCACAAGACCTGAAAAAGCTGTAATTGCAATAATAAGACTCCTATTATGGTTTTGTTTGCAGCTTTAATTTGGATCCAGAATGCAAGTGCACCGATGATAGACTGTGGGAAGCTTTGGAGATTGCTCAGTTGAAGAACATGGTCAAGTCATTGCCAGGAGGCCTTGGTACGTCTGAACGAAGTCTCTGAGAACATAGGCCAATAATGAAATTATGCATGCATGAGCATGCACACATATAAACAAATACATAGAATCTTACACTTTGAACCATCAGGTAGAAGTTCACAGGCACCTGATGAATATTCTTGTCTCTATGCTGGAGAGAACGTTCTCACTAAAAAGGTGAAGAGTAGTCTTCCACTCATTGCAGAAAAATCCTGCAGCACCTCAGCATCATAGTAGGGTGACTAGTCAGCAAAGAGTTAAAAAAGAGCAGTTTTACCTCCATTCCATAAGCATAATCTGACTCTGCTAGCAGAGTTGTGGCTCTTGTCTAGAACACTGACAGAGCATTTTCCTTATAATTTCAGATTTGGTTCATGAAGAAAACTCACTTATTTCCTTCCACATTATGTGTACTTCATATTACTAAGGTATTATCCTTCAGTCTACCAGACTTGCTAACTATTTGTGCCAACTATCTGCTTAATGATATATTTCTCCTGTCCCAAAAAGTTGTGCTCACTTTCCTTGGTATTATTCTGTTCCAGTGTTCATTCAAGATCATGTTTATTGGCTTTTACAGGGATTTTGCTTGTCCCTGGAATAGTGCACAAGCAGAGCTTTCATGGTGCCCACTCAAACTCACTGGGTCCTGATTGTACGAACATACCTCATTTTAGTGGGTCAACATTCAAAGTATCTGATTTTATTACAGATGCAATGGTCACAGAAGGAGGAGAGAACTTCAGTGTAGGGCAAAGGCAACTCTTCTGTCTGGCCCGAGCCTTTGTTCGTAAGAGTAGCATTCTCATCATGGATGAAGCCACAGCATCTATTGACATGGCCACAGTGAGTATATCAATTAGCACCACTGATGCATGGATCTACCTGGAGAAAAGGCATCTCCCATAAATTTCAGCCATGAGATCTCTTTAGCCAAAAAAAACCTGACTTTTTTTGCTTTTCTCTTGTGTGTGGTTTCAGCCATTGCTATTGATGTGTTTTGGGGATTGATGTCTATGGTGAGGGGAAAAAAGACAAAATGAAATGTTTTAGAAAATCATTGCTTTCACAGATATGGCATTTCATTACTGAGAATCTGGTGCGCAGATCAGAGATAGTATGGAATATGATCCTCTCTCATGTGCTTGAAGACACATGAATTAAAATGTAAAAGGATGTAGTCACTAAAGAAAGCCTTTTCCTTTGGTAGGAAAACATTTTGCAGAAGGTTGTGATGACTGCCTTTGCGGACCGCACAGTTGTAACAATAGCAGTAAGTATTGATGCCAGCAAAAGGTCTCTTTCCTTATCCCTCAGGCAGTTAATCTTGCCTTTCACCAGTTAAACACTGTATAAAACTAAAAACATCATAAAATAAACCTAAAACACAAGGTCAGAATATTCCCAGATACTAGAACAAGTCATACATACTATCAACATGAAATATTGCAGTAAATGCTATCTTGCTACCAAGTAGGCCAAACTAAAATACTTAGGTCTGAGGAAGGATTTTACAGGCAAACTTCAGCATTTACATCGTCTCCAGGAAAAATTGAGTCATTCTCGCTAAAAAACTGAAACCAAACCCATAGTTTAAACCATTATTGAAAGTTCCATCAAAATCTAGATTTGAATTTAGCCTCTGAAGTCTATGCATAGTGTGTACAATCATGGCACAGATTTATAAAGGGAGATGAGATTTCAAAATCTTTTTGGTATGGTTTCTCAAGTTGGATTATCTTTTCTGTCTTTCAGAATAAAAACTTGGGTTTGTGGTAAAGGTTTTAAAAATTGGAATCAATGGGAATTGCTCAGAAAATGAATATCTGTTCAACTAAGGTTTATGATATTTTTTCCTGTTTTCCTGCCACTCCTAGTGCCCAAAAGTTCCATATAATTTTTTTTATATGTATGCACATGTACATGCATACACATGCACAGACATACAGTAGATAACATTTAGAGTACCTTGTGACAGCAGGCTTACTCAACAAACAGATGTTTTATCGATGAGATAAATACATGTTTTAACAGCTGGTTCATTTACTTTGTCTGGAATCCAGTCCTGCGGTTAGAGATTAGCGTTATGCCTCCTGGACTGTGGTCTCAAGTCTGTCAGTGACTAGTTTGTGTCAGGCAAACCACTTAACCTAGCTCATTTACAATAGGCTCTAAGATTCTTGGATATGTAAATGCTGAAGATGCTAACAGTAAGCATATTCTCCTTCAGTTACATGCTGTTCAAATTTTCAGTATTGTCCTTCTGACTGGAATCTCACTTTTCTTTTGCTTTGCCTTTCTAAAGTTGGTGTCCCAAGACAAATGGCACACTTCAATATTTAGCTTTCCTCACAGAGCTGGCTTCATTTTCTTCCTCTCTTCATTCATGGCTGATCCTTCCGTCACCCACCTGTTTTTCTTTTCTTTTTTCCAGCATCGCGTATCTCACATCTTGGATGCCAATATTGTCCTAGTCCTTTCTGAGGGCTTTCTAGTTGAATGTGACACTGCTTCAAACTTACTCCTCAAAGAGGACGGCCTGTTCACCACTTTGGTGAAGACTCACAAGTAGACTCTCTCAGTCATGAGACTCCTGGCTCTTTGGTAGTTATTTTACCTCTTTAGTTTCCTTTCACTCTGCTTCCTTTCTACTGCACAGCTTCTGAGATGACAGTGCAAGAAGGTGTTTATCGTGTGGTTATTGGGTTTGTTTAGTTTCATGACTATTTATGCTAATCATATTTAACTAAAGCTTAGGTATAGAGCTAATACTGAATCTATCATGTCAAAGGAATCCACCCCATGAAGTAATCCCTGACCTTCAGCCTTGATAGTGAAATATCACACTTTTGGAGTTTATCCTGCCTATACCTGTCTGGCTGTATTCATACAGAACTGAAAACAAACCCAGCCTGTTTACATTCCTGTTGCCTGTGGGGCTATTGCCTATAGTACAAAGTTAATCTCAGGGGGAGCAAATTTATTTACAGAAGGAGACAACCCAGAAGTGCCCTAAAATACATGCAGAGTAGTCAGTCAGGGTACCAAGGAGCAGGGCAGAACACTAAGCCACCTGACAGTGCATGAATACCTAGGATGTTTCTCACCCATATTTCCTAAAGGGGAAGATGTATTTTAGTGGCACTGTAGGGTTTATTCCAGCAGCTGAGCTGTTCATAACGGCAATTAACGGACCTAAAGTGAAGTGCATGTTTAAGTATTTTCAGGGTTTGTGGCAGAGGCTGTAAAAGTAATTGGAGATCTCTTCAGATTAAAGAAGAACAAAACCCACTCCAAATACCACTACAAACAAGGATAGCCTTTCACCAACTTCATGTGCCTTGCATTAGGCCCATTAATGAACTGCGGTGAGAATTATCGTAATGAAAACTTCTGTCTGCTTTTCTTTACGGCAGCATCGGGTTCACACCATTCTAACTGCAGACCTGGTCATCGTCATGAAGCGAGGGAACATTTTAGAATATGATACGCCTGAGAACCTACTTTCTCAAGAAGATGGCATCTTTGCTTCATTTGTCCGGGCTGACATGTGAAGAATCGTATGATGCATTTTAATTGCTTATTTTTAAACAAATGAAATGCAAATATTTTCTATTCAATGTAACATCACTTTTATCTCTTTTTTTAGAGCTTTCTTCTTCACACTTCCATCTTCCAAAATAATAAAAGCAATTGCAACACACATATGCCTCAAAGCAATAAAAATGTCACTTCATTCAAAAGCTATTAAACTGCACACACACATGCACATGTACACACAGAATCAGAAGGTTTTATTTCTTGGGAATTTGGCATTTTTCTTAGACTTTTTAGTGGCTTTATTTTCTTTTATAGAGAGTGAAAGAATGCACTGCTCTTATAAACTGCATATGTTATGCTGGAACCAGCAATCAAATCGTGCATTTTGTCAAGGAAACAAGAGATCCCCAGAAGCATTCTATCCCCAGTGGGGAAAAATTAAAAAAACCCAAACAAACAAATCCAAACTGTTAACACCTGGGGCAATCTGCCGCATTTCAAAGGCATAAACTTTGTTTGTCAAGTGTAGTGGAGGAGCAGTGAAAGAGGGAAAAGATTTAATCAGAAACAAGGAAAATCTTGTCCTTCACTTCAGTTAGCACATTATAGTTGTCACTACTATTTTTCAGTGCAATGATGGCTTATTGCTATAGTCAGTCTCTAAATCCATATTTGTTCTGCAGATTTTCTTCATTCAAAGATGCAAATCATTCTATGATTATGCATGCTTTGATAGGCTTATAGAGGAATTTTGTCCAGTATCCTAAGACTTTGTATTAATCTGAAGTTATAAACTTGATATTAGCCAATCTTTTAAACATGTCCACTAAAATATTCTACTTAAAATGGCATGTAATTAGCCAACCACTAATTGTTTTGTATGTCTTTCGTCCTTCACATTATTTTTTATCATGGGACAACCTTTCTTTTCCTATTACACATTTCCGGCTTATCTCTAAATCAGATCTAGTCCAAGAAGGTATCATTTTCAAATTATTACTATATCTTCAAGAATTTAGGTGAATTTGGATACATATTTACATCACACAGCTTTGAAAATGTTGCTTGCACTTGACTAACGCATATGGCTAGATTCTGAACCATGATAACTGCACAATGGACAGTAAACCTCCAGAAGGAGTTTTACAGACATACTTCCAAAGGCATGTCTTGAGAAATCATCTTCACTAGTAGTATTCAATGTGATTCTTATTCATCTACTGTTATAAGATTTAAGAAGAACACTAGGTGCGCTTAAGCCTACTTCTAGTGTAATTAAAAGAACATAAGGCACAGTACTTGGCAAAAAAATAATGCTATGAAATTTGGAGAAGTTAAAGGACTTAAAATTAGGATTACATTTAGTTTGGTAGTGTAAAAATGGTACAGTGGTTTATCTTTTTATTTTTCTATCTTAACTATCGAAAAAAAAAAAAAAAAGCTGTGTGACACAACTAAACAAAAAAGCTCAGTCTTGAACACTTCATGAGGGGAAGTACTTCTGTGATTACCCTGTCTACTGCTGTGAAAAGATTTTGCTCTTTTCTGGATTAATTGCCTGTGTTGACCTTTGTCATACAAAGAAAATAAAAAAAAATAAAGCAGATGTTTGCAGCGGAAGTGCATGTTGTTACACAGATTTCAGAGCCAAAAGGCCAAAATCCTTGTTGATTTAACTTCATTGTCTTCAGTGAAAAGCTAATTGGATTCATTGCTGTCAGACTCAGTATGAAGATGAAGTACAAGTAACTTTGTTTAATCGTGTATCTTTGATGACAGTGCAATCCTGATGTATTTTAAGTGGTTCCAAGTAGTTCAGTGTGCTCCTGGTTCCCATTACATTAAATGGCTGACATGGGTCTGAGATTGTTTCATGTATCTTGAAGTACTTAAGAGGGACCAATAATTAGTTCCTCTTTCCTCTGACATTTGTCCCAGAGCCAGGGTTTAAGGAGCACCCAGGTTTAAGAAGTACCTTCTTTGCTCATTCATCTCTCCAGAGCTATAGAACTTTACACTGCTGTTTAAACATGTAGAAAAGAAAATATATTATGGAATGAGAAAAAACCTACCACATGTTTCATTCATTCTGAGGGAGGTTTGCAGGAATATTGGCCCTAGTATTACATTAACCATGGTCAAAATGTTTGATGATCATTGTAGAGTATCCCACAGCTGCCTAGCAGGTTTAAAAGCACAATTAGGTTCCTGAAGCAATTCATCCTATTCAACATACACAAATCCTAAGAGAGATAGCAAACATAAATCAACTGCTGTAGATATACTAGATCCCTTTGCACTATAGCCATTGTGCATATGATGTTATATACTCACCAAGTGCTTAGGCTGAACTTTGCTTTTTTGTGTTTTCCTCTAATGGAGGAGGGTAATCCCAACAGTTGCACAGATGTTTTGTTACTAAGAATGGTACAGAAGGGACAAAGTCTTTGAAGCAAATATAATTTCATGTAAAGTTCACAAATGTGAACAACTCCTTAGGAGCAGTTTCCCTAGGCTGTGACATATACATTGTAAAGGAAACATCAGTCTGGAGATTTTATTTCTTTGACTATTGTCACACTGCCTCTTCTGCTGGTTAGCCCTTACTCTCTTGCCACAGCCGCCTCCTTTTTCTTCAAAATCTCTTTATATCATACCCTCTTTGAGGCTCTTTCTTGTATCTCTGAATGATCCTTATTCAGTCTGCAGTCTCCCATTCTTCCTGATTTAGGTCCATACCCTCTGCTCCATTTTCTCTCTGACACAGGTCTGCGTCACTCTCCTTATTCCCCTGGCTTTCTTTAGCTTTCTGTGATAACACCCTCCTGTTCAGGGGGGCGCTTACTCTAGCATCATCTTGTTTTGGGGTTGGTTGGTTGTTTTTTCCAAGCATTGAACTAAGCAAGCTTTTATTATTGTGATTTTATGCTCTAGAACTATTAAATTCTTCCTTTTAAAAATTACCTTTGAATGCAAACACTGGCCACGTATACATTTCTAACTATGGACATCTCTGTGAGAGATCCGGAATTATATTTCTCATCGCATCTGCATTTCTTTTTCTGTTAAGTGTTTCTCTGACAGAAGCAGCAAAATACGAGTAGGATCCCTTGTTGCCAATCATAGAATCATAGAATGGTTTGGGTTGGAAGGGACCTTAAAGATCATCTAGTTCCAACCCCCTGCCATGAGCAGGGACACCAGGTTGTTCAAAGCCCCGTCCAACCTGTCCTTGAACACTTCCAGGGAGGGGGCAGCCACAATTTCTCTGGGCATCCTGAAGATTTTCTTCCTTATAACTAATCTAAATGTACCCTCTTTCAGTTTAAAACTCTTACCCCTTGTCCTATCACTACATTCTCTGAAAAAGAGTGTCCCCCCCCATCCTTCCTGTAGACCCCCTTTAAAGTGGAGCCACAACAGTGTTTCTCAACCTTTAACTTGCAACTTTTTTTTTTTTTTTAAAGGAAATAAGTCAGTGACTGTGAGGATTCCTAATTCTGAGCTGGCTGACCTGGTTGCTGATGTTTTGTAATTTCAAACTTGATTTAGATTAAAATTATATGTTATTTCAAAGAGTCCCTTACAACTAACTGTTCATATTCCCTTTGCTTTGCTATGAAGACCGCTTAAATCCACCTGGCTAAGTTTTCTCTTTTATACACAGTATGTTGTCTGTATGTGTGTGTGCTTATACACAAAAACACATGTGATCTTTTATTCTAAAGAAGTGTGTGGTACAAGCAACCCAAGGTTCATTTTCTTTCTGTTCAGAAGAAAGATTTCTTCTGAAAAGATCCATGTCACATCAGTCAATGGGATGATTCACTCACTGGAGGTGCCTGTCTCTCACCCACCTCTGCAGGAGTCCAGGCAATGAGCTTGAACCAGATGTCTGCCTTTTTGATTGCTAATTTTATAGCCTCAGGGAGCCTCCGAGAGTTAGACAATCAGTGGAATTTTAGCCATGTGTAAACGAAAGAGGACAAACTGATCCACGAGCATTTCCTGCAAGGCAGGAAACTTCCCTACAGAAGTTTGGGATAGATCTGCTAAGCCAGGGGCATAAGCAAGGCAAAGTCTGCAGGGGGAGATCCTTTCTTTGTTAGGCAAATTGATATGCAGAAGTGGTATCTCAAGTGTTTATAAATTCCAGTTTCATTGCAGACCTGAAAAAGTTCTTTATCTGCTAGAGCATGCCTGATTTTCCCAGCTGTTTCATTCAGCTGAAAGAACTATTATCAAAAGTTTCTCAAGCACTTGGATGAGCCCTTTTTAGGTTAGTGTAAACTAAGCAGAACGCCTCTACTATAAATTAATACACTTCCACTGAATTCAATTAGCAACAACATGAATATGGTCCAAAGGATTTGGCATCTCATTATATGTAAAACCTCTGTCAGCAAAAAGTAATTGTATTATCTGTTCTTAAAATACAGATGTCAATTTTGAATGTGGTCAAGTAGGTCTCTCCAAACTTCTTATACAATAGTTTGATTTAATTATATGTGTTCTTTTTGCTTCCTAAAGTAATGTGCTGTCATTCTTTGTTGTGAAAAGATGACGATACATTCACATGCTGTTTTGCTAATGTGTTATGAGAAGCTGAAGGAAACGGCACATGTACATTTTAAACAAGCTATGCAGGCATTTTATCACAAATGGAGATATAATATATTGAGGCAAACAGCCACCTTCATAAAAAGCTGTGGACAGGGGCCATGTTTTCATTATTATGTTTCCATTATCTAGTGGCAAAAGCTGGAATATGTTTCTATTGCAAGCACTATGGCCCAGCATCCCCAGTGTGATACTGCCAATAGAAATCAGTTCTAAAATATGTAGTGAAACCACACCACTACTTGTTAAAATCTCTCTGGAGCAATGATTCTCCCATAAAATGTGTTTTAAAGCAAAAAGTAATTCAGCACATTTACTATTTTATAACCTCAAGTAGTATCTTTTAAAAACCTTATTTAAATTCAAAATATATTACGTAAATTCTGTGATATGAATTCGATGATGGCATGTGAAGAGCTCTTTAGTTTCTTTGCAAATAAATTCTTCCAAAGGCAAAACTAAGAGAGTACTTAAAATAGTCTAAAAACAAAACTGTAAATCAAATTCTTTGTTGCCATGCAAACATCCCAATCACTTCCACATTGTTTTTTTACTGCTCTGGTTTTTCTCCACCAGAACTGACCTCTGTGTGGAATTGTGGGAAAGATTATCAGGTTTTCAAATTATCAAAAAACTGTTGTGAGGCAAAAGTTCTCCGACTCTTACAAATTAGCAAAGTGCTGATGCTGTCTTGGCAGGACAGCTTAGAGTATTGGCTTGTATGATGCTGTGGAGTTAGAGAAGTTTCCAAATGTAACCCTTCAAAAGAATAGAAATTTTTAGAGAAGTCTTTATTTACTACATAGTTATTATCAGTTATTCACTATCGATAGCATCTGTCTGCTGCTAGACAGTACCCATGCAAACACAACATACATTCCTGGCAGGAGCTGTTTATTTATCTAATATAATAAGTCACACTCTGTAAGGACTATAAACAAGCATTTTATATATAAACACATATATATAAAAATTTGTTTCTATTTGGTGTAATTGAAATTAATCACGTGCAAGATGCCTTCTTTTGTTTTCATTGAACACACAGATTTTCATCCTATGAATTACTACATAATAAAGCAGTATTCAGTTCACATTACCATGTTGCACATTTCACTGCCCAGTGCATTAATTCCTGTGTACGTGTATTAGTCCATTTAATATATAAGCACATTACATAGTTATACATCCTCTGGATAAAAGGTATAAATAAGTAATGAATAGTGCCAACTACCACTGCCCATAAGAGTGTCTCAGAGCTATTCCCATGACATTTCTTAACTCTCCCTTTAATTTACTTCAGGGTTTTCTGGCTGTAGATCCTTAAATATCACTTAAATGTCCAGTGAAATATTTAACCATGTAACTAAGGAACTAATGCAGCTTAGTGTAAATGACATGGTCCAGAACCACCACCCTTCAGTATCACAGTTACAGATGACCCAAAGCAGCAAATTCTTTGAAAAGCAGAAACTTAGAGATTCATATTTGATGTTTATATGTGGTTTTATCATACTATCTAGATTAAGCCCTTAACTCTTTCAGTAATATCACTATGACCATTAGACCTCTCCATCAGAGGCAGGAACGTGAGGTTCTAAGAGGCTCAGAGTACTGCAGATTTTCATGGCTGAATCATTCAGGTTTGGGGCTATCTACTTCTCCAGGTCTCACCACAGCACTGAGATCAGAGGGCTCAGAGTTGCCAGTCATTCTGTGATATGATCTTAAAATGAGAGATGGCATCTATCTTCCATCAATGGCATAATCTCATCCTCGCAGCCAGCAGAGATATCATTCAGTTGTAGGCAAGGGGACCTAGAAACAGAAAGATGGAGATATACAAAAAAATTCCATTTCACAAATTAGAAGAAAAATCTCCTTCAGCTGGTGGTGTGGCCCTCTGAGCCAGCTCTGAGCTTCTCAGAACAAGTGACAAAACTCTATTATACTACTCCAAGGCTGAAGCCAGTCAGCAACCTTCTGGCCCCTGCTACACAAGAGGTATAAGCACAGTTTGGATAAGGAGATGGAGTAAAAAGCCCTTGATACCCTCTTTGGTATCTGAAGCAACAAAGCTTCAGATACCACCAGAAGAAGAGAAATGGCAGCTATCATTTGTCCTACCTGTAGGAGTATACAGTACTCTTAGTTTATGGGGTTTTGTCTGCCTCCAGGATTTTGCCACCAGAGGCAGCTTTATCTGTTCCTATATCCAACTCTTAGGCTCCACCTACACTGCTAAATAAAATGGGAAAAGTGGCATGGCCCACCTGTGAGAGCACCCATGTGTCTAAAACCACAGCTAACCCAAAATAAGGTGGTCTTGTCTATCCTGTGCATTCAGAACAGTCTCTGGACCGTGCTTGGGGCATCCCACATCCATGCCTGGCTACTGGGTGGGAAGATGTCACCTGACACAAGCCAAAATCTTACCATGGAAGAATTGGAAAAACATTTCAGTGGAAGATGATTTTTAAAATTTGTTATACACTTTGACATATCATTTAGCGAGGAAATTTTAGACTTAAAATCCAAATGTTGTATGGAAATCTGAGATGAGATTGAGCAGAAAGAAGAGGGCAATGACACCAAGGAAAGTACAGAGCCATGCCTGGTCACTGAGGAGCAGGTTAGCAGACCTAGCTCTGAGACTGTCTTGAGTTTGGGAACAGCTCAGGCATTCAAACAGCTCTGTTGTTTTGAGTGTAGTCTGCTGAGTAGACCTGTGGGGGAAAATGGAGGAATGCAAAAAGAGGATGCTAAGGACTCCAAACCCTCATTTATGTTTTCTCCATACAGCACTGAAGCTTCCCACCAGCTCTTCCACCCCAGCTGCAGGGAGCCACCTTGGCACTGTGCAGCAGGTTAGCAGCATGTAGGAAGTCCTTCTACACTGTGGTTTCACCCCTCAGTGAACTCAAATCTTTTGATGCCTCCATCTGATGACTGATCATAAGAGTGGGAGGATGAGCAGCCACAACTCCCACCCATCTAGAGGAGTCAAAGATTTCACATCTCTATTCAGCCTATTCAGAGGTTGGTCTGGCCAGTAAACTCAAACTCAGAAATGAGTCATCATAGAGAGATGGATCAGCAGACAGTATTTCCACAGAAAAAAGTTATCAGGGAAATAGACAGTGAGCCAGAGGGGAGAAGCATCTAAGGGAAAGAACACGCCGGTGAATTAGCAACACAGCTAGAGACTTACTGTAACCATGTTCAGCCTACCTAGAAACTGATTTACAGCTTTCCATAAATCATGGCACAGGAAGGCAAAGAAACAATCCCAAACTGTTCTCTTCCCAGAACCTTAGAAGAAACTCCTGCTCCAGGAAGGGGCACGTAACATGACAGATGTACTTCAGAGCACCAGGTATCAGAAAAAAGCTGTACCACTTTGACTGTTGCCATATCACCTTGTAGCAGAGACTGACTTGGATAAAGTCCCAGATGTGACAGTGCAGTATTTCTGTACTTGAAGCTAAGGTTTAAACTGAAGCATGTGAGAGCAAATATCTGCTGTGAACTGAAAAACAAGAGGATTACATTGCTTATCTGGTCAGGGATACCATGACCTAAAAGGTAGACTGGGTAAAAGTGGTGCCAGCTGATCTGGAGGTGTTGTGACAGCCTGAGTCTCTGTAGCACTTAGCAAAGTGCAGTCTTTGGTTTTCAGCCAGCACTGTAAACAAGAGATCTGGGAAGAAACAAACACACAGCTAAAATTAAAGACAAAGATAGGGAGATCGATATGTAGTGTGGGGCTGCAAGAAATTTTGTTGAGTTTTGTGTAAGGATTTAATATGATGTGGTCACCTCTAGAGGGAAATGAGGCTAGAGCTTATGGCACAGAGTGAATTTAAGATATACCCTGGAGCACAAGGCATTTCTTTGAACTACCCTTTTCTTAGCTCATGCATGTCCCTGGAGCAGAGGTGCTGTTAGGGAAACAGAGGCTAAATGACATTGGATTTCATAAATGAGACAACTGTAGGAACCATGTAATTTGGGTGTGATAATTTTCCCTTCTCTCCCTCCTCCTCCTCCCACACTGCTGACTGTGCAGGAGGCCAGGGGCTGCAGTCCCAGCCCAAAACTGTGCCCTGCCTGCTCTCTCACACTATGGGGCTGAATACATTTCTCTAGGACAGTGCCCTCTCTCACCGATGCAAGCTGGTGGCCCATGTGCTGAACCTCTGCAGCACCAGGTGAGCCCTCAGAGGACAGCAGCATTTCTTAGGAGAGGCCATGGGAGCCAGCTGGGAAGCATGTGTTGCATTGCAAGCAGCAGCAAGGGCCCATCTCCGGGCAGGTTTGGCTGGAGTATCACTGCCCACCAAGCCCACGGAGCCAGATGTGAGCAGACAGTCTGCAGTCAGCCTAATGCTGTTCAAGCTGTAGCAAGCTCAGACTTGGTTGAACAGCTAAGGACATGCCCTAGGGATATAGCTGCTGCCAGTCAAGATGGTTCACCCAAGATGGTGTGGGTCTCTCTTTCTCCCCCATGCTCCACAGGGAGCAGATACAAAGGTAGGGGAGACCTTTGCCATGGCCAGCAGTGCCCCTCAGCTCACTGAACTACAGAAGCTAAACCACAACATATGACCCCATCTACTACCTGGTGACTACATGCAGGGGGTTAGAAAATACTAAACTCCTGGTGAAAAACGCACCAGGCCCCATTTGTTGGCACTGGAAGTAGCATAACAGATATTTAGAGAACTGCCAACATATTGCTAGCTTTGCAGAGAGTCAATAGCCTGCACCCCATAGCCTGACATGCACAGAGAAGTCAGATATGTACCAGATTTCATCAAACAAGGCTGACATATCATTTCCAAACCAGATAGTTTTAATGGGAAAAAATCCCTCTGCCAGAAAACCCTCAGAACATCTACAAACTTCACCATGCAATTTAGTAATATTGGATGAGGGGCACTAGTTCCATGTATTTTGATGATAAAGACTATTTTTGTCCTGCTGCTCTTGCATGAAACAAAAAAAACCAAAACAAACCAAACCAAAACAAAACAAAAAAAAAGCTGGTTCAGGGTAACAGATGCCCTTAGTTTGCAGTTTCTGCTCTTTCATGTTTGATGGATCTGCTGCCAGTTCAGCTGGGGAAGAGTTCATCCATGCTATCTGAATATGGTTTATCAGATTTGTGTCTTTGTGAAAGCCTCATGCTGAGTGCATGACATCTCTGGATGCCTGCAAAGTCATCCTATCTCTAAGCTAAGATTAGAATTTCAAACAAAACTTATTACAAACCAGGATTTCCTGAAAGTGCTGGACACAGCTATAATGTAGATATTTCAGATTCACGTCTAAGCACATTATTTAATCCTTTTCTAGATATGCATCATTGTAAAGTGATATTTACCATAATATCAGTAACTCTTGTGGGTGGAGGGGAAATGAAACAGCAAGAAGGGAGATGCATGATGAGCTGTAAAAAACCTGGACCCAAACCCACCATCAATTCTGATTATTTTTTGCCTGAAAAGTCTGTGTTCACAGCACTCAGACACTATGTTCCTTACAAAATGGGTTAGGAGATATTTTGGGAGATTTTCCCAGCTATTACTTAAATCTCAGACTAAAATGTGCATGTGGCAACCAAGCAAGTATTTAAAAGGGCAAAGGGGAACATTTTTAGTAGCTGTCACTCTCCAGAGCATATTCATACACTGTAACTTGAGGAAGTGGATGCTGTGCTCAAAATCATGCCTCATAATACTTAACCAGGGAAAGGGAATAGTTCTGGTGCTTCTGATCTTCACATCCTGGTGGTCATGGCCCAGCAGGCTTCCTTGAAGCTAATCTCAAGAGAGGAGGAAGGCATTCCCTCCTGTGAGGGGGAAGCTCTTTCAGTATTGAACAGGCAGAGATGGAAAGATGGGATTTTATAAGCACTTTTCTCACAAATACAGTGATGGGTAAAATGATGAATATCTTTTGTTTAGACACACTGGAGTTGTGCCAAGACTCTGTGTGTGTTTGATGGGACCCCTTCCTATCTCAGCTACAAAAAAATCCAGCCTCTGCATGGTGCCCAATTAAAGGGGAGGAAACCTCCAGCAGCTAAGCAGGGAAGAAGGGGGGACTGAGAGGTCGTAGAGGTCACTGACAGCACCAGCATTGGCATAAGTTTCTGTTCCATCTGACCAGCTTGAGGATGGTCCCTCCTTCCTCCCACCTGCCT
This sequence comes from Athene cunicularia, assembly GCF_003259725.1. Classification (NCBI taxonomy): domain Eukaryota; kingdom Metazoa; phylum Chordata; class Aves; order Strigiformes; family Strigidae; genus Athene; species Athene cunicularia. The sequence continues at coordinate 6,069,990 of NW_020799092.1, read as the reverse complement.
TCAGTGATGATTTGGTTCCATTTTGCCAACCCAGCTGCTAATCCACACACTAACTGTGTCACACAGTCCCAGTCACTGCCAGCAAGGATCAAGCACACCAGACCTGAGGCATCCCTGGCAGAGGAATGGGAAGGTGAGCCTGAATACAGCCACAGTGGTGGGTTATGGTCTAAGTGGCAAGTAAATAAAAGTGACATTTTTTTATATTTCTGTGTTCCTGTTTTTAAGGCTGTGGATTTCAATAATTTCAGAGGAAACCATGCACTTTTGGAGGCTGCATCAAATGAGTCAGCCCCCTAAGACCAGTCTCTGCCACCCCATTTGTAGCAGAGTAACATCCCGAGTGATGCCAGCCCAGCCCATGAATTGCCATAGCTGGCACCAGTGATGTCGATCCTGCAGACACCCACCCAAGTGACCTTGTGGATGCGTACCCAGATTCTGGTTAGAATCTACAGGGAATTTAGATCCTGGTTTTTCAGACTGGAGTTGATCATCTCCCTAAAGTTAATTTCATTTTTTTAGCAATTACCTAATATGACTGGGGCTTTGAGGCTGTCTCTTTTCTGACTACTCGGTATCTGGTATTAGAAAAGAATAGTGCTAGAAAAGTTCCAGGAATCGCTCAACTATTTTAAGTTGAGCACGTGCATGTGTTCAACAGCGTGGATATCTTCAAGTTGAGGATTACACTGACTGTCAAATGTCCCTTCTTAATTTTTCCAAGACTGAATACTCTTAAAACTTTCCTGATCACAAGCAGGCCTGTCAAGCATTCCTTTCCTTCTCGAGTTTACAGAGAAAGTAAGGTGTTTTGTTCTGTATAAATTTTATAGCATATAGGTCATTCACTTGAGCAATACGAAGAACAGTTTAGAAACCTCCCTACTGTACACACACACATTCTTTGGACAGGGGGGAGTTAATCTGACACAATGAAATCTATGCACTTTGCTCTGTTAAAATATAAATTTAGATCTTTTCATAAAGTTGGTGTACCATTTATTCTTCCTCCTGCAAACCCTAAGACTTCGGAAAAAAACCCCTGCAATTTCCAAGAATGCAAGTTTTTATTAAAACACAAGAGCCCAAACTGTAAAGCTTGACCTGTGCGAAAAAGAATGAAGTTCTGCAGTTTTGCTGGTTTTTGTCATTGTGTATCATTTCTCCTATACCCACCCCATACACAAATACCCATCTGCCAATGCCTGATCATTACAACGGCCCTGACTCTGTGCCCAACAAGAGTTGTGACCCATAAAAAGGAATGTATTTTTTCTTTTCTTGCAGAAACAGGTAATTAAGTTTGTCAAAAGCAGTAAAGGCCATGAGACTGTGGCTTGGGCCCTCCAAACACTTAGGCACTTGCTTTGCCTGCAAGCTGTCCCGGCGAGATAAAGTTAAAAAGGCACAACTCCTGGTTTACCGGAGGAAGCAAGCGGCCGTGCCGCTGCCCTGCTGCAGCCCGGGGTTGGCTTTGCGCACCCCGACAGAAACTGTACGAGCAAACTGTGGGAGCAACCCGTCCCCCTGCCAAACCGGGCAGGCCGCGCCTGGAACGCGCATCACCCCGTGCCGCGGCGGGTGTCGCCCCGCGCAAGGCAGCCGCTGCC
>NW_020799092.1:6044663-6068327 GCF_003259725.1 Athene cunicularia | reverse complement strand
AAAGAAAAAAAAAAAAAAAAAAAAAAGACAAAGTTCTTTCAAAGATATCTCTGCAGAGACTGGGTGGTTTTCTGAAAGATGAACTTTCTCATTCTTTAGAAAATTATCCCTGATATTGCCTATGCTATTTTAATGTCTCCTCATGACCCCAGGTTCACTGAAAATATGGTTAGGGAAAAAAAGAAAAGATTATTTAAAAGCAGATTAATTGAAAAGCAAGCCAGATCCAATGAATGTTTTAGAAGCATCTTCATGGGCAGGACATATTTTCCATAGGTAAAGCCATGTTGAGCATGGTAATTCTTCAAACGTTTGTGGATTGCACTGTTAAAAGGGTGACTATGATATTGGTTCATATGAGACCCAGGGTACTTCAATTCTACCTGATAAACTCCAAGATAATGATTTTAGACGTAAGAGACTGGTGACGGATGTATCTTTTTACAAAAGGTAATTAAAGACCCTGGTATATACAGGGGATATGACATTGTGGACTACTATAAATAATGTGTTTTGGAAAGTCTGCGGACAGCATCCTCTAATGTCCATCACTATAACATATTAGGGACGTTTAACTTAACTCAGACTTCTACAACCCACTTATGTGTTGAAATTTTCCAGCTAGTCTTGCCACAACAGGAGCTAAACCCAAATTCTGGGTCACAGCGTGGTCCTCCTGCCAGGATGTGCAGAGGAGACCCTGGAAGCCACTGGCCTCTCTCTGCAGCCTGATCCTGTGGGCTCAGTCACAAGGCAAGCAAGGATTTTGGAAGTGTCCAAATCTGGAAGTACTCCTTTCCCCTCCAGGAAATCCTACTAAAGGGGGTCAAAACTCAGGTCATATGAGTGAAATGATACAGTTTTCCCTGTTTTCTTTCCCTGCACAGACTGGTGGAAGAATCTCGGTGTGCTAGCCAATTACTCATTGTTGCCAAAACTACCACTCTCCACCAAGAGCTTCCTGGGATGGAGAAGGTAGAAAGCCCAGCTGTTACAACACTGCCGACTAACACAGTGGGCAGCATGTGTTCCTGAACAGAGGATCTAGTGAGCTTCTCAGAGTCACCTAGTGTTACAGATGGTCTATTAGGACCTCAGGCTCTGAGGTCTTCTCTGTCACCATCAGATGCTGCACCAGTCACACAGAAACAGTCACTGTACATGCAGTGCTTTTGCTGGTTTTAACAGAAGGCTTAAGTGTACCAAGACTGTACAAATAGGTCTTTAAGTCTGTTTCTAGAAAGTATAAGTTACTAGCTTCTCAGTTTGTGTTCGATGTCCTTAGAGTTAATTTTGTGCAATCTTCTTCTCCAGGTCTTTCACCTCTGCTTTCCTCTTCTCCATTGAAGTTCAGGTGACCATTGGTTTTGGGGGCAGGATGATGACAGAGGAATGTCCCTTGGCCATCACAGTCTTGATCCTGCAGAACATTGTGGGTCTGATCATCAATGCTGTCATGCTGGGCTGCATATTCATGAAAACTGCACAAGCTCACAGGCGGGCTGAGACCTTGATTTTCAGCCGGCAGGCAGTCATTGCAGTTCGAAACGGCAAACTTTGCTTCATGTTTCGAGTGGGAGACCTGAGGAAGAGCATGATCATTAGCGCCTCGGTGAGAATACAGGTTGTGAGGAAGACTACAACCCCTGAAGGAGAAGTCATACCCATTCACCAAGTAGACATCCCTGTGGATAACCCCATTGAAAGCAACAATATTTTCCTTGTGGCTCCCTTAATCATTTGTCATGTCATAGACAAGCGGAGCCCTCTTTATGATATCTCTGCTGCTGACCTGGCGCTCCAGGACCTGGAGCTCATCGTGATACTTGAAGGAGTCGTAGAAACAACTGGCATCACGACGCAGGCAAGAACCTCCTACATAGCAGAAGAGATCCTGTGGGGACACCGCTTTGTGCCCATCGTCACCGAAGAGGAAGGCGTGTATGCAGTCGACTACTCCAAGTTTGGCAACACCATCAAAGTGGCAGCGCCACGTTGCAGCGCTAGAGAGCTTGATGAGAAGCCATCCATTCTCATCCAGACCCTGCAGAAGAGTGAGCTGTCCCACCAAAACTCCCTGCGGAAACGCAACTCCATGAGGAGAAACAACTCCATCCGGAGGAGCAACTCCATGCGGAGAACCAATCCCTCCCTCATCGTGCCCAAAGTGCAGTTTATTACACCTGAGGGGAGCCAAAATGCCTCAGAAACATGATACACAGCCTTGTGCAAGGTTGGTGGGTTTCAGAAGGAGGAAGCAACCGTGGTGTTTTGTTTAAATTTTCTTTTACTTAACAAAATTAGAACACAGTGAAGAAAAGAAGTGTGGAAGAACTATTTATTCTATTACTTACTGAAAGCACCACCTAATGGCATTAGGAAACACTTTCGCACTTAGTGTATGAATTAATAAAAAATGGCATGTACACTAAAGAAAACACAGTTTGCTCATGTAATATAATGTATATTTATGCTTGTTTTAATGGCATCCTAATTTTTTAAATTGTATTTTTCCTACCAAGAGTCTCTTTTCTTACCTTCTTCTGCTGGCTGTCACAAAATGTGTTTTTTTCCTACATCAGTGGGTTACCCACCTGTAGGCAGCAGTGAGTGTTTTTTCAAAACTGCTGCAAACAACAATTCCCACAGATTTTGTGTGGGATATTTGGATATTAATCTTTTTGGGGTGAATTCCTTGTTCCCTTGAAAGGAGTAGCTAAACTCCTCCATGATTTTACTGGAGAAGAGCCAGTATCTTATCTTTCCATTGCTTTATGATAAAGGCATTTTCAGAGCAAATTCAGGTCAGCTGAAAGAACCTGACCATTCCACTGGAAAACTGGTGCTGCTCTGGGCAGCACTGGCAGAAAAAAACAGCAAAACAGCATGGCCTTTTGCAGAGCACTGCAAGACTGAGATAAGGGTGAGATACTCAAGCATGAACCTGTAATGTAGCTGTAGCCCAAGCTGAGAAATTCAAGTCTTCCCAGCTGCCACCTGAGCACCCATTTCACTGAAATTATTCAAGATGAAAAAAGCACATGCCTCTTTAACATCCTCTTCATATCCTTGGAAGACCAAATCCTGTTTTGTTTTCTCTTACAGATTCATACACTGAAGGCAACAAGTGTACTTACTTCACTTACAGTATTTTTCATAGGATTAAGTCTGCTTGCTTCAGCAGAAGGTTACTTTTTGCCAGTGAGAATTCATGAATGGGAGTGAGAGGGAACCATACCAATGATATCAAAAATAGTATTTTCAAAACTATCTGAATAATTTTCAGGGGGACTTGGGTGCTGCTGCTGAATTACTGGTTTTCAGCAGTGTCTCACCTGTTTTTTTTTTACATAATACGGCATTGAGAATTGGTGGTAAGCAGCTTTTCTCTTCAAATTAAAATGGGCATTTGTTATCTAGACCCTTCCCAAAAATGTCATTACAAGTTTTTCTACGAGAATAAATAAATGTATGACAACTAATTGTATCACATTTGGTAATGCTAAATTGATGCATTCTTTGTGAATAAGAAGTATAATTATGGAAATTCCTGTTCAAATTTCTTACAAAAGTTGCCTTATTATGTCTGTGGCTCCAAAGAAGTACTATCCCTATACTATCCAATCCACTCAACCACTTAAATGCTTTTGTGATTTTAACTATTTGCTTATTCCTATTGGGTAAAATAGTCAAAAGCAATGCTGAATTCTCATTCTCTTTGGAATTCAGTTCATCAGCACTTGTATGGAAGGTTTGCAGGCTAAGTGTGGTGGTAGGTGGTGGCACGGAGGGGCATTGTTCTGAAGTGTAGGCTCCCTACATTTCAAGCAGGTGATCTCCAGAACATAAACACTGACAAAACACTTCATCTGAAGCAGTAACGGAAACTGAAGTTTCTGCTAAAAGCATTCATTCCCTGGCCTGTCTGTTAATGTTCTGAGAGGATGAATGGTGAACATCTGGAGATATTAATCTGTCCATTGTGTGTCCAGACAATGAACATTTGTAACTTCCAAGAAGAGTCAGAGTAAAGCATATACAACTTGTCTCAGGCCTCCATTTCCAGGGCTGTGAATTTCTGTTTGATATATGGTTCTGTCAGATGCTGTACAAAAGCAAATTTACTACAAAATAAAAAGGTGACAATAATTTTTTTTCCGCCTCTGATTTTTCCCTATTTTTTCCCTTTTTGCCTTTGTATTCTCCATTCATTCTTCTATATTCTTAGTCCTTCTTGTGTCCCAGCCTTTTCCACAGTCCTTTTCAATAATAATTTTAAATTATCTCAATACTCTCTCAGTATTTCAGCTGAGATGTTTTTAACCAAAATAATTTTCTAATGTTCTCTTTAAGTACATTCTTCCTTCCAATTTTTATTTTGCCTTCATCTCTGTCTCTGCTTTACACCTTGTGTACTCTCTTTCCTGTAAGGCTATTGTAGAGATACTGGTATTTTTGAGATAACGCTAAGATACCTCAGTCATGTGCAAGGATGCTGAACAGATACACAAGGCAGACCCTTGTGTCATGAATATCATGTGCATATGTGCTGTGCTCCTGTTCCTTGCAGAAACCCCCTTAGTGCAAAGACCCTTTCCTGAGCAAGTTTTGCAGTCCTGGAAGAGGCCAGCAGCAGAAGCAGCTGGGGTAAGCCACCCCAGTGGCCATGGAGAGCAGCGGGGAGGTTTCAGGGCTGGGAGATGCATTCCTCACTGAAGGACAGGTTTCAGCCCCAGCTTTGCAGCCTCGTGCCTGCCAAGAGCGGATAAGCTGGCACCACCACGGTTCAATATGTTTAGTTATTTATTCTCCCTAGCAACTTTATCAGATGAAAGGGGCTTTATTTTAAATTTGAAGTTTTCTGTGTTTAAAGTACACTGCCAAGTTAAGAAAGACAGTTGAGATTTCTACCAAATACTGCTGACAGTTCATGCTGGCATTTAACTGTCTATATTTCTCATTGATAATAATTTAGAAAATTAGAAGCGACAATGTATAAGCATCATCCCACTGACGTCTCTTCACACTTTCCCATCCCCCTGTAACATGATGTAACTGGAACTGCATTAATCAACATCGCTTATTCTGCACATTTAATGAACATTGGCTCTTTGAACAGCCTACCAGGCAGAGGTCACTGGGGAGCAAAACTATTTCCTAGGAGTAGAAAAGTGATTATAAAGTCATTCCAGAACAGGCATAATATCTGGGACTGCACTTTAATTTTTCTTTCTAGCCTTAACTCAGAGAACTTCTCTATTTTAAATGGAAAAATGGCAGTGAGACCCTTTGTCCTCTCTCTGGACACCCAGAAGATTCAGAGTTACTGTGGTGGGGACATGGAAAGGAAACAAACACAGACAGTGCTTACAGGTGATATAAAGCTTAATGCTCCAGGGTCCAAGCTAGCCTCTGAGTAATGGGGTTTGGAGGAAACTTTTCCTTCTGGCAGGTTACTCTGCCGCTGTCACCTTCAGGATTTCTTGAGCTCTCTTCTGAAAGGTCTGGTGTGAGCCAGGGACAGAGGCAGGACACTGGCATGGGCACACCCTAAGCAGGGTGGGTAGATTAGGCCTCTGCAGGAGGGCTGGCAGACCGCAAACACCAGGGCTCTTCCTTTCCTCCCACCCAGACCGATGCCATCAAACTCCATAGTGAAGCCATATACTGGGGACCCCCAGATGCAGCCAAGCCTTGCCACAATGTGCAGCGTATAGTCACTGAGTGCTGCCCAGAGCCAAAAATGTCTGTGTCCAGGGAGGAACCCTCGGTGCCCATGGCATGAAGGAGAGTGCTGCTGAACCAGACAGGGCTCTATGTGGGGTTTGGGGATGCCTTCTGGAGGGGATAACCTGGCTGAGTGGGGCTGCTGGGGTGGTCTACACTGCAGGCAAGGCAGTGGGGTTGCCCTTCAAGCCTAGGTTGGACCAGGGCTGCTGAAGATGCAATCAGGATAGGCACCTAAGCATTAAAAGCTCATGGAAGTGGGATCATGACTTAACGAGCAATAACTGGGTGTATTTTGGGTGCCCTGGGGCACCCCCACAACTGCTAGGAAGGCCACTGGTCTCCCATCAGGGCCATGACATGCCTGCCTGCTCAAACCACTCCCCTTGGACACCCTCCAGTGCACCCAGCTGCATCTTTCTCTGTGTATCAAACCCCCCCTAAAGCCTGCTGCAAGCCACACTTTGAACCCCTCTGTAACACTTGGCATTGCTGTGGCCTTGTAAAATGATCTCCCTCCTGAATATTGCTTCATGAGCATGTGTTACACCACAGCAATTTGCCCTTGCAAATACAGCTGCTTGGATCCATCCACAGAAGGGTTAACCCAAGTTTTCTGGGATACTCAAGCCATCCTACAGCAAGAGAGCCAGAAATATATTCAGCTTTAGTTAATACCTCATGCATACAATATGCCTTTGCCCTAATGCCATGTCTCACTGTAGTCCATCAGGTCATTTCAGAGGCACAGGACTTGACTTAACTCACAGCCATCTTGTATATACTTCACAAAAGCACACGACTTTATCTATATTGCATAAAGTTCAGGCAAGGAATCATGCTTATGTTTTTTCCTCTGGAAAGCAGTATGCACACACCATCCTTGCTGACTGAATGGCTAATTCTGCATATCTTTTATTCTTTCGCAAACTAGAGATTGAGGACATTTTGTGAAATCAGTGTCCAAACACTCCAGTGATTATTATTAGCAAATGCTTGTTGCTGTAAGATGAAAAAGTAGTTAGTCCAAGACCAGAAAGGAACTTTGACTGGAGAAAAGAACATTAGATATTATATGATGAAAGGAAAAAAGCTTTCATCATTTTTGACAAATTATATTCCCTGTGGAGCCTGATATTTTCAAAACACTGGTGGAGGTTTGGAAGGCACCATCAAGCAATAAATCGTGTCCTGCTAGACTCTGATTCTGTGCTGTGCTACTATTAGCAACAGGGTTTTGTATCCCCAACATGGCATCTTACAAGTGTGAATCAGCCTGGTCTCCAGATGCTTGCAGTCACCAAACATGATTCTGCGGATCCACGGTGAGCTGAGTGGTGACTGACTCCAGGAGCTGTGGTCACTAGACTCTATGGGGGGTGATGCTGGGGCTCATGGCTGCAGGGTTGGGGCTGGAGGCAGCAAGGGCCCTGGTGTCAGTGTCCTGGGTTGGTGACTTTTTTCTAGGAGTAGAGTTGGAAGCGGTGTGGCTCCCCAGCTGCTTTGGACAGTGTCTTTCACAGGTAGGTATTGTTCTTCATGTCAGGCTGATGAGGGACACTTGTGTGTGATGGATGGCAGTGAAATACAAAATGATGGAGTAAATTCCCACTTCTCTAAACCTGAATTCCTGGTCTGGGTTGCTTGCATAGTCAGGTGAGAGTTAACTTTTTCTCCAAATGTTTATGTTAAAATATATTTTCCATATATGTGTGTTTACATCACATCCAGATTAATCCAAGGTGATAGGCAAGAATTGCTAATACCCCTAGCATATTAATAATGCTTTTCAGCCCTATCTCTCTGAATTATGTCTCCTACTTTCCCTTAAGAATTCTTTGAACTTGGAAAAAAAAAGATTTCTCATGTGATAACTGGAGAGTAAAGATAAAATATATTCCCACATTCCCTTATTGGACAATGTAGAGAGATTTAGCTCTCAGAGATGAGATCAGTGCTGTCCAAGAGAAATAGCCACTGAGATTGAGGTGCTCACAGTTAGGACACATCACCAAGGGGCTTGTATTAAAGGAAATATTTTAAAATACTAAGTATTCAGTAGATTTCTGGCTGAGGATTCTTCTTTCGGACCACTGATGAGTTAGGAGTTAACAGTGAAGGGAATATGCTAGGGCCAATCAAGACATACTACAATGTAAGAAAGACAAAAACTATGCATTCAAGGAAAACATTGTACATACTTTAGTTATTGCTACCAATAATTTTAACATGTAGGTTGTTAAAAATTTAAAGACAAACAAAAAAAAGTGATATAATCTCTCTTCACCTTTATAAAGATTTAACACCCTTTTTTTTTTTTTTTTTTTTTTCTTCTACTCTAAAAAATGCTTGATCCAACTGAAGACATTGGTTCTACTGACAAACTCACTGTAGTTTTCTGGAGGATATGTGTTAGTCTCAACACACTTTTCTGGGCTCAGTGCAGGAGTAGCTGTGTATGATTTCATGGCCTTGCTGCTCAGGAAGTCAAATGGGATGATATAATCGTCCCTTCTGCACTCCAAATTTATGAATAGGGAGGTTTAATGAGTTTTGGTTGAGGAAGGTTTCCTCTGATTCAAAAGTCTTAAATTAAGCTCCCACTGAGGAAACAAGCAAACATGAAAAAAAAAAATCCAAAACTAACAACAACCCAGGGTTAGGCATTCCCAAATTGTTGATTTATTTTGACAAATGCATTTCAGTGCTAATTATGGATCCTTCAAACAGTACTGACAAATGTCCCTGGGGATAATTTGTAAAAATTAGGGTATCTTATCATTACAGGAGTTTACTTTTCTTCCTGCTGTTGTTAAATTTTGGCTTAGTAGCAAGGATGAGAAAGCCAGATTCTGTGTGGGCCAAAGTAAAATTATAATTCTTGGTTTTATGGTCTGAAGTCTACTGCAAAGATCAGTAAATTGAGGAATGGAACTGGAGTGATTGCAAAGGCCTGTCACGGTTTGGGGCTCAGTGTCTTACTCACCCAGGGAACATCACTGCTCTCCTCAAGCACTATTTTTGTAACCACCATAGCCACGAAAATTAGTTGCAACCTTCCATGGCCCAGCCTCATTATCCTTTAGGGTAAAGTTTTTGATGTTAGGTCTTTGATGCTGGGTGATCTGGGTTGGTCTGTCAAAAAGGGGTTGCTTCTGCTGACTGTCATGGTTTTCAGATTCAGTCAAGGCCAGGACACAAAACTGAAGGGTTGCAAAACTCAGTAAAAGAAACTCTGCAGAGTTTGAGCGAGAGCAAGACATAATTGCTAACCCCTTGGGAGGCCAGCTTTGCATCTCACAGCATTTCAAAAATATCAGATAATAAAGATGTTCTATGCGCAGCTTTAGCTAGTGTTTTAAATTATAAGCACATACTATTCCTGGCAGATCAGATTAAATTGTTTGCGATGAGCTGTTTTTGACAGATACAAAATCTCACCATATTCTCTAAATCTTTTGTGTTTAATTAAGAGAGTAATAAGATTTCTGAACTGAAGCTCTCCTTATAGTCAGCCCCTTTATACTCTTTATATATCAATATGAATAATGGAATACCAGTCTGAATGTGCTTCTTAAAATATTTAATTTAGCCTAAGTTTAAAGACACAAGTATCCTTCAGTTTATATTGGTATTAAGTATGTCATTATCAGTCATGGGTTTTTTTCGTTCAGGGACAGTAATCTGTTCAAATATCAATTCAGATATTCTGGTTAAAGATAAAAAGTAACAGGCACAAGCAAAGAGTATGTTTACATTTTGATCAACAGCTCAAATACAACAAAAGTGCTTATGATATTGCATCATGTTTCTGTGAAGGTTTGTGGTAAACTGTGACTGAGGCCAAGTTTTTCAGTGTGTCCTTTTCAAGGCTTTTTAAAAAAAAAAAAAGAAAAAGTCTTCCACAGTGTAATTTATTATGGTACATCTTGAGGAATGATTCCAAGAAAACATACAGTTCATCATGACTACATTTGCTACTGAGGTTCAGCTCAGTACGACACCTCAACTAGTGCTCAACTTTGAAGGAAAGCTGTCCCATCACTGAGCATGTAAAGCTTCAATAAAATGTGTTTATTTTTTGTTAGAATAACAAAGTTTCCCCACTTTCACTGAGGCCAGACAATCTCTGCAAAAGCAATAATGTGGAGTAAGAGGTTGACATCCTTCCCGTAGGAGCATGGGAGTGATAACATTGACCCAACTGCATATTTTCTATCTACACCCTTGCTGTCTGTAGGCCAGGGTTGACTCACACAGGATTTCAAGTTAACACTGAGGTGCTTTGTTTGTTCAGTCACAGCCTAAGTTATGAACACCAGGATGATACAGAAAACCTACATATGTCACCCATATGACATTGACAGAATTAAACCAAGCATAGTAAGATGACCACGTAAGGCCACAAAGCAGCTGCCCCAGTGGAACCATATGACCCTTACTTGTACCCCTTCTGACAATGAAGGCTACAGGCAAAATGGGCCTTCTTCTGGTTTGGTTTTCTTTCCTTGCTGCAATCCTAACAAATGTTTCACCCATGTTTAAACCTGGAAACCATGCAACCCAAATCATACACAAACCTCTGAAACATTTCATCAAAATAGTTTAAAGCCTCTTATGTTTATAAGCAATGGAAAAACTTATGTTTAAAATGCAAAGAGCTATGCTGCACATCGCTTTCAGGAGGAGTTGGAGAAGGTCCAGGGCTAATGTATTTCAGTCATACCAATTATTAGAGTAAAGGCACAAAATCAGAGAAATGAGAATTTAAGATGACCAAAATAAAGATTTCCTGACTGTGCACTGAATGGTCAGTGGAACAATCTTCAAAGCAGAGGTGTCAGAAACTCTACTGATGGAGACATTTAAAGTGAGACCATACACAGACACATACAAGTATAATAATTTAGCATGGGAACATGTAGACTAAGTCAACCATATGTTTCCCATTTCAAATCTCAACACTGAACAAATCTCAAATCTAAACACTCACCCATTGAGAGGCTGCTAGCGATGCCCACAAAATAGAAAGATCATCTTAAGTAGGTAGGCACACCTTGCACAGTGCTCACAGTTCACTGCAAATCACACAGCTACCAACTAGTGATAACTCCTTATGTCTTTCCAACATAATACATCTGTGTATATTAATACATTCTTTCCTATTCCACTTCAAGCACAGGATTATTAATTAATCAGTAAAATCCTTAAACTTAAATTCTTCTTGTCTACATTAGCAAATCAAAGGGGAAAAGCTTGTTTAACTTGGTATTTATATAAATAGGTATATATATCTCTATAAATTTATATAAAGAAGTAAGACAGATTTGGTGGTAGGGATTCTCCAGGTTATTGTTACTTTGTTTTTTCAGCCAAAAGATTCAATTTAAAGCTTAGTCTCTGGTCACACACACAAATTACATATATATATATATATATATATATATATGTATGTATGTATGTATGTACGTCATGAATCCTCATGTCTCAGAGACCCATTCATGTGCTTTAGAGAGGAAAAGATCATCGCTTTGATGGATTTTTCTCCCATCCAGGGCCTTGACTAACTACATTGACCTTTGAGCAAAGCTACCAGCTCCATCTGTTCTGGCAGACATTAAGGAAGGTCCGACACAGCAGAAAATGCATTTTTGTTTGGAAGAGCAGGCTGTGAAGGGGAAATTTTCATCCTTATTAGGGCAACCTAGCAGTGATTAATGTGACACAGGAGAAGCATTGGTTTTGAGATTGATTTCTGTTTGTAACTCTTTGCAGTGTGTTGGTTTAGATTTCTGTCAAGTGTTTCAGAGAGTTTCACATGACCGCTTTCCTCTTTGAAGTTTTCAACTTGACTTACATATGTATGCAGTGGTGGAGAAAGACTGGTACATGCCATCTGGACAGAAAACGGGGCAGGATAGTTATGAAGTGAAACTTATTTCTTCCCCGTTAGGATTTCCAGGCATTTCATATGGGTACTTCAGAAATGTCACTGGGAGTATTACACAGGGGAAATAAACTGTAATGGAGAAATAAACTGTAATGGAAAAATGTGTGCATGTGTGAGTGTGCATGTGCAAATACACATGCAAAAATCATTTATGTTTTGTTCTTGAACTTTTTGTCAGAAAGGAAGGGTTGTTTTAGTAGAAACAGATTTCAGACCTCCCTTTGAAAAACTTGCCCATAGTAATTTGGCTCATGAAATCATCAAGAGGCTGTGGCAGTTCAACTCAGTAAAACTGCCATACATATGGATCCATATACCCAACAGCATCAGTCATGACACACACACAAAACAGGGTACAAATATACCTTCCAAGGGGTGAAATATTTATTAGCAAAGACATGGCAGGCTTACCAAATGGTTTCATTCAGCAATCTGAGTTTTTAAAGACTCTTACTCTCGGTACCTACTCTTGGAGCCCCTGGGAGCTCCACGAGCACCCACAGCCACAGATGATGCCATAGGTGGAACTGCACACGCTGTGCAGGACATGCGCTTTCAGTCATGAAAAGCAGTAGCGACCACACAGCTATGTGCCTCCTCGTTCACATCAGACAGGGACTCACTTCCAGTGGGGTCGCAAGCTGTGGCCATGTGAACCTCACAGCAACAGCGAAGATCAGCCCTGGATCTTCTTGCTCTCAAAAGCACATGTGTCTAATGTCCCCCTGGGGAAGGCTTGCTTGGAACTACCAGAGCACAGTTCAAAGAACTGTGAAAGACAAACCAGATTCCAGATTCCCTTCCATGGCTTTTTCTTTTCCTCTTGCTAAACAATTGATTATTGAATGTAAGGGTATTATACACACTCTGAACTGGAATAGTCCCTTGTGTCCTCTGACTGAGCACTAACGACCCAGATTCTCTGTTATAAATAGTGGAAAGTCAAAACTGAAACAGTTCCTACAGTGTCAGTTGTGCCACTGTCATGAATCAGCTCAACAGAGGTCTGCTGGGCAAAAGAAGGAGAAAACCCAAGAATGGCAGGACAAGCCATCTTCAGCACACATGGAGTATTGTAAAGAGACAACAACAGGGCACAAAGGACTCCAGGCATACCCAAGACCAAACTACTGCTGTAGACTTAAAGGAACACATCATTCATGGGAGAAGACAGCTGCTCTAGGGAACCAGGCTAATGTGGGAATGCACTGAAGAAGTCAAGGGATGGATGGCTTTTAAGGAAAGCAGAAGTGAATGTTAGCTGTTCAGTTTTAAAAACTACTAAATATACTGTTGTTTTTTGTTAAAGTAAATGTGATTGTGGTTTATTTCAGAGCAAAGACTTCTGAAAGGGAGATCTGCAAGTACTGGATTCCAGTTGCTATGCTGGGTAGGGCATGATAAGATATAGATACCTAATAAAGCATGAAATATAGAGTATCATCTGCTAATAAGAATAAATGTGAACAAAATTAAAACACTATGGGTGCTGTTACCCACTGAGATAGACAGAAACACCTGAGCACCTCTGAAATCCTAAACAGTTCAGGAATCTCTGCACACTTGCTTGAAGTCCCCTCCAAATTACGAGGATACTCAAGGAAGCCTCTGAAGTTAAATATATGCTAAAGTGTCCAGAGTCCAGGCAGGAAGAGTACTCAAAGTGAAAATTGTCAGGGTCTCCAGAGCATAAATCTGTCTAGCAGGGGAGTCTTTCTAATCTTAAAGCAGCCCTTCCCAGGCCACATGGGTGTGTCTTCCAGCCCCAGGGAGTTATTTAACCCTGAATTTACATACAAACAGAAGAATCTTTGTTTAGACATTTCAGCGCAGCCTCTCCTGGAAAGGGAAATGGCTGTAAGGTTCTAGCTGCCCTTTCCATATGGCAGCAGTGTACTTATGTTTCATGGGTTTCTGGTAAAAAAAAAAGATTATGTAGAAACAGGATCTCAATTAATAATGAAAAAAATATCTGTGATCAAGTAAGCAAACAAGATTTGTTTTTCCTGTTTCTGAAAGAATTGTCTCCTTTTTGATAGAGACAGAACTCCAGACACTGCAGGGTATTTGAAATGACAGGTGTAAAAACTGTACAATGAAAATAAATTTAGCTACACTGTTTGGATCACCTATGTGCATTTACTAGATCTGTCCTTCCTGTGTATTGGCAAAGTGCCTTCCAAATGCTGTGATTGCAAGAAGCTCATATCAGGAAACAGTATCATGTAGAAAGTAGAGGTTCAGCTAAAATTTGTGATTAGTTCAGACTTAATCTGAACACAATCTGAATCTTGCGGATCCTAACTCCTAACTGTCTTCTGTGGAGGACTTTAGGTTTTCCAGCTGCAGTTCCAATGTATTTTACAAGATTATTCACACCAACTATGCTGTATTTAGAGAAGATAGAACAAATATGTGTTTTCATTTTATAAACAAAACAGAATTTGTTTCTGGTTCAGCTATGTAATAAATACACCGTAGTTACAGCAGGCACAAATCATCACTGACCCCTTATGCCATGGATGCTGCCCTGGTTCGCACTCAAGTGTGTTGGCTCTGGGCCCCAAACACTCTGTGGGAGAATGTATAAAAACAGGGATGGACAATGGACCAATACTGAATTGGGGTTTTCTGAGCTTGCCACACTACCTGCCACCAAAAGTTAGGCAAAGTATTCCAGCCCAGCTCAGTCTTGCTCAGCAAAACACTGGGAAGGACAAACCCCTGTACACCCACTGTCATAAGCCAGTTTAGCCTTAAGCATAAAGGAAAGAGCCTTATAATTACATAATTACATGTACTACTTGAAGTCAGGGAAAGATAAACGACTTCTCTCATCTAAGCAAAGGCCCAGTAATCACTTGAGAAACAAAATGTCAACGAAGAAGCATCTCCAGGGTACTGAGCATTCCCAGAGGAAACGAGACACATTTCTTCTCAGGAGATTTTTCCCACTGGCAGAAAGCAAGACCATCATGCAGTTTACATAACAAAAAATTGAACAGATCCCAGTAATAATAGATCAATTGAGCATTTTGGGGGTGTGATTTTTTTGTTGTTGTTGTTTTTATCTAGTTCATAAACCTGAAATTAAATATTTACAAACAGTATTTTATATTCTTTTCCTGGTGATACAGCTTTCTCTTTGCCATTTAAAACAAAAGAACCAGTATTGCAATGCAAGGTCTTATTACTATCAAAACCAAACTGCAGTGCACAAATCCCCTTCTAAAATACATTGCTATATTATATGAAAGAAATTGGAAAACATAATGAGGTTGTAATAACTTAATTCACAGTAATTGGTTTACTGTTGAATTGTCCTCTAGAATATGTCCCAGAATACGGTAAAAGAAGGATCTATCTAGTCCTTCATGCATCAGCCAAAATTGGATTTGTCACAAAAAAGAAGCAGCACCCAGATACCCAAAATAGATGCCCTATTTTGATATAAACTTTCTTTACTGAGTGCTAAACCCCAACCTGCTAAGGAGAAGGATCATTCTTAGTTTTCTATGTATACGAAAATGAAGCCCTGGAAAGTGACTCTTCTTCTGTCAATCTAGACCTAAGTTTTGGTTACCCCCACACACACAACACCTCCTCTTTTTATGGATCATCAGCCCTGTCATCCCCCACTTCTTTTCTCCATGTGAGCAACTCAGTGTCAGCATGGAGCTCCTGGTCTGGAGCCACAGCCTGGCTCAATTCACCCTTTGTCTGGAGGCAACATAACCATGGTGCCACACAGCGACCCAGCACTGGCAGTCTTCTCTGGTGATCAGCCTGGCAAAAAAAATCAGAGATGCAATTGAATTCCAAGAAATATTAAAAATAACATACTATTGACAAGTTGTATAAAATAGACTGTGAGAAGACAGGGGAGTTAAGGTTTAAATTCCATGTCTTACCTCTTTCACTGTTGAGGTTTCCAGGATCAGTGGGTTTGGGGTTTATTTCTCTCTGAGATACGAACATCTGACCACTCCCAGAAGTGTATTCATTCTTAAATATTTGTTGCCTGAAGATGGTAGACTTTTTCTGTTTAATCTAAAGACAACCTAGATTTTAATGTCATGGTAAGACACTACTGTTAAACTTTTCATACTTTTCTTTCTATCTGAAATCAAGGAATCACGGAAGTTGAAACAGAGATACTTTACATTTGTCTTTCTCTTAATGGCATCTTTCATTGAATTCATGCCAAATCTTGCTGGAAATATGTTTATCACACCAACTGAAACAGCCAACTGAAACTGTTTCTGACAGAACTATAAGATAGGATGAAATTATAGCCATTGAAATCAATTTTTACTAGTGATCAAGCCTGGATGCTCTTTGACGGACTGGCTTTACAAGAAATCAAACCACAGAAATCTACAAACATTCATTCCTTTCCACACACTACAAAACTTGGGAGAATGCAAAATTAGAATAAACATTCTTTACTCTGTATATATCTACATAAACACATGCATATATGTAGCTAAAGGAATAATTTAAGCAGTGAAGATTAAAAGATATGCTACATTAGTTGATCTTCTAAAAACTGCAATGGATTTCTTCTGAAAGCCTTTAAAAGAAGCTGCACCACTGCCTGGATGGAAGAGAATGCAGAGCAGATGAAGACTGGTTTAAGAGAAAAAACATATTCTCTCTGATGGAACAGTATTAATAAGACACTGAGACAGTATGTCATCCTTCAGTGACAAGGAACTATTAGGTCATGCTTCATTCAGAAAAAAAGGCATATTGCAGCATATTTCTTGTTGCACTCATCAGTAAGAAGGGCCAAACATTCACCAGATATTTTTGCTATCCATTCTCTGAATTTCCCAGCAAATGTATTGTTCCATAACTTACCAATGTCCTACATCAATGGTCATTTCTCTTACTGGAAGATATGGGATAGCATTCAGATGAAACTCACTTGCCTTCCTCATTGCTTTCATCCCTGTTTTGGCTGTGGCAGACAGAGATAGTGAGGCACAAATATTGATATTCAATAAACACACCCATCATTTTCTCTGATGAAGAGAAAAATGGTGGATGGATGAACAAACTTCCACGATTATTAAGGGTAGTTGGGAGCAATGCATTCTTCAGTATCACTGGCCTGTCACCCTGGGGAGTTCATTTCCACATAAACCAAACATTAGCCAGACCGGGTAATAATGTTCTCACTGTTACATAGGAGGCAGCTGGCCAGCTCAAAAGGACTGAGTCTCTATTCCTCTGGGACATATGGAAATGGTCATTACAAGACAATATTTATTTATAAACACACTTGGCCCCGTCAGTTGGGCTTGAATATATAGAGGAATGGAGCTTATTAGGAAGATAAAGTTTTCCCATGACCTATAGAGGACACTGCATAGGGACCACAGATGTTCTGTATTAGAAAAGCTGGAAAATTTATGTCAATGGTCATGAAAAGCTCAGTTCAAAAATAAGTAATTAAATAAATAAGGAGGTCACTAGCAAAGACAAGGTTAAGGACACTGGAAAATGGGTCTTCCAGGATATTTAACCTTTATTTATTTAATTAAGTAGAATAGATCTTGGCTTTAACTGCATGTGTCTTTCCTGACCAACTCTGCTGAAGTTACCAGAATTATTCTGGATTTGCACCAGTGCAGAGCCAGGCAGACAGCAGCCTCCATGGTGGCTGGTCTGTCATGCAGCTGAACACAGACAGACACAGAGACACAGAGACCACACACACACACACACACACACACACACACACACAGGTTTTCCTTGACAAAGGGATTCACACAAGTAAAGGGCCAGGGAAGAACTATAATTCTCAAGTCAATCCATGCCATTTTCTGATGCAGGTATGGAAAAATGTCTGTCCCCATCAGATAAACTCATAAGGACTCAGCTTCAACCACATAACTTAAATCATGGAGCTTCTTAACACAAAATTTGTAGTCTATGTTAAGATGGAAAGCCAGAAGAAGCTACAAAAAACCATCATAAGACCTGATTCAGTTTTTATTTAGCAGAGCCTAGTTCTTCAGATTGTGCAAGTTGGCTTGTCTAAGCCCATGGATCATCTCTGCTTACACCAGCTCTGAATCTGGTCCTGGCCAAATGCAACCATATCATGTCCTGGCTGGCCTGAAGCCTTGGATCAGTGGGTTTGTATATTTATGCAGACTGTACTTATGAAAGTCAGTGAACACAGGTTGATGTTGTTTGCACAGCTGCAGGCTCACTGTACCCCTGTGGTCTGGCTTGCAGTCTCCTTCTGCATTGCAGGTCCTTCTTCCTCCAGCATAACATGGAGCAATCAGACCAGCATCTCCTCACCTGTCTGTACATGAAGGGACTTTTGTGCCACACACTAGCTCCTTGGGCAGTCTTGGTCCCCTCATCTGCCAGAGGGTGATGGCTAGTTACCGTCCAGTAGAGCCTTCTGAGAGATTCTGAGCATGGACTACTGTTTCTTCCAACCATTAAAATGGCCTTCTTTTGTTCAGGTGTGCCAGGCCACTCACTGATGCAGCAGGAACTAGGAAAAAAATCCCTGTTTTTTCTATCTAGGACTGAAAGAAGCCCCATTAATCTGCAGGAATGGAAGTGAAGCCACAGAGCTCTTGGGGTGGTGAGACATCTTCCCTACCACAATTTTGCAATGAAAATGCTACAGCTGTCTCATGGCTGAGAGCACCACAGATGGGTGAGTGACTGACTGACCAACATCAGGCCACCAAAGTCTAATTTCTTCTAAACCCTCATGGTACTGAAGGAGGTTTCCAGCTGTTCCTGACATCAGAAGGCCAGGTAAGGATTCACACAAGTACAAAAGTATGGGTGCACCTCTACTGTCAGTTTGCCTCACTTTCTATTTTCCCTAGGGTCTTGCAGATATCCCTACCTTTCAGCTCACTGTAGTCCAGAGCTACACAGATTTTTCCTAGGCACTGAGAAGGCAGCATGTCCTTAGCTAGCTGCCTGCAGAGGTATAGGCCCAGGCGGATGTGCTCCCATTCTTCTGGGACCCACTAGTGTGGACCTTGCCATCAGCACAGAGCTACTTGGTTTGCACCATGTTGGATTTTCTGACAGGCAAATATTGGAGAGTGCTGAGATGAGGGCAGTCATCCTGCCCCTCCCAGGGCAGCACCTGGTGAGGCGATGGAGAGGCAGAAGACTAGGAGCACCCCAAAACTGGAGCAGGTAGACACGTACTAAAGATCTGAAATTGTTGTGCTAAATAAACAAGCAGACCACACTGCAGTTCAACATTTTTTAATCTTGTTTCCCATGGTAGGATAGACAGAAAACATCAATCTGATTACTACAGCTCAGGCTGGGTTTACTTCAAGGGTAATTACTGAAGAATTTTTTTCTTTTCCTGTGAGCTTGGTATAGTTTACACTGAGAGAAAAAATCCCACAGTGCTTTTTTGCAGTCATTTTCCTTACATTTGTTATGTTTCAACTTTTGTAGGATATTTTTTCAGAGTAGTTAAGAAGAAACAAAACACTTGAGGTACATATAAACCTCTGGTTTACGACAATTCAAGCAATTCCCACTACTTTTCAATGCCGAGGGGAAAATTTTCATCTGGAGTGTAATAGTATCTCCAATATGGACTTTGATGGGTATGGTATGTTTGATTCAGCCTTTGATACGTTGTATCTTCATGGGGACTTTTGCAACTGAAAGTAAAACAGGATCCACAGTAATTCATTATTTCCAATAAAAAATATAAGAAAGCAGTGAACTATCAGCACTTTAATAGCACATCACCCCTGGGGATTACCAAAGGTATCACAAACAGGAACTGCAAACATTTCAATAAACAAGTGATACTTTCATCAGCTCTTTGATCTCCTTTGCCATTTTTCCTCCTCTCAAGCTTATTTTGTATTTTTTTCACTGGTCAATGAAAAACAAAACACTTGCAGTATATCATAGCCCTCTCAAAATCCTACAATATAAGACAGTATACAGAATCACGGAAGGGTTGAGATTGGAAGTCACCTCTGGAGATCACCCAGTCTAAACCCTTTGTTTAAAGCAGGGTGAACTACAGCAGGTTGCCCAGGAGTTTAGGGAGAGGCGCTCGGAAGATCTTGCGATGTACAGGAAGAATAGAGGCACGTGAAAGATCTCGCGATGCACGGAAAGAACAGGGAACTAAAGATCTTGCGATGTACAGAAAGGCGTATATAAAGCAATTGCACAGTTAATAAACTGAACAAATAGCAGCCACCATATTGGCATTTGTGCTTTTGTTTCCATTAAAGTTTTAACCTCCTGCAGGGGTTAGCTGTGATCTGAACGCCGCATTTCTGTGGCTTAGCAGATAGAAAAAGACAGCTAATGCCTTACCACAACACAGGACCATGTTCAGTTGGGTTTTGAGTATCTCCAATGATACAGGCTCCACAACCTCCCCAGGCAACCCACTTCAATATTCAGTCACCGTCACAGTAAGAAAATGCTTAAGTGGAATTTCTTGTATTTCAATTTGTGCCCATTGCCTCTTGTCCTGTCACAGGGCATCACTGAAAAGAGTCTGGCTTCCTCTTCTTCATCCCCTCCCATCAGGTATTTATAGATATGGATCCGCCCCCCCAAGCCTTCTCTCTCCCAGGGTGAACAGTCCCAGTTCTCTCAGCTTTTCCTCAAATAAAAGATGCTCCAGTCTGTTAACTATATTCACAGCCCTTCAGTGGACTTGCTCCCATATGTCCATGTCTCTCTTGTACTGGGAAGTATACACCTGGACCTAGCACTCCAGATGTGCCTCACCAGGGCTGAGTAGAGAGGAATCACCTCCCTCAATCTGCTGGCAGTGGTCTGCCTAATGCAGCCCGGGATGCTGTGGGCCTTCTTTGCCACAAGACTACGTTGCTGGCTCCTGGTCAGCTTGTCCACCACCACCCTCAGATTCTTTTCTACAGAGCTGTTCTCCAGCCAGTCAGACTCCAGAGTGTATTGCCGCATGGGGTTCTTCCACCCCAGAGGCAGGACTTTGCATGTCCCCTTGTGGAACTTCATGATATTCCTCTCAGCCCAATTCTCCAGTCTATTGAGGTCCCTCTGAATGGCAGCACAACTATCTGGTCTATCAACCACTCCTACCAGTTCTGCATTGTCTGCAAACTTGTCGAGGGTGACACCACTCTGCCCCATCATCCAGACCACTAACAGGATTTTTAAACAGTATTTGCCTCAGTAATAACTCCTGGGGTACACCACTAGTGACTGGCCTCCACTGGACTTCATGTCACTGATCACAACTGTTTGATCCTGGCAGGTCAGACAGTTTTCAGTTCACCTCACTGTCCACCCATCTAACCCATACTTTATCAGTGTCTATGAGGATGTTATGGGAGACAGTGTCAAATGCTTTGCTGAAGTCAAGATAAACAGTATCTACTTACCTCATCTACCAAGTTGGACATCTCATTACAAAAGGTTATGAGGTTGGGCAGGCATGATTTTCCCTTTGGAGGTCTGTGCTGACAATTCTTAATCACCTTCTTGTCATTAATATGTTTGGAAATTATTTCCAGGATTAGTTGTTCCATCACCTTCCTAGGGATCAAGGTAAGGCTGTCTGGCCTGTAGTTCCCCAGATGGTCTTGTTTGCCCTTCCTGAAGATAGAGGTGTCATTTACTTTATTCCAGTCCTCAGGAACCTCTATTGGTTGCCACAACTTTCAAAGATAATAAAAAGTGACCTCACAATGACATTGCCCAGCTCTTGTGGGCCTTTGGACTTGTATATGTCCATTTTGTTTAAATACAAGTATTTCTTCTTAGGGAAGGAAAATACTAACATTTACTCATTTGTTTTCATTGGGATTTGACTTATTTATCTGTTTTACTTCTAGAAATACTGGTGCTGAACTTGTAATCTCACAGTTTGCAAATTTTTAAATCCACCCACAATCCCATTGATGGAGTCAGAAGTTAGAGACTTCACTTCTTCCACACATCAGGCTTCACTCTCTGCTTCATCCCTCAAGGTATTCTAGTTTCTAAAACATGAAGAACAGGAGATTAAACCATTTGAATGTTGTTCTTTGTGCTTTTACTTGTAATGAGATCCCAGAGTCTGTCTGTTTGTG
This sequence comes from Athene cunicularia, assembly GCF_003259725.1. Lineage (NCBI taxonomy): Eukaryota > Metazoa > Chordata > Aves > Strigiformes > Strigidae > Athene > Athene cunicularia. The sequence continues at coordinate 6,046,553 of NW_020799092.1, read as the reverse complement.
TGCGTTATATACTCTCGCTCCCCTTGACCAGCAATGTTTCTATCACCAGCGCTCCCTCTTTTGACACTAACCTGTCCAGTTCTCACAGAGGCTATTCTATGTGGAATTAGAAATGTTGACTCATCCTAATTAGTCTGTGCTCAGAGAAGTTCCTCATCTTCCCATGTGAGACTCTGAGTAATCCACAAAGGGAAAAATATTATCACAGTGCAGCCTTTCTTTCCAAATCCTCTGCTGTCTGTGGACGCCATGGGAGACCATTTCAGCCACAGAAGGGACAAAGATATTTATTTTGATTTATGCTTTTTTATCTTCTCCTTCTTAGCCACAATAAGATGATCTCCAAGCAGATGCATCATTTCTGCGTATCTCTGCTCCCCAACCACACAGTGACCTATTTCAGAAGTCAAACTGAGATCAAATGTTACTCTCTGGTTCATGGTTAAAAAAACTTTGAATCACAGGAGGAACTAGAGGAAAAAGATGTCCATCCTGCACACTGCTGTGTTTACAGTGAGTACGGTTGGTCCCTTTCCCACACATCTTTGCTGTTTATTTGTTTTTTGATTAAGCTAACATGCATTTCAGCAGCTGGATCCTTGAGAGTTTTAAAACATATTAAGGACTAGGCTAACCCAGTAACAGGAAAATAGGACCAGGAGAAAGAAAAATTCTAACCTAGCAGATGCTGAAGCTTGTTATTCTCCTTGTGTCTCCATGCGTACTCAAGGAAGTGGTGAGGTAAATGTGTGTGGGAAGATTTCACAAAGCACACAAATGACAGCACTGTGCTGATCTGGTTAAAAATTTGTTACGAGAAGGAGAAGGAGAAGGAGAAGGAGAAGGAGAAGGAGAAGGAGAAGGAGAAGGAGAAGGAGAAGGAGAAGGAGAAGGAGAAGGAGAAGGAGAAGGAGAAGGAGAAGGAGAAGGAGAAGGAGAAGGAGAAGGAGAAGGAGAAGGAGAAGGAGAAGGAGAAGGAGAAGGAGAAGGAGAAGGAGAAGGAGAAGGAGAAGGAGAAGGAGAAGGAGAAGGAGAAGGAGAAGGAGAAGGAGAAGGAGAAGGAGAAGGAGAAGGAGAAGGAGAAGGAGAAGGAGAAGGAGAAGGAGAAGGAGAAGGAGAAGGAGAAGGAGAAGGAGAAGGAGAAGGAGAAGGAGAAGGAGAAGGAGAAGGAGAAGGAGAAGGAGAAGGAGAAGGAGAAGGAGAAGGAGAAGGAGAAGGAGAAGGAGAAGGAGAAGGAGAAGGAGAAGGAGAAGGAGAAGGAGAAGGAGAAGGAGAAGGAGAAGGAGAAGGAGAAGGAGAAGGAGAAGGAGAAGGAGAAGGAGAAGGAGAAGGAGAAGGAGAAGGAGAAGGAGAAGGAGAAGGAGAAGGAGAAGGAGAAGGAGAAGGAGAAGGAGAAGGAGAAGGAGAAGGAGAAGGAGAAGGAGAAGGAGAAGGAGAAGGAGAAGGAGAAGGAGAAGGAGAAGGAGAAGGAGAAGGAGAAGGAGAAGGAGAAGGAGAAGGAGAAGGAGAAGGAGAAGGAGAAGGAGAAGGAGAAGGAGAAGGAGAAGGAGAAGGAGAAGGAGAAGGAGAAGGAGAAGGAGAAGGAGAAGGAGAAGGAGAAGGAGAAGGAGAAGGAGAAGGAGAAGGAGAAGGAGAAGGAGAAGGAGAAGGAGAAGGAGAAGGAGAAGGAGAAGGAGAAGGAGAAGGAGAAGGAGAAGGAGAAGGAGAAGGAGAAGGAGAAGGAGAAGGAGAAGGAGAAGGAGAAGGAGAAGGAGAAGGAGAAGGAGAAGGAGAAGGAGAAGGAGAAGGAGAAGGAGAAGGAGAAGGAGAAGGAGAAGGAGAAGGAGAAGGAGAAGGAGAAGGAGAAGGAGAAGGAGAAGGAGAAGGAGAAGGAGAAGGAGAAGGAGAAGG
>NW_020799092.1:6024443-6044613 GCF_003259725.1 Athene cunicularia | reverse complement strand
AGAAAGAAAGAAAGAAAGAAAGAAAGAAAGAAAGAAAGAAAGAAAGAAAGAAAGAAAGAAAGAAAGAAAGAAAGAAAGAAAGAAAGAAAGAAAGCTTTAAAATTTTAAAAAGCAGTGGTTGTCACAAGTTAATGTTCCAAAAGCAATTTATGTGCCAAATTTAACTAATTCATAATACACACACACAAAAATATTTTCTTCCAGGATGTAGCATGCTAGAGGAGTCTCTCTGAAGATGGGCTCTGCAGTATATACATGATGGGTGGGGCTGAGGGAGGGGGCTCTGGATCTGTCCTGGCTAGTCCTGAGGGACCAGCTCTTGTATGTCCTGTAACCCCAGGAAAATGGAGATTGGAGAGGGTAAACCACTAAATCAAAACCAGTGGCACTTCTCAGACAAAAACTGGTGAGCGGTCTGCAGTTGAGCAGTTGAGGGAAGAAGAGATTTTTTTTTTTTTTTTTAAATGGTCATTCAACCTGATACAGAGAATTTTTGTCATATATTTCAACTGCCCCATTCAAATCCTATAAAAAAAGGGTTAAGACTGCCCAGCCTTGTCCAGTTCTTTGATCTTGTAAGTGTAGATTTCTCTTATCAAGAAAAAGACCCTCAGTTTAGCCTATGCATGGGCTCAGTAGCTGACTTTCTCATCGACACCAGGTCCTGAGCTGGTTCAACTGGCAAACCATATATACCAATAAGAGTCTGCTCCCCTTGTCCCCTGCAGCAAATAAAACCCAGTGGAGGTGGTTCTGGGGCTTTGAGGATACTTTTTCATTGCTTGAGTCTTTTTCCACAAGGAAAGAAAGGAGACTAGAAAGTCTGTTCTTCTGGTTGGGAAGCAGAAAACATTGCAGAAGTTCTGGTCAACAAATCTGCTTATAAAGACATGGAGTTTATAATAGAACAAAGTATGTAAAAACTCACAACCAGAAAGCCATGCTCTCTACCATTTTACAGAAGAGCTATTTTAATATATACATCAAATATGAATATGTAGAAAAAGACTTCCTGACATGATCAGAGATTGTAACAATAATCTAAATTATTGCTATTTTTGAGAGACAGGATTTCAAAGAGAAACAAGCAATTCCCTGAGTAGCCAAGTTAATGACACCTCCTTTCATAAGAATTTTATGGGTTTAGTTACTTTACTTTGGCATCCAATGTTGTAAGATTTCCAGGGCATAGCCATGCATTTATTTATACAGGCACTCTCTTATGCAGGTTCTCTACTGACTAAAAGGATATAGGCTTACACTACAACTCTTTCCTCAGTAAAAATACTAATAAAGTCTCTCTTCTACTTGGATATTTTTCACAAAACTTGTAGTGTCTTTATTATCCTTGAAACCTCTATCATTTGTGGTTGATGGTAGCCAAAGGATTCAAAAATTACTAAGGAGAGAGGAGGAAGAAATAGACACACACAGTGGTTGCATTCACCTTGTTTTCATCTGCAAAAACTCTGTAACATAGTTCTACGTGTAACATAGTTTCAGGCATGAAGAACAATTAGATTTGCACCTTTTTTTTTCTTTTTTTTTTAATTAATCTGAGGAGAAAAGTGAAAGAAAGGATGAAAATTAGCTTAATCTTTGTAAAGACTCAATGATCTTGGACTAAGGCAACACAAAAGTATGAGTTTCAAGTAACAGAAACAATATACCTGGGAAGAGGCAAATGTGTCAGACTTTAGTAAAGTGGAAGATATATCTAGCCTGTTTTCCCAAGCCTACAAGGAAGGAGTATAGCGTCCTTTGCCCTGACAATGTGTAGGAATGCTTGGGCCCAGATCTCCCTGCTGGGCTCTCCAGTCTACAGGCACAAGTGCCACAGCTGTTGAGGGAGTTTGCTTCTGTGGGTAATCACTGTCATCATCAGGCATCCTCGTTCTATTTCTCACTTGAATGTGTGTTTCTTTAATGTTAGCTACCAGCTCTTCTCCTGACTTTGTCAGATTAAGGATCACTTTAATGTAATCTTTGACTATTTTTCTTTCAGAAATTACCTGTATGCCTTTTAAAGCCACACCACAATAAACTGAACAGTTTTAAGCTTTCCTTAGGCTCCTTATTTTATTTAGCAGTTTTTGTGACACTGGTTCAATCGCCCCAGGTTTTCAGTTTTCTTTTTAAAGAGCAAACATCTCTGACTTATTCCCATGTTGGATTTACAACTGTCAAATAACAATGCAACTGTAACTCCTTGCTGCTACTTACTGCAGTCCTATTCCTATGTCTGTGGGTCATTGTTCGTCCTTTTACTGTGGTGTCAGATGGCATTCAGGTTTTGTCCCCATGAACCTCAGTACTTGGTAAGGGCTTGCAGTGTCTCCTCAATCTTCTTTTCTGTTTATGGTTTCCTGCTGTGAGTTTGGGCATAGCTAGAGCAGCCAGGAGCTTTGCTTAACAAAACATAAGGACACCGTGTAAGAACAAAAGGGCATACGTACTCAATCAGACCAAATGTTCCTCTAACTTGGTAGGTTAGGGGAGGTTTAGTTATGATCAAATGTGGTATCTCTTCTTAATGGCTTAATACAACAGATGCCTGCTGTGAGGAATTGCCATTAAAAGGTTTTGTTGAGCTGGGAGATGGAATCATACTCAGCCTATTTATTATCTAGTAGGACACTGGCCTTTTTCCAGAGGAAAGTGTCCTGAAAGTGGCCCAAAAGGATTTATAGGAGAGGGTAATGGTACACACCCCCAGGAAGATCTACCAGCATCTATATTTTGCTGTCCAAAGGCCTTCTGAGTCAGACCTGTGGTCTCACAACCCCAGTTTTTGATGGACTTTTTTTCTCTGAATTTGTCAGATCACTTTCTGAATATGTGTACATTGATAGAATCCATTAGATGCTGCAGCAGGGAGTGACAGCTTAACCTTTTTTTTTTTTTTTTTTTTTTTTTTTTTCAGAATGGTTGAGGTTGGAAGTAACCTCTGGAAGTCATCTTGTTCAACCCCACTGCTCAGGCAGGGCCACCTAGAGCCTGTTAGCCAGGCTCAGGCCCAGATGACTTTTGAACATCTCCAAGGATGGAGACTCCACAACTTTCCCAGGCAACATGTTCTAATGCTTGATGACCCTTACAGTGAAAAAGTGTTTCCTGATGTTCAGACGTAACCTCCTGTGTTTCAGCTTGGGTGCATTGCCCCTGGTCCTGTCACTGGGCACCACTGAAAAGAGCCTGGCTCCATCCAATTTGCACCCTCCCTTCAGATATTCATATACATTGATAAGTTCCTCCTCCTCAAGCCTTCTCTCCTCTAAGGTGAACAGTACCAGTTCTTTCAGCCTCTCTCACATCTGTTTGTTTGTTCTGAACCCTCTCTGACAGTTTGAGGTGATGCCCATTAGCTTGCATTAAAGAGACAGTGAGAAGCAATTTCTTAGCCAGCCAACACAGGTCTTCTAAACATCTTCATATGCTCCTTTGGGCATTGCTTTTCCAGGCTCAGGGGTCCTACCTCATTTAGTCTTCCCACTTTATTGATCATCCTTGTTGTGTTTCTGACCCTTTTGGTTCTACCAGGTCTTTTCTGAACTGAGAGGACCAGAACAGTAGACAGTGTTCAAGGTACACCATGGACCGATACAGGGACATCATGATGGTCTTTGTTTTCTTCTAATGATTACAAACATCCAGGTGCTAGGGAGAATCTTTTGCAGAGGTACCAGTAAGGATGCTGTGATCTGTGTTCCTGTCATGCCAGAAACAAGGGGGGAGGACTTTGCAAGTAATAACTATCCTTTTCCATCAACGGTTCGAGTGGCAGCTCTGTGAACTGATTAACAGGAAATTCAAACTCTCTCTCTTCTATCTTTGAAAACCTAAGTTCAGGTTCAAATTCCCTTGTAAAGAAGCAAGACAGATTTGGAGTTTTCGAACCCTCACTGCTTGCCTACCAACATAATTAGGCACTCAAAGAGTTAAAGCCTGGATCTGATGGTTTTGAATAAAATCTACAGAGACAAGGTAATTAAACCCATGATTTCTACTTCCCATGCTAGTCAGAGTCAGGGCAAAGTGACAAACAATGGTTCGAGCTGCATTAATCACTTCTTGCATCAGCTCTCTGACAGCACAGTGAGCTAAAAGAAAAAGGGAGACTTTCTCTAAAGAACAGGGGAGAGGGGTGCAGCAGGCAGAGGAAGCAAGCAGCCAATTCAACATGAATGATAGAGTGAGCTTCAACTTTATTGAAAGAAATCACACCTTATATAAGCACTCTACAATAATCATGCATACTACTCACAAATCTATGGGATACATGTAAAAGGCTACATTATAATATCCCAGCCCCTTGTGGTATTTCAGGTATGCATAAACACCTTCCCTCTTCTGAACCTGTTTTTCTCCCAGGGCTGTTTTCTATCATCCCCAAGGTCATAATGTACCTCAGTTTCTCTCTTTGTTAACATAACAGTCCTTTGTTAGCATAACTGTACCCTGGGTTTTTTCCTTTGTTTACCTCAGATGGCTGCAATCAGCTTCTGCAGATACCCATGGCCTTGCTCTCTGCAAGCCGTTCTCCAAAAGAGGGGTACTTTTCTGCCCAGTTTATCAGCCTCAACAGCTCTGAGACGGGTGCAATACAACAGCATTGTCACAAGCAAGGAGGCACAGGCCCTGGTGCGCTACCTGACTTCATCCCCGAAGGGGTGCAGGGACCCTGTTAAGGGGTCCCACACTGCCCACCCATACCCAGGTCCTGTGCCCCTACAACCTCTTATCTCCCATGGACTTGCAGGGGATGGCCCTTCATTGTTGTTGAACCTGTAAACTCTCTGTCAGCTTGTAGAGCTGCTGTTGTTGAGCAAAAGCATAATTTACCTGGCAAAGGCAATGACAAATGATAAAGCTTCAGTGTAGTCTGGTTTATTTGTTACTAGCTATGGTGTAAATGTTCTAGAAACACAATGTTTAATACTCCATCAGCTAATAAAATGGGGTTTTCAGTGTTATTTACAGGAAGGGCTCATTTCCTCTACGTTTGCTTTGACGTTATTGAGAGATGTTTTGTGGAAGATATTTACACTCAGCTTAATTCCTGTGGCATCATCCAAATGCATTTGACACAAGCTTGGGGCCCAGGCGGCCAGAAGACAAAGAGCACTTTGCACAGCACCTTACCAATTTGTTGTGCTGAGTGGCGCGATTACTTCTCCATGGCCGGGAAGGCTGACTAACCCTCCCTGAACTATTAATCTCAGGACAGTTTGAACTAAGAGAGATTTCTGCAAAAATAGACAACAAAGAATGCATTAGAGAGGAGAAGCTTTGCATCTTTTACAGCTTCTTGACCTCTTCTGTGTAGATTTTTTTACTGAAGGGAAGGATTAAACCGAATATCCCGGAGCCTCAGTGCAATGCCGTGACCAATTTGCACAGCTGTTCTTACACATGTCTTTGAACAGCATGGCTGCTTGGGCTTTTCTATCGAGCACACCAAATAAGGGTCTGACTCCTTGCTGCTTCAACTCAGTTTCTGACCAATAGCTCATATTTTTGGGGTCTCAAACTCAGCCCTGACTTACACTCATTTTTTTGAGGCTTGGTTTCACTGTGGAACCAGGCTGAAGAAAAAATGGAGGAAAGGAGCAAGAAAGGAACACCTGAGAAGGCTGCTATTTTCCTAACACATAACTTCTGTCTAGCTGGTGATTAGTTGTGGTGACAGGTCACCTGGATCCAATAAATCACAACATTGAGTAATCATTGCACACACAGTAATGTAGATTCATGATAATAAAACAACTGAATGCTAATGCAACATATCTTACAATTACAAAAATATGGAGTGCATGGGGTATGGAACAATTTGCCTCAAACTGGAAAAAAAGCCTCCTAACTTTTAAAAGTATTTGTTATATAAGGTTATTTCTTTTGTCAGATACTTTATCTGATACCATAAAATGGAATATAGCTTTGATATTGTGGGAGAAATGCACTCACCTTACCAAGTGAGCCTTGGAAGGCTTCATAAATTTAAGAACTGGAGTAGTAAAGATTGCAGAATATGGATGTAGTTCTTTAACCATAATTCATTTTGTAAGTGCAATAATCAAGTAAATCTTCATCACAGATTAAAATTAATTACACAATTTAATTACACATTAATTACATAATTACACAATCAGTGTAACTCCCTTTATTTTCTTGTGCTTCTAGCTACAACATCAAATGCACTGTTAAGTAGAATGAACACATAAGTAGTTAAACCATCTGAAGTGCTTACACCAGCAGATATGTATGCTAATTTAGACACAGAGGGAATTAAAATTTCACATTCCTTTTTTTTTTTGTGTGTGTGTGTGTGTGTGTGTATGTAAATCTCGGTTGCACTATGGTTATTAGCGTGCTGCCTGTGTGAGGACTTGGCTGCAAAGGTGAAGAAAATATTCGTGCAGTACAGTGTTTGGACATCGGTCTAATGAACACAGATTCATTTTCTTGATTTGGTGAGTTTTCTGTTCGAAAAACTATTCCCCCCTTAACTATTGGGGAATGCAGGAACAGGGGATTGGTCAAGATATTTTTGAACATTCATTAGCTTAAATTTTGTTCCACTGGAACTCAACTAATGCCTAGCAGCAGTCTTATGGCCCAAGGGTGCAGACAAAAAATACTCAAGCAAACAGTAAGAAAGATGCTTATCCTCTATAATATTTTTATTGAAAGAAAGAAAGAAAGAAAGAAAGAAAGAAAGAAAGAAAGAAAGAAAGAAAGAAAGAAAGAAAGAAAGAAAGAAAGAAAGAAAGAAAGAAAGAATTTAAGAAAGAAAGAAAGAAAGAAAGAATTTGATTGGGCTTCCAGGTTTTAGACCGTACACCAGCCAAAGCTGCTGCAGCATGAATCATATAACACCTGGGTGCTAATGCGAAAGGGGGTACTAGTGCAAAAGTGGGAATTTAACCATGAATCTAAATCTTTCAGCCTTTAAATACAGAAGGCATTTTAAAAGTCAGTCTGTAGCAAGCAAGGAAAACAACCCCTTCTCTTTACAGCTAGCTGCTCTGTAATTTGCACTATCTATCTACAGTTTCTGTAATCAAGATGTTCTTGGCTGTTTCTGGGGGAGCAACATTCCTTCCCACTGCTGGACTATGTGGTTTGCGCTTCATATCTGAAGCTTGACGGGTGTTTCATCGTCATCTAACAAATTGTTCACGCGGTGTCATGAATACATAGACGTGTGAATTCTTTCCTCAGAGAAAAAAATCCAAAGCAACCAAGAAATTGCATTTGTTACCACCACCTAGTGGTAGTTTTGGCAGACTTGCAGCAAGCACTTTTACTGCGTAAAAACCATTTCAGAAAAAGGCTATGTGCACATGATATTTATGACCTTTCTTTAGATCGATGGCACTTTGGTGGGGACACAAAAGGCTCATTAATTTTTCCAGTCACTCTGCTTTTAACTTTTGCTTAATGATTCAGGGTGCCGACAAGTTCTCAGTAAATTACTTAAAAGCATCTTTTGAACAATTTAAAGTTGAAGATGTTAAGAAGACAACTGATAATGCACAAACTTCCACCGTTCTTACCACATACCTTAATGTCTGTCCCTTCATGGTGGTTTTCAGTAGCCAGCACGCCCTTGATGAAAATGAATGGAATCTCAAAGACTGAGAGCCAATTAATTTGTAAACCCCAGCAAACAGAAATCATTTTCTCCATATGGAGGAAGCTGGCCTCAGTCTTTACTCTCCTAGAAACTGTCCTGACCTCACTTATTATCGGTGTCCTTCCCACACTCCCAGTAACTTCTAGGAGTGCAAGTAAAGCATAGCCTATCCACCAAGCTGGAGTCCAGAAAAAGAGTTAGGATTAAAGAGCACTCAGTATGCAGCCAAATAACAGGTTTGTGGGACATGTTTATTTTTCAGTTTTCCAGCAGACTCCTCAGATCCCCTCCAGGTATGTGTTAAGCCTATACTTTGTTTAGAGGCAACAAATATGGGCTACTAAAGCCTGAAAACAGCTTCACTGAGGATTACTGGGAATTTTGAGAAAAATATATAACAAATAATGAAGCCCATTAAATAAGCATGGTCGGTGGTTGTAATACCATAGTCAGCTTTCAGCAGCACAGAAATTGCAAGCATTCTTAGAGTACAGGACCTTAAGACCTGGAGGAACAGCACCAACGTTTATCTCACCAGCATGATTGAAGCCAACAGGAACAAGCTCCTGAAAGAACCATCAGAAGAAGAATGACACCTGTGGAGACTGACTTTAAGATGTGCCAATGGACAGGGGAGATCTTCCCATCATTGTGAACCAAGAAAATGGTGACGGCAGTCTGCTGCCCGGAAACAGGAAAATCCTGTGGCCTTGACTACTTTGGACAAGAAGTACTTGGACCTTAGCAATAAATTAATATGAGCTCATATATCTGTGGACAAATTTAATAGAATATGGCTAAGATATACTAGGCAATACCTTTATATTGCCTTTACATACTAGGTAATGATCCACCTTGTCAAATGTTATCCTAGATCATTCTGAAGCTGGATTGGCCCTTTTAATGCAGTCAATTTTCCACAGATTTGTGCAGATCTGTAGAAGAGCAGGTTCTGATCACTGATTGAAGCAGACCTGGACCTAGCAGGAGAGCTGCTGCACATGCTCCCACACTTGCAGCCAGAAAGTGAGGGGCTATAGTGTCCTGTGCGGTGGAGTGATCTGGTGTCAATGTCTCCAAAGAATGGTATTTGATATCATATGTGACTATTGTCACAGCCTAGTAAAATCTGGTAACATTCATTACCCAGACCAGAGCTGGGATAGACAGCCAACCTAGTCTCTGCTTTAGACAGTCCATTTACCCTGGGACCTGGTACAGGGTCCCAGAGACCTGGGAAACTGGGCAGGGGATGCTGTGCTGCTCCCTGTGATGTTCTGTCCTCAGTGCTGGCTGTGCCTCTCAGTAGCCCCTGACCAGCCATGCCTGTCACAGCAGCTCCTGGAGCAAAGGGAGCTGAGGGGTGTGCTGCCCCTACACTGTGCCCTCTCCCAGCACAGCCCACAGCAGGGGAGCCTGCTCCTCTGACTGGAAACTCAGTACTGGGAAAGTCCCAGTAGAAGCACTCTCACCTCTCCCATTCCAGGAATCTGCTCATGCCTCTATTTATAATATTAAATACTAAATTAATAATTTTATAATAAATTTTTAAATGCAATTATGTAATTTAAATATAACCTGTATGTACATACATACAAGTAAATAAAAATTCAGCCATGGAGACCTGAAGTCAGGTTCACACTGACCAGGACCAGGACCCTACAGCCAGCAGGACAGGGGATGAGCACTGGCACAGACCACGAGACGGATGTGTTGACAGGGTACAGACAATTGCTTCCTCGAAATCTGGTTCATTCACATGCTGTTGCACTCTGTAATATCAGAAACTGATAAAGCTACAGCTGAGAGCAGTCCTTTTGTGGAAGACATTAGGTTGCTCCTTTATTCCTTCATCTCAAAATCACTCACAGGAAAGCTGTTGGCAGGAAAAAAATCAATGAATCAGCAGTCACTTACAACGATGATGAGGGCATTGACCAAGAGTTCTTGTAATTCAATATCTCAAATAATTACATCCACAGTTGTATTTCATTGTAGGTGACATCATTATAATCCATCACTATCACTATAAAGATAAGCAAAAATAAAGGTTTGTTAGGGGAATTACTACATACAGAACTGCTCATTGCATTTTTCTTCATATTGGCCGGCTAGCGTTCCAAATTACCAGGTCCACCTTTTAGAGATTATTTGGAGCAGGAATTTCTGCCCAGACCTCTGCTCCCTGTCCTGCCATAACCTCAGCGCAAGAGAAAAGTTTAGATTTCCTGTAGTGATGTGTAGGTCTATGTAGGGGAGATTGCCACCAGGGGTCAGCGTACACCTTATTAAAGCAGAGCTATTCCTAGCTACTATAAATTTAAAGGGAAAGTGCTGGGCATCCCTGGACCCCGGACGGCCACCCTCCAGGACGCAAATTAGTTGTGGTGAGCACTGATGGGGCTGAAATACTCTCAAATGGGGGGGAGATTTTCTGTGCAACTCACATAGGTCGACCAGAGGTTGGGATTACACATCACTGTGTAAGAAGCTCTTCTTTTCCCACTGGTAGAATGACATGGGGGATGCAAACCTTACATTTATTGTGCAAATTAAATGAGAAACACAGGTCTGGAGTTTAAGATTGCTTTGTGATACCCACAGATGCATGGCGCTAACAGTCTGGACTTCACTGATAAGAGGGTTTCCCATCCCTGCCTGGAGACATTTTCCCAAGTGTGGTGCTCTCCTTCTTCCTTTCTGGGAGCCATGTTCAAACTGTTCAAACATTTCTCCCTCTTCCCCAACAAAACCCCAACCCAAGCTCAAAGCACTGTGCAGTAATGGTCATAAAATGCAAGCTAAATTGTATTGCTTATACAGATTGAGTCTAGAAATAGTTTTGAAAATATAATGTCTTGTAATAGCACAAACCTTTTCTTATCTTTCAAGATTTTTTGGTCTGGGGATCTTATCTCTATTAAAAGGAGTCAAAGACAAAGTATCATGGGAGTTATTGTTTTTTTCCTGATGTAGTCTGACAGTGTAGCATGAAATATTTATTCTTTGACCTAAACTTTTCATTTCAAAATAGGTATATAGGTATATAGTCTCTTTATTCTACACTGAGGAATGTCTTCCTTAGTTGTAGAAAGCTCAGGGCCCAAGTTCTTTTTTTTGCATTCACTCTTTTCAGGCTGACCGGCACCATGCAGTCGCCTCAAGCACCAGCAGAAGCTGCAGAGCAGCTCTGCGCCTCTGCAACAGAGATAAACCCACAGCAAACAGCTTTTCTGTGCTGTGTACCTAGGGAAGGGTCTTTAGTGCTTGCAGTCTTTGTACTTTGGAAAGTGCTTTGGCTGATCCTGGCATAAGCATATCTGCCCACTGGTTTTAACAAGGGCAAGATTGGGGGTTTTAATTTGGTCAGTGCAAAGGGAGTTTATGACATAATCACTATTTAAACCACCTTTCACCTAAAGCCCAGTTGTAAGTACCACCCAAGTTTAGATGGAGACATGAATGCTACACCTCTTAATTGCAACTTCCTCATGTAACATGCATAGCAGAGGCACAAATTAAAATCAGTTTAAATCCTGTGAATGCCCTGGTGTAATCATGCAGGTTTAGCAGGGCTGTCTGAATGCAGCCAGCTGAGTACAGCGCCCATAACACCTCAAGCGAGGGCACTTGAAACATCTGCAGGGAGGTTAATCCTCTCCCGATTGCAAAACTTCATACACCTGCTCTGAATAATGGAGACCTGTGGCCAGGTTTGCACTCCTGCTTGACATAAATGGATTGACAAGACATTAACCAACTGGTTAGAGACCAGTGGAGGGACACCAAGATGGTTAGGGGCCTGAAACATACTGTGTATGAGGGGAGGCTGAGGGAACTGGGTTCATTCAGCCCGTAGACATCTCTGGGAAGATCTGTCTTTATCCTGCAGTGCTTCATGGGTGAGGAGGCAGAGTCAGGCTCTTAGAGGTGTACAGAGAGGCCGCGACATTTCCATCCTTGGAGCTGCTCAGAATATGGTCATGAGCATCCTGCTTTAACTGTGAAAGTCATCCTGGTGTAGGCAGAAGACTGGACTAGAGGAGCTCCAGAGATTCCTTTCAACACAAATTACACTTTGATTCTGTTTTTCACACACATTGGGGAATGGCTCTTCTTTCTAAAAACACTGGCATTCACACACAGCTGCAGCTGTATAAAGCAGGGGAACCTAATATTTCTTGGTTATTATTTCTCACTTGCTTTTGTTATTCATGGTCCCCTTGGGCAAAGGGAGTAAGTCAAAAAGTGGAAATGCTCCTGGTAACTAAAGATACCACTCATCTCCCATGAATAGCAAGCAGTGAAAGTAAAAATTTTATTATGATTCATTGTAAATTGATATTTTCTTTTAAGAATTGTTTCACATCTTTTCTATATGACTACCTTGGCTTCCTGTGTTTCAGGTAACTATGTCTGTTAATTATATAAAGCACACAAACCCCCAAAAGAGAGTTTTTAACATGCAATTAACCCAGCAATTGTTGAAGCCCTGATAACTGAAAACTTTTTTTCCCCCCCAGGTAATTCAGTAAAAGAAAGTAGCACTTTCAATCCCAGTATTCAAAGTGGAGCTCCACAGAGTATTTCTGGTGTCAGCACTAAAATATATAATAGGTCTTTCACGGTATGCAAGGGATTACAATCAATTAATTTGTACTACTTTTGTAGTTCAAAAGTATTGTTCAATACTTTCAAGCTATGAATATGCTAATCAAAAGAAAAGAAAAAGTTGATGTAAACTTGCTATGTAAGTGCAATACTTGTCTTTTGTTCCCTCTTTGCACTTCACACAAGACACACTCTCTTCCTAAAGTTCCTCAACAGCCTGAGTACCCCTCACAGGAAGCAAATGTGCTTACAGATTGGCACCATGGGAGAAATTGGCATTGGAGGAAAAACATGATCCTGAATTGGCACCGTGCAAACCTCAGATGCCGGGCTAGGAATAAAAGGTACTTTAAAACCCTTGAGCTCAGCACTGAACATATGATGGGCAGAATATGAAGCTACTATGCTGCCAGCTGTCTGGGCACATCTCCATTAGCTCTTCCTGCTCTGGCTTTATTTCTAGGGGACCTTTCCACAAATGAATTGTCTTTCCATTTTTTTTTTTTTTCTAAAATCCTGGCCCACCTGGGAACACTACAGGAAGATCAGATTGGCTTAGAGCCCTTGCAACTTCCAAACTTTTTTAATATGCAAACCAGTAAAAAGAGTCAGTGAAAGTATTGACTCTTCTGTGAATAAGCCAACAAAACAGCCTTACTGTGCTTGCTTTTTTCAGTTGTTGATACACCCACATACATATGTGCACATCCAGATGTAGAGCCATAGATTCTAGTTTGAAAACCCATTTTCCTGAAGGGTTTCTCTGAAGGCAGTCATTGACAAACATTTCAGAAGTATAAAAAAAATGAGTTTGAAGACACATGTCAATCGAAGAAGGTTTTTACTAATCTGAGGCAAATAGAAAATGACTCATTCTTATGAATAAGAACATGTATTTCTCATAACCCCTTATCTAGTATAGTGTAAAGGTAGATATCAGGCACATATGCCAACCTCCTCTTGCTTCTGACCTTTTTCAAACACTGCAGTATCAAAAGGCAGCACCTCACAGACTGACTGCACACAGACCCAACTAGTTCTTTTTGGGAATTTTCATTTGCCTGCTTCTTCATTTGTGCACCTAACTTGAAAAAACCTTCAAGATGCTTTCTTTATAAAAAAATAAAATAAAGCTGTTAAAGTGTGAAAGATGGGGAACAATGGAAATGGCAGTACACTTGCAATGCTGCAAGCTCTCTGCAGAGCTGTGCTGCCAGTGTTCAAGACTACTCTCCTGCCTATTTTTAAGACCTAGCCTTTCTAAAACCTCCTATCTTCCTTTCTTAACTATAGCACAGACCAATAAGGCAGAGCACTTGTGATTCAAACTTTTATAAACTTGTCTTTTTTCTAACCATTTGTTTTATGGGAATTTTTCCTTTTTAAAGGGATATCCTCTCATAGCACCCAAATTTAAGCAGCAGCCTTGCGGAACTGCAGGCAGCTGAGTCATCCTGGAGAATGCGCAGGCTTGGTATAAAAGGAGGTTCTATCTTCAAGGAAAATAAGGATGGGGAGTGCTTTCAGTAGGGTTATGGAACAACTGGTATATAAGCAGGAAAGATGCTGTAAGCTGGAGTACAACAATCCAGTGAGACTTTTTATTTTTAATCTTCTTGATAGTGTGATCAGCTCCTGGTGTTTGAAGTCATTAAGCAGTCTGTTGTTCTTGAAATAGTGAAATTTTATTAAGGCTGTTTTCTATTGTCTCCCTTGGTTTAACACTTGTTAAGATTTATCTGGACATTTGTTAGTTTTGTTTGCTTTCATTTGCAGAGGGAGGGTAGAAATAAGACTAGCAACTGCCTCTTCAAAATGAAAGCTGGGCTCTCTTGCATAATTGAATAATTCTGAAGAAAAAAAAAAAAAAAAAAAGGGGGTTCTACAAAAATCCGTATCCATTGTAGGGATCGGCAAGGGCTTTATCTTAAGTGGATTTCCCTTTTCTGTTCTTTCTCTGTCATTTTATACTCCAAAACAGTAACCTGACTTACATGTCAGCCATATATTTCTGCTTAGCCCACGCAGCGGGGTGGTGCGGTGCACAAGACAATTGCTCAGTGTTGGCAGTTTAAAATATGGGATTGAATTACTGCTGCACTTCCACCTCCGTATATTACACGATCATTTGAAGTGTTTAGAAAGCATTTTCTTGTTATTGTTTCTGAGTAACTCTTACGAAATTGAAGTTGCAGAAAAGAGGACAAAACAGGTAAACAACTAAAAATAGAACTAGAAACCATTTCTGGAAACTGCTTATTCTACCACTATATATTTTCTTCCTCTCAATAATTTTTTTGCAGATACTCCATATCAATTGTATACTGCTAAATAGAAGACACATAAGGGATCAGGATCTTTGTCAGTAAAACAGACACATCAAATTGAAATGCATGGCTTTTTTTCCCCCAAAACTATTTGACTCCTGCAGTGCTTTACCTTTATGATTAATATTGCATTTGATTGATGCAGCTAATTGCAGCAGCAATTAATCCAAAGCTTCTGTCCTTAACTCTTGTTTGTAAGCTATCTAACTTTGTAAGCATTTCTATGCTGATAGTACCATACCAATGGTATATATACTTCAGCAATTTTTTTACAACATTTGCCCTATGCTATTTATGCTGTGCAATCAGCCATGTTGGTAAAGAATTGTTTTCTTTCTGCACATGGATGAATGAATTGTTATAAAGCATGGGCGTTGCTCAGGCCTGAGCAGTTACTTTGCATTGAATGCCCCAGTTCATTTGTGATTATGGTATTCAGACCAGGCAGAGCCATGCCCCATGTTCACAGGATCTGTTACTTGGTTGTGCAAAGGACTGAAGGACCAAACAGAGGCCAATCCAAAGAAGTTTAGAAATATTATGTTATCTTCTGTGGTGTTTTGTTGGGTTCCGCCCCACCCCCACACCCCTCCGAAAAAAAAAAAAAAAAAAAAAAAAAAAAAAAAAAATCTTTTTTTTTAGTAGGTAAATATCTTTCCATCTGGGAGATGGAAAGATTGTGACAATGAGAATGATGCTTTACCAAATCCTCATCTGAATATTGTATTGCAAAGCTTATGTTGTCTCCCAAAATTACCACCTTCAAAGTCAGAGCAGTCAGTTTCAACTGATGGCTGCCTCTGGGTGAGATTTTTCTTGTGTTTGCTATAAAGGAGATAGGGCTGCATACAGCTGGACTTGTGCTCACCCAATATATCTCTCCACACTCCAGGGTACAGCAGGACATCTCCAGGCACTGCAGTTGTATGCTGTAAGTCTATAGGGTTCTTTTGGAGACAAAACTGGTGCAAACATTTCTGGGGAGGGACCGTTGCTTCAGACATTTTCTGAACCCTTCTTGCAATGTGTGCATAGCTGTAGAGGGAAGGGAATGACTCACCAGGGTATGGAAAGAAGGATGCTGAAAGGACAGGAGCCTCTGACATGATGGATGAGATTGCCCTCCTTGGGGAAGCAAGTTGTCCTGCTCCATCCAGGTTCACAAAACCTGCTCTAAACAAGACTCTCCCAGACACCAACCCAGTCACAAAATGGTATCAAGGTAAAATGACCCTCCTGGAGTCCAGGTAGATTAAAACATCAGATCCTGCTTTAAATATCATGAGATTAAAGTTGTCCAGCTTTGGTCTGCATATAATTCTCCATGTAACTATGGAAATAAACTTGTGTTCACTCCCTTCATTGTTCATACCAGTTTCCAGACACACATTCAGCCCATAACCTTTCTCATCTGAGCTGTTCCTCATCTATTGTCACCTGAAATCTGAGCTAGTTTCCTGTAAAATAATGTAAGTTATATGTGTCTTGTTCTCTTCTGACAGTCATCCTAAAAGTTTAAAAGATACTTTTTTTCCTTTTTCTATTTGCTGGAGATTGACCTAGCTTTATTGCTACAGAAATGAATTGTAACAGCTATCTCATCAGCACCCACATAGAGCTATGGGAACATCACATCCAGGCACAGTGCAGAAGCCCAGTGGAGACTGGGAGCTGAGCAAGGTCTTTGGGCTCTTTTTTGACTTTAGGTAGAACAAGATGAGATCTCTAGCTCCTCCAGAAACAGCTGCTCATTTGTGGTGCTTCTGTTTGGGGACACCATAGATGTGGTGAGCAGACCCAACCCCAAAAAATTCAACACAGCAGTGAAAATCAGACTTTTGCTGCTCTTGATTGGGCAGCTAACAGCACCAGCTACTTTTATTTTTTTCCCATTTGTCTCATTGCTTATTGGGCATTAGGTAATATTATGTGCCTCAGGAGGTTCTGTGAAGCACAAGTAATCTCTGTTTGGAAAGCACTCCAAGGTACTTGACTGAAATCCAGTAGGAAAGTGTTATGCCTAGCTACCAGCAGAGCTAAGATCTACACAGCAGCTTGGCTCTAGAAGCAGTAATGTCTGTATAATGACACACCAATAGTTGTTTATTATATCTCAGAGCAGCTAGCTCTATAAAGCACATTCCCTCTTTGGAGTGGCACTCTGACGTGTTTGCATATGGAGGCTTTTTCAGCTGTAATGGGCTGTATGTAGCAAGAGGTGCCCAAATGGAAGAGTAACCTTCCACTCTGAAAACATATACAAAGTGGCCACTCTGATGGCTCACCTGGCCCAAAGGGAATCTTAAATATTTCCATAGTTATTCCCATGTATGCCCAGAGCACCTATAAGCCCTCACGTGGATCAAGACCCCATTGCATCAGAAACTGTCCACAGGCAGAACAAAGATGGCAGTGGCTCAGGCAGCTTGTTATCTCAGAAAGGAAGCAAGAGATGGATGCAGGTCAAATGGAAAATAGAAGGAAACAAGGAGACAGCATCGGGCAGTACAAGTTACGTCACTCTGTGGTCTGAACCATTTTTCATACTTTTGTTGGCACTCCTGCAAGAGAGTTCTGCCAAGGTCAGATACGTCCAGGTACTGGGAAGGGGAGAATAACATGTTTCTCTGAATGCTCCTCAGGGAGTTGGGCATCTCACGTTGCAGCTGGGGAGCATAACACATGGCTGCTGTTCAGCGTGGATGAAACTTCAAGCAGCTAGACAGTCTTTGACCATGAGAGGTGAAACAGTAGAAAAGCCATAGAAGAAAGCAAAAATACTAGGCAGACACTTGCTGGCTGACCCTGTCAGACTTTTAAACTAAGATTCAAAACAATGAGGGGGAAAAAACAGTATCTTTCTCCCTAGTTTCTCCCGCCACCAGATAAAAAGCCCTTTGCTATATGGTCTCTATAAAAAAACTGAACTGTATCAAATAAATATTTGACTCTGTCATCTTTTTTTCCCTCAAATGGAGACAGCTTGCAGGTGCTGAATACTGGCTGACTGTCTGAGCTGCAGAACAGTATATGCTTGGGCAGAGACAGGGTGCACAGAGGATGCTCTTCAACACAAGCTGGGTACAGCTGATATCACAGAATCATAGAATCATTCAGGTTGGAAAAGACCCTTGGGATCATCGAGTCCAACCATCAGCCCTACTCTGCAAAGTTCTCCCCTACACCATATCCCCCAACATCTCATCTAAAGGACCCTTAAACACATCCAGGGATGGTGACTCCACCACCTCCCTGGGCAGCCTATTCCACTGTCTGACCACTCTTTCTGTGAAAATGTTTTTCCTAATGTCCAGTCTAAACCTCCCCTGTTGCAGTTTAAAGCCATTCCCTCTTGTTCTATCACTAATTACCTCATTAACCTTCCTTTAGATGTTTGACACTTTCTAGGAGGATAAAAAAAAAAAAAACAAACCACAAACATTTTTTCTGCTTTCTCACTCTTTGCCTGAGCTTGGGCATTTTTGAAAGCGGATGCAAAATTAAGTTTGCTTACATTTTGAATGAAAACATGTCTTTGTATGCTGTTGAGCAATCCCCTGAGAACAGCAGCATCCTTTTACAAAGCAACACACATTGCATCAGAACAACTCATCAGTTCTTCAGTTTATTCCAGCACTTAGTGTCTCATCCGTCTGTTTCTTTTCTCCCCCACAAATGAGATCTTAAAGTAAGCACAAAGCCCACCCAAATCCACATCAAGACTTTAAGCAAGCAAACACTGCCACCGCCCTTGCTGTGAGTGCCCAGCCGACTGGCTCCCCCGTGCCCTGCATTGGACTGATGACAGATATCAAGGATATGTCAGTGTTCTGATTTAAATTGAAGCCTCCCATGCCCCTGGCAGGAAAATGTCTATATTAACTGCAGCTGTGCTTTGAGTTTGTAACAAATGCCAGCTATATATTTTTCAAAATTTTCAAAGTAGTGAGCACATGAGTTGTGTTCTGAGAATTTTTATGAAATTTAAGTCATGATATGGCCCCGGTATTTTAGAGAGAGAGAGAAAGGAGAGAGAGAGAAAGACCAGTCCCCTAGACTGCTGATTAGGGCATTCACTGGATATAGGAAGGAGGAAGCAAGATTAGGGTGCCTGCACCAAAACACATGCTAGTATTTTATCTTAGAAGTTCACTGAAAAAATTTTTGCATCTTCATGTTCCACAATTTATAAAGGGATTTGAACTCTTGCACTAAAACCAAAATTTGCATCAAGCCTGGATCCCAAGATGAAAGCAGGGGTCCCCTGAGGAAGCACGGGCAGTCCCGAGAAGTAGGGAGATTTGGCACACCTCAGAATTACTCCCATTGACTCTCCATCCTGATTGCTGGCACTCAAGGATCCTCTTAACTCTTTCTGCAAGTCTTACAGGCAATTCCAGAACCGAGCTTAAGGCTGTTGATTCTGTTACCAGATCAGGTCTGAAATCCACAGACACTGTCACACTGAGCCCACTAGCAGTCAGATGACATACTCCTGAAAATGTCACTCTCTTGTCTTTATCCACACTTATCACACTTCCCCTGCAGCCTGCTTTTCTGCTCTTGCATGATCACCCTCCCCTGAATTGCCACCTTATCCAGGCAAGGTGAATTTACTCCACAAACTGAAGATACCCAAAGCACCTGGAAACACTTGCTGGAAATCCCCTGCCATGCACACAAGAGCTTCTTGAGGACCAAGAATAAACTTCTGAAGCATTTCCATTTTCTTAAATCTTGTCTGCGCATGAGTAGAATGTGCCTGCCAGCTTGACAAGCAGGAAAGGACCACTGCAAGGTGCCAGCCTGGGGTTAGCTGGGGCAATAGCAAATAGCAATAGCAAAAGAAATAGCTCCTTTGCAGGAAAGGCAGCTATTTCCACTACTGTGACTCAGGATGAAAGTTTGGGTGGACTACAGCATTCTCACTCTGCTGTAAAAAATTCGTAGTAGGTCTTTGTCTCTTAATTTTAAACACTGAACTGCTACTTGCCTTCTGGCTTGGCTTGTTTAGAATACACCTATAAAGTACACGGATTATTTTCTTTCCTCAAACTTTAAGTTAGAAGAGATGATTTTCTCATAGAATCACACAATTTCACGTGCCATGGACTTGAAGAAAAATTATATTTCTATTTATATCTTGAACAAATCATAACTCAGATGGGACAAGCTGGGGCCAACATCCTCGTAAGGGATACATTTCTAGAGTCTGCATCTCCAGCTCAGTGTGTGAACTTCCTGTAAGGCTCTAGTTCAGGGGTTCTCAACCTTTATTTCACCACGGACCCCCTTTAAATTGTGGCCATGGACCACCAAGACAATTCAAAATTTGAAGCACTAGTCTGCCTCGAGGGGCAGCACCAAGACTGGGAAAGCACCTTCACACTTGTTACCAGAGGCCAGCCCTGAAGAGCCCAGAGACAGAGGGACTTGCTGGTGAATCTGAGGGCCAAGGGGAGAGTCACCCGGCAAAGGTGAGGGTGCTGCTACCTCTCACGCATGTCAGGGTAATATTTGTGTGCTGTGTATTCAACTCCATAGTATTTGTAATGATGACATCTCAGATGGTCATTTATTTTCACGGTATTTTCTA
>NW_020799092.1:6011277-6024393 GCF_003259725.1 Athene cunicularia | reverse complement strand
ACACTGTTAGGCAAAAAAAGATTAAAATTAAAAGACAACTACTGGAATATAAAGTGGAGAAGTTATGGAACAAGGTTTTCAGAAAATGACAAGGAAATGACAAGGTTGTTTAACGGTGTGTGAAAGAGGAGACTGGGTACCAAGTGTGAACTGGTTGTACTTCTGAAAGCAGCATCAATACGAAAGAAAAATCTGCAAGAAAGGAAATTTTAGATGAAAGACTCATTTGGTACTCATTTCAGGAAGAGGAAATGACAGTTTGCAGGGCAAACCGGTCAGTCACTTCTCAAGCTCCACAGCAGCCTGAAATGTGAATGCCACGACTGCAGCTCATCAAGAGAGCCCAGGCCTCTGGAGAGACATGCTTGTCCCAAAACTCTGGAGGTATAGCTTCTGCACTTGAGGGACTCTGAGTGAAGGATTTCCTGCTGCTAGCCCATGCACAACAGAGCCCAAAATGCTTAGCATAACCTATGGTGTCTGTCTGAGTATCAGAAATTGAAAGTCAAGAATGATTAGTATGCATAGCCATGAATGCACAACTGAAATAGACCAATCAGTGTCACTAAATCTGCAGTAAATGAAAGAAACAGAGCCAAGAGACAGGGAAGGGGTACCGCTCTCCTCCCCTTTCCCTCAGGAGATGCCAAAGGTTGGTCCAAGTCAATTTGAGGCTAAGCGGAACAGCTGTTGTTAGTGAACCCCTTGACTCCTTTATTTCTAACTCAGCTCTTAATAACATAGTAGCAGTTGATGTGTGGAAACTCTACAACTCAGAGTTATAAAGCAGGTATGTATATTCTAGCCGGGGTGCAAGGGGTTTTCTCCACAAAGCTTGCATCCCCGTCTCTGGCAAGTAGCTAAATATTTATTACACCAAAACATACATGTTCATTAGGAAGGGCTGGGTTATTACAATTAGTTCGGGGAATAGGTGTGATTATTATAATTATTCAAGGGGAGAAGTACTGTGATCTTCTTCAGAGTGTCAGCTCTCTCCAGGACACGCGCTGTTAAGCAAAGTCTAGATGTCTTCTTCCTAAATTGGCAAGATCATCCTCCCTAGATAGCATCTCTGAGTCCTTCTGTTTAAGTTTGCCTAAGTGCCCATTCAGGGCTTTGTTTCTGTTATCAGTGAGTTATCCTTTTAATTCATACCCTCGGGCTAGCTGCTACTTTCTTATCATAGCCAATCCCCAAGCTATCTGGTAAACCACCGGCTGAATCCACAGAACAAGTCTGGACAAGCAGGATTCTCAGACAACGTTCAGAAATCATCCTATATTGCTATAAGTAAATAATTTGCAAGAAAAGTGGTTATTTCTCTTTATCACAGTGCAATTTAAGGGAAAACAGAAGGGATGTGAGGAAACCAAAGGAGGACTTTTCAGGGCCTTGCTTTTTGGCTTGGGTTGGTTTTTTTTTTTGGAGGTCATCCAGGGTGCTTCAAAGACTGTTCATATGAGTGTAGAAACTAGGAGAAAGGCAATCACTCACACAGAATGAAAATGCTAATGTCAGCAGAAAATACTGTTGTAATGAATGCAAAATGTCCATGTGACTGGAAAGCCCTTAAAGTGTAAAGAGTAATTACCAACAAATAAGTAATACAAGGAAAAATCGCTGTGGTGAGTGTTCAGCTCTCTCCTCTCCTCCATCCTTCATGTATTTAAATTGACTGATAGCTATTTTCTCTATTAAAAAACTGAGAGTAAGGGAAGGGCAGGCCACAACTCTTCAAGTCAGTGAGAAATTAACCTGGTCAGGCAACAGACAACTGTTCTTCATCCCATTCCATGTTGCTAACCCTGGGATTTGAAGTCTTATGGCATACACTGTCGAATGTAAGGCACAATTGTTCTGCTAGAAAAATATAAATCTATTGGGTCTCCTCTCTCCCAGCAGTCTCCCCACCTAGGAGCATCTCCAGCTGACAAACACAAACCTTCCCGTACTTTCTTCACTTGATGTTAGCCAAAGAGATGGTGGGGTGAATTGGTCAGCAGAATTTTCCTTGTCTGGGGAGAGAGGGAAGGTTTAAGGGGGACAAGGGTTTGGACCAAGGATTGCTGGTCTAGATAACCACTCTTTCCTATCTGTAGTTTAGCTAATATTTAACCATTGACTAAACAAAGCCATGCGACCGGTATGGATTTAATAATGAGGGAATCATTAGCAAGTGTATGTCTTTCCAAGGCCTCTCTTATCTTCAAAGCCACTTTGAGATTGTGAGAAGGATGTATTTGTGTAATAAAATGTCTCCCACTCCTCTTGGGTGGTCAAGGGTACTAACAGCCCTCAGGTTAGCAGTGCTTTAGTTATCTACTACTGACAGGCAACAGGCAAAACAATCTACCACTAGCAGATACAAGAGGTTTTGATAAGCAGCCTGTTACTCTTTCTTCTAAACTTTGCAGAAGGACATACAGGAAGATGCTATGTTTCTGTTTGGTGCATTGATAGAAAGCCAGTCTGGTTTTGCAAAGGTTTCATTCACTGGTGTGCTTCCTAGTGCTTTGCTAACATCCTTTTTGCTTCAAAAAGCAGGAAAGGATCCTTCACCACCAGTATTTTACAAAAGGGTTAACAGGCATAATACAAGTCATGACTAACTACTGAATTGCTTTGTGTGGCATTAGACAGCTTATACAAGATAGAACTCTCTTTATTTTCTTTAAAATCCACAGTTTCATATGTGCACAAACTATGATTTAAATTCCAGTTTATAATTAACACACAAAGTCCTTTCTAAACTACAAACAAAACATAAAACTAATGAAGGACATTGTACAACCAAGAAAGGAACTCTTATGGTTCTTCACTCTCACAGGTTACTATTGATCTCCTTTCTTATTCCTTCTTCTTCTAAACTAAGTCAAAATATTCATATGTTATGTGTTTTATGTCTGTTGCCATTGCCTCTTCCTGCCTCAACCAGGGTGTGCAGCTCACAGCAAAGGAAAGGATTAAGGATGCTGGCCCAGAGAGCAGCACTGCCACTGACTCCCCATTAATTGAGGACAGACCTGAGAGAGAATTGCTGGGGCAAGAGATAGGCAGATTCCTGCCTGGAGACACTCACTGTTATAAACTGACTTCTTAAAATTGGCTGAGTCAGAGTTCCCAATTTCTTTATTATTTAGCAAGCGGCAACAAGCAAAACAGCGCTGGTCGGCTGGGGAGTCTCCTGCTCCAACAGCGGACCGCACCCTCCAGGGCACTCTGTTTCAATCTTATACTACAAAGTATGACATAGTCATTATACACATATACATATTCATTACTTGAACCCGCCTACTCCCGCTTCGTATGGTAATTAGCTTATCAGTCCTTTACGCTTGCGCAGAAGTTGTTAAATCTACGGTCAGGGGTCTTCAAATCGTGGGGGGTGGTCTTCTGGGAGGAAGGCCATAGGTCCTCCTCACAGTGTACGTTTCACCTTTCGCTTGGAATGTGATGATCCTCTGAGCTTGCAGAGTTCTTACCAGTCTAGGCCCAGTAATCTCTTTGCATAATGAGATTCATGGTTGTGAACATCCTCCTGTTTTATTCAATTATGCGCCTGCAATTCTCCACATCTTCTGACATAAAGATTCTTCCTCTCTTGTTGTTCCCCCCTCCCCTTTCCTGTCACTTTTTTTTTTTTTACACTATCATGTTAGTGCAATTAAGCATTTGCTGTTAGTATTACACAATATGCAATAGTTCATATTACAGTTCACTGAATTTGATGAACAAATGGTTTACCACCTATCACACTCACCAGGCAGGGGCAGAGGAGAATGAAGAGCTGGCAGAGGGACTGAGGAGCTGAGAAGACTTCTGGGCAGGGATATCCCCCCTGCCACTGAACTGAACTTGCAGCATAATTGCCTTAGGCTTGAAAAGCCTCAAAATCAGTCACTATGCCGCATGGGCCACATTCCTGCTTCAGAAATGATTTTCCCCTTTCTTGTCCTGCTAAAGCCTGGCCTACCTCCTGGTGCTCTCCAACAAACTGCTTTCTTACTCCAGAATCTGAATTTTTGTATCAGCTCCTGAGACTGAAATTTCCTTTCTCAGAGTTTTCTTGGGTTGTACATGGAAGCCAACAATTGAACATGTTTTGTCTTTACTAAGGTGCAAAAGCTCCCAGTAACAGTTATTTTGCAACTTGAAAACGCCTTCAAGGAATACCAAGTTAAACACAGGAATGTGTTTATTGCTCTCTAGTAGCATATAAACTGTTTAAAGTGACATAACACTTCATAAAAGTCAGCTAATACACTGGGTTTAATCAGGCTTTAATCAGGAGGGTCCCATGGATTTTCTCCCAACTCTGTTTCTCTTAGTTCCACCCAGCGAATGTCAACTATTAAAACCACCAAAGCAACAACTTAGTATACATTTCACTGTCTGCACTTTGAGCAAAGGTTCTGTGTAGTCTATAACCAAAGTCAGATTCATCCTCTAACAAATAATTATGGTCATAGGCAGAATTTTCAGGAAGATTTTCTAAGACATTCTAAGGTGAGTAAAACATGGCCATTTTATGGGCAAACAATTTATGATAGCACAATTAGAAAGTTGCAGCAATAGGAATCAAAATAACACACTATGAACACAAATGATCTCTAAGAAACTTCAGCAAGAGGCGGTCTAGAAATATTTGTGCTTTCTTTACTGTTTACTTCCCACTCTGGTTCTCAAACTATCAGGTTGCATCTTCCCATTTCCAAATGGGAATAGTATGCTAATCTATTCCTTTGGTAAGAATCTCATTCTGCACTGTCTGCCTAGTATGCAGATATTCCAGGAACTTAGTCCAAGATCTGCTGAAATCAAAATACATCACTTAAGTGGAAATTTATCAAAGTCTTGGTCTAAGGTACAACATGGTGTGAATAAATCTTAAATGAAGGCTATAGAAATGCAAAACTTCACTAAGGCTAAAAAAAAAAAAAAAAAAAAAAAAAAAAAAAAAAAAAAAAAAAAAGAAAAAGGATAAAAAATAGGATGTCTTATTTTAGAACCTGAAAGTTAAAAAAAACCCTCCAAAAAGCTCAGAAACATATGGAAAAATATTAGCACTTTACACCATCCTCTAGCATGCTTTTTTTTTGTTGTTTGTTTTCCTGAAATAACAAAGAAAATTGAGTGTTTTCAGTAAAGCGTAAGAACCATTCATGATCTCCTACAATTCCTTTTTGTACCATCTGTGCTTCCAGACTTTATAGTGCATGAAAAGGAGATTGAATTGCTAAATTCTTCATTGAGAAATAAGAATCATGTTAGTCTAAACAACGCTCTTTTCCTATTTAACATAAACATTCCAATTATCTTCAAAATAGGACTTTCACTCTGTTACTTACATGTGCAGTGATAATTGAGGTTACTGACATGAAAGAGTATATAATTGCACAGCAAACTCAAGTGGGTTCTTTTGAACCTTCTCCCTAAAATTTTACAGATTTCTAAATGTCATGCATTTCTATTGTGAATGTTATAGATTTCCATAAAAAAACGTGCTTGGTTTCAGGTTTTATTTCCCTTTTACTCACCTGATGTGTACATCTTGGTATGGAGATAACTACATTTCTTGCAGAAATCTCCAAGACACAGGTACTCCTTTTGCCTCTCAAAACAGCCTGCTTTTGTTCACAGTTAACTAACACACTTTTTTAGCTCAGATACTAGATACCAGAGGGTGAGAAAAGACATCCTCAGAAATTCTACCAAATCTGTACTACCAAATCTACCATCCTGCTGTACTTTGATTCTGCACAGCATTCGAGCACAAAAACACATAGTAGAATGAGCATCCATAGCTGCTCCAGTACTTGGGGTGAAACATTTTTTAAATCCAGGAATGTAACTTCTGGAGCTATTGTTTGTAGCAGCAAACCCTTTTTTGCAGGACAAGGCCAGAGTCAAGACACACACCAATATGGTTAACAGTCATGCTCCCAACTTTATTAGAAAGAAAGTCCTTATGTATTCTTGCGCATGCTAAAAATAGCAGCAAGCCATTATATACTTGTTGCTACCTTGCGTTACTCTTGTGCATGCTCATTTCAAAAAAATAACTCCTCTCGGTACTTTCCACAAACATTGCTACCCACACGCAGCAAGTAGCTAAGTTCCTGCTTTTGTAATTCCAAAGAGTCCCTTCTTTATCAGTTTCTTCCTTAACAAGCACATTCTTTTCTTCTGGCCTTCTTGCTTTTAGACATCGTAAATCTGACCCGAATGCTGGTTGTACTTTTGCATTGTCAGCGGGCTTCTCTTCAAACAGCAGTTACATATCAGCTCTAGGTGGGGTTTGAGACACAGTTCCATTCTCCCAACCGAATGCTAGGTGGGGTTTCTGAGACGTGGTTACTTTGTTCCAATCTGAATGGCACACTTTACATTTAATTGTTTAACGTTTACAGATCATTCAAGTTTACCTACCTGCCTTGCCCAACCTAGCAAATTAGTTACAATAGTTTATTACAGCACCCGCTTTGTTTAACTTATCAAATTAGTTACAATAGCTTATTACATTCTGAATATGCACCTTGCATATCCCTCAACAATCAGTAGAAGTCCTGCTCCTTACATTGAACAGCTAGTGTTTCCTTATATGTTAGACTGGATCCTTTTGTTCTAAATGCCTTCTACAAAAAACTTTTCACTATATGGTTTGTTCCTGAGATGTTCATTTTCCTAAATGCTTTTTGCACTTTGAATGCTGGAGTATGAGTACCACTCATCCCAGTTTCCCCAAAATCCCATCTCCCAGCCCAAGTGCTACAGAGTCCTTATCCCCATTCACAGGGAGTCTCCAGCCAAGCTCCCACCACTCATTCCCTGGGTCATGCTACACCAGGCAGGGCAGATAGCAGCGCCAAGGGCAGTACTACTTAGCCCTGGCAGCAGGAGGGTCATGTAGTATTTGGTGGCTTAGATACCAGTGCCACTTACCACATGCTAGCCTGAGAGCCCGCTGTGTCCTGTAGCCACAGCAGAATGAGATGGTGACAAGGTGCTCCTGACACTTGGAAACAAACTCTACAACTCAGAAAGAGTTATAAAGCAGGTATGTTTATTCTGGCCAAGGTGCAAGGGAATTTCTCCACAAAGCTTGCACCCTGTCTCTGGCAAGTAGCCAAATATTTATTACACCAAAGCATACATATTCATTAGGAAGGGCTGGGTTATTACAATTAGTTTGGGGAATAGGTGTGATTATTATAATTATACAAGGGGAGAAGTACGTGGTCCTCTTCATGGTGTCCACTCTCCAGGACACGTGCTGTTAAGCAAAGTCTAGATGTCTTCTTCCTAAATCGGCAAGATCATCCTCCCTAGATAGCATCTCTGAGTCCTTTTATTCAAGTTTAAGTTTGCCTAAGTGCCCATTCAGGGCTTTGAATAGGTGCCCATTGAGGGCTTTGCTTCTGCTATCCTTTTAATTCATACCCCCTGGCTACCTGCTACTTTCTTATCATAGCCAATCCCCAAGCTATCTGTTAAACTACATTGAATCCACAGAACAAGTCTGGACAAGCAGGATTCTCAGACAATGTTCAGAAATCATCCTATATTGCTATAAGTAAATAATTTGCAAGGAAAGTGGTTATTTCTCTGTATCAGTGGGGTAGGTGGTGTGAACGTTAAAAAACTCCAAGCACTGTCTCCTTCATACAGTAAACTGCAGTGCACAGCAAGCACTAATTCTCCATGTGAAGTTATCCCTCACAGGTCAGTGTCACAGCGTGCATCCCACTGTGTGACCGCCTCCCTCCATCCGGACACGCACATACACAGTCTGAGTGGAAAAGAGTAGCTGTGCTGGCACAGGGAGCCCCGGGCCGGGAGAAAAGCTGATATTGCTGCTGTCGTTGGGGTCGTGCTGCAACGGACTTGGTGCTGGCTTCATTAGCCAACTCCAGGAGACAGATGTGCACCCCAGCACGACCCCCGGCACAGCCCTCTGCCACAGGCTGAGAAAGAAGATGCTTGAGAGGGCTCAGTGAAATGCAAATTTAACTGCTTCACAAAGAAAATGAAAGTCAGAGGGTTTGCACAGGAAACAGTCTGGGGGCAGGGAAAGGAGACTGAATGACTTTCATTGAAATGCAAAGTGGAAATTTTCCTTCTCAGGAAGAGCAAAAACCCCCTCAGGGTGATGTTTTTTTAAAGGGAAGCAGGAGAGTAACTGGTAGCAAAACCTGTGCTGGTTTGGTCCTGAGAAACAGTGCAAGTTGAATCATCCCTTGTGTACTCTTGCAGATGCAGCTCCGCAGCATACTACTTTCTAGTTTTGTCATCACTGATGGCTTTGAATACATGCGGGAAGAAAAAAACTATTGAGATCTAATGAGAGAAGAAATGATGCAAACCAGAATCCATCCAAACTGATACCAGCATGTCCCAAGCACAACTAGTAACTCACCATCTGTCTATGTTCCCTGTTAGCTTCAGTCATTCATCACTTAAGCTGCCTGTGCTTCACTGCTTCTTGGTGGCAGAACCTCTTGCATACAAAACCAACAAATGCAGAGGCCCCCATGGTGGAACATGTGTGTGGCCGTTTCACAGATGGACATTTTGTAGCTTTGTCAGGCTGTGTTTGAGCGAAGTCATCTTAGCCAGCAGATGAGAAAAAAATGGGAACGGGTTTGACAGGCAGAAACGAAAGGTAATTTGGCTTAGTCTGGAAAGAAAGATGCAATGGTTAAACCAGTGGAGAGTGCTAGCTGGCAGAGGGAGCAGCTAGGAGGAAGGTGTCTTGGAGGGGGCACTGAGCACAGCAGGAACTGAGCCCAGTGAATAATCATCTGTATCAGCATGTGTGCCAGCAATGGAAGCACAACCCCTCTCTTTCAGCATCATTTCTCTTAGAGCACTTGTATTTCTCTTCCAGACTCACTTGGTCTCCAGCCAGCACCGCCCGTGAACTAATTGGTGATATATCTTCACAAATCAGCTTTACCTCCTGGTTCTTGCCCTCAAGGTTTTTGTTTTACCATTGCCTCAACCAACCTTCTGAGAAGCACTGACAGTACACAATTGTCTCTCCTGTTTCATTGTGGTCAATGCTTTTTTTGACTAATTAACAAACTAGATGTTTGGGTTTTTTTTTTTCACAGACTCCTTTGTATTTCCCAGCCACCCAGTTTCTGCTTCCACTGCATGCTTTTGCCTGTGTGTGCACACTGACCCACACCTACTCTTTGTTCCATTCCTATGATGGTACTTGTTATAAACTGACTTCCTAAAATTGATTGAGTCAGAGTTTCCAATATCTTTATTTAGCAAGCAGCAACAAGCAAAACAGCGCTGGATGAGTGGGGAGTCTCCTGCTCCAACAACGGCCCGCTCCTCTCAAGGAATTTTGTCTTAATTTTATACTACAAAGCATTGCATATTCATTATAAGCCTATATATATACACATTACCTAAACTTGCCTACTCCCACTTCGTATGGTAATTAGCTTATCAGTCCTTTACGCTTGCGCAGATGCTGCTGAAAATTACAGGCCTTCCTTTACTTTCATGGAGAAATCTGTGCGTATCTATGTGAAGAAGGGAACAGAAATTTCAAGAAGAAAATTATATATATATATATATATATATATATTTTGTAGTAAACTTTCCCTTTCTACTGGGAAAGAAACAAATCCAACTCCAGTAGGTCTAACTGGGAGATGGCGTAAGTGTATGGGGAAACTAGAATGTGATGAAAATCCATGCTCTATCATTTTTCCTCTGCTACTGTCTTTCATGTATATTATAGGCTCTCATTCTGCTCTGAAAAAGATACAGTTACAAAAGACTGAGTCTAAGAAATGTTCCTGCATGGCTGTGTATGTGGAACAACCTATTGAAAAGAAATGTCAACTGTAAGCACTTAATAATTGGGGTTACATATGTCTGGACTATTAATACTTTGTGGATGCTCTATTTTACCAACACAGTACATGAATAGGCAGACCTCTCTTCTAAACAATGTTGATAATTTCTCTTCCTTCTTGGGATGCTGCTTTGAGATCCTTTCACTGGATTCAGTGAATCCAGACTCCGAAAAGGAAGAGCATGACTTTCTGAAGTTGATTTTTCTTTTGAATTTCCTTGCTTAAATGCCTTGGAGCTTACTTTTGCCTGACAGGCAGAATATCTATATGAATGGCCCTTGGCAAAACATAAATATCTGACATTCTGCTCAGGAGACAAGTTATTTTAACAGTGAAAGCAAGCAAATATCTGTCTAAAAAATACTGCAACTTACTTAAAGAAAATATAGGTGTGACTAGATATAAATTTTTTTTTATCTGTTAAAGAAATTTCTTTATATTCAAGGAGAAACTATAAGAAGCACTGCCAACATTAAACCTCTCCACATTGTCACCTTTCATGAGTGGTCAAAAGACTCGTTTCAGCCCGTTTACAATGACTGTATCAGCCCTGATTACTTTGCAAGCAATCCCACTGAGGTAAATGGAACTAAATATGGAGCAAGATGCTAAGTCAAAGAAGTTTACAAGTCCCTGAGGCAACAAGGTTGACAAATGGCCCCGTTGTCCTTGAGAGTGGTCACATGAGCCAAGGAAGATGGATTTACCTTCCAGAAGGGCTAGGTTACACAGGTAGTGGTATTGCTCATTTGTGTTACTGAGCAATTTAAAATGCCTGAGATGGTCACCTCCATTCAAAGTAACATAGCAGGGCTTTTGGCTTTGCCTAATAATTATTTCCAAATGTGCGTTACTGGAGATGCCTTGTTAAGAAAAAAGTTAAAACAAACATGTTTTATACAACTCTCTTTACCTGTAAAGTAAAATTACTACAAAGCAGACATAGACATGAGCTGAAAATTTTTCTACTGAGGAATAAGCATGGATCAAATCTCCCAGGTGCTTTCCATGCTAGGACTCCAGAATTGAAGTGCTGGTTTAGATCTGGGTTTTTGTACCAGAGCTCATTCTGAAACAACTTTTGCCAGATATCCCCAAGGTTTAACCACTGTGCCCTTCTACCACTGGTGTCACTCCAGGGACTCCTTGCCAGGGTGTTGTTAGGAATCTGCCATTGCAAATGACAGAATTAGCATCAAACACCATCCCTAAACCACTGGTAGATGGAAGATAGGAGGACATGCCAGAATTAAATTCTCTTGGTATTTCTCTTGCTTCTGTATTTATTTTTTGCAACAATGCAGGGCCAGAATACTGGACTAAATGATCTGATACATCAGTCCTTAAAATGGCATTTGGTGCAGCAGCCTGCTTGTTTTCTGCAAGTCTGAAAGCACTGAAAAGGAGTGCAAATGCAGAAGTGTGCCTCACAGAAGGGAAGGGACTTGCCATCAGTCTCTGAGCAGACTGACTCATAGCACTCAGGAAAAGCTCACAGATCTCCTTAACTCATTTGTGGTGTTCCTTTCTCTTCTGTGGTTATACCTAATCTGGGTCTCATAAATCCTTTAGTTTATGACTTGGTGGTGGTGTTTGTAAGTTGCTGTCTCAGTCATTCTGGTAAATTTGACACCCATACAATCTCTAGCATGCTCTCTCAGCTTTATCTGTGCTCTGATTCTATGATTACCACCCTCCCCCTCCCTTATTTA
This sequence comes from Athene cunicularia, assembly GCF_003259725.1. Lineage (NCBI taxonomy): Eukaryota > Metazoa > Chordata > Aves > Strigiformes > Strigidae > Athene > Athene cunicularia. Next base: position 6,012,800 of record NW_020799092.1, on the reverse strand, counting down.
TTTGTCATGTTATAACATGAAATGCCATGAAGATAGTAACAGAGACTGTCAATCACAGTGCTAATTAGGCATTAAGTTCTTTCAAGGTCTTGATTTTTTGCTTCATGATAGCAGTCTTGCTTATTTCCTCATTTGGCAGCAAATCCAAGTACATATAAATTATAAACCCCTGGGCCTTGACACCTACCTTTACAACCCCTTTTATATGGTCTCTCGATACTGCCGTCTTCCAGATGCCTAACCCTATCTGGAGCTGTGAATTTGCTCCCGGCATACACATTTACTGTAAAATGCTGTATTCCATCCATAAGGGACCTCAAGCTCCAACTGTAAGTTTGTGGTTTTGGACCACAGAGTCTGCAAAACAATTTTTTTCTAGGTTTATGTTCTTCTGCACCTAGTAGATGGGCAAATTAAAAAAAAAACCAACAAAACAAACAAACAAACAAAAAATCACATTTGCAGACTACCTATATATGCTAAGAAAAATGTTTGGAAAAGGGGAAAATGAAAGATCAGTCAGTGCTTTGGTAATATTTCCTAAGGTTTCTGTCCTGGTTTTGTCTGGGATAGAGTTAATTTTCTTCTAGTACCTGGTATAGTTCTTTAGTTTGGATTTAGGATGAGAATGATGTTGATAACACACTGGTGTTTTACCTGTTGCTGAACAGTGCTTACACTGGAGTCAATGACTTTTCAGCTTCTCCTCTGCTGTCCTGCCAGTGAGGAGGCTGGGGTTGCACAAGAAGCTGGGAGAGGACACAGCTAGGACAGCTGACCCCAGCTGGCCAAAGGGATATTCCATACCCTATGATGTCATGCTCAGCATATAAACTAGGGGAAAGCTGGCCAGGTAGCCACTGCTCGGGAACAGGCTGGGCATCAGTCAGTTGGTGGTGACCAATTGTTTTTCATTTGCATCACTTGTTTTTCTTGGGGTTTATTTCTCTCTCTTTTTGTTATTTCCCTTTTCATTACAATTTTCTTTTCTTTTCTTTTCTTTTCTTTTCTTTTCTTTTCTTTTCTTTTCTTTTCTTTTCTTTTCTTTTCTTTTCTTTTCTTTTCTTTTCTTTTCTTTTCTTTTCTTTTCTTTTCTTTTCTTTTCTTTTCTTTTCTTTTCTTTTCTTTTCTTTTCTTTTCTTTTCTTTTCTTTTCTTTTCTTTTCTTTTCTTTTCTTTTCTTTTCTTTTCTTTTCTTTTCTTTTCTTTTCTTTTCTTTTCTTTTCTTTTCTTTTCTTTTCTTTTCTTTTCTTTTCTTTTCTTTTCTTTTCTTTTCTTTTCTTTTCTTTTCTTTTCTTTTCTTTTCTTTTCTTTTCTTTTCTTTTCTTTTCTTTTCTTTTCTTTTCTTTTCTTTTCTTTTCTTTTCTTTTCTTTTCTTTTCTTTTCTTTTCTTTTCTTTTCTTTTCTTTTCTTTTCTTTTCTTTTCTTTTCTTTTCTTTTCTTTTCTTTTCTTTTCTTTTCTTTTCTTTTCTTTTCTTTTCTTTTCTTTTCTTTTCTTTTCTTTTCTTTTCTTTTCTTTTCTTT
>NW_020799092.1:5993276-6011227 GCF_003259725.1 Athene cunicularia | reverse complement strand
TCCTTTCCTTTCCTTTCCTTTCCTTTCCTTTCCTTTCCTTTCCTTTCCTTTCCTTTCCTTTCCTTTCCTTTCCTTTCCTTTCCTTTCCTTTCCTTTCCTTTCCTTTCCTTTCCTTTCCTTTCCTTTCCTTTCCTTTCCTTTCCTTTCCTTTCCTTTCCTTTCCTTTCCTTTCCTTTCCTTTCCTTTCCTTTCCTTTCCTTTCCTTTCCTTTCCTTTCCTTTCCTTTCCTTTCCTTTCCTTTCCTTTCCTTTCCTTTCCTTTCCTTTCCTTTCCTTTCCTTTCCTTTCCTTTCCTTTCCTTTCCTTTCCTTTCCTTTCCTTTCCTTTCCTTTCCTTTCCTTTCCTTTCCTTTCCTTTCCTTTCCTTTCCTTTCCTTTCCTTTCCTTTCCTTTCCTTTCCTTTCCTTTCCTTTCCTTTCCTTTCCTTTCCTTTCCTTTCCTTTCCTTTCCTTTCCTTTCCTTTCCTTTCCTTTCCTTTCCTTTCCTTTCCTTTCCTTTCCTTTCCTTTCCTTTCCTTTCCTTTCCTTTCCTTTCCTTTCCTTTCCTTTCCTTTCCTTTCCTTTCCTTTCCTTTCCTTTCCTTTCCTTTCCTTTCCTTTCCTTTCCTTTCCTTTCCTTTCCTTTCTCTCAACCCATCAGTTTTCTTTTACTCTTCTGATTCTTTCCCTCACCCCACTGAGGGGGAGTGAGCAAGCAGCTATGTGGTGCTTAGCTGATAGCTGGGGTTAAACCACAGCAGCTTCTCATGAGAAGCAATGACCTTAAAGGGAGGACCAAAGGGAACTTAAGTCTGTATAGTACAGTTATTATTAAAGACAATGGAGTTTTCATATAGATTACTGACACTGTGATTGAAAGAAAAATCTGTTCCATGGTCAAAAGAGTAACTGGATAATAGAAAATACCGTGAAAATAAATGACCATCTGAGATGTCATCATTACAAATACTATGGAGTTGAATACACAGCACACAAATATTACCCTGACATGAACTTCAGGACAGAATAGATTTCACCAAGAATAAGGCTGAAACATAACTTTGGAGGAGGCAATGGTGCTGAAGAAAATGGGCAGCCAAGACAGGCAGCGTAGCGAGAGATGCAGCACACTGTGAGTCACCATGACATAATATTGCTTGGGCAATGATTGTGCCTGGAAATCTCAGATTGTGTGATACCAGAGCATAAAATGTCACACCAACATACTACTCAGAAAAATTCCCCCAAAAAACCTTTAAGCCTCTGTAAAAGCAGTAATACTTTTTTTTTTTTTTCTCCAGTTGGAGTTTCCACTGACTTTTGGGCTGAAGTTCCAAGTAGAGCACAGAGCAGAAGATGTGAATCAGGAGAATAGACATTACCCTGGCACTTTCTGAGCAGGCTAGCTGACAGATTTATCCCTCCAGAGCACAAACCAGAAAAGTTGTCTTCAAAGACAGATGCCAACAAAACCAGCCAACAGTATGGGTCTGATCTTCATTTCCACCTGAAGGAAACCACAAATCAGTGCAAGCTGGGCCATCTCCACTGTGCTTTTCAATCTTCAGACCAGTTGAAAAGGGATCAGAGTAATTGGGAGACTCTGCACACTCAGAGTGGGAGCAGCAGCAAGAAAGGGCTTATAAGAAAGTTAGTAGGCCTTTAACAGCCAGAAGAACTTAGATTTTATTTTTTTCTATTTTTTTTGAAAGCACTTTTCGCATCCTGAAGTGCCACCAGTTCCCTAAGGACTGGCCAACACACGTTTTACAGAGCACTCTTTGCAGGAGTCATTTGTGTGTCATTTATACAGTAACCCAATCTGATTTTAATTTTTATGTCTGCTAATGAGATAATGGTAGAATTCATTACAGCTGTAAACCAAACTTCCAGCACATAAGCAGCAGAGGGAACCTGAGCTGGAGATGGCACTCCTAGACCTGTTCATTTTCCTCTGTTAGTTTGGGCACTGAACCCTGCTTAATAGCACTGCCCTGCTACTATAAATACACAGGCAGTCACTTGACCTTGGCAGTTGCTTTGGGTAAAATAATTCTTCACTGAAACTAGCAGGGGCATAACAGAAGCACATGCCCTCCATCCCCTGCAGCCCAGTGCTCTGCATAGTGAATGACCTTCACCTTGCTCTGAAGGTGCAGCTTCATGACAGGCTTATGCTGAGCTAAGAAGGGCTAGTAGCAAAACGGTGACCCCACCTCCTCCTTTTCCCCTGCTACATGTCCCTACCCGCTTTTCTTGAGTCACTGATCAGACTGGAAATTAATATTTTTCTTTTACCTTTAATGCTTCAGCCTACTTTTAGAGTGGAGGCACTTCTAGGATTCAATGCGTTTTTCCCCATGACAGATAACTGGATTAGAACAGATGAATCAAAATAGCTTCTTTTTTTTTTTCCTTTCACTGTAAGGTGGCTAGACAACTATAAGCCTATATTCTTTTTATCTAAAGGTAGAAGAGAAAAATCCAATGATGAAAGTATGTATTCATCTCTCCTGCATTTCCCCATTGAGAAGTTTTCTAAGCCAGTTTTCACCTAGTGAGAGGTATGCACTCCTACAGGTCCTTCATCCTTTCAGCCTGTATTTTAGGATTAGTCAAATTTCCCTCAGGATCAAGTGTCAGGCGCTGATATTCTGCAATTAATGTCTGTACTGTGTTTTCTCCAGTTAAATTCCCCAGGTCAACAGTTCACTACTGAGCAAGCCCAGGGTGGCCTCTGTCATGTCAGATTTCAGGATCATGGTGTCAGCCTCATGCTAGACAGATCCTTCAGTGAGGTATTTTCCTTTGCTGATCAGCCATCCATGGAAGCAAAGGTTGCCCAAGACAGTACCCACAGTCATTTTTCATGCCAGAATCAAGTGGAAGAGGGCTGGGCTCTTTCTGCATATTTTTTCTGAGTTCTTTTAATAGCTAACATCTTATAATTGATACTTAGATAATATTACAGTTCACAAATAGTACATTAAAAGGCAATTGGGAAGTTGCCCAGAAGTCACAACTGTATTTTTTTGTCATTTACTACACCAAAAATAAAGCAGAGCCCTGGTCTATTCTTCAAGTGCTGCTGCTACAGTAACATCAGTTTGAAGCTTGTCAGAATACTGCACTGTACCAGTAGCAATTACTATATGAAGTAATGTAATTAAGCTATAGTATAACTATTCTCTAACTACATATACACACAAACACACCAGATATCAAAGGTGGTTTGGTTGATACAGCATGTTTTAGATGCAGAGGTGATCCTGAAACAGGATCTTCTACAAGATGAGCCTCCACGAGGAGAACTGGCTGGCATACTTCCACATACTGCAGTGCCAAGTCCTTTCTAGCATTGATGAAGTCTTAGCGTTGGTGGAACTAGAAGAAAAGAGTTAGTGCAAAGAGTAACAGCAATAAGCAATTGATGAAGATAATCATCCATACTCACACAGCTTGTTCAGTTGCTATTTAGAACTCATTACCTTGTACAAATAGGGATGGATGTCAAATTCCCTTATTACATGAAGCAATGATCAGGGATGAGGGACTGTAAATGTCCTCAGTAGATTTCCTATTGTATGGCAAGACAATTTAATTATGTTAACAATGATTAAACAACTAAAGTGGAATGTAATCACTTTTGTGTGTTTATTTGATTGGAAAGGTAAGTACCACATCCCCAAGCAGGCAGAGCAGTCACACTAAAGTTATAAAAGGGTAAAATAATTCATGGTCACACAAAATAAGTTTTTACCTGCTTTCAGAATGGCTTTCATGCAAAATGTTTCCCTATTTTTTTAAACTTTCAAAATAAGCCACTTCTAGTAGCACCTTTGTATGCTGAAAGCTCCTGCCATCTAACATGTAACCTTTTAAATCTATTAATTTTAAATACTATTCCAAGTCTCGACAATTAAACTAAAATCCAGGCAGGGTAATGTTCTACCTACTTTTCTTAAGGTGCTAAAAAGAAAACAAATTTTAAAATTACAAGGAGCTTGTGACATTTTGAACATATTGAATCTCCTGCTGCCCACACACATATGTTTCAGCATCAGCTAGTAAATCTACAATGACACAGAGGCTTCAAGAAGTACAAGTTAAATGCATGCAGGAAATCTCTGGCACATGCCAACGAAAAAAATGTTGTGCTTATGTAGCCTGTGATAGCTGATACCGCTGCTGGGGCTGATTATGCTATTCAAGACAATTTACAATAGTTCATGTGCATGAGTTATTACAAATAAGAAGCATTGGAATTACAACACTAGGTACAGGAAGAGGTATTCACATAGACTAAATTTAGCTCAATTAAGATAATTTACATCCCCAGCTCCTTCTGTAGTCTGTGGAAATGTAAGCTTCTCTGGAAAGCAGCTCAGTGCATAAACTTAATTTAGGCTGAAATTACAGAAGAGGCAGAAAGTTGATTCAGTGTTTCTCAGCCACAGCAAAGAGAAGGGACCCTCCTTGTGTCTGCTCATCCTGGCCCTTGTTGAGCTCTCTCTGGTGGTTGCTGGGCATGTCACTGAGGTTAATGAACAGAAAACTACTTCAAGGAAATAAAAGTGATAGTCCAGATTATTTCATAAACTCAACTGGCTCAGGAAGAGATTAGAGAAGCATCAAAACTGGTGGATGCAAAGGATGAGCAGGGGTGGAGGGCAGCGTTTTGAGACTTGCCCATTTGTGCAGTGCTGAGTTGGTCCTTTGACTCAGCTCTGCTGGGTAACCCTTGACTGCTCTCTAAATGAAGAGCTTTAATGGTGGAAGTCACTTAAAAGAGTGCCTACACCCACTCTGTAATTTCCCGCTCCTGTTCTCACACTGCTGTCATTGTCATTGGTTTCGATAACAAACTGATAGAAATGACCTCCCTGAAAGCAGCAATTTGCTTTCAAGCCAGTGCAATCACAGCAATACAGATAAGACAGCAGCAAACAGTGATGCAGAACTGGAACATAGGGCAAAAACATCAGAAGCTAGCTTAGCTTCTGAAGCCAGCATCTCTTACTATGTCTTAAACTGCTTCTGGGGGAGATTTTCTGCTGCCTGTGTGTGTGTGTGGGGGCAAAAACAACTTCCCCAGGCAAGAGAATTAGAGAGTAGGACCCCAGAAGGCTCCATTTTTTCACTCACCATAATAGGAAGCAATCAAGTCCTCTCTTGTGCAGCATCTCACTTAGATGCAAGTCTGAGTCAGGAGTCTGCGTTACATGCAGAGAGCAGTGGGTGTCTGTGGCAGGTGAGGGTGCCTGGAGGAGGTGGCATGAGCAATGAGAACATGAGCTACATCTTAAATTTGCTTTGGGGCTGACTTGCAGAAATGAGGAACAGTTTCTATGTATTGGTTTCTTTGCTTAGAAGAGAGGGGTCTCCATATCCAGAATAATGGTATTTAGATGGAGTCAGACAGCCAGAAAGCAAAATCTGATGTCTTCTGGTTTGACCCAGCTTTGGAGAAATAAGTTTGCACTGAAATCTGCCAGGTCACATTACCAAATTCCAGCCATGAAGCATTTGACTGTCTCTTCTTTCAGCGTATAGTAATGTTGTGTGCTAAAGGAAGTAAGAGTTCCTCACAATAATTTAAAAAAATCATAAAAATTAGAAGTGGACACTGGTTAAAACCAAATCAGAGGTATTTGTTGCAGTCATCGTAAAGCTCATGGCTCACTTTGCCTACAGCATTACAAATCAAAGTGGAAGCTTGATTGGTTGAAAAACTAGGAAATGTTTTATAGTTTGAAGGAGAAGATGCAAAATGTGTCTACGGATGTCTTGTGTATCACCCTCTAGGACCACTACTGGAAAATGTAACCCCATTTGCTTTGTGTGGGACTTGTGTCTGTCCCCAGTTCCAGCAATTATTTTTTTCCCCTGCAAAACCCTCTAACCACAGGAACAGATTAGCAGAGTCAAGGGGCACTCTGGACTCACAGCATAGCCCTGGCAAGGAAGTTTTTTTCAGATTTTGAAAACTCCTTAGTTTGAAATGCAGAAAATGTTTCAATGAGATCAACCTGGCACAGATACTCACATACCTTCATGGCCAAGTCCACCAGGCTAACAGAGAGTGCTAAGCTACCATGCCTTCTCCAGGGAGCAGCTCCTGCATTGCTACCCCTTGCCATTTCTCAGGACATAGACTGGTGAGGTGAAATAAGCTGTGACTGAGGACTCTCCAGGAGCCTCCCCAGCATTCAGATACACACTGACACACTGCATCTGCCAACAGTTCTCTTCCCCCTCACCACAAAGCCAACACCATTAGGGTAGGATGCTCCCCCACATCGTCTTATTGCTTTCTGCCCATGTCCATCAACAAATCTCTACCACCACGAGTTCCCAGTGGGTTCAGTGCAAAGTGTGTCCTTCCTAGCCTTCACATGGGTCATGGCCATAGCAAGGGAGACAAACTTTCCTCAGCACTGGGAAACACGCTAAATAATGCTCACTGAAAGCTCAGTTGTGTTCACCGTATTTTCCACAAAGCTTGCCCTGTTAGCAGAGCAGTGTAAGTCAGAGTGCTATATAGCAAAGGTTAGTTCAGATATCAATGGACACTTCCCAAGAAGGAGGGCGGTCGATCAACCTTGACCCTTTACATCAGCAATCTGCTTCAAAGGCAGTGGCTGGAAGCCTGTGACTATACTAGAGAGCATGGGCAGAAGTGCATTTCTGCAAAACAGGCAAAAAGCATTTGATCTTCTTCAGAATTATGGTAATTTTTAACAAGGTAAATTGTGGGATCACGTAAGTGAATGTCTAGGTGGAAGAGAATGAGAGGGATAAATCTGTTCTTTAGCAAAATTCAGTGAAAGTAATGTCCAGATTTTGGGGATTCAAATAGTATAGTACCTTCTCCAAGTATGACATGCATACAAGGAAACCTGGAATCAACTCCAAAAGAGGTAATAAGTCCAGCAGTTGTGGAACTACTTCAGAAGACATTAAAGAGATTATATGTGTTTCTACATGAAGCACTATGGAAAAACCTACTGTAATATAATACACTATACTATACAGCACTACTATAAAAATCTTTGTACCAAGGTAAATTGTGGTGGCAGGCATCACTCTTCAGGCAGATATGCTACAGTATGTCACTACAGGAGGTGATTGCACTAATGTAAAAAACTCATCAACATGAACATGGCCTTGTACTGATCATGTCTGGAGATGTGTTAGGCTGACAAAGCAATATTCACTTTTTCAGACGTAAAATGAACAAATTCCATCTTAGGACTACTGAATTTTCTGAACAATTAACCAGTTCAGAGAAAATAAATTGTTCTTATTGTATGGAAATTAATCTACTGATAAAAATAACTGTCCGTATGTCATATAAACTTCCAATTTTATATAATTTTGCTTGCATTTGGAAGGCACTGGCTGAATGGTCCTTGTGGAAGATGGACTTCTATTTATCCATGGACGGTGTACAAACTGGATTGTAACGGAGTAGGAAATGTTTCATGTTGATGATTTAAAAATTAAATTAGAAAGGATCTTTGATAAAAATGATTTAGTATGTTCTTTCCTTTTTTTCTCCTTTAAGGTTATATTTCACGAAGATGATGACAGAGATCCTGCGAGGCCTTCCCAACTGTTACACTGGCACAGTGGGGAGAAGACAGAACCACATGCAAGGATATGATGAGTCACTGAGGGCACACAAAGGAGGGAAGGTCCTTTTCAAGCCACATCCTTTGCCCGAGCCAGATGTGCGTATCATATAAGTACCATATTGCCCCATCTCTGTCGTATCACTTTATTCAGCAGCTGTTTTTTCTCCTGAAATTTTTAATAAGGCAGAGCTATCAATGCTGTTTAGTTGTTACAAATTGAGTGCTATTACTTATCTAATTGCAAAATTTTATAATTGTTTCTCCTGACATCCAAGAAATTCATTAAATGAGATCATCACATTTCACTCCTTTTGCACAGTAGTCCCAAACACTGAAGCAAAGACCCCACTCCACCATGATGCAGATTTGCAGGAAGAAGGCCCATTTTTTCACTTGCCATGGTGTCCAGACTTTCCCATGCTTTCTTGTTCAGCTTCTGCATGCCTGCACAAGCAGTTGGAGTTACTGGGGATACCTACACACACAGGTGACCCAAAATAGAGGGTAAATCAAGATTATTTTGAAAATGTGGACTATTATGATGAATTAATAAGAAAGTTTGATTCAAAGAGGAAAATATTTCCATCCTATTACCTCTTCCACAAACACTAGGAATTTCATCTGCAGGCGACCACTGTGCAAACTTGTGCACACGTGCATGTGATGTATATTTGGTTTCTTTTTTATCAACTATAAAGCACTTAACTATTATGAACATGTTATGTGTATAATAACACTGATGTATAACATCTTTAAGCAAAAATTAAACAGAAACTAGGCCCACTACTGAAAATAAGGAAAATTTCCTTCCAATAAAACAGGTAAAAGAAGCTTGCAAATCTGCCCCTCCAAGATAATTTTTCTTTATTGTGTGATGTATTTTCTCTTCAAATGGAAAATCCAGATAAATAAGTACAGAATTAAAATACAGGTGGACCAGAATTCAGCATCAGCTAGCATTATGTATGTCAGCACTTCATGATTCCCAGTGGATGAATTAAGTTCTCTGTATTTTGCAAAGCTGGACTACTAATCCTTTTTTCTCCATTACAGCCTTGTGAAATAACACTTAGAGCATATCCATTCTGCAGTCCAGTGACCTACAAGGTCTATCACAGTGACAGATCACCTTTTATCTTATGTTCTCCTGCCACCAGGCCTACATCCCATGTTCTTGCGGTGTAATGGGTTTCTTCTCTTCCTAGGTTGTATTCTTCATGACATTTACTACCTTAGGACTACAACCATCATAAGACCATGGCCATCAGACCATCAACATGTTGCTGTGGGAGAGAGTTTCATTAATAGAGTTTTTGCAAGTGAGACCTCTGTTTCTAATTAGGTTTAATGGCAGTTTTGGGGAAAAAAACAAAAAAACAGTAGGGAAATCCTGTATACTTTCATGTGTTTTGGGAAGATGATGGGACAGATGCAAGTAGTGGAGTATTTCAGACTTATCTAATTACAGACTTTGTATACAAACCAAAAGTTAAACATGATTAAAATGTATACACAGAAAAATGTTGTAATTGTACGAAGGTTACCAGGCAAATTTATTTAGACTATGTCCCTTAACACTAGGGTTTGTTTTTCAGGAAAACTGCACTTCATCAAAAATTCCAATGTTGCCAAACTAGAGTTGAACTTTGAAACTGTGACCTGTCACCAGGAGACTTCCCATGTGACATTGGGGAGATCTTTTCACCTCTCTGTGCCTCAATCCTCCACCATCTGGAACAATAAATAAGTAAATAACTAAGAGCAGGAAGAGGGAATAATCTTTCTTCTGCCATTCTACACCATTGTCTACTTAGATCGCAAGTGCTTCAGGGAGAGGATTAAATATCCTGTGCTTCTAACACTGAGAGCAAAATGAAGTTATCTAGAGGAGCACTGTTGTAAGATGTGATTCATGGTCCAGCCTGCCTTTAAAAGCTTTAAGATCTTGCAAATAGGAAAGTGGCATTTTTCTCTCCATTTAATAATTACAAATGCTACTATGATAATTGATTGTTGGATGCTTATAAGGAGAAAGGAGGATCCTGTCCAAAGAATACAATGCAGTGGTGAATGATCCTCACAACAGGCGCTGGCGGGACAAGCATGGCCCCTTGATTCTGGTTCAGGAATGGAAAGACCTTTCTCTGATCCTTCCCTAACCTCTCTCCTAGTTTTGCTTCTCCCTTCCCCCTTATTTTCTCAAAGTTCAGCTGTGCATGTTGCCATTTTGATTATACAGGATAAACTTTTTTACCCTTACATTTTATTGTGTAATTATTATTTGCCTCCAGCTCCCATTTCAGCTGTAGTTACCGGTCTTTATTTGCTCATAGCAAGTGTCTACCTGAAGTGTCATGTGGATGGCTTAACTCATTCCTTCCCCTCCAGGGGACCCTTTGCAATGTCAAACAATGTAAAGAAGCAAAGTAGGTCATGGTTAGATATTCATTTAAGCCCAGCATGAATCAGTACTGCTGCACAGAAAAACAGGTTTTACCCTTTCCTCACCATTTGTGCTTGCCACCTCCCTCCTGATGGCACCAAGTCTCTGTTTGGCTGCTTGGTGAGACAGAGGGAAAAAAAAAAAAAAAAAAAAAAAAAAAAAAATCAATAAAACCTTAAACTGGCCACAGAAACAGAGAAAAGGTAACCATAGTTTTAGATAGGAAGGGCTAGCCTCTCTGCCTAGTCACATTTAACCCAGTGACTTATTTGGGAGGACTCTGGAATTCACCACTCTGTTTTCTCTCTTGTGAGAAAGTTAATCATGTGTGATGAGGAATCTAAAGCTTTCTTTTTTTCCCCAGTGCAACTAAATGTGTACAGTTCAGTGGTTTGCCTCTATGTTTTTTCCTTTACAGCTAGAAAGAAGTAATGCTACAGTACAGTGTTAGGAGGAAATAGACTTTGATATTATTCTTTATTTTGCATGCATTGGTCCTGCAGGAATTTCCACAAATCACTTTGTTCTTCTCTGCCCAGCAATAGTGGCAAATTGTTACCAAGATTTTCAGCTTATGTGTTCCACAGGTCAGAGCAAAGGTTTGTCATGTTGTGAGAAATGCTCTTTTGCCAGTTATCAACGGCTCAGACAGGATGCGGTGTGAAGCACTCTTTATTGCCTTCTTGCAAGACCGGGCACCCCACCAGGTGGACGCACCTAACAGCCATCGTGCAATGGTTTACATCCCTTTCTCCCAATCGTGAGTTCCCTCCCCTGATTCCTCACTGGATGAGTACCACAGGGTGTACAGACTTCCCGAACCACCTACCAATACGCTTCTTCATGTATTGTTCTTACGTCGCATGTTCATGGAAATGAACCTTGGCTTTCTCCAGGGCAGAGAAGTTAATATGCATGAGCTAAGACAGGAAAAGTTCGAAATTCAGGTTCCCCAAGTCTCTCAGTATCTGCATCTATCTGAGGCCATTTCTAAGTACTGGTCATCACAGTTGACAAAAGGACTACCTGTCTTCTCAACCTAGGCCAGGAATTTCAATGGTTGTGAATGGCTCTACTTAATTGCTTTGGTGAATCACTCCTGCCATTCCCATCAGGCCGAATATGCGAAAACAACATTCTTTCCCTTACAATTCCCCTCTTTTTTTATTTATACTCTTGTTGCTTTTCACATATTCTCAGAGTATTGTTCTATGAACATTTTTCAAGTGCTGACAACATGATTTCATATCTTTTCTCTGAGGACAAATCATCTCTTGCATCTTCATCGCGCTCTTCCTCTAGTAACAGCATCTTGTCAAGATAAGGGGGTGGTTCTAGAGGCATCTGTTTTGACAAGGCGGTTTCAATGAGACGCTGGACCAATCCTCAGACGCAAGGGATTATGCAGCATCCTATTGCTGTTAAGACACCTGCTACTACAATCAAAGAAGTGAGGATAGATACAGCCATTCCCTTCCATTTCCCCAATCAGGAATCCAACCACGCATTTAATGAACTGTCTATTCCTAAATTCTCTGCTAGTTCGTCTGCCAAGGTAGTAAGTCTCTGTAATACTTTGGTGATAGTCCCATTGTTATTTGGGATAAAAGTACAGCATTTGTTCCCCAGCATTACACATACACCTTCTTTCTCAGCTAATATCATATCTAGAGCTATTCTATTTTCCCAAGTCATTCTACTCGTGGCATCTAGTTGCTCGGCAATCCATTTTAATGCATCTCTGGTATAATTTATAAACCTCTGTTGATTATAATAAACATAATTGATCCAATCTACATTCTTATTTATAGTTACCCACTAAAATAAGAAGGACTCAACCCCTGCTATTTGATTCCTTGCCTTATGCTCATCAGGGACCCCCCGATGAACTCCAATAGAGTCAATGTATATTCAATCATTAAATGATACTCCTAGGTTCCTCTTTGCTCATCTACCTGATGGCTCTGCTTTTCTTTCAAATGCCAGGGTAAATGGGATGGCCAGTTGAACAATTGCACACGTTCCCCTCCAATCTGCTGGTAGAATGGGTCATAGGATCTTTCCTCCACAATACCGCCACAGGTCTGCTCTGGGGATACTTAATGCTGAGTAGTTTCCCACACCATCGTTAGTTACATTAAAGGTTTTTGTGCACAAGTTGAATTCTCCCACAAATCTAGTAGCCTTCCCACCCTGTTGTGAGAGGCAGGCTGTATGGTTACGGGAGACAGTGGAGAAAGAAGGTGGTATCTTGACATCCTTGTTCTGTATGGCAGGAAATAGTAATGCTAAAGACTTGCAAGTTTATTACCCCAAGCAGCCTTCTCTTGGTAGAGGGCAATCATGCACTGTATGCCTCGTGGATCCTGAGTCCAACCCAAGAGGAAGGGAACAACTTGTGCCGTGGGCCTTTCTGTTGCACAGACATAGCAATTGCTATGATTTAAACCATGTACCGTATATTTGATCCATTCTACCCAGGCATTTGTATCCCCATATCCTGTCTCTATTTCAAAAGTCTGTTTAAGATCTTTTACTTCCACAACTGCCGCAATTTTAGGGTCATTATGGAGGATCAGTCTTCTATCTTCAGGGGATTGGGTGGGCTGCCTTTTTCCTTAATGATCTTAGGTGGTAATGCCCATACTACTATTCTAAATCTCGCTACAGGGTCCTTCCCTGTTACATCTGCTCCAAGGCCATAAGTTCCATCTACAAGGGTATCAGCCTTTTCGATGGTTATTACTATGGGATTATATTGTAAAGATGAGCAGGTGGAACTGGAGACTCCTTTTGATATGCTTATTTGATCCTTTAATGCCTTTGCTGTATTGGACAGGGGAGGTGTATAGGTCCATCCCTGGTAGGTGGTAGTCCACCATACATGATATCACCCAGGACATGGCGGCTCCCTATAAATTTGTGTCTCGGGCATAGATATTTACTTTCACTACTTAGTTGTCTTTGGGTTTCGACACCTCCACAGCTCAACACATGACAGGCATCAAATTGGATAGTTTGGGGTCTTTCTGTCCTAGTTACATTTATCCAAAGTTTAACAGGATATCCAGCCCCTCCCTTCCATTTATCATCTGTCTTCTCATTTCTATTTATACTGTCACTTGGATCAAGGCCCATGGCTATTAAAGTAATCACCACCATCCAATCTCCTCCTAACATTTTTACCACCATTATTTTTTTATTTTTTAGACCGTAACTGCAATTGTTCCTACTTCCAATATTTCCCTTATTCACATCTATAAGGTAGATGGATGCTTTTTCTTGAATGTCATCCATAGAGGATCCTCAGTACTCTGGACTTGCCATTCATAGAGTTCCTCTGCAGGTTCAACTGGTCCTTTGACCAGTGTATAATGTGTCCATCCTTTCTCAGCTGTTTGTACCACAGTCTTTGTAGTCAAGAAGACTTGGAAAGGTCCTTCCCAATCTGGCTGGAGCTTGGCCTCCTTCTAGGACTTGATTAGGACCTAATCTCCAGGTTGGAACTTATGGACTGTGAATTCTAATGGTGGAGTTTGAGCTAATAGTCCTTGATGCCTGAGAAAAGATAATGAAAAAGACAGCCGAAGTATATAGTTTTTAAGAAATACATCCTTTGTTTCAAGTATGGTAGTCCAAAGACTATCTCGTAAGGGGAGATTCCTACATCCTTACGAGAAGCAAGTTCGGATCCTTAATAAGGCTATAGGTAAACACTTAGTCCAAGGCAGTTTCGTTCCTAATACCAGCTTGGATAATTGTCTCTTTATTATCTGATTCATTCATTCCACTCTCCCAGATGAAGGAGGGTGCCAAGGAGTGTGGAAATCCCAAGATATGTCTAAGCTTCTCATTAAGTCTTGTAAAACCTTTGGGGTAAAATGTCTTCCCTGATCTGAATCAATATTTTCTATTATCCTATATCTAGGAAGAATTTGTTCCAAAATTATTTTGGCCACTGTCACTGTTGTAGCTGACAAATGATCTACTAAAACCAACAGGTACCTCACTCTCCCTACTTTAGGCAATTCAGTAAAGTCGATCTGAATACTTTGAAAGGGTCTTAGACCCGGATTCCACCCTCCAATAGGTTGTTTCTTGGGCATCTTCTTATTTATGTTTTTACATGTTAGACATCATTCACAAATCTGTCTGGCTACAGTGTAAATTCCTATATAGTCATATTTTCACAATGTCGGGTCACACATGGCTTGTATGCCCCAATGGCTCCCTTGGTGCAGAATGGCCAAGACTTCCCTCCTAAATTGATTATTTAACATTTCTCTCCCATCAGAGAGTATCCATTTCCCATTCAGTTCACTGGCCCCCATTTTCTTAAGCATTTCTTTTTCTTTTTCCTCAAAGATTGGTGTTTCTTGTAAAATGGGTATCTCAGGGGTAAGATAATTCATAATTACTACCTCAGGCCCTAAAGACGCTTCTTGGGCCTTTTTGTCTGCTAATCTATTTCCCCTTGCCCAAAAAGAGTCCCCTTTTTGATGTCCATTAACATGCACCATGGCAATTTCAGCTGGCAACATCAGATTGACTAGTAACTGTCTGATAAGCAATTCATGAGCCACTCCCTCTTTTACTTCATTTTTTATTCCTTCAAATATTGCATATCCATTATGTCTTTTTCCTTGTATTGTCCTTGAGGAACCGTCCATAAATGACAGTCCTGTATGCAAAGGCACATCCCTGAGATCTGCTCTTGCCTTGGTTTGGTGATTTATTAAGTCTAAACAATTGTGTTCCAAGTCAGACTCTCTTGTCCTTACCCTTGCCCTTCCAGAGAAAGGTGGCTGGTTTCAAACAAGGAGTTGTTGTTCATACTAGGTCACCTTTTTCAATCAATATTGCTTCTTTGACTATTTCATTTATTTTCTTAAGTCTTGTAGTAATCGATAAGAACTATCCAGTTTTAGAACTGGCAAAATGGGGGCGTTGAAAGGGGACATACAGGGTTCTAGTAGTCCATCCTTAAGCAATCCCTCAATTATTGGTTGAAGACCTTTCCGTCCCTCTGCTAGCTGTCATACTACATCATGTCCATCCAATAAGGCAATTTTCAAGGGGAGGGATTTTTAGTTCTCCCATATTACCCTCTTTGACCCACATGATGGGGTTTATATCTGCTTCATCCTTAGTAATAGACATATATTCCTCATAAGTGTGGATTTGTAATCCTAATTGTATCACTAAATCCTGGCACAGCAGATTACTGCCTGCCTTTGGGACATATCAAACTGGTGGTCTGGGACTTAAAACAGAAACTGTAAACCGTTCCCCTTTTATGCCGGCCACTGACACCCATTGGTACAATAGCTCCAACCCCAAGGGAATATAAATTAAAGAAGTCCTGCTTGCCCCATGTCCTGGTTCAGCTTGGATAGGGTTAAGTTTCCCCAGCAGAGAAGGGGGAAGGGATCTCCAGCCGAGTTATTCATACCATGCTGATGTCAGGTCGGAGCGCAGGAACTTTTTCCTTGGTGGCTTTGGTGGCGGGGAGCTCACGGCAGGCTTGTTCCGTAATCATTCGTGGTATTTCTCTGTATATCTTTTGTCTTGCTTACTGTTATTACTGTTTATTGTTGCTATAATTGCCACTGTTGTTGTTCAGATTGTTTATCACACTGTAGTATTAAATTTCTTCTTATTTTAACTCGGGGTTTGTGCCTCACTGACAGCCTGACTGGCTGAGGGTGGGGGAGGGGCAACGGCAACATGGTCTCTGGTCCCGGCAGGGCTTAAACCACCACACCCTGGTATCAAATAAGAATATCACTTCATCCTCCCAGGGTCCCACCCTCATATTTATCAAGGGCTCTTGGTGGGATTTATAGCTAAAAAGCCTCTCTTAGTAGGTCCTCTAGTGGCCTCTCATTCCATCCCTCTAGCTTTTTTAACTTTTTTCTGGATGTCTGGCCATACCTTCGTGACAAAGTGGACTTTTAGCAACCCCTGAGCTACAGGGTCTTCGGGGTTCATACCAGAATATTTTATCACCTGATCTCATAGCCTTTATAAGAAGGCTGACAGAGTTTTGTCCTTTTCCTGTTGAATCTCAAATGCCTTTATGAAATTCTGAGATAGAAGTTTAAGTCTTGCTATAACCAGTTCTCAGTTGACCCATATTTTGGCCAAAACACCTTACGTCCCAAAATGGGCTCCTTTGTCCACACAAAAGCACAATAACGTATAATTTTCTTTTTGTTCTTTCCCTTTGTATTCAGGATGTTCCTCCATCTTATCAACATTCTCCCCAACAGACTGTCTGGGGGAATGTTTTCAGGGACCTTTCCTGAATTCCTACTAAGCCTAGTCTTTTTGTTCCCCATTTTTCTTTTGTTTCCCGAGACTTCTGAGTGTTTTCCTCACAGTACAGCAAAACAGCTACTGCGGTCTCTAACCTCAGACTGTACTAGTGTACAGCTCACTTGCTCCCACCCACCAGAATCTCCCAGACCACCAAGGCAGTACTTAACAGTCCAATTTTCTTACCTTGGTCCGTGCACAGAGTTGCCTGGTCTTAACAGCACTCTCCAGGGTTCCTTTTACCTTTTTTATTTCCCTTCCGCCCACAGTGGTTCACAAGGCCTGTCTATATCATCAGTCTCAGGATCTCAGTCGGTCCCCATGGAGCCACCATCAGTGATTCATGAGACCGCAGAAGTCAACAGGGCGTGCCTCCTCGCCCTCAACGGTGGAGACTCCCAGGTGATGATTTTGATCCCGGATGAGCTCCCAAATTGTGAGAAATGCTCTTTTGCCAGTTATCAATGGCTCAGACAGGATGTGGTGTGAAGCACTCTTTATTGCCTTCTTCCAAGACCTGGCGCCCCACCAGGTGGATGCACCTAACAGCCATCACGCAATGGTTTATGTCCCTTTCTCCCAACCGCGACTTCCCTTCCCTGATTCCTCACTGGATGAGTACCACAGGGTGTACAGACTTCCCAAACCACCTACTGATAAGCGTATGTGTTCATACATCACATGTTCATGGAAATGAACCTTGGCTTTCTCCAGGGCGAAGTTAATATGCATGAGCTCACCACGCAAGCGTACTAAGACAGGAAAAGTTTGAAATTCAGGTTCCCCAAGTCTCTCAGTATCTGCATCCATCTGAGGCCATTTCTAAGTACTGGTCATCACCGTTGACAAAAGGACTACCTGTCTTCTCAACCTAGGCCAGGAATTTCAATGGTTGTGAATTGCTCTCCTTAATTGCTTTGGTGAATCGTTCCTGCCATTCCCATCAGGCTTATTGTGCGAAAACAACATTCTTTCTCTTACAATGTCCTATCTGATTTTTACTGTTACAGAGATGGATGTGCTTATTACTTTAACCAGGCACAAAACTCCATTCACACTCCAGGAGCTCATTCCACAGCTCGGGACATGGCAAAACAGCCATGGATTGTGATTGCGGACAGGGCCGAAGCAGGGGGAGGGGGCAGGAGCGGTGGCCACACCGCATCAGGTTACATTCCTTGTTCCTGCCAAAGCACGTATGTGTTGCTCCAGGCGTGCCATTGTCCCGTCGGGATTTGTTCAACCACAAAAAAATTCAACCGAAGTCAGCTACAGGGCAAAAATTAGCAGAAAAATCAGATACCACAACTTGGGCAAAAGGATCATCACATAAGAATTGGTTTTGCACAGCTTCTTGCTTGCAGCGATCCCTCTGTACGTTCCGCCTGGCCAAGCCTACGGCCTTGGGAAACGCCGGTAACGCTCCCCCTCGTCGTTAGCTAATTGCGACGGTAATGTGAGACCATCGCTCCCCGTGACAACTCCCACGCGAGCGGCGACCGGCTCACAACACCGACGCCCACAGCACCGACCCACCAGCACCGAACCGGCCGACCGCGGACCGCTTGGCCGCAGCAC
>NW_020799092.1:5958257-5993226 GCF_003259725.1 Athene cunicularia | reverse complement strand
GAGGGTGAGCGGGGCGCCGCGCAGGGCGCTGCGGGTTGAGCCGTGGGGGCCTTGGGGCTGGATGGAAGCGAGCCGCGGGGTTTCCAGCAGGCTTGCCGCTCGCAGACCGGTTTGCGGCTTTGCTACCGGGCCCATAGCCCGAAGCCCTGGTGGACGCTGTAAGAGGAGGTGAATGCCGAAGAAGCATTAACGTAGAAGGCATTTCTGCCCGCGAAACAGAAGGGTGTTCAGTTATACGCTGCCAAAATAGCCTCTGCCCCTGTTCAGCCCCTCGCTGGGCACCATAGTGGGATGGGAGAAATATAAGCCGGAGCCCTGTGGCCAAGTGGGGGTGGGTGAGCTGGTGACCTGTGGCGTGGAAGGAGCCCTGTGAGCAAGGGCTGTGTGCCCGTGTGCTGCCTGGCATAAACCGCCGTCAGCAGTGACTCACAGCACTTCTGTCGGCAGGCTTCCAGCTGTGGCAGATGACCTTCTCAAATCAGAGCATCTGTTTTGTTTCCCTCTGGCTTGCTTTGAAACAAATCTGTTTCTCCTTGCAGAACACCATGGCTACTCTCAAGGAGAAGCTGATGACCCCTACTGCTGCAGGAACCACGAGCCCAAACAACAAGATAACTGTTGTGGGGGTTGGACAAGTTGGGATGGCCTGCGCTATCAGCGTCCTTGGAAAGGTACGGCTCAGGGACAACGTGCTATTCAATTCCCACCACTATAAAGTTCTGCACTGCCAGTTTGTCTTTGCAAATGGTGAGAAATTTGGTAAGTTAGTACAGGAGTAAATAATTTCCCATTCGTGTAAGCAAGCAATGACCTACATTGTTCATGCAAGGATGACCTCCCCATCCAGTTTCTCCTTGTTCTCTCACCTTTCCATTAGTGTTTAGCAATCTCTCATTAGGCAGAGTTATTTTTCAGGCTGCTGGTAAAATGTAGTGAGCAGTGGCTCTGAAACCACAGACAAACTTTGCTTTCTCTTTTAATTTTCTTATTTTTCCACAGCAAAGCTGGAGAGTTTGCTTGTTGGGAGAGGTCTGCTGGGCAAAGAATGCAGACAGCTCAAAACCACGTGAAATAGGGGATAGGAATCAGAACTATATTTGTTTGCTTTTTATTTTCCTAGTGCATATGTGCTGTAATTGTAATAACTGAAAATACTGCTATCCACTTCAGTAGGTTTCTTTATTTCTCTTAAACACTTATTGATTAGTTTTATGACTTTATTGCTTCCAGAGCGGTTTTAGCTAGTTTTCCAAAAACTAAAACTAGAGGACTGAGCTTAGAGGTTATTCAGACTTTTTTCCTGTTACTGGTTTCTGGTTGTTTTTTTGGCAAATCTCATGTTGCAGTCTTTGAGCAAAGCAAAGGCTTATTATGCAGTAAGGTTCTCTTGTACTTTGCACTTTGGTTTTAGACAATATTCTGAATGAGTTAAATGTGATTCTTCTCTTGCTGTTTTTGAACAGACAAATGAGAATTGCAGACCTGAAGGTGTAAACAGATATGCCCTATCTACTTGTAGGAGCAGATCTTAATTAGCTCACAGATCAAAAATCTTGCATGCACTACTAAACCAACTCTATCTTATTTGGAGATGATCTGTCTTCTACCTGTTACCTTGAGGATGCATATTTTAAAGTAGTGGCTTTTTAATTTTTAAAAATTACAAGCATTTTCACTTGCTGATATTCATGAGCCTTGTGAGCAAGAAAAAACTGACAGTAGGAAAAGGCCCTTGTGAAACTAAGTAGTGATGTGAAAATAACAGTTTTTTAGAACTATAACTAAAGGAGAAATTAAATGGAAAAACAATAACAGTTAATTGTGGGGTTTTATATTTATCTTGTAGGCAAATGTTTGTCACTCATGGTCTGAACTCATTTGCTTTTGAAGGAGTACTGTAACCTGTAAGGTTGGCGGTGAGGGAACCAAGTGAAGCTACCACAAACTTCACTACAATCCAGCATTCATCTGTGTTTAATATGCTGCTCAAAGCAGATAAAATCGTGCTTTCAGAGATCTAGGCACAAAGTTTACTACTAATAAGTTGTATGCACCAAACCAAGAGTAAAATCTGGTTTTAAATTTTTAAAGCTTGGATTATGGCATGACAGGAGGTTATTTCAACCAGGCTTTTGCTCCGTCTCACTCTCACAAGTATAAGCTGCTGTATAAAACGTTTTTTGTAACAAAATCATCTGACTCTTGTCACTGAATTAGAATTATAATTGATTAGGTTAGAAAAGACCTTTTAAGATCATGAAGTCCAGTGGTTAACCTAGCACTGCTAAGTCCACCACTAAACCATGTCCCTGAGCACCACATCTACATGTCTTTTAAATACATCCAGGGATAGTGACTCAGCCATTTTCCTGGACAGCCTGTTCCAGTGTTTAATAATCCTTTGGTGGAGAAATTTTTCTTAATATCCAGTCTAAACTTCCCCTGGTGCAACTTGAGGCCACTTCCTCTTGTCCTATTGCTTCTTACTTGGGAGAAGAGACTGATACCCAGTGTGCTACAAAGTCTTTTCAGGTAGTTGTAGAGAGTGATAAGGTCTCCCCTCAGCCTTCTTTTCTCCTTGCTAAACAGCCCCAGTTCCCTCAGATGATCCTTGTAAGACTTGTGCTGTGGACCCTTTACTAGCTTTGTTGCCGTTCTCTGGACACACTCCAGCACCTCAATGACTTTCTTGTAGTGATGGCCCAAAACTGAACACAGAATTTCAGGTGCAGCCTCACCAGTGCTGGGTACACTTCCCTGTCCCTGCTGGTAATGCTATTTCTGATACAAGCCAGGATTCTGTTGCTGCCTTTGCCAACTGGGCACACTGCTGGCTCATTCAGCTGGCTGTTGACCAGTACAATGTGGCTTTTATTTGTGCAAGATGGTTGGCTCTCCAAGATGTCTCTTTGTTAAACCATGACATGAAATTTTGTACTTGATTTCCTGTCTACTTAATATCCTATATGTAGATGCAGTTGACTTTTAGAGGGCTTTGAATTTCATAAAATTAAATGGTGTGATAATACTAGTTTCAGTTTACTGGTTTAGTAGTTTATATATAAACTTGAATGACTCTAAAATTTCCATGTTTGTTATTTTTAGCTCCCTCTGACTTAGAGTATGTTGCCATACTGTTTCAGAAATGGAAACACAGAAATCTCCACAGTCACAAGTTGTTCATTTTCATTGAGAATATCTTAAGCTGCATTTGGTGATTGGGCAGACTTCATTCTTGTGTGTACTAATAAGCTGAATTCTTCTCTAGGCAACACTGATTCATGAAGTTAGCCATTGGAGCTATTCCAGGTGCTTTTCTGTTTCAGTGAGAACTGGCTCCTTGAACCTGCTGAGTCTGAATATTGGTTGCAAGGTCTAGACTGAAAGTGCCATATTGTCAGACTGTGTGTATAAATCTATCCATAATTGCACATGCACACACATTCTTTTTTCAAATTACAATTACAGTAACTTTTAGTTTAACACCAGTGACTTCAGTGAAGGGTGCTTTTTCACGGTGTTTAAATAACTGAGACTTTAATGTTACCTTGCAGACTGTTTTGAGAACAGAGCAAGTGTAGATACAGATTCTTATGGTTTTCCTTCAGCAGTTGATCAAACCAGCTGTGAAAGGAAGCAATGCAAAAAAGCAATAAATGCTAACATTACTTTATGAAATTAAAATCTTAAATATCCCTGCTGTTAAACATATTTTTTCACAGGAAAAACAGTCCTGCCTATTATATGTTTAAAGTAACTTGGTGAATGCTAGTAATTCATCTTTACGTGTGAAGTAATGAGTGTTAACTTTTATATAAAAAGCAAATAAAGAAGCTTTATTGCAGTAATATTTTCAATAGCGTAAAAATAGCTTTGCTTTCAAATGGGGTGTAGATACCTAAGGAAATAGAAGAAAGAATTTGAATCTGAGTATAATTTATTGAATTATAAGACTTTATAATAGAATTTAAAAGGATATTAAACACTTCTGTCAAAAGGCAGTAAAACTTTGCATTAGAGCAGAATGCCTTTTTCTACTCCCCTATTTCATAATTTTTCCTGTTCTGACACTGTGTGATATTATCTCTAAACTTAACCTGGCTGAACAACAAACATACATGGCTAAATCTATTCTGCAAAGGAAATACAGTGTAGTAGCTCTAGTAGAGAAAAATTAGATAAAGAACCTGGGTTTTTATGCTTTCTAGTATTGAGGAACATAAGTCTGTTCCTGTTCTATATTTTTGTGAAATGGTTGAAGGAATGTTACAAGAGAATATTTGATAATTATGTGGTGTGTTCTACTGGGCATTTAAATATTTAAAATAGGCCTGTCTGCTGGATAGATTTAGAGGGCTTGTTACAACTCTGAAAGCTGCAACTTTTTTCTGTAGATAACTAAATCATGCAGTGCCTTAATAATAAAGGGTTAGCTGTTCACTAACTCCCCACAGATAATACCCTTTTTTGGGAAGTCTGAATTTATGAACCTGTCCTGTAATAGCCTCTGACTTTGTTACTGTGAGATGCATCAGAACACCAAGATGGTGCTGTCCTACTGGTTTACCTTTGGAGAAGAGATGCTTTCAGATGTGTAATGTTATTTTAAAATGTAATACAGCTCAACTGAGGGGTAACTTTAAATGCAAGTTAACTGCTTCATTGACTCCTTCCAACTTCTTTGTTTTCAGGGTCTTTGTGATGAGCTTGCTCTGGTTGATGTTTTGGAAGACAAACTAAAAGGAGAAATGATGGATCTACAGCATGGGAGCTTGTTCCTTCACACTCACAAGATTGTGGCAGACAAAGGTGAATCTCACTTTATCTAATACTGATATTCTGTGAATTTGCTTAATAGTGGAGCATGAGTTGTATAATCCTGAATATCTCTAAGGATGTGGCATTGAAAAGTTAAAGTATATGAACTGGGGTGAGAGTTTAGATGAACACCATAACAATGGGAGTGGCTCTTAATCTGGGTTTTCTCTTATATCTCTAATGGCCACTTCACAGTTTTGAGCTTGTTGAATAAAATTGATTTTAATGAAACTCTAGTGCCTCTGATATAGAAGAAATAATGTTGTTGTTTGGATAGTGGAAATGAGTTTCTGAGGGGTTGAATATACTCTCAAGACCCATATATTGGGGCAATGCTAAGAGATAATGCTGGTTTTAATATTGATGTCTCATGTTTTTTGAGCTTGAATGTGTGCACATTGGAGAAGCTACACCTAATACCTGTATGAACACAGTGCTACTGAAATTAGTGATGTCTAACACATTCTAAATCTTCTTTCCTAATGCTGTGTTGTAGACTATGCTGTCACAGCCAACTCCAAGATTGTGATAGTAACCGCAGGAGTTCGTCAGCAAGAAGGGGAGAGTCGTCTTAACCTGGTTCAGAGGAATGTGAATGTCTTCAAATTCATCATTCCTCAGGTTGTCAAATACAGCCCCAACTGCACCATCCTGGTGGTTTCCAACCCAGGTAAGGCAGTCTTTTCCTAGAACACTTACAAGTTGTATTTATTGGAGAACTAGTGTTTTCTTTTATTGATTTTTCTCAAATACAAATTGAATGTTGTTGAAAATTAATGGCTTTGTGTGGACATCTGCCATGTAGTTGCTAAGAGCAGAATACAATGTTCTATACTCTCCAATACTCTCTTTATTCATGACTTCTCATGGTGTCCACCTTTTAAAAGCATACCTCATAGTAAATGCTTCAGTTCTTTATGTACTTTGGCTTTTGCAGTCAGTAGTATTGCTTTTAAATTGTGAATCCTAACTTTCTTTTGTGTCTGGATATGGTATGGTTGTTTTTCAAGGTGAAGAACTTACCCTGTAGTCTTGGCTATATTTTCAAGAAAAATAATTTGCATCCTGAAGCCTATGCTCAGGGAAAGGCTAACTGTACTGCATAGTTCAGTTAGATTAGAAAAGATTTATTTAGAACTGATTACATGTATTCGTGCTCACTTGCAGGCATCCCATTGCACTGGGACAGCTTGGGTATTTGGATCTCTAAAGCTGACTGCAAACATTCTGATATGCTTTCTAGAGTGTCTGTATATTCTGATGTCCTGTAGTGTGTCTCTGCTTGATACACCATCTGAGTGAAGCCATTACTACAAGACCCTGGCAATGAAGTGATGCTGCTTTTAAAGATAACTTTGTAGTGTCAAAATAGTGTATGTAAAGCTAGCAACTCAGCAGATTGAGTAATTAGCTGGTATACAGTTAATACTACTGAATAGTAGTATACTAGGTTACTGTGCAAGTACAGGAATTTACAGCAATTTTAAACACCTAAAAACCAAACTGAGTCAAAGATCAAATTGTTCTTGTTCTAGCAAGGCCAAATTCAAACTATGGATTTCTTTCCAGTAGAGCAGCTGCAGGAGAATTGCATGTTGCTTTTCCAGAATTTTTACAATGCTTTATTTTTTCAAATTGTCTGGAGTTTTGTCCACAAGTCTTATGTAGTGGAAGTTATTCTGAGCCCATCAGAAGGGACTTCAGGGGTGTCTACTGCATGTGTGTTGGTGTGTGACCTTGATGTCCTTCCCTGTTTAACCTCCCCGAATCTGCCTGGGCTCTAGCTCAGAGTGCTGTCTTCAACCTATCCTGTGGAGAGCCCTGTTGTAGGCAAATGATGAGATTGCAAGCAGAGCTCAAAGTCTGAATGTGTGCCTTGGCAGCTGACTTGGAAGCCAGACTGCCCGGAGCAGTTGTAGCTGATGATAGGGCGGTGCTCTTGGTGGGAACTGCCCCTAAGGAAGTTATGCCTGATAAGGATGTCACTTGTAACAGTAAGGTGTGAACTGTACTGAGGTGACATGCTTTTGGTGCTTGAGCAGAGCAAATTATTTAATATACACAGATATATGCCCTCCTGAGAACTGTCTACCTTTTGAGAGTCCAAGTCATAATTAATGACCTGTGGATTAGAGGTTTTTCTGCTTGCATCCCTCTCTCTCTGCCCCAACCTAGGTTTGTGGTTTTGCATGCAGCTAAAGCATATTGTTCATCTGGCTTTTCATGCTACAGGGGTAATCAGTGCAGAAGCTGCTTAATGCATGAATCAACTTCAGTTTTAATTTCTTAAACAGTTACCAGCTGGAAAGAGACTCTGTAAATCTTAAAGCAATTTATAATGAAACATGTTTAACTCTTGCTGTGATGAAGTGGAAGGTAACATTATTTTTGGAAGCTGCTTGAATGTTGTAGACACAGGAGTTCAGTTCTGATTCTGAATGCCTTAGGGGTTTAGCTGTGACAAAAGTGTCTCCAACTTTAGTTGGTAAGATTCTAATCTCCAAAGACCTTCCTCAGTTTTCGTTGAACAGTATCTTGATGGGTCCTAAATTTCAGGTGGTGCATTTATTTTAATACTCCAAATGGTCAGACCTAAGATACTTTGACTAATGAACACAACTGTTTTGAATCCTCCTGATTGTCCTACTCCCTGCAGTAAAGTAGTTGTTGGCGTATTCTTGGTGTATGTGAATGGTTTAATTTACTGTGTGTGTTTCTCTTTTCAGTGGATATATTAACCTATGTGACATGGAAGCTGAGTGGCCTGCCAAAACACCGTGTCATTGGAAGTGGCTGCAATCTAGACACAGCTAGATTTCGCTATCTGATGGCTGAGAGACTTGGTATCCACCCAGCCAGCTGCCATGGCTGGATCTTGGGAGAACATGGTGATTCTAGTGGTAAGAAGCAGTTTTGACCTCCTTGGGAATAAGCAACACAATGTTAGAGGTTGAGGTCTAAGGGGTGGTATAAAACTCAAGGAGCAGGTGTAGCTCAGCTTGAGTAACTAGCACTCTGCTTTATTTTTAATGAAGATTAGAGTTGAGACAAGTCTAGGAAATTTAGCTACACTTGCTAATAAAAGTGACTGTATGATCATACCATGAACTGAAGAGGCCAATTTTGTTAGCTAAAGCTGTGTCCTGAAGCTACAGCTTACTATGATTTATCAGGTTTTGGAGTATCATGACAGCCTTTAGCACAGTTCTCTGAAAGCAGTTTTAGCTCTTAGGTTAATGGCACAGCTTGCTGCAGGTAGAAAAAGCTAGCAATCCAGATTTGGGCTAACAAAATTATCCCTTACCTTATTTTGTTACTTTTCCTCATGCTAGTTAAGAGAAGATGGTTTTAAAACCAAATGAAATCAAAGAATCTTACTTGTCTTAATTCAGTTCATGTATTTCAACTCTGAAATGATGCAGCAGAACATCTATGTAGATTTATACTGCTTTGCATTTTAGTGCTTTGTATTTCTAAGGGAGCCACCATTTTGATGTCCTGTTGCATTTGATCAAAGTGCTGTGTCTGATCAATAACAGTATTTACTGAAGCCAGCCCTGTGCTAATGTGTATGCTCAGCCAAGCTCTGCTTTCAGAGCTCATCCTGCTTCAGTGTTATAGCTGCTTTATCTTTGAAGTAACTAAGAATTCCTAGTCAGTTTGTAGGAACAGAGAATAAGATGCCTGTAAGCTTCCAATATGGAGATGTGTGAACTCCTCTCTTGGTAGTCTCAGTTTCCATATTGTTACTGTTATTCAGAGAAATAAAGAGTATAATTCTTGAAGGCCAACCCTAATACAAATTAATAGGATAGCAAATACATACTTGCTGCAACTTGAGTAAAATTAGTTTCAAAAGGCTGAACATCTAAGATGTATATTTTTGCTAGAACTTGAGGTTCCTGACTTCAACAGTATCTGTCTGCACCTTCCAAGGACTGAAAGTTCTGTTGTTCATGTGTTGCAATGGACTTGTTAAAGTGTCAGTGCTAAAATAGTCTAATTTGACCCCCAGAGTTCTCAGAATTAACTGTATTTAAATGACAACTTAAAATATGTCTCAAATGTGACTGTGGTTCTGGCTACTACTACTTTGTTTCCAGTTATCTTAGGAAAAGCAGAGGGGAAGTTGCTAAGTGCTATTGAAACTTAAGTCCTCTCTCTGTTACAGTGCCTGTTTGGAGTGGGGTTAATGTGGCAGGTGTTCCTCTCCAGGAACTGAATCCTGCCATGGGAACTGACAAAGATGGTGAGAACTGGAAGGATGTCCACAAGCAAGTAGTTGACAGGTACGATAACTTGAAAAATAAGGTGGATATATGTGATACTTAAAATTGCTAGTCTGCGTGCTGCGTCCTTGTCAGTGCCTCTCCATTCTGCTGCAGCTTTCATGGCCTTTTTATTTGGAGGGTTGTGTAAGTGGAACTACTGGCTTAAACACAGAAATGTAGGGTTTCAGTTGGTAAGCTTTATTATCCTGCAGCAAGACAAACTATTGCATAACATACCCACTTCAGAACTGCAGTATGTAGAGCCGTGTGCACTTTTTCCTCTTAAGTAGCTGCTTAAATGGTTAACTGTGCTCAGAGGGCACAAGACTTGAAGAGAAGGTGGTATGTTTCTCAGAGCATTGGAGTTATTTGGGAGGATTTGTTCATTGATTTAAGGAAATCTGTCTGGAGGTATCTATACATGTTGCAAACCCACTTGTCCTTACTTCACAAGTGAGGCTATACAGGTATAAAGGTATGCAGATGTTAAAAAAAAAAAATAAAAAATTGGGATCCATGTGTAGGTAGTGCATGGCTTCAACTTGAAATGTTTACTGGTTCCAAATGCACTCAATGATTGTACCGCTTGAATAAACACCTTGTTCAGTTGTAGGTGTCTTTTTCTACTTAATGATAAGAACTCTTCATAGATGGAAGCTATTTTTCTTTTCAGCTAATGTGTGAGAACAATAGGGCTTTATTATACATATGGGGTAATGTAGACTTTATCCTCTAATGTTGAAATATATAACTCACTTTGACATTTTAATATCAAAACTTACAATGTGTTACAGGAGTTTCAGATTTTTTTTTTTTAAATGGGAAACATTCATCTTAGACTTAGCATTCACACAGTGTCTTGGAAGACTTCTTAATGCAACTGTGTTTCAATATTTCCTTAGTGCTTATGAGGTAATCAGACTTAAGGGGTACACAAACTGGGCTATTGGCCTTAGTGTTGCTGAACTCTGTGAATCCATGCTGAAGAACTTGTACCGGATTCATCCAGTCTCGACACTGGTAAAGGTAAGATGTGGTGGCTAATTGGGTGCTCTAGTTCATTTTGTTGTCTTGGAAAATCTAAGTAGTCCCAGTTAACAAGGTGCTGAGCAAAGGGAGCTTTCTAAAATACCATTTAGAATTTAAAATAGGAACTTAGTATCTCACTTTTTTCCTAGTCTGACCTCTTAACCTACCCTCCTCACAGATATGGAGCTAAAACTAAGTTCTCTGTATTCTACCCAATGTTGCCCTACCCTTGTGTAAAGTTTACCATGTGTGGCATACAGATTCATTAAAAAGTAGTTTCAGTGCAAAAATAGAGAACAATATGGAGGCCCAGATGTGATTCCAAAGCGAGGGCTTTGGAGGTGGGATTTCTGACGTCAGCCATCTTAGTATTGCAAATCATTTTGTCTGAAACAGCTCTGTAGTATCAATGTATCAAATTGTGACTGAAAATTTTCTGCAGGTTACAAAATGATAGTCTTGAGCTCTGCTCTCAAAGCTTCCTGCTATATAAACTAAAAGCACATCTGGGGTGATGGGTTCATGTCTGAGTGATCTCTCCTGTTTGTGTCAGGGCATGTATGGCATTGAGAATGATGTCTTCTTGAGCCTTCCTGCTGTCCTGAGTGCCTCTGGATTGACAAGTGTCATCAACCAAAAGCTGAAGGATGATGAGGTGGCTCAGCTGAAGAAGAGTGCAGATACACTGTGGAACATCCAGAAAGATCTCAAGGATCTCTAACTCGTGAATGTTAGATTCCATCAATAGAAAACCAGCATGTTTGTGCACAAATATGGGCTCTACTCACTGTACATCTCAATAGTAAACATTTAATGTTCTTTCAGAGTGAGATTTGTCCACAGTAGCTAAATTTATGCTTGCTGTAATGCACAGATGTTATGAACAAATAAAGTAACTTTCAGGCATGTTTTTTGTTGTCCTAGTGACATTTTCAGTACTGAAAATAGCTAGCTTACTCTAGTGTTCTCCTTTAATGTTTACCACAGGCTTCATGGAAGTGTAGACACATCTTAAAAGGTTAGAAACAATGTAGTGATTACCTGTAGTGGGAATTAACTAATACAACCTTACTGGAAGCCTTTTGTTATAATTTAATCACTTAAATGATTATTAATTAAATTGTTTAAATAAAATTCCCAGACTTGTTGATACAGTACTATTTTTTTTAACTGATGTTAGTAAAGGAAATGAAATGGGGATCTGCCTCTAGGCCACCTGCCAAAAAATATGCCAACATTCTCTATGCCACTGACCTAGAAAGGGGTCTTGCAGGTCCTTCTCTTTTCTGGATACATTTCTTTGCTTGATATTGGTGTCTAGTTTTCATAATGTTTAGAAGAAACAAGATTCTTTTCCATTAGGTTACCAAAATCCAAAGCTTTTTTTATAGTTAGATGAGAGTCCCATGGTAATCTTTTTTTTTTATAGAACAAGTCAAATTGGGCCTTTAATTTCTAAATTGTGTTTGATTGTTTCATAATTGCTTATGAGAACATATTTTTAAAACACCCGAAGTCTCATTTCTAAATCATTTGTAATTGTGGAATATGTACAAACCATAAAATAGCCAGTACTTGCTTGGCATGCCTAGAACTGCCCAACCTAAATGTCCAAGGGACAAACAGTATCAAATCCATCTAGTATAATTCAGGGGCCTGCAAGTCTTTGAGTTTGCAGCATAGTCTTTCAAAGCATAGAAACCTTTGCTTGCAGCCAAAGAAGTAAAATGATGCAGTCCTGGCTACTTGAGGAGGTGCAGATAAGCTCTGTGAAGCTGAGCTGCCAGCCCTGATAACAATTCCTCCAAGGTCACACAAGATACAAGATGTACTAAGAATTCATACCCAGCCTGAACTTTTTAACATTTCTGACAGAAAGAAACCCAAAACTAAAAGAGTCCCCTTTGATGTAACAGAAGGCAAGAAAAATTATGACAAAAGGAATCCCAAGAAAAAGGGAAACCCAGAATACTAGGCAAGTGAAGCTTCAGGCTCTCTGTCATTACCACTTGCCATTAAGGAGAAAATACAAGTTACACCAACACACTGGCAAACTGTGCTGATCACAGAAAACAAATATCAAAGCAAATATATGTGTGTATAGCTGTGAAAGAGTTTGTGAGTGTCTTTGTACATGAGTCTGAATTATAGGTGGGGGGATGGCACTGTGCAGTAGAAAAGACAGTCAAAACAGTATGTATTAGTCTTATATTTTACTTTTACAAGTTATAGCCATATCAGATATTATACAGAAAATCTTGGTGTTTCTCAGAAATTGTGTTTGCAGGAGCCTGTATGTTTATCTTCCAAAAGTGAGTGTGGTTTTTTCAGTCTCTAATGCCTAGTGCCTGGCTGGAGATACAGAAAGGGAGATTGCTCTCTCAGAGAATGTAGGCTGCATATCCATCCTTTGTGAAGAGATCACTTCAGGTCCCTGAGGTGAAGTGACTTAAAAATGGGAACATTTCCACATCTCTACTCACATGTAGTATGGCATATGTAATTTGTAGCAGCTTTTATTCATGTAACAGCCTTGTCCCTCAGAGGGATACTTGGTCATTGCACCATTTATTTTAAACTTTCAATAGGATAGTAACGTTCTGATGCTTATCAGGATCCAGCTTTAGTGGCCAAGCTGGCATCTTTTTCCAAAGCCAAGTCCAAAAGGTTTAACATTAAACTTGCCCCTGGCAAACTTGATATCTGCAGGATGGCTAAGTCTCTCTCTTCTGGATGAAGCAGCAGAGGCCCACAGTGCTCTGTAGAGCTGGGAATGTCATGCCTCTCAGACCACCTGATATGAATGTCCTTTGTTTGGTGTATTTTGGAGTCCACACCTATTTGGGACAAAATGTATACTGGATGTCACTGAGAAAAGTCCACTGTGTCACATCACTCCCCAAAACTTAAAATGTTTCATAGCCTCTCCTCTCTACTGGCCATTTTACAGGGTTGCTGTAACTAGAAGGAACAATTCTCCACTTGTATGAGATTTGGAGAATTTTTTTGACTAGCACAAAGCCAGGGTAAAGGCCACTGCTTCACAGGTGGAATTATGTGAATTTACTGAGATCAGGAAGGCAATTAGGGCTTGGCCCTAGAGCATTTCTGAACAACTCCCTGATCTTCCTGAAATTCTGCAATGACCCTAAATGACCAATGTGCTAGTAAATGAACTATTCTCTCAATAAGATATTCTCTGCAAACAGCTTTGTCCTCTAACAGCTTTCTGGTATGCTGCTAACAATTCCTGGGAACCTTCAGCTGACTGCTCAGACAGCCTCACTTTGCACAGCAAAGCTAGCAGCTCAGGAGAGCCCACACATTAAACAGGTAAATGGCAGCAAAAAGGAACAGTCTAGCTGATGGGGTCTGACTCCCCAACAGCTAAAGCCCTTATGATCAGGCCTACAGATGGCAGCCATTGCAAAAGGAGTGGTCAGCAACACTCCTAGGAGTTCATATGCTGTTCTGAAACATTAATTTATTTTATAGGTATTTTGCTGTGGTAAGAAAATAAAATTGTTTAGATATTTGTCATGCCATGCAACTGCTGTTATTCTCTCATCAGTACTTATAGCTTTGAACAGGCAGTTTTCTTTCTAAAACTAAATTATTCCTTTCATGGCAGCCTAAATGCCATGAAGATCTGGGTGTTTTTTCAGTAGTATTTTTACAAGTATATACAACATAGTTTATAGTGCTGATATAAACTGATGTCTATCAGTCTGTGTCTTTAAGGGGCTTATAACCATATACAATTATCCTTAATATGTTTGGGATTCGGGATTGAGGAAGTCTCTACCAATTTGGGAGTATCCTCAGCCAGGAATTTCTCAACAACCATTTATCCCAGAATACAGGGGTCTGAGGCTGAATTTGATGCTCAAGTCTTCTTTCAAGATTAGAGTGCTTAATAATACATGATTTTCTAGCCTAAAGTATTAGGAAAGTTAGATCAGGCTGATAAACATGAACCATCAGAACTAATTGATGGGAGGTATACATCCCCACCAACAGATTTTCTCAGAGCTCCCTCGGGTAAGCAATTTACCATGGGTATTGAATGGAGCAGAATCATATCTGTGTCTCAACTAGAGAGACAAGGGTAGCTAAGCTAACAGACATGTGTCCCCCACCTCCTCAGAACAGGTCCTGATTTTATCAGCTACTAGGACCTGATGTAAAACTCCCAGAAATTTTTACAGACACTTTTACACCAAATTTGACTATAGAGTTTGACCACACACTGATTGCCAAATGCTTTAAGGGTAACTAAAGACCCTCTAAAGACCCACAACATCTCAAGCAGTCTTATGCATACCCCTATACTCCTGCATTTCTTAAGTCTTTTTTATTAAGTAAAGTCTGTCCATCATAATCCAGCTCTCCTATTGGGTTTCAGACTGCAAGATAGCTTGGCAGGTGGCAAGCAAGCTAAGATGCCTGAACACAAAGCCTCGTTAAAAAAGGAGGAGGGTGCTGGTGAACAATTTAGACACATCACTTAGACAGGTTTTCTTTATTATTCTAATTTTCACTACCACTTTGGGATTTATAATGAGGTTTGCTAGACTCTGAAGCAAAATATAGTAAGACTTTACCCTTTTCTCTTTAGAAGGGTTAAAACCAAGTGCAGCTGAGATCTTTGTGTGGTTGTGTAACAAAACAATGACAGAAAACAGATATTTCTACCTTAAAATTCTGGAAAATATTTTTTTTTCAAGTAAAAATCGGAGGTTTTTTCTAAAATATTTCTAGGAAGGTTTATCTGTACACCTAAATTGCAAAGGTGAGGCCTTCCAGTGTGGTAAAAAAGACGCCTACATCACATGGAGATCAAAGGAACACCTTTAAAAGTTAGGTAACTGAAGACAGGAAATACCACAATGAAGTTCAAAGGGTAAAAACAAAAACCTGAGATGAAGAGAAAAAAAAAATAAATCCAATGTTATAATACTGCGCTTTTTAAAGTCAACAAACAAATCTCTAATGTGCCCCTTTAAAAGAGTGGGTATTACTTGTACGTGTACAGAATAAAGCCCAGTCTTTATCTCGGCGTTCCTTAAGTTTCTTAAGGGTTGCTCTAGCCTTAGCAGCCCACACTGTTGAGTGCTAAGAGCTCATTTTATCAAGGATCCCGGTTTTCTCTTCTTTTCCTCTCTTCCCTTGGTCTCTCAGCCTGAGGCAAGGGCTTTTATTGCAGGTGAAGATCGACCATTGTGCTGATTATGTTGTGATTCTGTTTCCACGGGCTTCCTAAAACGAAGGTTTGTCATGAACCAGGATTTAGTGAGAGGGATAAAACAGCCTTTTGGTCAAACAGAAGACACTGGAGAACTCATGTTAATACAATCAGTGCCACCTACTGCTCTATTTCTAAAGTACAACTGTGTACACCAGTGATTGCTACAAATCATCTAACTTCCTCCTGTAAAATTTGACTCAATGTATATGAGTATTTTTAACATCAATGTCTTTTCTTTTTTCCTCTATAGTTAATGTAGGCAAACCTTGAAACCACAGTTATGTTTAAAACAAGCCACACCTAGACAGTTATCTCATTATAATCTCCCACATACTGAGAGCATTTCTTCCCCTAACATGTATATTCTCACTTGAAGCCAGGAGGGCTGACATTGATATTCCAACTAAAAAGATTGTCTCAAGTGGTTCTTCTGGAGGGACTGTGGTGTGAAGACAACATCCATGACTCACATCCTATGGTTATGTGCTGAGTTTTTGCAGATATCTTCGCTCTACCAAAATATAGAGTTGGATCAAAGCGTGCAGAGAAGACAAGACCTTGGGAGAGAACAGTTTGAAAAAGAGTCATAGGTAGGGTAGAATGCACAGCATTGTCCCTGCATTGTGATCTCAGAGAACTGTAGGAAATTCAAGAAAAGCAGTACATGCTTTGTATGATTTCTCTTCAAAGACCTTGCAGACTCAGCCTTCTTATTGTCCAGTATACTTACAAGCAAAGTTATTTCACTTCTGTGGGTTGAAAAAGAATTTGGTGGGATAACAAGTGATGCCTAGCAGAACTGAGGCACATTGAATAATACATTACCAGAGGACATCTGTATACTTTGGGATTAAGTGCAATATAAGAACCAAAATAGGCCAGACTCAAAAGCAGTTTCACTCGTTTCCAGATTTCTGGAAAATATTTTAATCAATGTTATATTTCAAATACTACTATTTTGGGTAGGTTTCCATCTTCCCACTTCAGCAGTTTTCCTCTGTTTTGCTAAAAAGGAACAAACCATACAATCGTAGTCACTTTTCCCTGCCTCTGTGACAAAAATTACACATTGTTGTAGTGTTAGCAGAGCATCACTTTCACCACTTGCACCACACTGCAATTCACATGGAGGATAGCTAGTGACTACCCTTCTAATCCTTTCTGCTCTTGGTGACTGCCCCTCCACTGTGTGTGCTAAGTTTGTCCACACTTAATGTCAGAATATAACTTTTCTTCTGGAGAGGTCATTTTGTTGTAGGTGCAAAACTACACGCATTATCTCCTTTATGACAGTAAACATAGATAATTCCAGTTTTTGAAGTGCCTATTGGATTTAACCTTTCTTAGGCACTTCATATGCTTTTCCCTCACTAACAAAAAAACCCCAGGAATCTGGGATGGCATTGTGGGGAAAAAAAATGCTTCTTTAAGACATACAGATTGGATAAAGTCAAATGTACTCAGAATATGAAGGAAT
This sequence comes from Athene cunicularia, assembly GCF_003259725.1. Classification (NCBI taxonomy): domain Eukaryota; kingdom Metazoa; phylum Chordata; class Aves; order Strigiformes; family Strigidae; genus Athene; species Athene cunicularia. The sequence continues at coordinate 5,976,383 of NW_020799092.1, read as the reverse complement.
ACTAATGTTCATAGTGCTATTGGGCACTTTTTGTCAGAATATCAGAAACACTTAAAAACCCCCATGAATATTATCTCTAACCTGTGAAAGATAAAAATGAAGTACAGGATAGTTACATGAGTTGCCCAGGTTCACACAATGATGGTGTTGCCAGTGCTTGCAAAATTATCTCATGGTAATCTGATGATTCTTCCAAATCCATTCTCCAGGGTTTAAGGGGCTATGTCACCTTTTGCCAAATTCAAAAAGTGGAATAAGTATCCCCTAATTACAGGAAAAAAAAAAAAAAAAAAAAGAGCAGCACTGGAAAACATGACACCTAAGAACCTGAAAACCACAGCCTATACAGACTTTAAAAATTTTATTATGACAACTTAATTCCACTGTTCTAAAATTATTTGCATGGTTTTTAGGCTTTTGAATACTTGGGGTGGTGATTATATCAGTGAGCCAGTGGCAACCGTTTATCTGACATCACTACTGGTGGTTTGTATGTCATCTCTGGAGAGGTAACTGGTATAAACATGATGTCCTGAATAAGTTCAAAGGACTATAGAGGACAGCGGTAGCCAGCCAGCAGAGACAATGGGGCCCATGCACCTGAAAACCCACCTGTTTTCCCTCTGGGAAGCTGCAACTTGGGGTAGTTACTTTAATTAGAGCAAGCAAGTGCGAGTTCCTTGAGTGGCAGTCTCGTTTTTGCTGAATAAAAGTTTGTGTTGCACTGCCTAACTCTACAAAGACCCCCACTGGCAGTTCCGCCAGCGAGACACCCCAGTGCCCGAGCCACTATCAGTGTGTGCCACAAGGCCAAGGGGGGAGGTGGCCTGACATGGCAGCCCAAGGGCAGGATGGCCACAGAGAGGCCCTGCGCCAGGGTTGGCGGAGGCCTTTGGACTCGGTCTGTAGGCCGCAATCAGTGAGGAGGGGGGGGCGAACTGCCCCTGGTGTGTCATTTAAAAGCACTGGATTTGCAGTGTATTCATTGACATAGAGCCGATGAGAGTCTGTGGAGTTGGGATAGGTTTGTGGGCTGTTTAGTTCTTATCTTTTCCACTCTCACCTGAGACTTGTGAGACTGGCAGCTTTCAGCCTTGCCCTCAGGGTTTCCAGGGAAAGATATGAAAATATTACTTGGGCCAGTTGATGGTTCAGAAAAGAAGTGACCCTTGAAATATTACTGGTTTTTCTTTTAAATAACATAATTTTTAACCTACAGGACGATAATGGTTTTCTACCTTCTCCAGTTAGTAAAAGCCACAGCTTCTCCAAAAATAATGATTCTTGTTCAGGCTTTTTTTTCATAAACTGGTAAATAGGGCAACTCAAACCATTAAGGCAAAGAGATACCCAGCCTATAAAACCCTGAATCCCTCCCTGGGCAGGCTGTAATGCCTTCCAGTTAACCTAGAAGGAAAACCTCTTTCCCTGGACACACAGCTGAGCCTACCTGCCAGCTCCACTGGCTGGAAAGGGAGGGGGCATTTGCTCTAATCTTTCCTGTCTCTCCCTGTTCCCAGCTATGCTACTCCATCCCCTCTTGCCAGGCTCTTTGTGGAGACAGCTCTAGTTCCTAACTTGGCAAAAAAAGTTTTCTGTATCCTTAGGTCAGTTCCAGTGATCTGTATCCATCAGCTCAGGGATGGGTCTGACTGCTGTAAGTACACAGAGAGCATGGGAACTGCAAGTGGAAGACCAAGTATTTTGGGGATAGCTAGCTGTTAAGGTAGGCTCAGCTGTATAATATTATGTCTAAGAGACTTTTATGCAATCGGACTGCTTGCTGCTTGTCTTCTAAACCAATCAACTTGGACCTGTTTTGTCTTACTGGAGCTCAGAGCCTTTCCCTGTATGCTACTATGTAGTTCATGCCTGTTGGTTCTAATGTCCTTCACAGTGCCAGAAATACCCAGATCTCACCTGGAGATTTGCTTACTGGTGAGTGCAGATTTTGGGCAGGTTGTGCTCGAAGATCAGAATCAGATTTGACTTACACAGCTGTCCCAGAAGCACTGGCTTCTCAACCAGATGTGTAAGCACATAAGCATCTTCCAAGCAAGCATCTGCTCTGTGGAGCTTTGAGGATCTCAGGTTGCACATTAGGGACTGACATCTCTGAAGATGTGTGTGCACCACTCACAGCATCCCAGCTCTGTGCTGGAGCAAGATAGAGGCATACTGTTCCCCTGGCTTACTGCTCACTAGTTTCTTTGGGCAGAGGCGAGAAAAGAGCTGTGGTATAGAAAAAGAGAAACCAGGTGGAAAATCAGGCACAAGGACTGCAAGGAGGACCAAAATGCATGGCAAAGTAGGGATAGAGCCTTTGTAGCTCTGTTTGTAAAAGCTTGCAGGGCTGCTCAAGAGCAGAAAGAAGTCAACAGCTTGTGTAGAGCCCTGAGAACAAAGCTGGAGTTAATTGTGGGGGAAGGGTATGATGTAAACTGGTGCTTACAGACTGATGAACTGAACAAGAATAGCTAACAGCCTTTAACCTGGCAAGTAATCTGAGCGACATCATTACTAACCTGGTTGGTAAGTGGCCAGCAGATAGAGAAGGTCCATGAGTGTTAATCGGAGGGTGTATCTTGAGGGGAGGGCTTAGGGGCTGGACTCAAATCAGGTGGTGAACTCACAGTGTCCTCCCTGCTGGAGTTTGCTCAGGGCAGCACTGAGTTCACAACTGTTGAATTTCAGTTGTCCCTGAGGTGGTAGGTACTGAATGCTGTGGCTGAGGAGCTCAAACCCACTTTTTACCTCCCTCTAAGAGAAGAAAAAGAAAGAGCCCTGGCCCCAAAACAGCAAGGCCTTTCTCAGGTCAGCCTTAAATTCTTACCTCTATGAGCAGGTGCTTCTCAAGCTCTGAGGATTTCACTGAGCCAATTTAATGCTGATGATAAGACAGCTTAAACCCATTAGCTCCCAGCTATCTGAATAATTTTCTCCTTGGAGAACAGCACACTGGTAGACTGCTCTAACCAGACCTGCAGAGAACTGCCACATTAACTGAACATTTGGTAACTGTTGTGACCTGTGTGGTGAGCATTCAAGGGCTGAAGAAAATGCCACTGGCTAGATCACTGTCTATGACTTCTCTTAACGGACTTCCTCAGTGGGAGGATGAAGATCTACCAGTGGAGGATTTGTTGCTTTTTGAAGTCTCTTGGGAAGTTACTAACAAAGGTTTGTACAACACCCTTAGGAGTTTGTATCGCTGTTTTTACGGGAGCAGAGGGAGGTATGAAGGGCTTGGACAAGAAGGGCATTCAGGGGAGATTGGAGAGAAATGGGCCACAGAACTGTTGCATTGGAAGGAGTGCACGTAGCATGTGTAATTGTGCATGTTGTGTGTGGGCTGCATCTGCCTGTGTGGGATGAGCCTATAGTGAGGATGTCTGTGTGTATTTATGTGTTTCACCACCAGGGATAGGTTGTTTGAACAAACATCTGTGTTATGCCTGGGTGTGTAGATGTATGGATATATAGATGTTGCTTTGTACATATTTATATTTTACCTTCCATGGAAATTAACTTGGGAGTGTAAATGCATGAAAATGAGCTGTAAAGCAGACATCAGATTTAAAGTAGCTCAGCAGTCTCCCCCAGCCTTCTATAAAGGTATGAAGAAAAGGCCAAATTTGAAACAAGTATAAATAAACAGCTGCATTGAAGCCACTGATCAAAACCCAGATGTCAATGACCGCTGTCTTTATGCCCGCTGAAATCCTTTTGGACTGGTCTTTGCAAACACAGGTGGTGCCAGACAGGGACTTCATGCTTTGTGCATGTCTACAGATTGAAAATTTGTTCACTGCATGCAGCCTGTCAGGCAAAGTGCACACTGCTTGTTACACAAAGATCTTTCTGCCTCCGTTTCTAATTCATTCATCAAATTGTCCTCTTTCAGCTAGGTGTAGTTCACCAAGGGGAAACAGGCTTCATTTTCACCAAAAAGTGAGTTAGTATGAGTAAATGACTGACCTCATATGTCTTACTGTCCTGGCAGATAAATAGAAAGATTAGTCAGGAGAGGGGATCTGTAATCTGTTAAGATTTTAACTCTGAAGGGGAGGTGTGTGTGAGAGGAACAGGGTTTACCCCCATGGTGAAGCTGGAGTTACTATTTTATGATAGCTTCTAGTATTTAATCTGCACTGCAGTGCAATTTTACATTGCTTGCTTTTTTTTTTTTTTTTTTTTTTTTTTTTTAGTATTGATACCTGGAGGTAGTACAGAGTAGCTTTTGCACTTTGAGTCCCTTTGGGCTTATTTTTCAGTAGCTTCAGTCAAGCTTTTTGAGTTAATTTACTACTGTCAGAACTTGGAGCATGTAGCATTTACTTTTGTAGTGTGCATGATAAGTAAGGCACTGGCAAGCAGGTGGCACCAGAAATATAGGAAATTCAGTTATTCTCGCTAACATCTCTGAACTCCATAGTATATATGTATTTTCTGATTCATTTGGACCCACTGGTTACAGATACCACATAATATGTTTAAGAAAAAGTAAAACACAATTAGATTTACCTCTCTATGTATGTACAAAATGCAGTGAATCATTTATTCATCCATGTGGTTCTTGTTGACTTCACTGACATCAAATCAGCTAAATTTTACTATTTAGGCACAGCTAAAATTTACTATTCTCACATTTTATGAGAAAATTAATATGAGGGTGAGTATTTATTCAGTGAGTTTAAAAATAAGGTGCTGTTAATTATGCCACTTACCAAACCCATGTATTCAAACAGAGCTGACTGAACCAGTCATGGCAATTTCTTCATCAGAACTGGATCTCTGTGCAAAGTTTCCATTAACCAACCTTGACTGGAAACATCTGTGCAAAATCTCTTTAAAAAAAGTTTATTTCATCTTATTTTTCTGGTAAATTCTTGATACTGAAGTTTTTCTCCCATATCTTCCAGGCAATTGAATGTCTAAGTCAAACGGTGAGATACTGTTCCCTTTTATAAACAGTTCTGGGAAAATGTTAGGGCACAGTGTTTTTTAGGAGAGAGAGAGAGAGTAGCTAACAAAATACAGGGAGAGTCATCAAAAAAGATACATAGGCTTGGGAAATAATAGCTTACATTGTATATTTCCATCCTCCCTTAGCAGGAGGAAGAACTGTATACTTGACTAAGTAGGCTGACCTCACATAGATTTAGTACTGCTATGTGTTTTATTGGTTTAGTGTTGCTGTATATGTTCCTAATATAGAGGGAAAGATAAGCATTAGCTTGGTTTATTGCCTGACAAGGGGTTTTTTGAGCATTAAATGTGAAGGTTTCTTTCTGGCAAAGCAAAGGTGAGTCAGAGTAGCGCAGCATGAAGTTGGTTTGCACTGCTAAAGTGATGTAAAGCTGCTGCTGCCTACAGGAGAGAGTTCAAGTCTTTGTGCTAACTTTGTGTGCATCACTAGGGGCTTGGTTATGAGTACATTTCCTTGTTGACCAGTGCTGCTCTTTAGTCGTTCCTCCATTTCTCTGTAGCAGAGACAATAAGGCTGAATGTCCTCTTCCCTATGAGGAACATGCTACCAGACTCACAGATGGCTATCTATTCCCACACCTGTAAATAGTGCCTTTTACAGGTGCTGAGCTATTTTCAGAACCTCTTAAATATATTCTTCTTCAGAGTCTGAGGATGATGAAGGGGTCCTGAAAATTGGAGCACATCTGATTATACAGTGTGAGAGAGTCTTCACGTGCCAGCTGCCCATGGGGAGCAAGTGTTTACTGGTATTTCCCTGGTGCTGCTGGTTGGTACTGAGGCATGAGATGCAGCTGTAGGGAAGGACAAGTCAGTTGTATGAGTTCAGTGCTCAGAGATCTACAAGTATCCGTTATTTCCAGAGTCTTGTCACTTCTTTCTCAGCAGCTGGCACAGTGAAAGTGTCCTTTTTTTTTTTTTTTTTTTAAAAGTCTAAATATTTAACACATGCTCTAACAATACAGAGCTTTCAACGACTCCACACTTCCTTTTTATATTCTCTGTCCTGGCTGCTGCCTGTGCTAAGTGGCAACCTCTGACATATGTGTTGGAAAGCACCAGCATCTCAGTTACTCTTCTTTCTCTTCTTCTCTGTCTGGAGCAAGCAAAGATAGAGTAGCTGAATGAGAGAACGAGAAGTAAAAAAAGGCTCATGTGCCAGTGTCATGCCTTTCACAACTCATGTGGAAAGGAGCTTGCCACCTAAACCAAGCACAACATTGAAATCATCTTGCATTGAAAGTCCCCTGCCAAAGAAATGAGAAAAATGTAGTTTGTTTTGCAAGATTTTTCTCACTTTATTTGGCTCTTCACTGATGGTCAAGACCCATACTGTGAAGTATATTTACTGTTTTTCTGTGGTAGAAAGGGATAAAAGAAGGCAGGCAAGGGCCCCAGCAGGCACTGCAGGGCCACATGGCATGCTGATGAATCATGGGGAAGCTCAGCATTTTTCACCCTTCCACTTCTCTCCTGGCCACCATGCTCTGGTAAATCCAGGTCTGGTCATATCTCTGTGCACACTGGAAAAGAAGACTGGTTGTCTTTCCTCCCTAACATGAAGGCAAATAAAAAGGAGCACCAATCAAGTGACTACAAGATATATAGATCTTGTGACTGAAGTCCCACAGATGGAAATGATCAACAGGGAGCAGCTAGAGGCCATTGTAGGAGTAATGGCAGCTGTCCTGGACGTTTTCCACAGTGAAAATGGCTCCATTCTCTTTCTAAAAGCTTGCCCACTGAAAACTGAAGTATTTAATCTTGGTAGGGGGCAGAAGTCTAATTTTGCAAGTGAGAATAACAGTTAGCTGTAGTTCAGTGGGTTTTCTCATAGATTAGTGAGAAGGGTTGAGAATGTTCAAGATCTGGTCTGTGCTCTATAAAGATTTCTTTAAAATCATTCCAGTAATATTTAGATCAGTATTTTCTGCTGTAGTACTAACAGTTTTTAGATAGAAAATGAAAGAGTGCTTAAAAATGCTGGGCAAACAGCCAGTCTGTATCATCATTCAGCTGTGAAGAGATTAGTTCAAGAGTCACTGGTAGATGAATCCTAAATACATTTTTTCCATCTCTATTGGAATAAAGGCTCTGCTAAAAACAAGCCTTGGTTCAGCTCTCCCTGCAGTAGAGCCTTATGTAGATTTTCTCTGGTGAAAATCTGGACTCTTGGAAATTAAATCCTGAATCCACTAAAGTCAGTAGGATGATCATTTTACCTCTTCTGTGTTAAATGTGGTAAAAGTTCCTTGGGAAAAGGTGAATGCTGTAATCTGTGACACACATGTGGAACGTGAAGATGCTGGCATAAACTTGGCATAAACACAGCATCAGAGCTCTGTGCATTCCTAGAGTGGGGTGGTATAACAACGTCAAATCAATCTCAAATGAAATCTTGTGCATTGGGGGTGATGCACACAAATAGCTTCTGTATTGTGGACATCTGTCGTAAATTTCAGTGTTTCAGTATTATTTCAAAATATGTTTGGAGTGGCACAATTTCACAGAATTTAGAGAACTTCTGTCTTCTGATGAGCCCCAGTCACAAATGTGGCCCAAAAACCGCATGAAAAGTATCTCCTATCTGAAGATGCTGTTTTGTTTTTTTTTAATCTGACACATTTTACAACCTTATTCTTTAAATGGTCCCCAGATATCTCAACAGGCAGTTAATAAATAAATAAAATTCTAATGAAACATTTAAAAAAGATACTCTCAAGCCCAATTTTATCACTTCTTTCTAGATCAGAGACAGATTCTGAGGAGAAAGGGCGAAAGGCTAGTTCATGTAACTAGTAATTGTCGCAGTGAAATCAGTTTGAGTCCTGAATCTGGTATTCCACTGCTGTCTTGGATTCAATGGCAGCTGTGGCACTCAGGAAAGCTTTAGTGCGTTCAAGAGTGGCCCAATCAGGCCATAGCAAAGAAGCCAAAGAACTGTGGGAACACCCTGATCCTCCGTTTCTGTGTAGCAAAGGTGTGTGGGGAAGGACTTGACAATCAGTGACAATCTACACTTATCTCTGTCTCACTTACATAGCTTCGCTTCCTATCTCTCTCCTCCCTTTTTGATTTCTGCTGCTCCTTGCCTCTGTCCTTCTGTAATGTGGGCTGAGTGGAAGAGCAAGGAAGATGAATGGTGAGTATCTCTGGCAGTTTTGAGAGGTTTTGGCATGGTAGCAGTAATGTATATGAAAACATTTAAATTTAAAAAAATAATTCTATGAAATATTTTCTGAGAAAATATTTTGTTTTCATCTTATATTTTTTAAGGAGATCACTAAAAAAAAAAAAAAAAAAAAGTCAAACTTCTCTTAATGAACAAATTCTTCTTTCCCAAGCATTTTAGTTCCCCTTTTCATGCCAGCTTATTTTTCCCTGGAAAAAGAGGAAGAGTGGAAAGGAAGTAAATGGGGGAAAAAGATATGGTGCTGATTTCCTTTTTGATTTCCTTTATTCTGGTGGAAAAGTTAAAAACACATTTTAAAAAGAAATACTATGTTTCTCTCAAGGACATTCTAAAATGATTAAAACATAATATTTTAATAAAGCATTTTGGTGGAGATCAGAACACTAAACGACCCCTGTATCCACATTTTGCTGCTAACTGCTCATGTTTGTGATGATCCGAACCAATTCTCTGGATCTGATCTCTCCTGATTCTGCATCTATTTCTTGTCTTTCATTGTTTATTTTAAAACTTCTTTCAAAGTACAAAACTTCAGAGGCTGCATACAGAAACTTGCAACATCATGGAATTTTGGTACATTCCTGTTGTTTAGAAAGGTTTTCTGTTTATAATATGACCTTAAAACATCATATTAGAGAAGAATAAGGAGATTTACCAAATTGTTGGAAGTAATTTGAGAATTTTGTTAGGCTCCAAGTGAATATGTAAACCCTTACTCTGTTACTCAGTAGGACATGTAATGCATTGTTTACTGGCACAGGTATTTCCACGGAATTCAAAGTGACTGAGCAGATATAAGCTATCTCTTAATGATATATAATGTGTTCCTTAAATTTCCAATGGAAAAGTGTGATTTCAAAAGTCAATACATTATTCTAGACATTGTTCTTCTCAATATGTCTTTTTTAAACTCGTGCCTAACACTTTCCACATACGTAGTTTCACTTGCGCAGTTTCCCTCCCCTGTCAATTAAAGCTTATGTACAGACATGCTTTGTGAGCAGTAACAAGACAAAAGCACATTTTGGGTCCAGGTAACCCAGAGCTTTTATCACAGCTATCTTCTGAAGAGTTTTCACAGTCTCTAAAATGTACTCTGATTTTACCTTAAGTACTTTTCATTGCTTTTCAGGCAAATCAGTGCCCTGAAATATTTTTTACCTTGCTGCGTAAGATTATGACGACAGAGCACAGCATACTCTCCACTCTTTCTCTCAGAACATACATCTTTGGCAGGGCGTATTTTAGGACACACAGTGATCCTAAATAAAACCTTGTGAAAGGAAACACTCAGCTGTTGGCTATACAAAACAAAGGTTCAGGCTCTACTCAGCTCCTCGGCTGCAGTTTTCTTACTGCTCTTAAAATTAATAGCTGTGGAAACCTTGCTGATCCCAGTGTTGAATGCCTTGGAGTATGAAAGAGGCTGATCTCCACTCTTGTGATGGTGGGGAAAGAGCTTTGCACCACGCTAGTCATATACAGCTTTATCATGTTATTTAGTATCATCTTGCAAGTACATATTTTCTCTTTTCCCTGCATCACCAGGCTGCTTTGCACAAAAATCTTCCCTTATTTTAAGCTCTGTATTTCTGCCAATTAAAACCAACTAGTTTTGTGACTAATATTTCTGCCAAACCCCATGTTTATCCATGTTGAAGTGCCTTAAGCTCATATGATGTATTTATCACCCCGTAAGAACAGATGTGTCTTCATAACTGTATCACTTTATGGGTTGAACATCCTGATTTGTCTCATATAATTAAAATTATATGTGTATCTGAATCCAAGCTATTCAAATAGTCTCTCTCAGCTTGTGAGAATAGGAACTTGGAGGGAATATGTAGTGTCACTTACCTAAAATTGCTCGAAATCCGTCTAGAGCAGCCATAGAAGAGTATGATGACTGTAAGTTAGTTTCTTAGCTTTCTGGTCCTAATGAAGTGGAGAATAGTCTTACGAATAGATTTCCTTCTGCAGTTCCATGGCTATATGACATGAAACTCTTAACTGTGAGCTTGATTTAGGAACACATATCTGTAAGATTCTTGTCTTCTTAGGTCCTGAATTATTATGTAGGGTAATAATTTACTATAATAGTTCTGATTCACAAGCTGGTAAATTTGAACTGTGTTTGTTTTTCTTTGTAAAATACCTAGAATCCTGAGACATCTTGACATAAAAATAGTAGGGCTGGGGATCTTTCTAGTATTCAAAACAAATTGGATATTTGTAGAGAGAAGAACTTTAAATGCACAATTTCTTTTCTAAGAGTACAGTTAAAAACATAGCTCTGTTGTTCAGTTCCTCAGGGCTGCAAGCTACCAGGCTTGGCAGAAGGCTTTATTTAGTTGTCAGGTGATACAGTTTAATTAATCTGGGAACTAATCTCCCAAAGTGCTGAGCAACTTCAGTTTCTCTATTGTAAATAGTGGACATTTGTGGCAGAGTTTTAACGAGAATCTGGTAACTTCTCAAGATTCTTGCTATATGCAATTGGATGTGGTGCATTGGCACCTCTGGATACCCCAGTACCTTTAGAAAATGAAGTCTGGAGTACCTGCTATCAACCACTGGCAACTTTCAGTGCTGGCTCCTTATGCCTCACTGCTGAGAGGCATATCACAGTCTTCTTGCCTGGAGTATTAACAAACATTTCCAAATTCAGTGGAGGATTAAATTCTTGTGTAGGAACATTAAGTCCCTTCCTATTTTGTTGTTTGCTTGTACCTTTTGAGCTTCATTTATCTTACGATGCTTTAAAATCACTGGAGCTACACTCATCTCTGATGTACAGCAGCTACCTAGCCTCTGACTTTCTCTTTCCTTGCCTTTCCCTCCACTTGCTGGATTCAGGCATGCACTGTTGTTCTGAATTGATAGTGATGGAATGCCTACTGCCTGGCACTGCAGGTCCTGCAGGAAAGGAGATTTGCAAGGCTGCCTTGCCAATGCATGATTTACAGGGCTGGCTGTGGAAAGCTGTGAGGAAGAGCAGCCTAAATGAATCTTGCATACCATGTGCAAGACTAGATAGATCTGTACTGACCTCATCAGGGGATGTAGTTGTCACGTGGTCTTACACATTTTAATATTGCATTTATTTTAAAATCGGACGATGTTTTGGTGGAAGGTGCTAGAGGTGTTTATATTGGCAGTGTAGGTTACATTCATTCCAACTTTAACAACTCTAGAATGGTAATGGAACATGACACCTTTTGGTCTGAGGATATTGGTTTAAATCCATTTTTATAGTCAGTAGTCAATGTAATCCATCAGTCCCTAAACTTTTTTTCAGTGATTTGTGTAAAACAAGATGGAAGTGCCAGCTCAGTTGTCACCACATGTATTTCCACATCACAAAAAGTATGTTTGAAAATTATAACTGCTACAATGAAATAGCAGAAGGCTATGCTTGGGATGCAGTAAAGTCAAGATTAGGCATGGGAGAGTGAAAGCATGAGCCCCAGGATTTGAATCTCACAATCCAAGTCTAAAGATTTCACAATCCAAAAAGAGGGGATTAACAGAAGAATAAAATAATATATTGGTTGAACATTTGTGGTGTGACTTCAAACACTCAAAAGAAATTTTAAAAATCACAGACTAGATAAAAATAACAGTTAAGGATAGAAAGCACTTGAGATTAGAGGAGAAATTCAGGGAAGCCATATGCAGTCACCCAGGAGTAAGCAAAGCATTAAATTGTCATTTAAGAATTAGGCACAGTCTGCTGTTGGTACATACTCCTCAAAGATCTGATGCCATTTAAGAGGGTGAACTTCTGTTTATTTGTTAGAGTCTGGTTTCACTTAAAATCTGAATATGTGAAATAATTTAACTAGAGCTATATCTGATCCACAGGTAGGTTGGAGCTTATTCCAGAGGTTTGTGGTCTGTGCCCTTTCCTACTTTTTGTTCTTTGTGATCTTCTTTTGCAGTGGGAGGCATTTACACTGTGATCCAGACAAAAGCCAAAACTACAGCAGATGAATGGGGTGAAAACTATTTTCTGGTTGGTCCCTATTTTGAGCACAATGTGAAGACTCAGGTGGAAGCATGTGAGCCTCCAAACCCTGCAGTTACAAAGGCAGTGGACACCATGAAAAGCCAGGGGTGTCAGGTAAATCAGATGTGCTACTGCTGACTCTGAGGAGATTAGTTTTGGTTAATGCTCTCTGCATTCCACTTGACACAGCAGTCCTGGTCAATGTCACAATGGGAAAGGCCCTAACTCACTGTTAGACCAGCAAAGTCAATTCATTAAAGGTTATTTTTGAGGAAGAACCAGTTTATCCAATTACAGGTTTTAACAGTCATTTATCTGCAAGTCTGCTTAATTGGATTAATGACTTATTTAGTCTCTAAATACAGTGAGATTTTAGTAGATATATTATGACCTTATTTAAGTGAACCCTTACATTTGGCTTTCTTGCACTGGAGCGAGAAGAGCGTTCCACTAGGTCACAATTTTTCTTATGTAACATTATAATGAGTTGAAAGCCAGAAAGCGACATACCACAGGTCGATTTAAGAAAAGCACCCAACTGACAAAGAATCTGCTTCCTCAGATCAATGCAGCTATCAGTCTTCTCTAGGAAGAGAGATTAAACCACAGCATGAGTGAATTCATCTGTGTTTTCTACACCATTTTTAACTGGTGTTTTCTGTGTGATCTCAGTCAAACCTCATAGCCTTTCTGTGAGTCAGTTTCTCCAACAACAAACTAGGAATAAACGTCCTCATATAAAGGTAATCTGCTGAAAGGAATAGAGTCTGTTGTGTTGATAGGCAAGCTACTGAACTGCAAGCAGCTGCAGCCTTGAGGACAACTGATTGTCTGAAAATTGGTGGAAGATAACACATGCTAAATCTAGCGTCCTTTCTTGAAAGTCCTCATCAGAGATCTAGAACTCACCTTCACTCTGAATCAGCATTAACTCCCTCAGAGACACTAGTCTGCAGGAGCAAAAATTGTCTGCTTATAATGTGTGCTGAGCAGATGTGAAAAGCATTGAGAGGCAGAAACAAGGAAGCTTTCTAACAAGGTTCTGTTGCTGAGGGGCACAGCACACTTTAATGTAGAAATTCATAAATTTCTTAGACTGCTACCAGCTGTTGCACTGGCAACATGTTATCTCCCTTTGTAACAGCGGTCCTGCTGTTATTAGGATCTGGTGCCCTGTTGCATATTATGTAGAAGTGTATTGTTGGACATGCATGTGCCACAGCTTGGGACAGTGTCTGTTGGGGACACTAACATTGTGTGATGCTCGCATTGTTCATGCTGAAGTTCAAACTAAAAGGCCTAATCTAGCTGCAATTTCTTATTTCTAATCAGATTTTTATAAGTGATCGATCAAGTTTTCCGTGTTGCCTCTGTTGCTTACAAAAAGATATCTCTGCAAGCTGTGTAACAGTCCTTTGTTTGAAAAACAACTAAAGACTTGTGGGCAGATTAATTGAGATGCTATATATACACTTCATGCTCTTCCAGCAATACATTCATTTTAATCAGCAAACTCTGCCAGCCTAGCATGTGCACTGTGCTGCTGGAGTATTCATATATAGCAGCAAATCTGTCCCAGGTATGTCAAGTATAGCTTTGATCTCTAATAAAGACGCTCTAGTTTCCAGGAGCTGTGCTTATCCTATTAACATTTATGTCTGGATTTTGCTTATGCATCACAATGGATCCCTTTAAACCAGGGGACCTAGGAACGCTTCCAAACTTCTCAGGTCAGGTTTTTTCCTTGCCACAACCTGACTCCATATTTAGATGAAATCTGGGTTCACACAACCCCCTTGCTTTTTAACCTTATTTTCCTGAATAAGAAACCTGGATAGCCTGAAATAAGTATATAAGGAGCCAACCCTCCTTCACACACCTGTCTTTGTTACACCCTGTATTTTTTGTGCAAACAGGTTTAAGAGCTTTCATCTCATTGTTTTCAAGATCTGACCCCTGTTCAGCCCATTCTAGCATCAGGGCTGGGTTCAACCCCTGAGGTCCTAGGGGTTGGTGAATGAAAAGAGATTGAACAGTGACATAAAAGATTCCTCTGCACAAGGTATAAACTGCACTAACCTCCCTATAGTACCTTGTTCTTCCTGGTTAATATGTCTCTGTTGATACAGCCATTTCAGTGATAAAATTAATATGAAATAATTTGACTGTGCAGACTGGTACAATCTGTAGTGTGGGCCCAGCTGTGTTGTGTTGCCTTATTACCGTTCAGCCTAATCTCTTGGTTGGGCAGGTAGGTTGTATCAGTGAAGTTCTAAACTAGTTTTTTAACTATACCCATGCAGATAAAGCAGGGAAGCTATGTTTTTAGGCTGATATGGTTTTAGGTATCATTACACCTTCTGATATATCTTCCAGTCTGCCAAAGGTCATCAGCTGTGCTGCTTGGGCAGAGTGAGAAAATGTCATGGTAGATAGAGGTCCCAAGCACTTGTCCTACAAAATGGCATTATGCTGTCCTACAAAATCTAGCATAAATGGCAAAAGACTGATGACAAATCTGACCGAAAGAAAATAGTAATTTTGAAATAAGAACAAAAATTGCGTAGATACTTCAGTAAGAACATAAGGCCTCATTATTCAACCAAGTATAGTCTTCCTAAGATTTTTTTTTTTTTTAATCTAAAATGAAAGTCTTAAAACCAAAATGTTCCAGAAGATTGTAGTTTCCTTTTACCCCTGCCTTTGGTCCAGTATTACTTCATGTATTTTGCAAGGAAAATCACAAATCCTGGGTATGTAGGACTATGATGGGATATTCCTTATGTAAAATATTTAAGATTTGGTGGATGAAAATAATTATGCTAACTGGCCTTTATATTCACTTCAAAATTTTCTGCTTATATCCTTGCCTCTTTCCCACAGGTCTTTTTTGGAAGATGGCTGATAGAAGGCAGCCCATATGTCTTACTGTTTGATTTAGGATCAGCAGCTTGGAATCTGGACAGGTGGAAAAGTGAATTTTGGGATGTCAGCAACATAGGGATCCCTTTTCATGACCAAGAAGCCAACGATGCTGTGATTTTTGGATCGTTAACAGCCTGGTTTTTAAAAGAGGTACAGAGATTTTCAAACTTCAGCCTTGTCAGCAGTGCAAAAAAGCTTTGGAATGTGGTTCTTCTTCTCCAGTTTAAAAATTATGATTTAAAATAAGCTGATAGCTGATGTAGATCAAATTTGTGTTTACAACTTAATACTTATGTGGTCATTTAACTATATTTTTCTGGGAGAATGAAGTGGCCGTGGTGGTCTGCCCTGTGTGAAATCTTCTGTGTCTTTACTGTCACTTTTC
This sequence comes from Athene cunicularia, assembly GCF_003259725.1. Classification (NCBI taxonomy): domain Eukaryota; kingdom Metazoa; phylum Chordata; class Aves; order Strigiformes; family Strigidae; genus Athene; species Athene cunicularia. The sequence continues at coordinate 5,960,882 of NW_020799092.1, read as the reverse complement.
TCTCTGTTTCTTCTCACTTTCCTTATTTGTCACCAGATGCTCTTACAAGTAGGATCTCAAACTCCCTTTTTCTCTCCTATGGTAGTCAAGTTGTCACACTCAAACTGTCCTTGAAGCCAGTCAAACCATATCTCAGTGATTAGATACTACCTTGCACAGGGAATATAGACAGACAGAAAGAATGATAGCACTGTTACTTCACATGTCACTCTACCACAGCCTACCTGAAGAGAAGAAGCTTTGTTAATCTGCAGAATCATCTGTCTGTCATAGGGGCTCATGACTTTTATATCCAAATGAGAGTTTCAAGAGCAGAAGGGCAAGTTAAAAGAAAAAAAGAGTGACTGTGCTTGCCAGAGCTCTCCAACACTCTGGGAAGGATACTGTTCTGAGGCACTAGTGAGGCACATGTGCTTCCTGGGCTAAGGATTGGGGCTGATGGGAGTCAAGACACATGACCACTTAAGATGCTGTACTGCTTTGTCATATGAAAGCAAGCAAGCTTTCAAGTCATATGAAAGAAAGCAAGCAAGCACACAGGAGAAGTCATGGAAAAAAAAGAGGGGTTTGGGGCTGAGATGATGGGGAGGATGGTGTGTGTTTCATGTATATTCTTTCTAATTATTTTCAGCTTTCCTGTCAGTTTGATGACAAGCCCAATGTAATTGCCCACTTCCATGAGTGGCAGGCAGGAGTGGGTTTAATACTGTCTTGTTCTCAGAAACTTCCTGTTGCCACAATTTTTACTACCCATGCAACTCTGCTAGGGAGATACCTGTGTGCAGCCAATATAGATTTTTACAACAATCTTGACCAGGTAAGAGGCATTTTTCTATTTTTTTTTTTTTTCTTTTTCCCCAGCTAATTAGCTCCTGGGTCCTTTTCTGTTTACTGTTTACATATATTTTATTTTCTTGTTTTGTGTGATCACTTATGATTGACCCATGGCTGAGTGATGTTTGCAGTTCCAGAAAACAAGAAATTGTATTTGTAAGACTATGAGGTGTCTAGGCATGAGTGCCTTTGTCTTTGTGTCATCTAACAGGTCTTAAAACTCAGTGAAGTCTAGAATACTTGCAGTACTCTCAGATTTGCACCTCAGAATACTGAAACTCATTCAGATTCCAGGCAAGTCAATACCTTAGTTCAATCCACTGATGTATGGAGTAATACTGCAGCAGTATGAGATTGCCAGAAGAGATTCTTAACCTTCTTTTCAGTGATTTGGGACAGTTTTCAAAAGGAGGGGGAGAGTTACAGGCCCAGACATCACACCAAGTCAAAAGAATCTTGTCCTTAAGAAGCTCCCCCTTTCTGTTCAGGAAAGGTATCCATTGCTTGAGCTGATTGCTATGGTTTGGGAGTTACTGTTAGCTGCATGAGTAACCAGTGAATCTAAAATCCATTCATCTGTAATCATGATCTGGCACTTCATGTGCAGCCTCACAGTACTCTGTTTTAATGAAAGGCAGTAGAAAAGATAGCCCGTAGCCATCTTCTTGCTGAATTACCCTGGAATTCCATGAAGTGGTGGGTTTTTTTCTTCCCTAGCCTGCTTCTTAATTCTTGCAAGTCATAATAAGCCCTTCTATTTTCAAGCTTTTCAAGTTAGGCTTAATTTGTAACTGGCAAATGTAGGAAGTATTTTCTGAGTTCAAGAGACCCACATCTGTTTCTTGGAATTTCTGTAAACCAAATGGTTTTGGTTCTTACTGTGGTCTTTTCACTCAAAGTATAACACAAACCAATGTTTTAAGGACCTTTAAGTGTCTTTAGTACTGCCTTCAGCAGAGGTACGTTACATGATCTGGGATTTCTAATATGGTTATGGAGAAGCTGAATATAAGAGATTCTTGCATTCCAGCACTTATTGAGGGTAGAGGTAATTAAAGGTCTAAAACAACTGCCTTATTCGCTGTCCTTGGCTAAAATCAACAAAAAAAAATTACTCGGTAATTTTCAGTTGGATGTTTGAAGCTTCACACACTGTAGAACAGTGTCTTCCAGAGGTAGGTTGTTCTTTCCCACCAAAGGCAACTACTGCATCTACTAAACACACTAAGTGTAGAAGACTGTCTCCATTCATTTACCCATATGCATAAAGGTTGCAGCATTGTAATGTGTAAGGCGGAATTCTTTCTGCCCAATATGAGGTAACTAACATAGGTGGTTTCTTCTCCTAGGCTCCCTGTATCATCAGTGGAGTTACACTGACTGAGGATAGGCCAGTATAAGGCAAACATCCTCAGATTGCCATCTGAAAGATCTGTCTCCATCTATTACCTAGGAAAACTAGTCTCCTAAATTAGGTATGTTTGTTACGTGCATTAATGAGGCAGCATGAATAACCCAGTCCTGCTGTCAGACCCAAGTTTGAGGACTCTAGACATTCCTACTCCCTCATATTCTCCTTACGTTTATACATGCAAAATGCAGCTTTAAAGTCACATTAAATTATTTTTCTCTGGACAGAGCTGGATTGAAAGAACTAAAACCATGCAATTTCAGGTTTAACACTTGAGAAAGTGGGAACTTTTCAGTGGTAACTTTATTCATTTACCCTTGCATTCTTACACATAATTTGTTAGTAATGAAGCCATAGTAAGGGAAAAAAAAAAAAAAAAA
>NW_020799092.1:5929001-5958207 GCF_003259725.1 Athene cunicularia | reverse complement strand
GGGGGAGGGGGGCATTTAAAATTAGAAATTAGGGTTAAAAAAAAAAAAGAATGCTGATTGTTTTATAAAGTGATGCTAAAATTACTATGTCAGAGCTTTGCCTTCCTTTTGTAAAGAAAATTTTCAAACAGTTTTGGTTTGTTTTGTATTCTGGTTAATTTGGTGAGCTAAAGTAGTCTGGCAAAATAGTCTGCTTTTCTCAAAAGCACCTTTTTTTTCCCTTCATGATAACTTTGAGGGTCTCACCTCTGTCTTTGTACTCAAAAGTAATGATCTTGCATCTGACCAGACTCACAGATTTTAATACATTTATGATCTAGTCACAATATTAATATAATTTTTACTGTTCACACATGACATGGCCAACTTTATGCGATAAGGCATTGTCCATCCTTCTGCAAAGCTTCACAAATCCCATTAGTAACTATCAGCTACGTCATAAATACAGAAATTTCTATTCAGAATTTATTCTGAGAATATATGGAATGAAACATATGTATCAGTTTAGAGTACTACTATAAACTGCTGTAAATAATACTTAAGGGAAGAAACTTATGGATTTCTAGACCATAATGCTCTATGCCCTCTGTGGAGAGATTGATGTTTAAAGGTACTAATAGAGGAAGTGATGCCAAACTGCTGTACTACTGTTTAACATGCTTATAGGGTGCTAAAGCTCTTCCTGACAAAGTTAACTCCTAGTAAGAGATCAGATATCTTAATGAGGGCTCCTTTGGTTGTAAAAAGGTCAGCCTGGCCCAAAAGTCAGTTGAGAAACAGGAGAGGGTGATCTAGAGTACAGTAATTAGAGACAGCTAAGTCTTCAGAGGCTATTCTGTTGCTGTCTTCTACTAGTAAACTATTAACGTCAAACAAGCAATTTGTCCAGTGAAGAAGATTCTCCAGGGCTTCCTAATGTTTAATCTTTGAATGAGACAATATCTTTTTAGGTTGTGTCATCCCCTCCCACCCCAAAGTATAATAGTTATTTTTTCTGTTTCAGTTCTGTTGCATAATTTTATTCCTTTAAAGAATAATAATAATTGACTTTAAGTTCTCACTTTTGATCAGTGTTTCATGGTTAGAGCACAATTTCCACCAGCTTTAAGCAGAGAAACTGAGATAGGTAGGAAAGATCCAACTGTAGCATGTGCTGTGCCAGATACCACAGAAAAATGATTGCAGCTCAAAAGGAAAGGGTATGGCCTAATTGTGCCTAGAGACAATCAGGCATGTACAGGAGTACAGAGAAAAGAGGAAACCTCATGTTCCCTTTTCTAGTCCACAACACAGTCTACAAAAAAAATGGCTTAGAATCCCTACAAGAGAGAGCCCCCTGAGGCCAAGTGCTTTTCTGCAATGTTGAAGTATTTAACAATGGGATCCACAGGCAAAATCATGACATGATTGTTTCGTGACAGATGAAAGATATTTACCTGGAATTATCACAGTCCTTTCTCTCTTTCCTTTCACAGTGGCCTCCCTGGGTGTGTGTGACCAGTGTGTTGTTCCTCACTGTAATATTTCCTGTTAGCCCTGTAACACACTCTTGTCAACACTGTCAATCAGCCCTGCCTGCTCTGCACACGCACACACACATGTGTGCACATGCCCACACAGTGAGGTACACTTCCACTTCAGTGTTGACCCACCCCTGTAGATAAGCAGCACCAGAAGATATGAGATGAGTTGAAAGATCTCTTTTTAAAATGTAAGAATTATCAAGATGTTCTTTTTTTCTCTGGATTTTGGAGTGGAAAATACCAACTTTCTAGCAAAGCTAATAGGTGCCAGTTGGCACAAGTATAGAAGGTAGAAACGTATTCTCTGAAGTAAGCCAGTGAGCTCAGTAGCTTTAGACCAGAGAAGACTTTGGCCCAAATCCCAACCTATTTGGAGTGAATGTTAATATCAGTGATCAGGCAAAGGGCTGTTCAGTGCAGGGTGGCTGATGTTTTCTCCATCATTTCTATGAACAAAGAACTCAAGTCACCAGGCCCTGTCAGGTGATAAAACTGGAAGTGAAGGCTCTATATGGTCTTCTCATAGTCGTCAGAAACACTGGATCTGTGAAAATGTGACCTTTGGCCTTACTAGTCTTCTGGGGAAAAGGTAAGAATGATTTAGGGAAGGGTTGCCACACTGTGGTACGATTCTTTATGGACTTCCTAAGTCACCTAGAGGCCAGAACTATAGGTTACCAAAATTCTTTGTTTCATGAGCTTAAGGCATATGTCACCCTGTAAGCGGTAAAAGGACATTTTCTGGGGGACTGAAAACCCAGTCAACATAGCAGATAAGAGCTGTAGATCACTGGAAGACAGGAGAGTGCACTATGGATGTAAGACTGTAATGTTGTCTGACTCCTGACTTCTTACGCAACCGTGAGATTATACAATTTTTATATTCTTACAGTCTTAACAGTTAATCCGGACTGGGAGAAATTTAGCTATCTCTGCTGCAGTGGAAACCTGGGTGATAAACCTGCAACAGTGTGTACAGGATCACAGTGCACACCAGAAGTAACACTGTTGTGTCCTCAGCAGCATGTAACAAACAACACATGGGCCTATGTCTGAGCTAACAACTGTTCAGTGTACGTTTTAGTTCCTAGATTCACATTTAAATCACTCTGATACTGGAAGAAGGAAGGGAGGGAAAACAAAAAGAACAAAACAGAAGGTGACTTGCATGGTAAGTGGTAGTGGGTGATATTTTTATCTACTTTCAGGCATCTGAAGACCATGTGTAAACAGATGGGTCAGGTACTGCTACCCTTACCTACAGGTTACTGACTTGGACCCTTCCAAAGTAAACACTTTCTAGTTTCAGTAACAAGCAAGATATGTTATGGTCTTAATTCACAACAGAGATACTATCATAGATTTATCTATGCTTAAGAAGTTTTGTAGGTCTAAGTAGTCCAACCTGCAATGCTTTTATTCCCTATTGTCTCCATGTCCAGTGTAGCATTTACACTGGTGAGAGTAAGGTTGTGGTTGTTGCTAAAATAAACTGAATGAAAATAGCTAATCCAGGAAGTAGGAAGTTATGTGAAAAAAGTTCTGAGCCTGTGGAGCTTTTTTCTCTTCAGGAGGAACTGACTTCTCAGCTGAAGATCAAGAATATTGATATTTTATTGTTTTCCCCACTCTTTAGGGGGACTGTCTTATTTAGGGGGTTTTTTTGGTTGTTTGGGTTTTTTTTCTGGCCTTATTTCACCACTCTAGGATTTTAATTAGATGAACACCTTTCATAAATTGACTGAGAGACACTGATGATCCAGGCAAGTTCCTAAGTGAATTGACAGCTGTATTTGGAACAGTATTTTTGGCAAGTGATCTAGCCTGGAATTTCATCTGAGAGATGACCATCTGAAATTATTTTGTGGACCACTGGCCTGGCATAATGGAGAAGCTTGTAGGCTTCAGCCTTGATGCTTCTTACTAAAAAAAACACCTTGAGTTACAATGGAAAAAGTGCTCTAAGGAGAAGAAAAAAAAATTAGTCTTATTCTCCATTGCCTTTTTCCTTATATAAAGTTGCCTTGCCAATGTGTAACACTTATTTACACCTAGCACTATTTTACATTCAGCTCATACAAATGCAGCTGAAACTAATTTGCAAAATCGTTGGAGAATTCTATCCCAAGAAGTCTAAAAGGAAAAGTACTAAAAATCACAATGAAAATGAATAGTCAAGAGCTTTTATGCTGACAGTGTAAAAGCACAAGCTCTCTCCACTTAGTACAGTACTATCATGGCTGTTGCTGAACTCGCTGTTAATTCAAAGCTGATCTGCTTTGTTAGTAGAGCAGCTAATGGAAATCAGACTTAATCCAGGAAGTGTAATTTCATTCTTTTTTGGCATGGCAGAGCTATACCAGAATGAATAAAAATAATTCTTATATAATTTAGACAATGGCAGTCAGTGATTATGCTAGAAGTGAAGATCTTTCCATTCTACCTTTTGGTAGATAAGGTTTTCGAACTTCAGGCCCATCTCTGACTGTTCCTGATTCCACTGCAGAATTGCCTGTGAACTTGAGTGTGCCACTGGTTTAAAGACCAGAAGAGATCATGTCATTCTCTGCCTAAAATCCTCAGCTAAAAATTCATGTATCAAACCTATAACTTTTATCTGAGACACAAACTACTTATAAAAATACTATTCACTCTTGAGTAAGGTTCAAATGGTGAGGGGAATCTATATTATTTACACAAAGGTGTGACAAAGTCATTCATCAAAAAAACCTTGTATTTTAATTCCAGTTTGATTTTTGTCATGTTTTAACTTCCATTGGCTTGCATCATACTTTTTTTTTTTTTTTAATACTATATGAAAGCATAGTCTAGTACCAGTACCTAGAGATGGTATGCACTGTGACAAATAATTTATCTGTCTTTTCGGATAAGTCTTTACTTGGCTAGTATAGTCTTTCCTCCTTTCCACTCTGAAATCATTTTTTTTGTGCTCTTGTAAATCCTTTGCAATTTGTCTTTATCATTTTGAAGTAGGAATATCTGATTTGGATTTATTACTTCAGTGACTGTTCACTGTTTCCAAGAGAAACATAACACCAGTATCGCAGAACTGCTTGATATTCTCTTATTTTTGCATTAAAAGATCATCTTAGCTGTCTTAAATAGAATGTTGTGCTGGGAGGTTCCGTGATTGCCTACTGTGCCCCCTAACATGTTGAATTTTAAGACATGAATGAAATGTTATGCTAATCACATGGATCCATTGAAATGACAGAAAAGAGCTGAAATTTTTCCTCAGAATTGCACTGCACCAAATGCAAGTTTTACTCCAAAGCATTATGCCTGTGAAACATCCTCTGTTTTGCTTTGAAATTAGAGCGGCCTTATAAGGAAGGCTTTTTTCCCCTCTAATCCTTGCTATCATGTAAATTCTGATAATCTGCTTGGTTTCTAACCGTCAGAGTAGGAGGGAATCCTCACTGGGAGCAGCAGTGGAATATTTACAGGGAAGTGGATATTGAAGTTGTCTTTAAAAGTTACTGAGGGAAGAAACGGTTGGACTCAATGATTTTAAGGGTCTTTTCCAACCTAAATGATTCTATAAACAGTTAATCTGATTTAGATCTGTTTTTCTCTTGATGCAGCTTTCATTTGTGGTTTTGCTAGTATTCCCACTTGCTGATAACAGCAAACAAACAAAAGTAAGCATGATGGACTTCACAAATACTTTGCTTTCCTCTCCCTGAATGTGAACATCTCTCACAGGTGCCTGAGCTAGGGTGGACAAGCATGCAAACAGCAGAGCCAATTGTAGAGCAGAAACATTTTGGGGGTGGGGGTGAAGAGCAAACTAGCTGCACTGTTGTTCTGCTTAATTTAGGTATATTTGGCTCAATACAGTGCCATGCTCCATGTTGCCTCTAATTCTGGAGCTGATACTGTCACAGAAACCTCAGCTGTCTTTGCACAGTGCTGCATGAACTAAATTTGTCTCCTGCACTGTCTCATCTATTAAGTTCCATTAATCTGTCCTTCAACTTGTCTGAGGCTTATTTTCTGAAGTCACTCATCTAGCCTGCTTAGAACTGCACAATGAGGCTTCTTACTCCACACTGTGAGGTCAACGGTCAAGATCTTGCTTTACTGACTGGTAGAGAAAACTCCTGGAGAGTGAAAGCAAAAGAAATGTGGAACTCTGTGACCTCAGATTATACTTGCTAATAGACATGGAATTGTGTAGCTTTGAAAAAGTGTGCCAGAAGTCATGCAAGCATATGTCAAATATAATCTTTCCCATTTCCAGAAGATAAAAAAATGAATAGCAATGAAGAAATAAACATCAACATGTGTGTGTGTTAAATGTGTAAAACACTTTCATGCAGTCAAAGAAATAAAAGCTAGCTAGAAATAAGCCGTAGTCCTTTTACGAACTTTTCTCCCAGTAGTGTTGGAGGGAGTGTTTATCTACAGTTAGTGAACATGTCCCAAATTTATTTTTTAATTACATCTTCTGATTGAACCCATTCTTGGTGCGAAAGGGAAAATAGAACAAAAACTTTTAAAAGTTTGTCCAGCTATTTGTTTGCTAGCAATTTTATAATTATTTTTAATACAAAGTCAGATGTATTTGAAAAAAGTTGCATGGTTTTGACTGTTCAGGGGTACCGTATCCCATCTGCATGTTTGCCCAGCATGCTAAAGAACTGCCCGATTTTCTCTCTTTGGTACAAGATACAATGGATGATTGAACAAAGGATGGTTGAACAATCATAATGATTTCTGGTGTTGTTATTGTTCAATATGCAGCTTCCTACTTTGTTTACAACATGCAATTAAGATTTCTGCTCTGAAGATCGTATCAGTGGTTTTCTTAAGAGCTGTTTTGCAGCATTCATTAGTGGTATCTGGATGCTCCAGAAACATTAGCTGATTAGTTTAGCACACTCATATGAGGGGAGATAGCTGCATCATGCACAGTTTTCTAGGGAAGCTTTTATTGGAGTTAGCAGTGCCTAAGTCCTGTATAACTTCAGAGTGTAGTCCTTGAATTTCAGACATAGATGTGAATGCTCAACACTTCTTTTGTATTTCATGCACCAAAATTCTCATGGGAAACACGGAAGGTACAATAGATGATGATACAACTGGAAAATGGTATCATAACGTATATCATATTGTGTTAAAGCGTATTTCCTAGCTTTTCTAAAAATCTCTTCAGCAAACTTAGAAACTCTTGACATACAGGATCATCAATACCAAAATAAAACATCTAGTTTCTCTAGAACTTTTCCACTGAGATTTTTCAAGACTCTTTCTGGTTACATTAGTGTGGTATTTTAAACTAATACAGTGGAAGCTGCTTTTGCACCACCAGTGTAGCACCACTGCAAAATTAGAGTGCTCAGTGGTTAAAAGCACTTGTTTCTTAGCAAAAAAAATTGTAAGATATCTGTATACCTAAGTAAAAATAAAAAATTACTTGCTTAAATCTTGTTCCCTGAAATGGTTCACATTTGCTGGAATTTCTTAAAATATGTTCTCTACCAACGTTAAACATGTACTCAGCATAAAAAGACACAGTCTAATTACCTTTACTTCTGACTAAGTTCTGAAGTCCTAAAAGCAACTAGCTGTGGCAAAGGTCAGGTAGTCCTAACTGTAGAAAGTGCTGTCTGCCCAGCCTATAATAATGGTTAAATCTATTATGGTCGATGAAGTTAGAGTCAAATGCAAATCAGGCTGTGCACCTAGTGTTAGACAGTGATAATGACAGAGCTAATTGAAAGTCATTCTCACTCTTCACATAACTCACACAATTTGTGTTATTTGTTTGTCCATGCTGTTAACCTCAGGAGGTCAACACTTCTGTTCCCAGAAGTGAAACATCATGTAAGAGGATTGTAATTTAATTGTAATGATTTACACCCCATTAGCTTTATTCTTTTATAGACTGCATTGTAGCGATTCTGCAGTGGACGTTTGAACCTTTGAGCATGGGTTCAGTAGGTATTGTGGATTTTCTTCCCATCAGGACAATGTAAGCTCAAGTAAAAGAAGGGGTAGCTGCAAGGTTTAAAGGTGATTTAGAAATATGTTGGTGTCTTATCTCGCAGTTTAATTGACATCTGTCTCTAAAAATGAATGAAGTTCAGATTGAAGTAAAAGGAGCGGCAAATAAGAGTGGTGGAGTTGGAGGAAGATCTCTGAGTATCAGAAAATATCTCATTTTCTATTTTCTTTGTTCCCTCAGGATTTGTGACTGAGTCTTTACATCCTACCTCTCCCACACAACTCCATTTCTCTCTTGCCTACTCGTAACTCCCACCATGCTACCCAGTCCCCAGGTTCTCTCCTCATCCCCATTCCTTTTTAATTCTCTCCCTTATATCTTCAGTTATCAGCAACTTTCCTGCTCTCTCAAATTTCCCAACAAGCCCAGGCAAGATTCAGCATGACTTTTGCCAGACAGCAGGCCAAATAGCACAAATCCTTACCTTTCATGGGATCATTCATGTAGGTCTTGTTCCACTACAGAGCTGCCATTTTTTCACAAATGTGGGAACTGAGACCTCTCTCTTGCTCCTTCAGACTTTGAAGTTGATAAAATGGTTCAAAAACCAGAAAGACAAGCCAACAGCATAATCATATGGTTCATATTTCTTGGGGAAATAGAGTTTAACACAAGAAACTTTCTTTGTAGTAATAAGTCTAATGAGCATATAACACAGGTGTCTTTTCTGTTTATTATTTAACAGTTTGACATTGACAAGGAAGCAGGAGAGAGACAGATTTACCATCGATACTGTATGGAACGGGCATCTGTACATTGTGCCCATGTGTTCACTACAGTTTCACAGATAACAGCTATAGAAGCAGAACATATGCTTAAAAGAAATCCTGGTAAGACCTGAATTGTTTTCTTACTATATTTCCTCTGAGTATCTTAATTTCTACAGACTGAATGAAAATAATTAGAGACAGGTACACAAACATGAAGAACAAGAACACATGCATAGGTATGTCTGTCTACACTACAGGGAATAATCAATTTTCAAAAGAAAAGTGCAGGTTAATATCACTTGAAACACATTCTAGTAGCATGTGTAATCTAGAAGAAATCAAGTTCGGCACCATTTAAGAACTGCTTTCAGTATCATTTCAGGAGAGCATTAGTTTAACTCCATGGATGTTAGACTTTCTCTGCAAGGACATCTCAGCTTCAGTAGTTTTGTCTATAGCAGGGTTTCCAGTGGTGGTAATGTACTCAGGCGAACTGACAAAATCAGAAGCTGGAATGTTTGTAATACATTTCACCAGCTTTTAGAGTGTGAGTGCTTTGCTAGAGATGAGTTGTATATTCTTTTAGAAATGCAACAAAAAGTTTCATATGCAAAACAGAATGTTAGATAAGTTTTACTTTCCAGTGCTAATGCTCCTTTTCTTTACTTAATATTGAAAATTAATATTGAAAGAGATGAGAAGGCAAAAACCAAACTGTAAATCAATACAGTTCATTTCCCTGTATCTCTCACAAATTGGAGCAGCAGTTTGGTTGTGGTCATCACAATCTGGGGACCTAACCATGATAAGTTTCATAGATAAATATTAGACCAACCAGTACAGTTTGAAAAAATAGTTGAGGTATGTACCCAACATGTTGTCTGATTCTTCCCTTTGTTTTAGTCTCATAAAATATGAAACTTGCCAACAAAACTTGTCATGTTCCATGCATGGAGTTTGAATAAGGTCATGGTCCCAGTTTTATGTGTCATTAAAGTTCTCTTTAAATCAGTACAGTAACTTTATAAGGACAAGCCACAATACTCAATCGCAGGTAAGCATCACGGGGGAAAAATCTGCACAACAATTTTGAGACAATTTTTCAGTGTTCGCATCTGAGTTAGTTATTTTAAGTATAGCAATGCTCAAATGACTTTGGGTTTTTTTGGTTTGCTTATACTTTGTAGATTTTTTTTTTTTTTTTAGATGAATTGCAGTGCTAATTATAGTTGGGACTGTTAACTTCAGTGCTTAAGCCACATCATGATAATCAGGATAAAAGAGCTGTCCACTGGATCTTTTGCCTTGTTCATGACTGATTGTCAATAGGGTGATGAACTTAGAAGATTTTTCCTTTTTATTTTAAACATGACACCTGTGTCTTAAAAGTAATTTAAGTGTTCAGTCATCTAATCTGGGATATCTCTGAAAGGTCTTAATTTTTACCAAGTGCGGAGCACTTGACTTATGAAAATCATACTTCTGAAGTTGTTTTATATTGGTATGAAGCTTCTCACCACAGCAGCTACTCTTGAAAACATAGTTTATGTAGTAGGATTTTAGGAGACTGAAATGAGTCTGAATTCAGTTTAATTTGGGAGAGAAGATCTGCAGACTGCTTACAGATAGAACATCAGTTGAAGCTGAAGAGAATTCCATGCAGAGATTCAGAGGCCTGAGCTTTTTTGATTATTCTTGCAACTTTGAAGAAACTGAGTAAATATGTTTCATGTTTGGGTTAAAAAATTCTTGACACATACCATGCTTCATGTTGACAGAGCTAGAAAAAAATTCAATAGCAATTGGTACCCCATATCCTAAGAGACAGTTATAAATGGAAAAGGTGTTCTGATGGGAATAAGTAATTCAATAGTTTCTTTGAATCTTAGACCACAAATAAACTATGTAAGAATCTATTACTAATCATACTATTTATTCTCTCTGAAGTTGTGAAATGCACATAGGCATTGGTTGTTGGTTCAGAAAAGTCAGCAGTCCTTCAGTAGATCATTAAGCCTGAATTCCGCAAAGGAATGTGAATACTGAAAGAATGTGTGCACTTCTTGACCCACTTTAAAAAAACTTTTAAAAGGGGAAGGCAGAAGGGGCACAATTAACTTTTATTTGCATTTGAATTTATTGAGAGATAATCTTTGTAACAAAGCTGTTAAGTCAGTATAACTGAGGAAATGTGCTAAGTAGAGCAGTTCATTTAATTAATTAACATTAAACTTGGATTAGAATTTAAATTATAAATCTCATCACTTGGAAAAGCCCCTTTAAAATTCTGTAGACATGATTGCATAGAGAGCTTTTGCAACAGGACAAAGGCTGATTTGCCAGTCTGAACCTGGCTGAATGGCTGCTTGCCTTACACTGATTTCACTTGCTGCTGTCGTTATTCGATCAGTAATTTATCAAACCGTATTTGTCAAACTTGAATATCTAATGTTGAACCTGTTTTCTTCGATGTATCATGCAAGATTCTGTCAGTGATCATAAATTATATTCCCGTGATTTGAAAACTGATACTATGGGATTTCTAATATTTTCATTCAGGTATGAAACACATTTCTTATTAGCAGTAGAGAAGACTTTGAATCAGAATTCCAAGAGACTTAGGTATTGGTTAAGATTTATATCAAGACTTCATAGCTGTACATATTTGATCAAAATCATAGAAGCAAACTCTGAAAAAGTATGATTCAAGCCTGAATCTTAATGACTTAATTAACAGAAAACATCACACTGTGCTATTATTACTTAAATCAATACCAGTTTCTTTCCTATAAATACAGAAGTCAGAGCATTCTGGTGTGACCTACCTGGGACAATTTAAAAATAGAAATGTCATTAATTCATTAAACAGAATTTAAAATAGGAATTAAGCTCTTTTTCATCACTTCTTCCCTAGAGCAAGGGCACATTGCCTCACATGTATTCAAAATATTATTGTATGTTAAGCAGAAATAGTGAACTGGGTGCTTTGGGCCACCACGTCTGTTCTGTATTTCAAAGGCTTAAATAAGAGATGGATTGAGCCCCAGTCCTGATGAAAGGGTAAATGAATCTGCAGTTGAATCAAAGAACATTGGAGGGAGTTATATACAGGCTGCTGAGAATGGGTGAGAGTGTCCAAAACTCCCTGATAAATAAATACGAGAGAGTGTATGGAAACTGGCCAGAAATACCCAGTCAAGGATTCTTACTTTATTGGGAAGAGCTTGAAATTATTGCAGTCTCAAAGCTATGTACTGCATGATCCAGTTCCACGTTGAACAAGAAGCAGGTAAGAAGAAGAAGATATGTTGTTGGTAAAGAGAAATGCAGGGTGTTTCTGCTCTGTTGAGCCCCCACTCATATGAAGCCACATAGGTGTCTTTTCAGAGCAATTTCTAGTTCTGGGCAATAGAAGATAAGAACACAAGTTTTCTTGCCAAGCCCACCAAGATTCCTTTCTTGTCACTGAGAACCAAATCCTAAGTACATAACAAATAGATTTCCTGGTAAAGGCTGGTATTTAGTTTCAAATGGTATTTCAAGACAGAGCCATCAAAATTTCTGGTATTTCATGGGTACTAATAAAGGTTATATTTTTATTTACTGCTGTTTAACCTAGAGAGCCTCAAAACACTTTACAAGATAAAGATTAATCAGAGATGACTTACCTGGCAGGGAAATACATATACTGCTAAAGTAAACTGTAAATTTCGAGGATGTAATTAAAAATGGCTGTGGCATTTGCATGAAAAATGTCAGGCAGGTATACTAGACAGCATATGGAAAACAGATTGTACTTATTTTGAGATAATCTTGACATGAAAACAATGAAAGGAGCCACAGATGTTTTAAAGACATTTCCATAAGTCTCCCCAGAAATGAGACAGTTTTGTGTTAGGTCGGATGCTTAATGCAGACATGCAAACCTCTGCTTTTGGGGGAAGGGATGGGAAACCCTGAATGTCAGACAGCCTTGACCAAAAGACCACAATAGAAGTAATGTTCAAGTCCTGCATTGGTGGCAAACAAGAGACTGTAGTCCTATCAGTAGACCCTCATGTATGGGGGGAGTTAAGCATGTGCACTGAGATCAGAGAGATGCTGTTTTTTATTTGCATGAACCATGTGTGGTAGGGAGTGAGATCTTGCTGAATGTCCTTTGGAAGATGCTTAGAACGTTTAAAATTACTACAGTTAATGGTTGTGGTTACTAGACACCTGATGACACTTGCCAGGAAAACAAGTGTGAGTTGGCACCAATGCATCCTCTAATAATTAGTGCTTCTTGCATCTTCATAGAAGCTGGTATCATAAATGAGAATAGGTCTATTTAAGTCAGTTGTGTTACTATGATATACATCTTCTGAGGAACTGGCCTCCCCTTTCATTTCCATACATGGCTTTCATGGCTAACTCAAAGAAAAGAAAATGGCATTCTTTCCATTTACTTCAACTAGATTTAGGGCAAGTGTTTAAACAGCTGCTGTGCTCTACCAGAAAGGTGAAAAGTGACTGAATTTCAGTGTTGGTTGGAAAGAGCTATGTTTATCCTTAGAACTGTTTATATCCTATAACTCTACCTTAGAAGATACCGGAAATAATCAGATTTTAATTGTAAGATACTTTGGAATCTTTGAGAAGAGCAGCCATAAAAGTGTAAAGCATACTATTCTGTGGCTATTTTTAGGAGAAATCGAACAGATTACTGAAAGGTGATCTTTTCAAAAAGTTGTCTTATATTCTCCCTTTTCTGATAAATCCTCAGAAGTCTTGACAGAGCAGAGGTCTCTTGTGCCATGCAGTAAACAAGTGCATAGTACAGCACAGTTTCTGCTTTCAAGAGCTTTCAATCTATGGTTGTAATGAAGGCAACAGTGATATCAAGAATAAAGAGGTAAAGGGCATATTGCACAAAAACCATATGGCTAACTGGAGACAATACTTAAGTCTTGACACGATAAAAGGGCATGGGGAGACCTCACTGTTCAGCAGGATCTGTGCTAATGTTCAGTACAGGTCAAAATGGTACAAAGCCACTTCAGTATGATAGACAGTAGAGTGCCACATGCAGTAGCTTTGTGGAGTAAGCTGGTGGAGGAGAGCATTGTGTTAGACAGTGCTGTTCCCTATCCATGAGTAGTAAGAGTACATAACCTGTTCACATACTAACAACTGAAAGACACATTGGTTCTTCCCTTAAAGATTTCTCTGACTCTGAAGATGTCTACCTCTGCCTTTTCTCTGCTTTTCCAGATGTTGTCACCCCAAATGGCTTGAACATTAAGAAATTTTCAGCAATGCATGAGTTTCAGAATTTGCATTCCATGTACAAGGCTAGGATCCAAGAGTTCATTCGAGGTCATTTCTATGGGTATGCTTTTACTTTTCAAAAATTAGCAATGGTTGTCCAAAACTATTTAAAGCAAGAACCAAAGCAGGAAGACTAACAAGTACTTTATAGAGGAGATGAAATGTTACCAGCTTATTTGAATGTCTGGGATCTTTCAGTCAGAAGCCAAAGGAATTTTAGACACCAGTTCTAACTCTGCTTAACAGATTGTGGTATCAGGTCTTGAGTTTTTCACTATTTACCCAAGATGCAGTTTATTAGATTGAGATAGTCATCTTAAGTTAAAGAACAGCAGAAAAGCCTCACTTTTGTAATTTTCTTGGGTTAATAAATTCCTCCAGAGTAGAAAACTCTTGTGTATTTGATTATATGTTGAGAAATACTTTGTCCTTGTCTGTTTGTTTGCTTGGTTTCAGCCACCTTGACTTCAGTTTTGAGAAGACCTTATTTTTCTTCATTGCTGGGAGATATGAATTTTCCAACAAAGGAGCTGATATGTTTCTAGAAGCCTTATCAAGATTAAACTTTTTGCTGAGGGTAAGAAAGCTTCTGCAAATGAATGAAACATAGAGTTTATGCTCAAATTTATCATACCATGGAAGTAACCTGCAAGAATTTCCATGCCATACTCTGATTTATAGAACAATAATTATGGGATATTCTAAGTTTTCATAAATCTCTCTCCCTGAATCATCAGAGTATATAACAATCTCGGGCTGCTTAAAAAAATTGATTACATAGTTCAAGAAATTAATCCATGGCTACCTCCCTTGTGTTTCAAGAAAAATACTGAAATCATTAATTGATAATTTACCAGAGAGTTTACATATCAGAAGGCAAATAAAAATAATACTTTAATAATGTAATTTAAAAGTATCTTTTTAGGCAAATTGCTTATTCCATTAAGACCTGACCATGCTCTTTTAAATCTTTGAGTACCATATCACATTGGATGGGAATCTTGCAGTAAAATTCAGTGTGGCAGCGGCCTGATGAATAAGCATGGGGAAGCCTCTTACTCCTCCATGCTTCTGTTTCCCCAGGTAAAAAATGAGTGCAATATTTCTAAATGGCTTTATGAAGTACTTTAATGAAGATAAGACCTAGGCCTTGTCATGGTCAAAGAGCAGAGCACTTACCACCTACAAAATGAGGTCACTGAAAAGTTCTCCAGAGGTGTCTCTAAGACTGATACGTTTAAAATAAAAAAAAATGCTAGTCAGTTTTTAGTCATCTAGCAAGGATCAACTGGCTATTGTCCTGGACTCTCTCTTTTGTACCTTATGATTTAAATGATATGGAAAATCTGGATAAAAATCTTGATATTATATTGTCAGCAGGGCTGAAAAAATATTAATTTCCAAGCCCTAAATACACTTGTTCTACCACCACCAGTTCTTAATACACCATTAGAGCCTGTGAAATTTCTGGAAATATTTAATCCATTCACTCACACAACAGGTCACCTCACATAATTTAAGTATTTCTTCCACAGCTTTGTCAAACAGCTGATGTCTATTGTTTGGCAATGCTGTGCAATCTCAGGTACCTGTTAATGGCTTTTACACAGATATTAACTAGGAATGCTGATAATGTGGAAGGCCTTATGTGGTAAGAGGGAAAGAATTGCTTGAGCAATGATTGCAGCAATCTCTTATTGTATCTAGTGATTTATATGACATCAATGACAAGCTAGGCTGATGGATAGTCCAAGGAAACTGAGGCTAGTTTTCCAAAGCTCTCTAGAACAGTGTAATAGGAATTTCTTCTCCCATAAGCTGAGCCTGGCTTTATTGCATTGTTGTTCCAATATGCATGCCAGCATCTGGCTAGCTATTCAAAGAACTCTTGCTCTGTAATTATTTCAAGAAGTAATTCCATTGGGAACAGCAGAATACCTGTACTACTGGTGAATCTGAGAATGACAGTGCTTCTTAAACAAGTCCTAGTGGTGTGCCTGAACCTAAAAAATACATAGCAATGGAATTATTTTATTTTATAGAGTCCTTTTCCTTTGCTACTTGAAAACCTTACTAACATTATGGAAATAAAATATGAATGGTGGGACAGGCTGTTAATACACACTGAGATATCATAGCATGATGGACTTTGAACCTGCCTTGAAGAGGGGGAAGGGAAGAATCTTAAAATGATAGATGATTCCCATAGGTTGTTTTATACTATACATTTCCCTGTACCTCAGTCTTAAAGAATGCATGTTAATAGCATGTTTGTGTGTCTAAAGTTTAGAATCGAGGCAATTCAAAATATTTTACAGCTCTGAACAGAGTTCATCCGTAGCATTTCTTTAAATAGTTGCCGACAGGAGTCCAACCTCATTCTGCTCCATGCGAGGAGTCCCTCAGGGACCTAGTATTCTGAACTTTGTTACCACTCAGGAGAAACAGCAAGTGAAACCCTCTGTAAGTAAAGGGTCAGATTTTCCAGCAAATGCTTTTTGCCTTTGAAGTAGCAGGATGTGAGAGGTGAGCAAGAAGTTACCTGCAGCTATTTTTGTCTCTGGCAGGTTCTTTGCCAGGGTTTCAGGTAGATAGTGGTTGCTATCATGCCTTTTTCTGCCCATACATCTGGGGCACTATTGCTATAGAAAGTAGCTCTGCTTGCTGCTGTAGGGAATCCCTCTCCCCATACCTGAGCATACCTCTGATACTAAACTCATTGCTCACTCTTATGAGCCAACATAGTTTGTGTCAGGTGACAAAACGTGTGTAGGATTTTTATTTTTTGCAGTTTATGTTGACATCATAAGCCATGGACTCTAAACCATGAGAAGTCAGGAAGATCTCAGCAAGTTTGATGATAACACCAGGCTTTGTGCTGCGGTTGACATGCTGGAGGGAAGGGATTTCATCCTAAGGGACCTTGAAAAGCTTGAGAGGAGGGCCCATGCAAACCTCATGAAGTTCAGCAAGGCCAAATGCAAGGTCCTGCACATGGGTCAAGGCAATCCCAAGCACAAATATCAGGCTGGTTGATGAGTGGATTGAGAGAAGCTCTGCAGAGAAGGACTTGGGGGTACTAGTGGATGGAAAACTGAATATGAGCCAGCAGTGTTCACTTGCAGCCCAGAAAGCCAACTGTATCCTGGGCTGCATCAAGAGAAAGTGTGGCCAGCACTTCAGGGAGGTGATTCTCCCCCTCTACTCTGTTCTCATGAGACCCTACCTGGAGTGCTGTCCTGCTCTGGGACTCCAACATAAGAAGGACACGGACCTGCTTGAGCAGGTCCAGAGGAGGCCACAAAGATGATCAGGGGGCTGGAGCATCTCTGTTATGTGGACAGGCTGAGAGAGTTGGGGTTGTTTAGCCTGGAGAAGAGGAGGCTCTGGGGAGACCTTATAGAGGCCTTCCAGTACTTAAAGGGGGATACAGGAAAAATGGGAGGGACTCTTTATCAGGAAGTGTAGGGATAGGACGAGTGGTAACAGTTCTAAACTGACAGAGGGTAGATTTAGATTAGATATTAGGAAGAAATTCTTTACTGTGAGGGTGGTGAGACACTGGAACAGGTTGCCCAGAGGAGCTGCAGC
Organism: Athene cunicularia; assembly: GCF_003259725.1. Taxonomy (NCBI): domain Eukaryota; kingdom Metazoa; phylum Chordata; class Aves; order Strigiformes; family Strigidae; genus Athene; species Athene cunicularia. Next base: position 5,941,042 of record NW_020799092.1, on the reverse strand, counting down.
TGCCCCCTCCCTGGAAGCGTTCAAGGCCAGGTTGGACGGGGCTTTGAGCAACCTGGGCTAGTGGAAGGTGTCCCTGCCTATGGCAGCAGCGTTGGAACTAGATGATCTTTAAGGTCCCCTCCAACCCAACCCATTCTCTGATTCTATGATCTCTGTTGCCCAAACTGGATTTAGGTGAATCTGTTTACCTGTGTCTGTCCTCAGCTATATCTCTGACTTGACAAAAACTTCATAGCTGAAGGGAGAGGTATAAGGTCAGAAACTTCCTGGAGAACCAATCAAAGTGCATTGGCTTTTCCTGTGACTAATTCTTAGTGTTAAAGTTGGCTGTCATACCTTGTAGTGAGTTTTTTTTTCCTCTGCATCTTGTGTCCATGTAGGTTCATAAGGCTGATGTTACAGTTGTTGTGTTCTTCATCATGCCAGCAAAGACAAACAATTTCAATGTGGAAACCCTGAAAGGACAAGCAGTCCGGAAGCAGCTCTGGTAATTGCCATTCTCATGGAGGGCCTTGTACAATGAATTGAGGAGACATGCAAAAGTTTCTGATGAAGAATAATGGTCTTTCTTTTTGCTCTGCTAAAATTGAGGATTGTGGGCAATTAGAACGTATTTGTGGGGTGAAAGAGATGGGAATGATAAATAAGGGCAAATACTTATCTTTTTTTGACCTAGGTTATTTTTAGTAAACTTGCCTTGCTGGTCTTTGTAACAAGTTAGCAAAAGGTACTCCTTTTGCAGTGGCACACAGTTCTAGAAAATCCTGTGTCCTGAATTCTTCTGTTTGTTTCTGGTACTTCCTTTGGACATGCCATTGAGCTTCCACAAAATAAGGTCTACCTGCTAATTTATCAGGGTGAGCTTGTCTGCCAGTGGTGGGGAAAATATACTAATTACATGTCCTGTTTATTTAGAAATATGGAAATTGTACTGTCTAATCCAGCAGAATAACAGTTGATAGGAATTGTCTGTAATTTTCTATATAGCCTATAATAAACAATGGCCATACCCAAGCAGTGAAATGTACAGCTGTAAAGGGAAAATTATCACAGCCCTTCTCAGTAACAGTTTTTATTTTACAGCTTCCCAAACAAAAAAGCAAAGCAGGTTGCAGATTTAACCTCCACCTCACTTTAACTGCTGTGTGGTTCTGCATAAGAAAAGACACATATGGGATACTTCTGAACTGAACAACATGGTAAAACTGAAGGTTCAAATTCATAAAGAAAATCAGTGATGGGTTATCAAGGATTAATTTTGTTTTTAAAAAGTGAAAAATGCCATTTTATTCAACATATTTACAGATTAATTATCTAAGCAGGGAAATGGAAATTTGCATCTTATCAGGTGGCCAAAGCGGTTAAACTCTAAAGCTGGTCTTAAAGCAAAGGGTCTAAAACCCACAAGACATAGCTTCAGCTTTTATGCCTGTGTCTCACTGTGTTTAACCTCTTTCTGATGCCATTCTATTTTTATAAAATTATAGAAATCTAAACGACTTAGAGATCTATAGATGAAAGGCACCTTGTAAGAGGATACTATTTTCCTTGTTATCTCATTAATTGCCTCCAGCAGATGATCTCTGGCTCAGTTTCTGGGTATCAGTAGTCAAGTTGAAGTCTTTGATTAATGGATACTAAACCCTCACAAAAACAGTGACAGAAATAGTTTAACAAGTCTCATTGAAATCATTCAGCTTTTGCCATATCTGGAAAAGACAACAGATATGAGAAAGCTATCTACTCTCTAGATTATCTTTGGAGTCATCACACAAAAGCTTCTTGGGACTTACAGGAAATATTCTACCTGGTTACCACTCTGGAATTAGTTGTCCAACTCTGGCTTCCTAAAAGTAATGCATCTGAGCTGCCCACACTGGCAGTGGAGTGATAGTTCACATGAAATGATGTTTCATCCTATACCACTTCAGGAAGTGTATAAGATGAGTGAAGGGACGCACCCTCTGAAATGGACTCTCTGTGGTCGTGCGGAGGATCTACACAACTAGCTGTAGATGATTAAAGTGGGGTAACATAGCCAGTTTTTAATGAGAACTCCTTACTCAAGAACTGTAGGAAAATAATGTGAGTGAAGTGAGAAACAGCCATGCTTGCAACAAATGCTTTTGGTCTCTGCTTTGTCTTTTATATAAAGTAAGTAATGCTTGAATATAATACAACAGGTATCTATTAAAGAAATAATATATGGATATTAGAAAAGTTTAAATTAAATGAAATATGCAAAGGTTTTTCCCTGCTGTATCTCTGCTACGTGGTTATTTCTCTGGTACTCAGTAATGCAGACACAATAGTAACAGTAAAGGTAAACCTAAAGATGTGAAATCATGCAAAAAAATGCTGCTTCCAGTTACTCTTCCCACTGTGCTCTGTGAAAAGCAAAAGACCCTCTTCATCATCATATGCAGCATTATCATGGTCATAATCTGGAGCTCCTGGATAAAACTGCCTGATATCAGTATCACATAATAATATTAGATGATTTTAAGAATGTCACAAAAATTAAATAAATAGAAGTTGGCACTTATAAAAGAATAGATGATGGCTGATCTGGGATACAAAATCTCTTGTTTCTTCTGCTTCTGAAAAAGCATTCTACCCTATCTGGGTTAAGTTTTGGATATTGCCCATGACATGATTCTATGAAAATATAGTAATGAGGGGACTAGCTTGCTGGGATTCAAATCAATTTGGTTTGACGTTTAGCTGCTTTAAAACTCATCCAAAATTGACTCATTCACTATTGTGTCTATGTGGGTTGGGAGAGCAACTAAAAACAAGTATGTGGATTCTCAGCTTGGTAAAGTTTAGGATTTCACTTAACAAATTTTGTCTTAGCCCAAAGTATAATTCTTAGAAATCAGAAAGGCAGGAAGAATTCCATGAAGTGGGTGTTTTACTCAAATTGAGAGTACATTTGCTATTTTGACAACAGCACTTCTTGCTGTACTTTCAAGTTATTTCAACTAGGGGCAGGATAATATAAATGACGTTGCATTCAGAACAGTTGTTCACTGGAGTTAGTTCTTAGCTAAAGTCTAACATTTGTCTGGCATAGGCTTTATTATTAGCTTAAAACGTGGCTTGAGCTTTACAAACAGTTGTTTGCAAACTAGTTTTTGGAAAACTACCTTTTAGTTTATGGCAAACTACCTTGTTTTCAAAAGTCTTTGATTTAGGAAATAGGGCAGAAAATTAAAGGAGAAGATTACTTTAAAATCCCTGTTTGTTTAACTCCTATATCTTACATCTTTCTACTAGGCCAAGTTAAACTGGAAATATCTCAGTCTTGATTAGTATCCAATGTTAATGGTCATGTTTCTCTATGTAGAGTCATATATATGCTCTCTTTTTTCATAGCTGAGATGGTGTGGTCTACTGATCAGAGTAAAATATCAGAAGTAATGACTAGTGAGGTCTGTTCCAGGCTTTCACAGTGCATTCATCTTTGGATACAGGTCAAATCCTCAGCTGTGTTGAAATCTGTCAGTATGGCTGCTGGCTGGATAAAAGAGCTTTGAGAACCAGACTTGTATCTGTATTCTTGGTTCCGTCAGTATACATGAAAGCACAATTTAATTTCCAACAGCAGGAATCTCTTTTATTCTCTTTGTCCTGGATTCTCCTGTTTTATACATATATAATATTTATTTATTTTCCTAGGGACACTGCACAGTCTGTGAAAGAAAAGTTTGGAAAGAAACTCTACAATGCACTGCTAAAGTGAGTATATAGGTTACTCTGCCTTGCAGAGACACATACTGAGATGGCTTGCTTGTGATGTTTCTGTGCTTCTACTCTTTGTGTAAGAAATTCTAGCATCCATAGGAAGGGCACAGGAGAAGTATATGGAACCCTTTTTCCACATACAGGTTATTTGTTCAATAGGCAAATCAGATAAAAAATTCAAAGGTACTAGCGTCCCATTATGAAAGAGTCTTAAGAGACATGAGGGATGTCTAAGTAACACAAAGGCTTACTCACTGTCAAAAATGAGCTACATCAAGATTAAAAAAGCACCAGAGACAAAGTAATTTGTATTAGTGATTTAGTCACATCTTTTCAAAAGACAATTGGAAGTGAGTGACCCAAAGCACAGATTAGATGCCTGGAACTTCATCAAAAACAAGGTGTATCTGAAAAACAGAAAAAAATAATTTTTTAGCTTTTTTGGAAGCTAATTGAAAGGTCAGCAACTGTATGGGAGAACAAAATGTAGGCAATATAGAGGGGGCATGAAGACGAAGGAAAGATTCTTGTTAACATCAGCAGACTTCAGATCAGAGCTTGTTTGACGTTTCTTCATTTTCTTTATACAACTGATAATAAGTCATTTGGTAAAATAGGTTCTATGTTGCCTCTGCAGAGGAGAAATTCCAGACTTGAACAAGATTTTTGACCGAGATGATATAACTGTTATGAAAAGAGCCATCTTTTCAACTCAGGTCAGAAAATGTATTATTTACACTAACATCTAGTATAAGTTATGAACATGACTATGTACAAGGATGACATGCATGATATGCATGCATTCAAAAAGTTTTCAGCAATTATACTTCAGTAACACTTAAAGATCAGCTGTGATTGTTCTTAATGAGAGTATGACCCAAACATTCTTTTGGGGAATCCATGGATATTCCTCCAGTAAGATGCAGGGCACCAGAATTCCTAATTATTTTCTTCTGCACTGTGTGAATTTTGCGTAAAATCAATCTCTTAAGGATTCATAACATATAGACTAAAAACCTTTAAATGGTAGGCCTTTCTAAAAGTTAGTACAAATACTTTATTTTGAAGTAAATGAAACAAGTCCTGTGACAGACTTTATGGTCTCATTTGTGTCTTTAGTTTTGTAGAAGACAGCATTATATGATCATAACTTTCCTTTCTTACCTTAAAATGAAAGGGTAAAAATGTATTCAAATCAATGACAAAATCTCCCACTGTCTTACACTGACCTTAGAAAATGGTAACAGGACCCTTTGCCAACAGTTTTTTCTGACTTATGGATTGCCTTTTCTCTCTTTAGCGACACTGCCTGCCTCCAGTGACCACCCACAACATGATTGATGATAGCAATGATCCAATCCTCAATACCATCCGACGCATTGGCCTTTTCAATAACCGGACAGACAGAGTAAAGGTACATTTTGTCATATTTATTTCACATATAATCCAGACAGTCTCCGTCTGGATTGTTAGCATGAAGAGTGCAGTCAAATTCTGATAGGCTGTATTGTACTAATATACTACTTTCCTATTCCTCCCTTTCCAGGAATGACAACTAGTCATTTCACAGATATCCTCTGTTGTTTAACCAAGTTAATTTCATGTTAGAATCTGATGTTAGGGAATTGTTTTCATTGCTGCCTCTGTATTGAATGAGGAGCTACTAGTCTTGAAATCCAGAAAGTGCCACAGGTCATTTGCACTCAGATATAAAACTCTGTAATAGATTAATTTTCTTAAAACTGGAAGCCCAGAGTTTGAGCACAGACATTTCTGGAGTATTGGTTCATCTCTTAACAGCATCCTGACACAGCATTTGCTGTAGAAGGTAACCAGGGCTTTGATCCTGAGCAGAAATACTCACTGTTCATGCTGTGCTCATATTTACATCAACTATTGAAGCTAAATGTATGTAAATAAATTCTTTCTTTACTTCCATGTCTATCTTGCCAGACCACAGAAATTATCAGATACCACTTTCATAAGTCTGCCAAACTTTTTTTTGATCTGGCAATCTCTGGTATTCTTTCTGTTAATGGTGACTATCTTATCATCTATCTATTCAAAGTGGAACCTAAAATTGCAAATTATTCCTCTTCCAAACCTTGTTTTTAAAGTCAGATCCACAGAACCTCTGACAATGACATATCATTTGTTCTCAGTCTTTTGGCTTTTAAATCCATGACAATAACTGGGTAAACATTTTCCTCAACTTCCTAGTTGCTTCTTCCTGGCTTAACATATTCTCTGCTAAGTGTGTGTCTCCAATATGCTCTGAGAACATAATATGGTCATAATAAACTCGATGTAACAAAAGTAGGGTGGAAGGATGTATTGTATAGAAATGTAATTAAAAAATCCTCAGAACTAACTGCTATAAATCATTTGAAAGCGAGTAGTATATAACACCGCAGACACCTCTTCCTGCTCAGCAGACTTGATTGGCTACGTATTTGTCAGATTTGCACAAAACTCTCACTACCACTGGAAAATTAAACAGGCTTAATACTTAATGAGCTGAATGTTAGGGACAAAAATTCCATAAACTTCAAAAGGAAAGTAATTTTGAGAGATGTATGGCATATCCATGCAGAAACAGTTTGCATGTGAAAAGTAGCCTTAGCAATGCCAATGGAAAATCTTGTTTGATTCACTGGGATTAAATAAGATTGCATAATGAGTTTACAGGCCATGGTTGAATACATTCATGTGTTGATTTATTCAAGTGAGTAGCATGACTATATTATTAAGAAAGGATAAAAGCATATCCTTGACATGAATAATGGCTTCAGTATGTTTATGTGGGGAAAAAAGCCCAGAGAAGGTTAAACACTTCCCTCACACTTCTTCCTCCAAAGCTGACTGGACAGCATATACAAGGCACTTCTCTACTTAGCAGTGGAATATGGAACATATGCAGGCAGTGACCGCAAGCCCTGCTGAGTCATGCAGGTAAATTAACTTGGATCCTGAAAATGGGACATCAGCCTAAGTTAGTATTTTGTCTTTTAGCAAGATTAATTAGCCTAGGCACAGGATTGTGAAGATGGGCTTGTCAAAATTCTATCAGTTCTTGAGAGATCCATTGAATACCATAAGTATTCCTGTATTGCAGTTGGATGCAGTGAAGTTCAAAAAGTGCTGTATCCTCTGGAGGCCTCCTCTAGAAAAAGATATCCCAATACTATGTACCTTGGTACAACAGACCAAGAAAAAACAACTTATTATTGCTAAATACCCCAGCCTTATGCATAATTCTCAATGCAACATGGTCTTCCTTGATCAACAATGATAAAGCTGAAGACTTGTCCATAAAAAGGGTTCATTTTCAGTACTGTTTCCAGGACAAGACTGCACACAGGCATGATACATTTTAGTGTGGAAAGTAAATTAGAGAACAGATGGTCAAAGGAGGTGTTGGCCAGATACTTAGGAAAAGACCAAAGTGAAGAAATTGTTTAAGCTTATTGATAATTAAAATATATTGATGATGGTTTTCTTTCACCTCTAATGTAAGTTTTGAATATCCAGGTGATCTTACATCCAGAATTTCTTTCTTCGACAAGCCCGTTGTTGCCCTTGGACTATGAGGAGTTTGTTAGAGGCTGCCATCTTGGTGTATTTCCATCATACTATGAACCCTGGGGTTACACTCCAGGTAGGCAATCTATACTTAACTAGTATTGAAAGATGAATATCTGTTTTGCTGATGCAGGATAGCTTTGCAGCCAGTTTCTTCTGGAGTGCTGAAAAAACTCTTTTGGCTCTGTTTCCTCTGCAGTGCAAAGGTCTTATTGCTGGTAAAATTTGGGGCCTGGGTGGTATAAAATGGCATCTCCTGACTGACAACTGCTCACATTTGTCACTGCACTGGACCCTTTCCCATACTAATATGTAATCTTTTGTTTTTCTGTGGCTTTAGAACAAAAAAACAACAACAACAAAAAAATTAAACCTACTTCTTAACTTGATTCCAGGATTTTTAAAGATATAGGGGAACGTTCAATAGTAAAAAACAATAGGGCAAGAAATCTGATGCTACCAGCTGACATAGTTCAGGGGATTTAATTCAAGATAACAAGTTTGATAGAATTATGTAATACCATACTAAGATATTTACCGCAAATACATGCAGTGGTAGAGAATGTCACAGAATTAAATGGAAATTTCAAAAGATACAGAGAGCATATAGTTTCTGACTTTAAACATTTGACCCAGATTTACAAAAGGCACTTAACACCAGATTAAATCAGTCAAACTATGAACTTGAATACCTATTGTCCTGGTTTCAGCCAGGACAGAGTTAACTTTCCTTGGGCTGAGAGGAAGCACAGCTGGAGGGCTGGGCGTGAATCGATCATTGGAGTATTCTGTATTATGTGACATCATGCTCAGTATATAAGGGGATGGTGCTCTCAGCGTCCGTTTCAGTTTCCCAGTCGGCGTGGCAGAATTTCTGGTCGAGTCAAAATCACTGCTGGGAGTGGGCTGCATACTGGTCACTGGTCGGTGAGCCACTACTGTGTTTTACCTGTTTGGACTCACTGTTGTTACTATTGTTTTTTTTTCTTATTCAACCTATAAATTTCTTTTTTTGTCCCTCCCCTATTTCACTGGGGACAGGGAGGAGTAAACGACTGGCCATGTGGTGATCGGCTACTGGCCAAGTTCAAACCAGGACAGTCTTTTTGCGCCCAATGTGGGGCTTGAGGTTTGAGATAATGACAGATCGAGATGTAACGTTCATTGCTTGGCTCCTTAAGATTTTATCACCTTATTTGCAATATCTATTTCCCATGCTGTTGATCACCATCCACAAGAGTTGGGTTAAGATTTTGGTTTTGCTGTACTATGTAATGCTGATCTAGGACAGGATGCAGTCATCGGTGCTGGGGCTATTGACAACTGCATTTAAGAAATTCAGGACTTTCAAATATCCTTGGAATGCTGACATTAACATGGTTGTATTACTGCTAGGAGCCAATGTGTTCCTGCGTGTGGTTCAGGTTTTGTTCAGGGTTAAGCAACTATTTAAGAGTATCTAGAAATCTACCACAAGGTTGAAGAATTATGAGTGGCTGGGGGTGTGAAGTAGCATGGGCAAGTACCTAGCAGGCACCGCCGGTGTATTGGAACTTCAGTCCCAAACAGGTGTAGAATCCTGAAGAACTAGTAAAATATTTGGAAAAAGTATGTTGTCACCTGGGTAATTCCAGAGAGCACAGCTCACTGCAACATGCTGGGGCATAACCCAGGCCTACCGAGTGCTATTAAACACTGTTCAACACCCTCAAGAGGAAGAGAAGGGCTCTGGATCTGGTAGTAAAGTAACAGAAACTGCAGCCACTACAACCCCGAGGAGAGGTGCTGCAGCTGAACCAGAGAGCCAACCCATGATGGTGTCAGGTGCTTCCATACATAAGAAGAAATACACAGGAAAATCCCCACACAGTGTACAGGGTGATGATGAACCAGGCCCATCACAAAAACAGGAGGAGGCAGAGCCAGTGATAGTCACCTGATCCTTATCCCTGAGTGAGTTGTGAAACACAAGAAAAGATTTCAGCTGCCATCCATGTGAGCAACTCATTACCCGGCTGCCGAGGTGCTGGGATAGCAGGGCTGGTAGCATGGAATTAGAGGGTAGGGAGGCCAGGCAGCTGGGATCCCTGTCTAGGGAAGGGGGCATCAACAAAGCCATTGGAAAGAAGACACAAAGTCTCAGTCTCTGGAGGCAACTCCCATCAAGTGTGAGGGAGGGGTATCCCTTCAAGGAAGATTTGTATGTCATGCAAGTAAGTGGACCACTATGGAGAGAGGTATTCAATACCTGAGGGAGCTAGCTGTGCGGGAGGTAGTTTACTATGACCCAGATAATGCACAGCTCCCACAGATCCAGATTAAGTCCGATGCACCCAGCCCATGTGGAGGAAGTTTGTATGGAGCACACCATCATCATATGCCAGTGCATTAGCAGTAATGGACTGGAAAGACGAAGAGGGACCAACAGTAGAGTAAATGGGTTGCATTAATCACACAATGGGCTCAAACAGGGCGCCTCAGCCATCCAGGAATACTGGAAGTGATCACAAATTGGCCAGAAGGCAAAGATTTTGAAATGGTGCCAGAGGAAGAGGTGATGCGTGCTGAAGAGGTGCCACCATATAATAAACTACTGGATAATGAGAAGTGATATGCCCTGTTTACTGATGGGTCCTGTCACATTGTGGAGAAACATCAAAGGTGGAAGACAGCTGTGTGGAGCCTCACACAACAGGTCGCTGAAGCTGCTGAAGGAGAAGGTGAATCGAGTCAGCTCACAGAGGTGGAAGGCATCCAGCTGGCCTTGAATACTGCTGAGCAAGAAAAGTGACCAGTGCTCTGTCTCTATACTGACTCATGGATGGTGGCAAATGCGCTGTGGGGGTGGTTACAGCAGTGGAAACGGAGCAACTGGCAGCAAGAGGAAAATGCATCTGGGCTGCTGAATTATGGCAAGATATTGCTGCTTGGGTAGAGAATCTGGTTATGAAAGTATGTCATGTAGACACTCATGTACCCAAGAGTTGGGCCACTGAAGAACATCAGAACAACCAACAGCCGGATCAGGCTGCTAAAATTAAGGTGGCTCAAGTAGATCTGGACTGGCAGTGTAAGGGTGAACAATTTATGGCTTTCTGGGCCCATGACTCCTCAGGCCATCAGGGAAGAGATGCAACAAGAGATGGGCTGGTGACCGAGACGTGGACTTAACCGTGGATGTTATTACACAGGTAATCCATGAATGTGAGACATGTGCTATGATCAAGCAAAACAAATGGTTAAAGCCCATTTGGTATGGAGGACGATGGTCAAAATGTAAATATGGGGAGGCCTGGCAGATTGATTATATCACGCTCCCACAAACTTGGCATGGCAAGCACTATGAACTTAAAATGGTGGAAGCAGACACTGGATGGTTGGAAACTTATGCCACGTGCCACTGCCTGGAACACCATTTTAGGCCTTGAGAAGAAAGTCTTATGGCAGCATGGCACGCCAGAAAGGATTGAGTCAGATCATGGGACACGTTTCCGAAACAACCTGCTAGACCCTTGGGCCAAAGAACATGGCATTGAGTGGATATATCACATTCCCTACCATGCACCAGTGTCTGGGAAAATTGAGCATTACAATGAGTTGCTAAAAGCTACACTGAGAGCAATGGGTGGTGGAACTTTCAAACACTGGGATGTGCATTTAGAAAAAGCCACTTGGTTAGTCAATACCAGAGGATCTGCCAAGCAAGCTGGCCCTGCTCAATCAAACCTCCTACATACAGTAGATGGGGGAAAAAGCCCCCATAGTCTGTATTAAAAATATGCTGGGGAAGACAGTCTGGGTTACTCCTGTGTTGGGTAAAGGTCAACCCATGCGTGGGATTAGTTTTGCGCAGGGAGTGATTTGTGTTAAAGGTAGACTTATAGCTCTGTTTTATAGACACCAGTTTTATTGTCATATGAGTGACAGCCATGTAGATGGCTTTCAGCATTTCAAAGGCTAGAGTATTTACTTTACCTGCAGGTATCTTAGGTTAGGCTTAAGTTCATCAGCAAAAACTCTAAACCCAAGTAAACCGTTATCCTTACTCACATTTATGATAGAAATATCTACAAAAATGCATATATTTCTTAGTTTTATAAAACTGGCTCCACATCTACTTTGAATGCAGTCCTGAGTTAATGATGGGATTTGTTGTGTTCTTTTTCTTGCTAAAGGGACCAGTTTACAAACAATGAATATCAAAATACAAAGTTCAACACACTGATGCACTTAAGAGATTCAGTTTTGTAAATAGTTGTGAACAACTAATGAACATATGTGTACAACAGGTTTCAATTTAAAATCCAAAGAAACAGTCCAGATCATATATTGGGATTATCTGTTTCAAACATGAATTCACAGAGAGTCCTCAGTTTAGGTGGTGGGAAACAGAAAGATATGTTCACAAAAACAGTGTGAAATTTTCTCTTTAAAATCAATCTTTCTTTCTTTCTTTCTTTCTTTCTTTCTTTCTTTCTTTCTTTCTTTCTTTCTTTCTTTCTTTGTTTCTTTCTTTCTTTCTCTCTTTCTTTCTTTCTCTCTTTCTTTCTTTCTTTCTTTCTTTCTTTCTTTCTTTCTTTCTTTCTTTCTTTCTCTCTCTCTTTCTTTCTCTCTTTCTCTCTTTCTCTCTTTCTCTCTTTCTCTCTTTCTCTCTCTCTTTCTCTCTCTCTTTCTCTCTCTCTTTCTCTCTCTCTTTCTCTCTCTCTTTCTCT